>NC_135575.1:11822000-12429333 GCF_965152235.1 Eretmochelys imbricata | reverse complement strand
TCAGGAACATAGGAATTGTCAGACTGGATCAGACCCAGTGTCCATCTAGTTCTGTATCCTGTCTCTGATGTTGACTAGAACCAGATGCTTCAGAAGAAGGTGTAAGAGCCCTGTAGGAGGCAGATGTAGGCTAATCTGCCCCTCACTAAAGGTCTCATCCTGGTCTGAAATAGTTGGAGATCAACTTAAGCCCTGAAGTATAAAGTTTGAAATACCTTCCAAAAGTTTTATTTTCCTTAATTATGATAACTTTGGATGTTTTTGATGTCCATGCAAATCAAATCTTCAATTCTTGACCTCAATGACTTCCTGTGGCTGAGAGTTCCAGAGTCTAATTACATGTTGCATGAAAAAGTATTTCCTTTGATTGGTTTTGAATATTCTGATGTCTCCTTGTTCTTGTGCTATGAATTGGAAAAGGAAGCTGCTGATCAACTTTCTCTGTTGCCTTCATTATCTAATATACTCTTATGTTCCTTCTGATTAGTTTCTTTAAGATAAACAATCCAATCTCTCTTCGTATGAGAGCTTTTCCAGGCTCTTGATCATTCTCATGGCTCATCTCTGAGGGCTTGTCTACATAGGGATGCTCAGGAAAATTAATCTAAATTAACTAAAAGTATTAAAGTGGTTGAAACTGCATTCAATGTCAGTGTGGACACTTTCGTTCAGAATTAGAATAGCTTTAATTCAGTTTAGTTTAATTCACTTCCAAATTAAACTAAACTGATTTAAGGCTACCTTAATTCTGAATGGGTGTGTCCACACAGAGGTTTAAAGCAGTTTAACTAAACCATTTTTAATCTACATTAGCTGAAAGTGTGAATTTACTTTCCTGAGTGTCCCTATGGAGTTATACCCTGAGCTGCCTCTAGTTTCTGCAATGTCCCTTTAGAGATGGGATGACCAGGACTGCACACAGTATTCCGGAAGAAACCGCCCCACTAACTGGTATAAAGGCAATACACTATCCTTTGTCTCATTGACCATGTCATTTGATCCTCTTTTTAGCATTTTTTGACCACAGTTGCATGATGACCAGAGGTTTTCACTCACCTGTCTACAGCAATTCCTAGAACCCTTCCTAGAATATCAGGGTTGGAAGGGACCTCAGGAGGTCATCTAGTCCAACCCCCTGCTCAAAGCAGGACCAAGCCCCAATTTTTGCCCCAGATCCCTAAATGGCCCCCTCAAGGATTGAACTCACAACCCTGGGTTTAGCAGGCCAATGCTCAAACCACTGAGCTATCCCTTCCTAGAGTAGATACACTTAATTTAGGCCCCTGTAAAGTGTAAGAGCAATATGCATTCATTCATATATTATCCATTTCATGGACGTTATTTCAGCCCTGGTGCATGTGGGGATTTCTGCATCAGGGTAATGATGTGGTTTCCAAGTCCATGTCCTGTCCATGTAAAGTGTGTGTGATGCATAGCTAGTGTTGTCTCTCAATGACAGGGGTTTATGTAATGTGGGGAGTAGAGATCTGCACTGCAGCAAAATAAGCTGTAAGACATCATAGGTTTCTAATTCTGGACATATCCAGAGCCGGTGAAGGAAGTCCTCTAAGAGTTAAAGTTAGGATCCATTGCTTTTTGGGAGACAGGAGGCGCTCCATGTTTGTTGGAGAATCCTCACAAAGCTTTCTCTGCTTGACCTCAGTCATGGACATATCTGGTTTCCTTTCTCTTTTTCCCAGCTTAGCTCGGTTTCTACCACCTAGGACTGCCTTACTCTGGCTGTTCTTCTGGCGCCCAGTCCTGCAGTCCTTTCTGCGGAAGAACTCCCATGGAAGCCGGTTGAAACTTTGTTTTGGGGAAGGACTCCTGGGTTTGATGCTCTGTAGCCTGTAGTCTACAGATCTCTGAGTCTTCAATTGCTGCTCAGTGATTTGATTTATTGTTATCTATTTTCTCTCTGAGCTCCTTTGGGCCCTGCCCAGTGCTGGATGGGGTGTGGAGCAGCCTACCTCCTCCCCACACTGCGAGGGGAGCTCCAAGAGGAATTCTGCCTTGGGGAGTCCCTCTTGGAGCCGCCTGGCACACAAAAGGAACATGCCCATGGCTACAGCCCTTTGCGGGGATACAGCTCCCTGCCTCCACACGGCCGGCCCCACGCTGGGGTGGAAGAAGGGTATGTGGAGCCAGGCTGTGCACACCCTGGGGGAATGTAGGCTTCCAGCTCAGCTTAGCTCTGGGGAGCTGCAAATCCAGTGCTTTGCCGGTAGGGTGGGAGTTTTGGTGGGGGGGGGGAGTGAATTTGCATTAATTCCTCCAGCAGCTGCTTCTCCTGCTGTTTGACAATGTACCAATGAAGTGTGTGGGAACTGGCACCACCCCAGCTCTGAGTGCAACAAGTGCCTACTCGCTTTCCACCCACCCATCTGCTGTGCTAACAGCCACCCAATCTGATAGGCAAATACCACTAAGCGTGTAACGGATACTGAACTGGACAACAGCACCAGCTACACTTACTCTGTCAGCACAAGATGGCTCCCTGCCTTACAGGGGTAAAGGGCTGCACAAAGGGTGTGATGTAGGGGTGGAAAGCTGCCCCATCAGAATGGTGGAGTCCTACTCTCGTTCTGCCCTGCAGTCAGACCTCCTGAGGTGCAGGGCAGATGAGAATCAGGATCTATAACCACCTAGCTCGCCAGAGTCTCCCCTCACTTACGCTGGTGTAAATCAGGAGAAACTCCATGGGCGCCATTGGGGTTAATGCTGGTCTAAGTGAGAGGAGATTCGGGTGCAGCACTTGCAGCAGGTCCAAGTTCTCCTGTGGTTTGTCGTGCTTGGTACTGCTTGCTCAGTATTGCCCCAGAAAGAAGAGCACTCCTCAGTATACATGATGAAGTGTTTCATTTGCAGCTCATCCCAGACTGGACCATTCAGTTTGGCTTCATTTTCCTTTGGCCCTATGTGGGAGAACTTGGAACACAAACAACAGCACCCTCAAGGCACCATGTAATTTAATAACATAAGGAGACTTGGTTGGGCCTTGTCCCTGTGTAGATGAATCCTAACCGTCCAAACCCCTAGACAGTTCTAGCTCCAAAAGACCCAGATTACGTGCTTCTCTACAGAGCCCCTAACTTGCAAGCAGGACCAGGAAAACCCCATAGAATTTACAGTGACTGTTTACAATTTTAACAGCTCTTAATATACCACAAAGCTCTCTCTCTTCCCTTTCAAGGTGCTCCAGTCAACTGGTGTTAGAGACATGAATTGTCTTTCAGAAAGGAAAGGCTCCAGAGGCAAATGACAAGATCAAAGAGATGGAATTCAGGCCATATGAACAAAGGCTGGAGGCACTGGGTATATTTAGTTTGGAAAAGAGGAGATTAAGGGGTGACATGATAGTGGTCTTCAACTATTTGAAAGGCTGCCATAAAACAGATGGAGAAAAGTTGCTCTCCCTTGCCACAGAGGGCAGGACAAGGGGCAATGGGTTAAAACTACCACATAGCAGCTTTAGATTAAATCTCAGGAAAAACTTCCTAACTGTAAGAACAGTAGGACAATGGAACAGACACCTAGGGAAGCCATGGAAGCTACTTCACTGGAGTTTTCAAAAGGAGGCTGGTTAGCCATCTGTCATGGATGGATTAGACACAACGAATCCTGGATCCTGGCAGGGGGTTAGACTAGATGACCCTCCCTTCCAAATGGTGCTTAAGTTTTGCCAGGGCTGAGCCCCACTGCACCTCTGGGCTTGGCAGTTCATAGCCCCGGCACCTCTGGGCTTGCTGCATCTGTTATGAATGTAAAAAAAATTACTTGAGTTCTAGCACCTAATCTTTGAGCCCTGGCAACTCTTTCATTACAAATTAAGCACTGTCTCTAACCCCATGATTCTAATGTTTAATTACACAGCCTATCATCCCCAAATTATAACCATGCTTCCTTACTCTCTGTTCTGCAACCTCGAGACCACTGATGTACCTGAGAGGCCCTTGCTTTCCAGGTTAACAATCATGATTTACATATGGCATATCCAGCCACACTCATCCAGAAAAACCTCCCAGCAGTTCACAAACTAATTTACACGTAGCAGACCTGAGTCTCCTCGCAGGAGTAACTCCACTGATGACAAAGGAATAACAAGCAATGTACAAACAATGGAAGCGAGTAGAATCAGACCTTGATATATAACAACAGGAGTCGCTTTATCGTGACTGAAGTGCAGCCTCTGCTGGAGTGGCGTGTGGTGACTATTCAGCAGTGTACAGAAGTTTGGTGTAACATGAAGAACACTGTGTCCAGCTGAAACCACAGGGGGAATTTTTGACTGAATTCAGTTACCCCAAAGTGTGCTTAACATTCCACCAACCAAACATTGTTATTCTGGCAACACAGTGCCTCCTAACAGCACAGTTAGGTACTGATTCTGTATTCACTCAAAGGGAAGAGCTCTTCCTACCCTTCGTTTGTCTAGACTGGGGGTTCTCAACCTGGGGATCACAAGGCAATTGGGATGGGGCAGGTCACAAGGCATTCAAAACTTATTACAGTCTAAAGCAAAGAAAATTTTGCTCCCCTGCTCTGCACACATCTTTACCTCTCAAAGTCAAGTATTCTGTCAGCCTCTCAAAACACACATTTGTTAATTATATAGCTGATCAATATCATTATCATGATCATTATCATGGATACTTTCTTTTATAGAAGAGTAAAACATGTAAAGAGTTAATGAAAATCTTTTGGTTTTGAACAAGAGGTCCCCAACCTGAAAAGGTTGAGAGAAACTGGCTAAGACTCAACTTTGTGCTTTTGTTTTAACTTGACTTAATTGACAGGCAGTTGACTCAACAGAACTAACACCACTATGAATGCGAGTCTAGACACTTTGCAAATGTTTGTTACATCACACAAGTGATTGATTTACTAGAATACATTTTTTCAGGACACCTACATCTGTGGCATTTTTAATCTAGAACTTGCCATCATATTAGTCAAGTTGAGCTAATTGGCAATCAGTTAACTCAAGTTTAAAAGAGGACCACAGACTTCCAGCTATAGAGCGTACAGCAGCACAGCTGTACAGATGCAGCTACGCTGCTGTAAGATCTCTTGTGTGCTGGTGGGAAATAGTTCTCCCATTGACATAATTAAACTACCCCAGCCAGCACTGGTAGCTATGTTGGTAGGAGAAGCTCCCCCACTGACAGCATTGTGCACACTACCACTTATGCTGGCAAAATTTGTCACTAAGGGTGTGTGTTTTCAGACCCCTAAGTGACATAAGTTTTGCCTACATAAGTGGTAGTGTAGACTGGCCTAGTCTAGCAATACCTTTAGAGACAGGCCCTCAGCTAGTGTAAATCAACATAGTTCCACTCAAGTCAATGGGCAGATCCTCACCTGGTGTGAACTGGCATAGCTGTCTATTAGAGTTAATGGGATGACACCGATTTACCGCAGTTAAGGATCTGGCTGTGAATCTTCAACAGTATTTCTGCAGTGCTCTGCAGTTTTTCTGTAGATCTCCTGTCTAGGTACTGCCCATTACTGTCTCCCTTGTCTTTACTTAGCTGGCAGAAGGAGATTAATTTTTCTTCCTTGCAAAACTCTCAAGACTTTTGTGATTGAAGGGTGTTGTAAGGAGTAATTAATTACTTGCAAAAGGCACTGGGATTCCTGGATAAAAGACGGTGCAATAAGTGTACTGTTTTTGTTATGATTACTCCCTTGAAACCACATTACTGGGTAAAGCCTCTGTCACCAAGACTCGTTGGACTTGTTTTCTCTAACTTGCCTGTGACTCCCTTTTTAAAAATCCTAATCCAGCCCATAAAGCCTCACATCTGTGTGGAGGTGCTGCACATCAGATCGTGAAGCTCCGAGTGGCACGTAGCCTAGACAGAACAGAAGGGCTCCTCAGCCAGCACCCAGAGGTACGTGCTGCGTTCCCTGTCTGACTGTTGGTGGCTGGTAGCTCAGGACAGGTGCAGGTACACAGAGCAGCGATCTTCAGCCATGCCGTGATCAAGGGGGCCCTGGCTGGCTAGGTGTTTCCTGAGATTTAACTGGCTTCCACGGTTGAGAACTGGTGGTTTGTGCCAGTTCCTCCTCTCTTGCACATCCCTGAGAAGTGATGTTTGGATGGTGGTAGAGGAGGGGAGACCAGCCATTTTATTATGTTGCTGGATCCAAAGGCCCCTACCTCCCAACCCTCACTGACCTGTCCTCAGCCCCCCGGGGAAGTACCGCATTGGTGCAAATGCGGAGCTTCCTCTTCCTCTTGAGGTGCTTCTATGTATGGTTGGGGGGGCCCTTGGGAGAGGACTCGGTATTGCCCTGCTCTCCTAGTCCCCATCACTGCAGAGGCCAGCCGGGGAACCAGGCAAGAAGGAGAAGGGCGGGGGAAGCCCAGATCAGTGGGCTCTTAAAGAAAGAGTCTTTGGGGAGAAAAATTGGCTACTGGAGAGAACTTCAGCATCACGGCTGCTGGCCCCATCATATCCTGGGATCCCAGAACTTTGTCATCCTGGTCCTGAGAGATGTCCTGGCCAGGCCAGAGAGCAGGACCCAGATGCCAGTTCCTACTCTCCTGGCTTCAGCTGGATCCCAGATACACCCTGAGGTAAAATAGGATGGGACGTTAACAACAGCAACCGCTCCAGTCCAGCTCAACTGACTTCTCTTCTCTCCCAAAGGACAGTTGTTACCATCTTTGACTCCATATAGAGATGGTCAAACAAGGGGGTTTTCCTTCTAAAATGCTCTCCAGCTAAGGGCAAGGGAACAAGAGATGTTGCTAAAATGAAAACCTGACTTACTACTCTACATTTCCAATGCTGTAACTGTTTTCCCTTCTTTTCTTTATCCTGAACAAAAGGTTAAAAGGATGTTTACTGGTGTGTTTGCCATCGTGCCGAGCAGGCTGAGGTCTCTGTATGCCCAGTCCTGGACCTTGTTTAACAGTGTTTAAAGTTGGACAGTGACTGGATTATGTTAACACCTTTATTCCATCTAAATTGATATAACAGCGCTTGAAGCATTGTTAGAGGGGTGGAGCGGGGAAGAGTTGTTAAGGGAAGGCAGGAACGTAAGTAGACAGATGTAAATCTTGTGCTCTTAGTATGGCGTGTGTGAGAGTCAGTTGGGAAGAGGCAAGATAGCATTGCAGCTGGCTTGTCAAGGGAGGAAACCAGAGGACGATGTGAGGTCGTGTCCGTTGCGGCTCGGTGCCTCTTTCCTGTGTGTTGAGTATTTCAGAGCAGAGTGCTGGGGTGTGGTGTCTGTTGTCGTTGCGGGACACAGAAGGTGTGGGGAGACAGGTTGTATCAGAACCGAGAACAGAAGAGTGCACACGCACTGTTTGCTTTGTGTGGCCCTTTAACGAAGTGTGATTGTCTCTTCCATTCTTTAAGAACAGTCCTGTGGCACCTTGAACTCTAATGGAATTATTTCTATGGTCGCTAAGCAACTGCTTCTGAAGCACCTTTTAACTAAGGATTTCCCAGTCACCCAAGCAGTTTTAAGGGTCACACAAGGAGGTTGCTGCAAAGCTAGGAATAGACTTCCCCCCCCTCCCCCACGCCCTGCTGTCTCGCTCTTTGTTTAGCAACCGGACCAGTCTGGGGTTTACCAGACACACCAGTCGGGGTGGCATATCACCCAAGTGTCCTGAGCTGGTACTGTGGGTCTAGCAAAGCCTGAGCAGCACACCAGAGTCTGGGCTTTAAGCGGAGTTGTGGCACAAACAGAACTTATAAGGTGGATGTGATGAAATGGTCAAGGTCTGCTGGCTTTGCTGCACCAGCTTCTAAGCTTACAGAGCCAGTGGTCCGTTGACCTGTACTGATAAACTGCACAGGACGTATACTGCACCACTCCAGGCCAGCAGATTCATATGAGATATGAATGAACACATGCCTTTTGTAGGAACTAACACTGTGTGTACTCTCTGTGTGTGTGCTGTGTGTTTAAACACAGACTGCTACACAGCTCCATAATCAGATTCCCATCCTGCCAGGAGAAGTGCGTTGGCAACTTTCTGCACACAAACAAAACCCCACTGTCTTCCACGAGGATCTCTGCGGCACACCTCTGTCTGCCTGGTTCTCCTTGCAGGACTGAGAGCATAGTGAAGTGTAAGTGTGTGTGTGAATCCATTGTAGGATTACCATAACTGGTCGGGTACATAGCTGTGTGAACGAAGGGGAGGTGCAATGAATGTGCGCTATACCTTTTAAATTTAAGGAGACTCCCTGTGTCTAGGGCTGGTCAAAAAGTTTCCATCAGAACATTTTTTTCCACTGGCAAATACAAATTCGTCAAAATCCACAAGAATGTGTCTGTTTCAATGAAATTTCATTTGAACAAAATTCAACAATTTTCAATAACATTGACCTTATTGGATATTTCTATTTTAGTTGATATTACATTTTTATATTGCAAACCTAAAATACTAAACCCAAAATGAAATAAAAAGAGAAATTAAAACAAAATCTTGTTTTTCTCAAAATGACACATTTTGACTGACCCCAAGTTAATTTTTTTCCAAACTTCGTTTTTGAAATTTGATATTTTGTTCTGAGATTTGGAACAAAAGCAAACTTTGAGAGGGTGGAATTTCCCATGAAATGGAAAATCCAGTTCCTGACTAGCATTCTTGCTGAGGACAGTGTTGAGTTTATTCACAATGATTGTTAGAGTGACACATGTGGCCTGGACTATATGACACCCCACGGGTACTAGCACTGGTCAGGGCAGTTCCACCAGAACCAGCAGTGGAGCAAATGCTAGTGAAGGGGCCAGTGTTTTAATCACCATACTGTCGTGGGGTTAACTTGTTTTCACTGGTGCTGCCACCATTGGGATGGATCTGCTTTGGTTGCAGCAACAATTGGAAATCTTGAATGGCATGTGAGGGGAGGGGAGAGAAGCTGATGTAGATTCTGGAACGGTGTGTGCTCTCTAGCTGAGATTACATTTGTTCTTTGCTTGTTTTCCTTAACTCCAAATAAGTTATCCAGACTGAAGGTATTTGTTTTGCTTGTTGTGCATGGAAAATGCAAGAAAGAAACCTCACGATGAGGATGGGAATTAAAAAAAGTTGATATCAAAGCAGCACTTAGGAAGTGTCCTGGTTTACAAGCTGAAAGAAAAAGATGAAATGACAAAGTGAAATGTCCCCTTATGGAAATGTCCCAGTTCAACAGAAAAGAAGAAGAGTTGTAAATCACTGATAACTGACTCGAGGGCCTGAGCCCGTAAACATGCTTGTGAGTAACTTTACTCACACAAGTAGGCCTCAGTAACCCAAAGTTACTCCGTGCACAAGTGTTTGTAGAATAAGGCCCCAGGACCACTATTAGAATTAGGGCTGGTTGAAAACTTTCCATGGAAACTTTTTTTTTGGACAGCAAGTGACTCTCTTTTCTGGGTAAAATGGAAACTTTCAGTACATTTTTTTTGGTGGGGGGTTGTCAAAAACCTGCAAAAAAATTTCTTGAGAAATAATTTCTCAACCACCTCTAATCACGCCTCACCTTATTTGAGAAGAAGTGCTGGGTTTTTTCTTTTCAAATTAGCCTGTCCAACTTGGTGATTTATTCTTGGTTCATATTGTAGATCAGCAAGCCACTTCATCTCCTTTTTCCTGTCTTTTGAAAGTAGAGCTCTACAATGAATATAATGTCAAAAGTGTTATTGATTTATATTGTGGCTGTTCTGTGATCAGGTCTCTATATACATCTTATTCTTCCTAAACTCTTTCATCTCTGTAATAATTTTTTTGAAAGAATGGGGGCAGGGGTCTCAGTTTCAGATTTTGCCCTGGTCCCCCCACAACTTTTGGGTGGCTGTGACCCAGGGACCCCTTCGATGAAGCATACATCAACCTAAGGTGGCGTCTATACCGTGCAATGTTGACAGGAGGCACTTTCCCACCGACTTACCTTCCGCCTCCCTGAGGGGCGGAGTACTGAAGTCGATGGGAGAGCACTCTGCTATCGATTTATTGTGTCTTCACCAGACCCGCTAAATTGACACCACTGTATCCATTGCAGTGGTTCAGATTTAACATGCCTGTGTAGACAAGCCCTAATTCTTTGTTATACTTATCCTACATTCCTCACCTTAAAACCCTACATAATATGTGGTTTCTACTATATTAAGCATTTCAAACACCTATGATTTTGCAATATCTTGTACAACTAATAAACTTGACAGTACAAAATTAAAATTATCATTACCACAATGACATTGATAACTACCAAAGCTTTGAATGACAATCCGCATCATGCATATTATCCCACTTTGTACACTTATTCCCACCAGGAAGGACTAGTTAACTCCCTAATTTCCTGTGCCTGGCTATTAAGTTTTTAAGACCCAGGCTCAAGGGAAGAACAGGATGCCCAAACGTGGGTATTGCTTTTAATGCGTTCTCTTGTCATCTGAATTCAGCCTGTAATTCAGCTACATTACAAAAAATGGGTGTGGGATGCAAAGTCTTTCCATTTATCACTGCGGTGAACTTTGGTGTGAAGCAAAATATTGGCCAGTCAAAATATCAGTCTTTGGATCCACACCGAAAATGATTATTTCCAGCCATCACACAATATTTACCATTTCCAGCATGAGCAGTTTTTACTTCACTAGCTCCCCAGCATCTCAACCTGCGCAGTTTGGAGATAGCTCCCCCAGAGTGAACCCACATGCCAGCAACTCTGTCTACAAGATATTACACTCACTATGCCCAAATAAATTTGTTGGTCTCTAAGGTGCCACAAGGACTCCTCATTGTTTCTGTTGATACAGACTAACACAGCTACCACTGTGAAACCTGTCAGACATGCGGGTGCCTCCTAGGTGCAAACAGGACGAGTTTAGGGCTTTCCAGACCTTGTCATTATTTTGCAACAGGAGGAGAAACAAACTTTTTTCAAACCTTATGTGTTGCAGTGTCTTCCAGTACTCCTACTGGCTGTACTTTTACCAGGGTTTGAATGACCTGCTGTTTTGCAGTTACTGGGATGAATTGCGTGAGTGGGATAAGGAGGTCTGTATCCTTTTCACAATTAACCCCCTGCTATTGGACCCCGCGAGGTTTTTTTGTTTTACATTAATTAATATGATCTTTGCCATACCAAGTTTTTAATTTCTTTGTGATGATAAAAGAGCAATTTACCTTGTTCTGTATCTGTGAGAGTGACTTTGATTCTGCCTCGTGCATCCTCTCCAGAAACAGAACATGTTACGGCCCGTGCTATTGCCCTACTTTGATTATCTTTATTGGTTTGGTTGACTGTTGCATTCATTTTACGCTGTACTTCCTTCAACAAATGAACTAGATCACGTATCTATTCAAAAGCTGATACATTTCCAAACTCTTAATTAACGAGTGCTTTGCCTTGCTCATTCATTGGGCTTAATACATTGGCAGCCAGTTTGTGTTGGAATGCTCCGTTGTGTTCCCAAAGGGTCTTCATATCTGTTTGTGTTCATACTACTGCCCTGGCTCCAAACTACATCCCTGGCGGATAGACTCCATGAGCTTCGCCTTTGACTTGATTCGGCTGCCTTTACTTCTTTTATTAACAAAGTCTTTCCAATAGTCCTTTATCATTTTGCCGTACAACTGGCTGAGCTCTGGCAGACACAATTCATGTTTTTGCTTGTTCTTAGGCCACTTGCAGAATTGCATGTGATAAGCAGTGGCATTGTTTATTTCACACCACTGACTTGGGCTTCTGGCTGTCACTTCAATGACAGAGGCTTCCTCGTATTCCTAAACTCAGATTATTTCTGCATTTTATTGTGTTTCCTTCTCCATGCACCGCAGCGGTAGACTTGCAAGATTAAACAGCTTCTCGGAACACTGTCCACCAGCCTAAAAAGCAAACGCAATTTCTGGTGCTCCCTGGGTGGGAGCCTTCAAATACTTTTAACTTGATAGCATGTAGCCATTGAGTCTGGCTTTTAGATCCTGCTTCTACTCGGACTGGATAAACTGCAGGGCTGGCTATTTACATTATAAAGTAGGGGCCTCCCCACCTTGGTGCCAGATATGGGGGGTTTTCTGGGGTTAACGGCATCATTACTCTGTTGTTTTCCTTGCTCACTTCCCCACATCTGGAATGAGCTTTTACTTTAACCACATGTACCACTGAGTTACCTAGTTTAGTTTTAGTTTCCATACATGGGGCCAAAGGGCTTGATAGCATAAAGGCTTGTGATCTGCACTGCAAAATAAATTCATACTCCACCGAAGCAGGTCTGTTGTCAAGGCCTCACAGACCCACTGCGAGTTTGAACGTATCACACCAGCCAGTGCTTGTCCATTATTACAGAGTGATAATGCCGCTGCACAGCTGCCAATTCAGTGGACTGGGCTGAGTGTGTACCCAGCCTGTCCCACACAGGTTCAGCCCGAGTTGAGGGAGCCCAAGCTGCAAAATCCAGTGACTGGGGTCCCTCTTTGGTGATAGATGTATACTGTCAGACCCTCGGAATTTAAGTTATATACTGCACTGTAGATAAAAGGGTTAGAGGGACTTTCTCCAAGATACTTGTGTAGAGGACAGTCCTGCTGGCAAAGGTGAGGGTTGTTTAACAGGACAGACTTCAATTTGGTGCTGTCAGGATCCTTTCCCACTCTGAACTCTAGGGTACAGATGTGGGGACCCACATGAAAGACTCCCCTAAGCTTATTCTTACCAGCTTAAGTTAAAAACTTCCCCAAACTTCCAAACTTTGCCTTGGACTTCAACCGTACGCTGCCACCACCAAGCATCTTACACAAAGACCAGGGAAAGAGCTCACTTGGAGACATCTTCCCCCAAAATATCCCCCCAAGCCCTACACACCCACTTTCCTGGGGAGGCTTGAAAATAATATCCTAACCAATTGGTTACAAAATCATCAAAGACCCAAACCCCTGGATCTTGGAACAATGGAAAAAATCAGGTTCTTAAAAGAAGGATTTTAATTAAAGAAAAGGTAAAAGAATCACCTCTGTAAAATCAGGATGGAAAATACTTTACAGGGTATTCAGATTCAAAACACAGAGGATTCCCCTCTGGGCAAAACCTTAAAGTTTACAGAAAACAGGAATAAACCTCCCTCTTAACCCAGGAAAATTCACATAAAACAAAAGATAAACTAATCCGCCTTGCCTGGCTCACCTATACTGGTTGCAATATTGGAGACTTGGATTCGGATGGGTTTAAGAAAATGGATTTCTGTCTGGCCTCTCTCAGTCCCAAGAGAGAACCAACACGTAAACAGAGAGCACAAACAAAAGCTTCCCCATCCCCCGTCCCCGTCCCCCCGCAAGATTTGAAAGTATCTTGTTCCCTTATTGGTCCTTTGGGTCAGGTGCCAGCCAGGTTAAGCTTCTTAACCCTTTACAGGTAACAGGATGTTGCCTCTGGCCAGGAGGGATTTTATAGCACTGTATACAGAAAGGTGGTTACCCTTCCCTTTATATTTATGACAGGTGCTCTTTGGTGTTCTGTGCTAATCTCAGACTAGACCCTGTACCACCTTTATGGTTGTATGCGTTCCACCCCCACCAGAGATCTGAAATGTGTCAGGGCCCACCAAGCAGCCAATACATGGTTTTTTACAGGACTTTTTAACTCCATTCGGTACCCTGGAAGCACAAGCACGGATTTCTCTGTCACGATAGTCCCGAGATACTTACCGCAGCAGGAATGGCCAAGTGTGTCCCTGGTTGCTATAAACAGTCCCAAAGGTTTTGCATCATTTGGAGCGCTAGGGCCTGGCACATGTGCTAAAGCCTTTTTTTAAATTACACACTGCCTGGATATTCCGGGGTGTGTGTGTGGGGGGTCTCTTCCCACTGTACCTTTTTCTGCCACAGCTGGTAGAGCGTGGGGTGTAGCAGTGACTGCAGTCAGGGATGAAATCCCTGTCATGCCCAGCAGCGATCAGTGCTGTTCCTGAAGCAGGGAGGGGCAGCTCCAAAATCACCTTAACCTGTTGTTTGTCTGGAGCTTGCGTGCCGGATTGCAGGGGTTAGACCCAGGAGGACGGAAACCTCCTACTGCACTAGATGGGCCTTTCTTTCAGGTTTAGCTTCAGTCCAGCTTCCAACAAAATCCCAAACAGGGCTTCCCGTACTTTTAAATGGCTTGTCCCTCAGCAGTGTGCACCAGAATATCAGCTACATATTGCACAACGTTTTCTTAATAGATTTAACCCTAAACCATTAGTTGTTGGGGTTTTTTCCCCTTTCAATCTAGGGCGTTTCACTCTCTTACACAGTTTCAGTACAATTATTCCCCTTTGCGCTTACAAAACACCACCCCTGCAGATTTTTTACTCCCTAATAACACTTACTTTACAGCACAATTAATCATAACTTTTGGGTAATATTTTTAATGGATGATCACCCTTGTTGTTGTTCTTTATATACTGATCTTTCTTGGTGCTGTGTTGGTTTCTGCTCCCAAAGCACACAGCAGTCTGAAAAAGAAAACACAGATTGTGGCTCCTCTATGGAGCCTTTATAGGGTGTTAATTAAGTAGCGTGTTTTGTTTAGATTTCATTTACTGCCTATTACATGGGGAAATGCACATTCCTTCCACAGTTGAACTTCCGCTTTTGATTTGCTATAGCATTGTATTAGCTGTATCAATTTTCATATGAAGTGTAACTGTTTGTCTGGCGCTTACAGAGTTTGCCTGTACCCTCATTAAAGTGACAGTCTGATTACTCAGAGCCACCTCAAAGCTCAGTGTTCCTAACATTGCTTCTCTTGTGCACCTCCTCCAAGCGGTTTCCCCAGAGATGCACTGTCTTTTTAATTTTTTCATTCTTCTCCTGCAGCTTATAGCTGCTATTTCATTACTGAAAAAGGATCCGGAGTCTCTCCCCACTTTCCTGGTTCTGGCTGGCCCACCACAGCCACGCCTACATCCTTTGCTGCTTCTTTAACAAGATAGTGAACTTTATAAAAGCACTGAAGTACCTAAAGAGTTCAGTGCTAAATAGCAAAACTTACTGTGTTGGGCAAAAAGTGGCTGTCAGTTTTGCACCTTTGAATGAAAGATTCAAATAGATTTTTAGTGCCATTTGTAAAAAGCCAATTAATTTTAAAATAAGGGTTTTACAAACCAGGACTGTGTTAGTCTTAAAACCTTAAAACCTTACACAATTACACAAACATATTTACATTTTCCAAAAATCATTTTTGCTTAACATCCCTTGCACTGCTCTGATTATTTGTACACAACTGTACCCAGATTACATTCCCTTCTTGTACATTCAGAGGCAGTCAAGTTCCAGTAGAAACCCCTTATTTCCTGTTTGTGATTTTGACTAAATCGTCTATAGTCAAATGATTCAAATCAGATTCTCTCTCTGCCTGCAGCAGTTCTTTATAATTGATTATTTACAGTCCTTTGGGACAAGGGTCCATTTTCCTTCAGAATGGCTGTAAAGGCACCTGGGGACAAAAACAGTGATGGTAGCTATGGTGTTGAAACAATTTTTATAGTGGGGGTGCTGAAAGCCATTGAACAAAACTGTAAACCCTGTACATGATGGAAACCACTTCAAGCCAGGGGTTGCTGCTGCACCCTGAGTTCCAGCACCCCTGGGTGCTGGTAGCCACAACCAGCCCCCGTTGTATAATTTGTTTCACTACCAGGGTTCCACCTGGTGTGACTGTAATGCCGTAATTGGGTTTTATTATCAAACCAAGCATTCTCTTCTTACAACATTTCCATAACCCCCTACTGTTTAATTCCCTCTGAACTCTGCAGTGTTAATGTGCACAAACGCTCCTTTTAACTCTGCACTCTCTGTCCTTCAATCACTTATCTCCCAGAGTAACCCCTTCATCTGCCAGTTTCTCTCGGAGGCACGGAGCTTATTTTTGTGCGTTTTTGCACTCCTCCTTCAAGGTGGTGCACTTTGCCTGGAAAGACTTAACCACCAAATACAATCCCTGTAACGCAGTAAACTTCTGTATTTTCTTTACCTAGGGATTGTTTAAGAAGGCAGTATTGATATTTGTCTCCATGGGCACCCACAGAGCATTTGGTTTTAAAATTTCAGTGGCCGTGTTCTGACAATAATGTATCTGTTTACATCATTCAACAGATCTTTGCTGTGCTCTGCCAGGAATTCATTTATGGTATTCAGTGGATCTCTGCCGCCCTCTACCAACATTCTTTTACATGGGTATCCAAAGTACCTCCTGTGGTCTCCTTAAGTTACTGAATTTCTCTTTAGGAGAGAAAAGGAGGACTTGTGGCACCTTAGAGACTAACTATGTATTTGAGCATAAGCTTTCGTGAGCTGCAGCTCCACTGTATGCATCCGATGAAGTGAGCTGTAGCTTATGAAAGCTTATGCTCAAATACATTTGTTAGTCTCTAAGGTGCCACAAGTCCTCCTGTTCTTTTTGCGAATACAGACTAACACGGCTGCTACTCTGAAACCTATCTTTAGGAGAGAATTCTATGCTGGCCCCAGAGGACAGTCACTCCCCCTTCACCCTGGGGGGGTTTCAGAGCAACTGAAATTAATGTCTGGGGTCCCATGTGGGTTGCCAAAATGTTGGAATTGTTATTATTTGAAATTATTAATATGGGAATCTACCAAATATTAATTTAACCATAAATTCCTTTATTAAATCCAAAGGCCAAATGGTATTTATACAAAAAGAAAAGGAGTACTTGTGGCACCTTAGAGACTAACCAATTTGTTTGGTTTTATTTACTCCTTTTCTTTTTGCGAATACAGACTAACATGGCTGTTACTCTGAAACCGGTATTTATACAGTTACTGTAAAGGTGCCTAAAGCCTAACAAATAAGTAATTTACTCCAGTACACCCTTGTTATAATGAACCTCTCAGAATCCAAGCCATTTGTTCATTATAGCGAGGGGTTTGGTGGGGGGTGGGAGACGTGACAGCTCCTCCTGCCCCCCGCTGCAGCCACAGGTCTGGCAGGGCTTGAGGGGGGATCCAGGGACCTGCTTTGTTATATCTGAAAGTTCATTATTATGAAGGGCGCTATAGTGAGGGTGTACTGTATATCCAAACAGTAATAAAACACTTATAAGCATTTGATCAAGATACTTACAAATGGGCTAAACCCAGGGATGCTCAAACCCCTATTGGTTGGCTCCAACATGGTCAGGCAGGTATTCACAATGAACCCTTTAAGAGTTTACTTTGTGTACCCTATAACAAACCAGTGATGTCCTTGCCAATGACTGGCTTCAGCTAAAAACTAATTGGAGACCGTTCACCCTTACTTCCAGTCTTAGTCCAGATAGGCCTTTCCTACTTATTTGTTCCCCTCCTTCCTGGTGACCAGCAGCTTTTTCGTGGCCCCTAGGTTCACAGAGGAGAAAACATTGGTCTGTGGGGTGGGAAGGGCGATGTTGGGTCCTTTTAAGAGAGATTCTTTTTTGTCTTATTGAACACCATCTGCAATTACCCGTGTCAGTCAGAGGTCTTCTTTTTTTAGAAACTTTCCCTTTAATTATTCTTAGTTATTCTTTGACCCAGATGTCCTCCCTACTTCAGTCCTTTTGGCCTTATAACTCATTATTTTCAAGGCAAGTTTCCCCATGCTAAGGGCAGGTGGTAGCGAGGGGCCTCACAACCCTGGGTGTCTCAGGAAGCAACACATTGGTCCTGCCTGGACATAAGGGAGAGGCTCGTGGAAAGGAACTGACCCTGGAAGGAGCTGGAGGGAGTTGCAGAGGTGGCTTTTGTGTTCAAGCCAACCAAGGAAAATGCTCTTCTCTTGGGGGATGCACTTCTGCCCACTTGCTACATGGTCCAGTCCACAAAAGCAAAGGAGACACCCAGGTCACCTTGGCCCAGAGTGCCTCATCCACCTGAAGGAATCCGAGTTTCCATTGCTTGAGACCATCTCATCCGCTGGAGCAGCATTTCTTCAACAAGCTGGAGTGACAGACCTGGGCAGTACATCCCCTCTCATGCACACAGGGGGGGATGGAGATGTCACTGGTGCACTCAGGTGTGAATCACCAGGCTCTCTATATGACTGCAGAGGAATCTGTCTCAGGAACTGTGCAGCCCCCATGACAAGCACAAGGCTATGCCAGAACAGCATGTAATGCAGAATACATGGTAGTCAATGCTCCGTGTCAGGCTAACAAAAACATGAAGACTCTGAAAATGAGCAGAACTGGATATAGTTGTGGAAATCACTGGAAGAATATAAATTTCCTTTTGTAAAACTGATAAACTGATGTAGCTTTGGAAATCTTAGCCAGGGAGAGAGAAGCAATAGGATGCCTTCCAGTCACTGTAAAGAACAAAGGGACCTCCCTACCATTACAGCTCATTGTGACTGAAGCAAATGAGCCTGAATTTGTTGACAGCTTATTTTGGATCGGAGTACTGTGCCCTGGGTCACCCTTTACCCTGTCCCAAGCAAGTGGGAAGTGCCTATAGAGTCAGACTCCAAACAGTCCTAGCCAGGAGAGCATACCCAATGGGCTTCTTAGACCACAAGCTCTGTAGAGCAGAGATTGTCTTTGTTCTGCTTGTGCAGTCCCAGCACCTTGGAGTCCTGGGTTGCCAAGGTGCTACTGCAATATAAATAATGCTCAGTTATGAAATGTTCCCATTGGGTGTAGCCGGTGTCACAGCAGCATTTCAGAGAGCAATGGAGTAGGCTGTTGTGGGATTAAATTGTTTCCTCTTTGGGTTGCATTCATATCAACACCAACATCATTAACAGGATGACAGTGGAGCAGGGTGGAACCCTCAAAGGATGCAGACACTATGCAAAACATATGGTTTTGGAGCTCAAGAAGGGGAAGACTGTCTCCTCCACAAATCAAGTCGCTTATTTAGGAACGAGCATCCCTGCAGAGGGGATGCGTTCCTTCAAAACATGCAACATTGATCTGCACACTCCCGTCCCCACCCAAATGTTTCAGAACTGAGGTCTTTCTCTGTCGATGTTAAACTATTACAGCTGTACAGCAACTGGAATTTTTGTTGTGAGGCAGATTTGCTATTTCAAAATTTGTTCTGGTTCTGAATTGGAGGAAAGTGCAAAGAACTAACTTCCTACAAAACAACTTTGAAAAAAATTGATTTCGGTTCCATATTGTTTCCATTCTGACTTTTTATATTAAATTATAACTAATGATATAGCACTTCAGAACTTTACATTTTTGTCAAATGGCTTTCACTGCAATTGACGCACTCTTGGAGAATGTGCGGACTGGGACAAATTGGTATTGCCCAACAGAAGTGACGCACTCTTGGAGAATGTGCGGACTGGGACAAATTGGTATTGCCCAACAGAAGAGCATTCCGTTGGGTGACTTTCAACCAAGCCTATGCAAGATTACACAACATTAACTCCAACTCTATCAGTGTCAACTGGCCCATTCTCAAGAAAAATTTGTGAAGTGGGGTGGGCCCAAGGGAGTAAATGAAGCTTTTGAAGATGCAAAAGCAAAACTATAAAGAGCTCCAAGGCATTGGTGTATTTCAGTTTCGACTTTCCACTCCCCTTAGCACGAGGCCTCTCAGGTAGAGGTGGGAAATGCCCAGGCTGTTGGAGAGAAGTTTCTCTCTGAGAGAAGCATAAGGCATTGTTTTATGAGTCCTTTTTCATGAGCGTCTTCCCACTGAGTGACTTCAGGTAGATTGCAGGTTAAAGCTAGGTGGGAAACTGTTTCCCATCCTATGAATTTTCAAGACTGCAAAAGTTTTTCTCCATTCTGGATCAGGACAAAAAGGTGAAACCTTGAAAATCTGTTTGAACCAAAAAAACAAACAAACAAACAAAAAATGCAGTTCAAGTCAATCCAAAATTTTTTGTTTTCAACCACTTAAAAAAATTATTCTAATTTGCTTAAATTTCTAAACTTAGTCACTTTGAACCAGAAGTTCATTCTAAAAATGAGAGAGGCTTTTTCAAAAAGTTGGAGTTGAGAAATTTGGTGAAATTGGCCCTTTCCTGAGGAAAGTTTTTGTTTTGGCAAATCAATCTATTTTGGCAAAAAATCAACTGAAAAATTCCCAACCGACTCTAGTTGCAGGAGGGTAAGTCTTGGGGTTCTCTCACCACACCCTTTACTGTAATGCAGCTGAGATTTTCGATGTGAAAGAGGAGTAGCTGGAAGGAGTATTTCTCACCTCTACTTCTGAATCCCCTTCAATCTCCTTCATTCCCCTACTCTCTCAAGTTTCAGAGAAGCAGCCGTGTAAGTCTGTATTCACAAAAAGAAAAGGAGTACTTGTGGCACCTTAGAGACTAACCAATTTATTTGAGCATAAACTTTCGTGAGCTACAGCTCACTTCATCGGATGCATTCAGTGGAAAATCTCCCTCCCAAGTATCTTTTCCCCCTTGCAAATCTGTTAAACTTGCACTAGGAAGGGAGGAGGAGAGAGCACGGGAGGGGGTGCTATAGCACATGCTTCTCCTGCACTTATTTTGAGCAGCAGATAAAACTTATTACATAATGATGAGTTTGTACAGTATGCAAAATGAGCAGGGATGAGATGTGCTCCAGCACTGCCCATCAGAGCACTAAGTCCAACAGAGAGCTGCGTTCATTTTCCAAGCTTGATTATTCTGAGCAGAGGGGCTGAGAGCTCGAGTTTTCCCAGCTTGGTGTGAGGCTGCATCTCAGTGAAGTGAGCGGACTCTTTCTGGTGGGAAAGGAAGTTTGGCATTTGGAAAGCAAGCAAGAGAGCCCTCTGTCCCCACATCTGCAAATATGTGAAGGGCAAACCTCAGTGTATCTGTAAAACTTGAGAACTGCAGCCTCTGTTGACCCTAGTGGTTTGGTGGTCTTTTATTCGGAACCCGGTCCTTGTTTAAACCTCTCAACCCCACTCAGATGAGACTTTCCGAAAAAATTCTTCTCCTGAAGATAGTGCACCTCTCTTTAAAACTCACAGGTGCATTTGCTCAACAAAAAAGGCATACGCTGTTGTGCACTTCATTTGTGCATGCAGTTACCACGATTGCACGGGCGGATTGGGGAACGGCACATGCAAAAGGCTTGCACAGGCTTTCCAGGATTTTAGTGCTGAGGGCCTGGACCTCCTGAAAGACGTGGGATGGAAGAGAGGTCCATGTGTCCAGAAGGTTGGAGGGAGGTAGCAGGCACCCCACAGAAGACACCCCACAGGATATAAATGGGGTTTGCATGGGGTGAAGGTCCACGTGGCCTTGTGGTGTCCTCAGGTCATGCCCTCAACTAAACCTGTCCAGCCCCATTGCCTTCAAATTATGTACTCATCAGCACCCACGCATTCCCGGCAAGACTAATGGGGTTGAGCCGGTGCTGCTGAGGAAATAATGTGAAAAAAAGGGGTTGTATGCCAGTGTCACTGAGGAAATAATCTAGGTGGCGGAATCTTCATTCCAAGTGATGATGCCAGAGAGGGAAAGACTCAGGTTGATGTTTGGAAGCAGGGCTGGTGCATGGTAAAGACAGCTTATCTGATAGGGTGTTGGTGAGGCTGGGTAAAGCTGGAACTGCCCAGTGAAAGAGGAGAACTGCTGACTCTCAGGCAGAGAATCTGCACTGCCCTTGTCACCAGTAGACATCTATGTTGTGGGGTAACCGCTCCTGCCTGGCAGAAATCCTAGCCCCTCCAGTGCAGTGCCCCCAGGAGCATAATACCTTGGTGTCCCAGGTAGGCTAGCTGCAATATTTTGCCTCCTGTGTGCAGTGATTTGTCCCTTTCATGGGTGGTGATCTTGGTCTGGAGTTATCTCCTCCCGTCTGCCCCCCAGAGTATAGAATCATCAGGGTTGGAAGAGACCTCAGGAGGTCATCTAGTCCAACCCCCTGCTCAAAGCAGGACCAAGCCCCAATTTTTGCCCCAGATCCTTAAGTGGCCCCCTCAAGGATTGAACTCACAACCCTGGGTTTAGCAGGCCCATGCTCAAACCACTGAGCTATCCCCCCCATTATTGATTTGCTTTGCGCCAGCTATGAGCCACTGACCTGGCCGTTCCAGAGGAGAGGGCAGGGATGTCTGCCAGGGACCTACAAAGCTTCAGACAAACCTTCCTATAAAAGGATTAAAATGTGACTCACCTCCAGCTCCTCTCTCGCTTGTCACACACGTACAGGCTGTGTCAAAATCTTGCTGCTTTCTTCTCCATGGCCTTTCTCAGACCTGGCCTTTCCCCGGGCGCTCTTTTGCTCGCGCTCTCTCTCTCTCTCTCTCATCCAACTCCCATCACCTCTCTCACTCTGGGCCTCCAGCACCCACCTTGCCCCTCTCTGGTCCATTCAAACACTGCTGCTAGATTCATCCTCCTTTCTGGCTGTTCTGATGATCACACCCCTCCCATCCTTGAATCCCTCTACTGGCTCTCCCTGTTTGGCCGCCTCCAATTTGAGATGCTTGTCTTCACCTTCACCACTTGGCCCCTCCTTCTGCTTTCATATCGTGCCATGCTGCTAGCCTCGTCCGCCTGTTCGTCAGCTTCTCACATGAATGCCCTCCATGCCGCCTGCCTCGCCGCCCCGCACGCAAGGGACAGCCTGCCGGAATGCATCTGCAAGGTCTGTACCCCTCTATGCTGCTCCTCACGTGGCCCACTTCAGCTGGGGATCTTTTAAGACATCAGCCAGTCTGTGATGGCTGCACTGAGGAGCGCGTGGGGAGAGAGTTAGCACCTACTCTGCTGTGTCTAATGAATGCAAATGTGTGTGTACAGATATAAACTGTGGTGTAGCTATTGGCCTAAGTCCCTCCACCCCGCCACCTTCTGCTGTCCCTCATCTTAGACTGTAAGCATCTTTGGGCAGGGACTTTATTGTCCCCTATGTTTGTACAGTGCCTAGCATGACGGGGCCACGATCTTGTCTGGAGCTCTGTGTGCTATTGTAATAACTTTTTGGCATATCAGTTCCTAGTGAATTTTCAATCCTTGTGATTGCAGGCTGTAAGGCTGTAGGCTGCATTCTAGCTGATGGGCACGAGGGAGCCGTACGGACCCACCACACTCTATTCCAGAACTCCTCCCCTTAGGACAGTGCAGCATGTGACATTCTTTATGGCTGGCCAGCTTGGCGGGCAGGTGCAGTGGGGTATAGCCAATATCCCATCTTCTCATCCCTTCCCAGTCTCTCCCTGACTCCTCGGAGGAGGCCGTAGCCCCTGGGGTTTGTGCCTAAGTGGGAGCTGACCCTGTGCTCCAAGGAGTGCCTGGCTTGTGATCAGCCAGCCCTTGCATGGCGAGACGTAAGTGATGGAGGCTCCTTGTGGATTCTCTCCCTCCACCTCTCCCCCAGGTTCAGTTCCTGGCTCTGCTACAAATCCCTCCGTGGCTTTGGCAAGCCACTACCTCTGTGTCCGTTCTTCCATCTGTGAACAGGGGATGGCAACATTCCTCCCACCCTATATTAGTTTTTCGCTTATTTCGATGGTAAGCTCTTTGGGGCTGGGACTGTCTCTTGCTATGTGGTTACACAGTGCCTACCACAATGGGACCCTGATCGCAGTGGGGGGGGGGGGGGGGGGCTGTGGGTGATACTCTTGTATAGCTGCTGCAGAAAAGAGTCAAGGAGATTGGCTCATGGGTTGGGTGTTTTGCACAGAGCTGAAACAAAGCATGAAAAATTGGATTTAATTATCCACGCTGTGTTACGCTTGCATTCAAATGACTTTATGAAATCTAGCACATTACACATCTTACTGGTACATCTGACTGCACAATACTTACTGCGTAAGAAAATCCAGTGGCAACAGCTGCTTTAATCTGGAACGAAAGAATAAAATCTAAACAGAGAGGATTACTTCATGCATTTATACATTGCCCCTAATCTTGGTAACTGGGCTCCCTTCACCTCACTTCGATCAAGGGAATGCAACACTTTCCCCCCAAGCAGGGAGCATACTCTCCCATCAGTGACAAACTACTTTCCTGGCATGGATCGGAGTCAGGGGATTACCAGCCAGGAGACTAATTGTGCGTGCTTTTTGAATAATCTGATAATTGCCTCTCAGGACATGCACGGTTGTGTTTGAAACTTGCCAGATGAAGATATCCAGACATAATGACTTTGCTTTACATGGGAACAAAGTTTTACTGTAAAATTAGAATAGTAATTGCTGGAGAGATTCCATCCCTTATTTTTTTGCAAAAAGCTGGAGCCAAGACAGGCATTTTGTGCTGTCCCCCAAGAGACTGATGAGTGGGAGCTCTCCTCTTTTAAATCAGACTTCCAAAGCAGACAGGGGCAGTTTAGGATAAGGTAGATTTCTGCAGGGAGGAAAGGCCCTGGATGAGGCCCTGCTGCTGAGAACAGTTGTTGGTATCTCCTGCAAGTTTGTTCCTGGGGACGGAAGGATTCCCACTGAAGGTGGCGGGGAATAGGCCAAGAAGTAGTCTCTGAAATATCTAGGTTCTACCTTAATGAGGACTTTGTATCTCGGAGTTGGCAGCCTGTGAAATTGGCAATGCAACCATTATGTTCTTTGTCACCTACCCTACCCAACAGGCAGGCAGTCACGGGTTGAGTTATCATGAAGTGTTGAGTGACTCAGCAGTATGGAGAAGACCAGCCTTGAGGTGATAAGGACATGGACTACAGCTTTCAAAAGTAAGGGCCTACAGTTATGTTCCTTCACCCATCTCTAGACCTCTAAGCAAGTGACCTCATTTTCACAAGTGCTGGGCACCCGGTCACACATTTACGTACCTAAATGTAGCCGTCAGAGCCCTAGGGGGTAGATTTTCAAAAGCACCTAAGAATTTAGTAGCACAAGCCTTTTGGAAATCTCCCCCAGATGTGACCAAACACAAGGCTGGTCCAGTGGTTTGGGAACTAACATGGGAATCAGGTTTGATTTCTAGTTCTGCGACAGCTTTTTCTGTGTGACCTTAGTCAAGTCACTTAGTCTCTCTGTGCCTCAGTTCCCCATCCATACAATGAGGATAACAGCACTGCCCTGCCTCACAGCGGTGTTGTGAGAATAAATACATTAAAGATTGTGAAAAGGTCAGGTACTACTTTGGTGGGGGCCATGAAGATATTTTTCAGCTCAAGTTTATCCTACTCCAGTGTCCCCCTCCCGCTGCCTGGTGTCCATGGCTATTTCTGGCCTGGTTTCTGATTTGGTGGTAAATTTAAATTTATGCCCATCATATTGTATAGGACATCTGACATACCCCAGATTTTGCTATACTGATCGATTTGTATTACAACATAGATTTCAATGGTTTGGGCTGTGGTATTTCAAGGAACAATTCCTGTTACACGAGAGAGTTTAACTAATTCCTTACCTTGCCCTTTCACACAATTGACTCCTCTTCAGCCTTGTTATTTGGCTTGGGAAAGGTTCATTACTTCAGATTGTTAAAAGAGTACTTGCTCCTGTAATTAAATGGGTGTCTTGGGTTTAAGCTCACTGTCACAGAATGTAAAAGAAAGCACAAGCTAGTCATGATTAAAGGCAGGATATCCCTGTAGCTATCCCTCAGTAAAACCCATCCGAACACTCTTAGGCATACTAAATTGTGCCGGGGCTGAGTGGAGCTGGTCTAGGCCTCCACCTTCAACACAAAGAGCAGAGGAGCAGGTTGTCCAGGTTGTCTCTCCTTACTCAGATGGTGCAAAATAGCTGGAATTTGGTCTTAACTGCTAGCTGTGAATTCCCCTAGCATAGGAGTGCTCTGAGCTGATGTAAGATGGTATAGCTGGCTCTTGAACATTGTGCGAAGGGGGTGGAATGTGCCTGCATTATGCCAGGTCATACCTGGCATATAGTCCCATAGAGTCAGCGCTGGGTTACTTTCTTCATCCCCGTCCCACACCAAGCATATCTGTTTGCAGTACAGAATCTGGACCTATATCTTAATAAATAAGCCAACTTTCAATGATAAGGGAGGTAGAATAATAATAACAAGGGCAATGATATAAGGAGAAGAATTAATCTTCTATAATATTTATTCACCCAGCAATCCTGATCCCAGGTTTTATTTTTAGCAGAGTCCTCTCCCTTCCTTTGCTCATTCAAGAAAATGCAACCTGGTGGGTGGGGATTTTAATTGTAGCCCAGAATCTCATCTACTTCAAATACCCCCACCTAAGAGGCTATGCTAGCATCTGCAGAGGGGTTTGGTTGCAGACCTTTTGCTGATTGATATGTGGAGGTTATTACACACTGAGGAATCCAACTTCACTTCATTTTCTTGGTTCAGTTTCCATGGTTCACTTTCCAAACTAGCTCCTTAGTAGAATATGTCTCATCAACTACCACTAGTAATACTGTAATCTCAGGCCAGACCATTATTAATGTAATAATGGACCAAGCCCCTCTGCAGAGGATGAGAGAAAAGCCAATGATGAGTTATTCTCTGATTCAGCATTCAAAGCATATCCAGAGTATCCGTTTAGATTCTCTGAGGAAATGAATCCCATAAAGGATAGTAATGTAGTTCTCATAGAAGAAAACAGCCACGGAGCTAACCAGTCAGATTCCTGAACCAGCAAAGGGAGTCAGATGTAAAGTTTTTTGAAATAGGGGGGCAAATCAAGGACTTGCAAGTCAGGTTCCTGAAGAATGGCAAAGTAGAGGAAGACCCAAGAGTTAAGATGGTAGCTGGGACTTAGAAGACAAGTTCACTTATCTGCTCTGTCACAAACTTCCTGTGTGACCTTGGCCAAGTCTCTTAGACTCTCTGTCCCTCAGTTCCCCCTCCGTACAACAGAGATAATAGCACTGCCCTACTTCACAGGGTGTTGTGAGGATAATTATATTAAAAAATGTGAGGGGCTCAGAGACTATGGTGATGGAGACCAGATAAGCACTTTTGCTGGATAGATGGCCAGTTCAACATAAGAAGATTATTTCTACTGTTTTCCCCATAAGGTAGGATGAGCTTGATGAGCTCCTGGACTTGATGAGCTTGCAGGGGGATGAAATTTCACAGGCAGTAGTGAATTCTCTAGAGTTTTAACCCTGCAATTGACAGCATGCAGGCATACTGTCACCCACTGTACTATTAAAGTCAAGGGAGCTCCATATGCACACAGCAATTCACCCACATGCTGTTAACTGCAGGGCTGAGGGATGGGTTTATTGTATATTTGCAATATTTTGACACCGGAACCCTCCTATTATTTTCCAATCTGGCCAATATCACCTTCATTTTAAAACCTGATAAGAATTTCAAATACAGTGTGTGGGTCCTATTGTTCCAGATTTTATTTCTTAATCTAGGTGTATAAATACTTTCCAAGGTTGTAGCTTCACGCTTGAAGCCTCTTCTGTCACCTGATCAAACTGAGTTTGACAAGGAAAGGCGTTAAGTAATAAATAATAGATGATTGCTCTGTGCAATGAAAGCCTTTGACAGGGTGGAGTGGGAATCTTTCTTTTTCTTTTTTCTTTCTGAGACCATTGCTTTAATTTATGGCATGATTTTAAATATGTATTCTAGGCAGGGCCATCCCTAGCAATTCTGGGGCCCTACGCAGCCTCTGTGGGGGAGAAAAGGAGGGGCTGGCCCCAGGCCTCTCTGGGGAGGGCAGTGGCTTGGGGGGCAGGAGAGAACCACCCCCCCAGCACTCACCAGCGGCGTGGTTGGGACCAGGTCCCTGCACTTCCCACCGCCGGTGAGTGCAGGCCTGGACCTGCTGTACTCCTCAGGGGAGTGGGGGCAGGGCTGGGGCAGAGCAGGGGTGGGAAGAGGTGGGGCTGGGGGGGGACGGGGCGGGAAGAGCTGGAGCAGGGGCTGGAGCAGCACACAACTGCGCAGGGCACCAGGAAATTTGGTATGGGTACTTTGCGTATGGGTAAGGATGGCCCTGATTCTAGGTCTTGTCTCCATCCCCAAAACTTCAGTGCTTTCTGACAAGGTGTTCCCTAACTATTTCACTCCGGAAGGGGGCAAAAGTCAGGCTGTGGCTTTATCTGCAGCTGTAGAAACCTCTCACTGAATGAGAGTCTAGTTATGTCTCTAGACCTGGGGGATGTGTGAGAAAGTTGCCTTTTACTTAGATTGTAAACTCTTTGGGGGCAGGGATCATATTTGTTCTGTGTTTGTACCGTGCCTAGTACAGTGAGATCCTCATCCATGATTGGGGCTCATAGGCACTACTGCAGTCCAAATATTCAATAATAATATTTGCAGACATATTTTGTTGTTTAACCAAACATCCCTGAGGTGACTGATTTTACTGGATATTTTGGTTCTTTCTCTGGGTTTTCTCAGAATTCCTCCCTCCCGCCCCAGTCACGTTGACTCTTCTCCCACAAGGGAAAAGGGATTTTCCCCTTTTAAGTTGAAAAGGACTATCCAGTACCACAGTGTCAGGATTCCAAATAAAGTTTCTGATCTGTGTGGGAGTAACTTCCCCTTCTCAGGTACAATTGTTAGGGGTGACTTTTCAAGGTGGTTGCAACTCGCTGGCTAATTATTTGAGACGTTTTGTCTCTTTTCAAATGACAGTTGTGTACTGTGAGACAGGTCCTCAGGTGGGCCATAGCATCTTTAGTGAGGAAGGGCGCTAGCCGAGTACTTAGGGGACCTGGGTTCAAACCCTTTCACATCAGACTTCTTGTGTGACCTAGACCAAGTCACTTGGTCTCTCAGTTCCCCAGTATAAACACTTACCTCACAGGGTTATTGTGATTAATACATTAACGAGTGTGAGGCACTCAGATACTACAGGGAAGAGGGGCCAAATAAGAAATATCTAAGACAGGAGTGGGGAGCAGTGCAAAGGTGGCTTCTACTCACCTTTGTGGTTCCGCACTCCTGAGGCTGATAGGTGTAATCACTGCAAAACGGACCAGCCTCAAGGTTGCTCATTTGTACACGACTGCCCTTGCTATCGCACGGCTGCCCTGGGCTGATGCAGGATGAGGGGAGACTCAGGAAGGAACCCTCAGATAGATGGCACGGCTGGCGTCACAGCGGCTTTCAGAGGATTGGATAAAGTGGCCTGCCTGGGGGCCAGGGCATATGTTGCTGGTCATGATATATGGAGCACCACACAGGAGTCTGCCTGGCCTGTCTGACTCAGACAGGGAGGTGGGACTGGCAGAACCTGCCCTTCAACTGTCTCTCTGAGCTGGGCAGTTGGGAATTATCTGGGACTCCTGACAAGAATTATACTCCCGCCTGAGGGCTAAAATGGGCAATAAAATAGCACTGGTGGCACTTTTATCAGCTCTGCCCACAGCTCACGGTCCACCCGCTCGAGATGCCGGAGTGAGACGCCATTCACAGCAGCTTGCGGAGCTGTTCAGAGTGCGGCGACGTGCGCTGTACTCAGACAGGGAGTGCATGTTCATGGCTACACTCCTTTCACTGCAGTGCGAGGAGCACCCTGGGCCATGTCCGCTGATCGGTGGGTGGCCCTGTAGACTTACGCAGCTACCACTCTGACACCTATAGGCTCTGTGTCCCCCTTTAGACTGATTCGCATCCCTGAGGGCACTAGAAGGGAAGGCAGTTTGGTCTGGCCCCTGAGCAAGGGGGTGAGGCTCCTTTTACCTTCCCAATCTCTTGTGTCCCAACTACAATCTGGCCCTTACGTGAGCAGTATTTGTGGCTGGCGCCTCTGTAGAGACTGAGTGTTCAGCATTCTCCATGGATTGTACCCCCAGAGCCTGGATTCCCTCCCAGCCCTAGGGTATAGAAGGCAATTATTTTGCTCTCTGGGCACCTCCTGTAATGTCTAACAGCGAGGCCAGCAAGTTCCCGCTACAAGTTCCCTGCTTTAGCTGAGTTTAGCTGAAAGCATTCTGCTGCATCCAGGACTGCCTGATATTCGTTTCAGCTTGGAGGATGGGGTGTCCACAGCTTTGGATAGGACATAAACAGAGAGTGATCGTAGAACAAGGCGAATGTTACAAAGGCTGGGAAACCATACAAAAGCATATTTTGTTTCGTTTTTAAATTACTAAAATAGAGACTTGGTGTAGGAAATGAGCATTTCCTGTCTGCCCTTTGGGTCCAGAGTAAGCGCCTTACAAAGTGCATGTCAGCTCGAAAGCTCCTGAAAGGAAAGATACAGTATGTGCGCCTGGAGCCTCCTTTATGCCTCCTCTGAGTGCAGAAATGCCCAATGCACCCATGTAGCCATCCTCCTGGCTAAGCACAGTGTTGTTGCTATTCCGTCAGAAGGTGGGGTGTGTGAAGGTAACTGCCCAGATCTCCAGCTCAGGTAAAGCAGCGTAACTCCATTGAAGTCAATGGAGCTGAGCCAATTTACCTGCGCAGACAATCTGGCTCAGGGATCATTATTATAGTTATGACAAAGTCTGATTTTTTTTTCTCCCCCCTTCTTAGGCTGACCCAGCTGGACACAAGAATGAAGCTTCTGGAACCATGGAAGGTAGCCCTTATTGTTCTGGCAGTCGTGTTCTTTCTGGCACTAGTCATCGGTCTGCTTGTCTATTTTTTGCTCTTTGGTAAGTGTGACAGTCTTGGTGAATTGTACGTGCTGGGAGTTTACTCTTGTGATCTTTGTGTGTTGTACAAAGGATGGAATTCACCCCAGGATGTAAGCCCACTTAGGACCTTTTAATCCCATGCTAAGGGTGTAATTAGCACTTTCCTAAAAACACCTCTTAAAAACCAGCCATTTGTCGAAAGTAGGGATTTAAAATCTCTGTCCATTCTATTTCTGTCTCCTCCGCTGGGGTCCAGGTAGAGCGGTTGATGGACAGTTATCACAGTAAGTCCGAGGTCTACTAGCATCCAGCCACTGCAGGATTATGTTCCTATTTTAGTGCTTTATGTAATGATGTCCCTGACTGGGTTGTCTTCAAGGACTGAACCTAGGATGTCTGGATCCAAAAGCAAAAGCCCCTACTGCTTCAGCTAAAGGAGCAACATTTAGTTGAAAGGAGATTGCAAATTCATAAACTTTGCACGTGGCCCATCCTGTCCAGAGTGGCGGATAAAGCTGGCTGGGAAAGCCTCCAGTCACTCTGTAGCTCTGGTTCTGTGATGCACAGTGCCTTCTGCTGTCTTGCTTCAGAGTTGGAAATCAATGTAGGCTCGGATGCAATACCCTGGGTCGAATCCGCTCTGTGGACCAGAGCCTTGCGCAGGGAAGTCCAAGGTGGTGTAGCCAGCTCTATGCTGCCTGTACTGCTCCCTCTTGGGGATAGGGACATCCCAGAGCAGGGCATGGAGCAGAGGGGAAGGGTTGTGCTGGGACGGAACGGGTATGTGGCTTGTGTGTCTTGTATGCTGCCAATCCCTGGCTGACAGAGTGGTCCCTAAGGGCTCTATTGCAGCTGGCCTACCTTCGAGCAGCTTAAAGGCTCCTTCAGGTTAACACTGAAGACAAAAGCGAGTCTCTGGTTGCCCAAGGATTGGAGGAGCTAAAGGTGGCTTAGAGCCCCCTTTGCCCACAGCACTGAGCAAAGCTCAGCTGCAAATCGAGTCCATGTAACTCCACTGATGTGGAATAAGTGAGATTAGAACCAGAAACCCAGAGTCCTGTTCTGCCTGCCTGGGAGCCATGACATCTGCTATCTAGCTCTGCCATGCTACCTATCTCCAAATGGTAACCTAGGCATTGACCGTTGCTTCTCTCTGCCTCTATAGATCAGGATATGTACTTTTACAATGGGACCTTTAAAATCACTAATGTCCAGTACAACCGTGAGTTTGACAAGCACACCTCAAAAGAATACAGAGACCTGAGCACAAGCATCGAGATGCTGGTAAGTCAGAATTGTTCTTTCTCCCACCGAGAATGTCCCTGAGAGTCCTGGGTTACGTGACTGGAATGAGATGCTGTTCTACTCCAGGCCATAGTGTCCAGGCTCCATCCAAAGGGAAGGATAGTCTTGGGGGTAAAGAAGAGGGCTAAGAATCAGGAAATTTGCATTCAGTTCCTGGTTCTGGAATTCATCTGGTGTGTGACCCAAGTCACTCAATTCCTTCATGCCTTAGTTTCCCAGTGGAAGCAATGAGAATGATAATTCCTCCTTCACAGGGTTAATTCATTAAGGCTTATAAAGCAGGCTAAGATAATCCAATAGAAAGGACGGCATTCTGTCTGTCTGAGGCCTTTTTCTGGCCCCATTTCAGGCGTATTTAAGTGCCTCACAATCTTTAATGTGTGTATTCTTACAACAGCTACTACCACTTCGTTTCCAGCAAGCCTGGGACATGCTGGAACAGCGCTTTGGGAACTTAGGGCCTGATCCAAAGCCCGTTGGAATCAGTGTGGCTCTTTCCACTGGCTTCACTGAGTTTTGGCTCAAGCCCAACACTGGTGCTGTGTGAATACTTAGACGGTGCAGTCCCGATCAGTGTCTCACTATTGAATCTCAGTGCCAGAAACCAGGGGGGCATGAAATGCTAGCCAATTGGCCAAATATGTTCTCTGCAGCTGCTGGGGTGAGTACGCGGTTGAGAATATGGGAACAGAAGCAACACGTGGACACTCTCCTGTTGAGCAGAAAGCACATAATTCATAGCTCAGGGCAGCCGTCCCCTAACTCACTAACCAGCCGGGGGGGGGGGGGGGGGGCCCTGATTGATGGGAACACTGCGCTCGCTCTCCCCTGTACTCTGTCATGTGTTCGAACGAGGTTAAGCTGAGTACAGTGAACCTCGTCAGCTCTGTGAATGGGCTGTGGCTGCACCATGCCAGTTGGATGGTTCTTTGAAAGCAAGACTCTTAGGTCGGATGAAGGACATTCATCTATGGCAGAGGTGGGCAAACTACGGCCCGCGGGCCACATCCGGCCCCCGGAACCCTCCTGCCCGGCCCCTGAGCTCCGGGCCCGGGAGGCTCGCCCCCGGCCCCTCTCCCGCTGCTCCCCCTCCCCCACGGCCTCAGCTCACTGCACCACCGGCGCCATGCTCTGGGCTCCATCGGCGGCCTGACCCGGTGCTCTGTGCTGCACCGTGGCGGGGCTGGCTCCAGCCGGGCGGTGCGGCTGCCTGTCCGGGCGCTCCGGGCAGCGCGGTAAGGGGGCAGGGAGCAGGGGGGTTGGATAGAGGGCAGGGGAGTTCGGGGGGGGGTGTGGATAGAGGTCGGGGCGGTCAGAGGGCGGGAAACAGCGGGGTTGAATGTGGGCAGGGGTCCCGGCGGGGCATTCAGGAAGAAGGGGGGGGTTGGATGGGGCAGCAGGGGGCACACAGGGGCAGGGGTTCCGGGGGCAGGCAGGGGACAGGGAAAAGGGGTGGTTGGATGGGACAGAGGTCCCAGGGGGGCAGTCAGGAATGAGAGGAAGGGTTTGATGGGGCGGGGGTCCAGAGGCTGTGACTGCACCGTGCCAGTTGGATGGTTCTTTGAAAGCAAGACTCTTGGGTCAAATGAAGGATATTCAGGGAGCGGGTGGATGGGGCAGGAGTCCCAGGGGGGCCCGTCAGGGGAGAGCGGGGGTTGGATGGGGCAGGAGTTCCACGGGGGCCCGTCAGGGGAGAGTGGGGGTTGGATGGGGCGGGAGTCCTGGGGGGTCTGTCAGGGGGTGAGAAGCAGGGGGATCAGATAGGGATTGGGGGCCAGGCCACGCCTGGCTGTTTGGGGAGGCACAGCCTCCCCTAACCGGCCCTCCATACCATCTCGGAAATCTGATGTGGCCCTCAGGCCAAAAAGTTTGCCCGCCCCTGATCTATGGGCTTTGATAGAGTTAGGAGCCTGAGCACTGTAGTCTTGTATTCTGGATGCTCTCCAAAAAGAATGCCTTAGCTGAGAGTGCGCTGCTGTTACACCCGATTGTATTGTTTCACAAACATTTTCTCTCCTTTTAACAGGTGACCAATACATTTCGAGCCTCCATTTTCAATAAGAAGTACATCAGGTCCCATGTCGTCAACCTGCGGTATGTAAAATGAAATGCCGCTTTCTTCCTCAGCAGGTCTGTTTCCTACTTGAGGTTCACTCGGATGAACCTTTCTCCCAGTCTGGGGTAGCAGGAGGGCAGGGGAAACACATCCTGTTGCCATCAACCAGGACTTTTCAGCAGCAAGATGCCGGCCTGGAGGCTATTCCACGGCTTGCAGTCACTGGGGGTATGGCTGCCCCCTGCCCGTTCTGCTGTCACTTACCCCTGTGCAAAATGGGTGTGAAAGGCTGCCATGCTGAGCTGGTATAAGTGTCTGCACAGGGGACAGGGCAGGGGGAGTCAGAGGAAGGCCCAGTGCCTCTGTCTTTCCCACAACAGTGTCTTTATGGTCACTGACCCCCAAGAAGCCAAGATTGAGCACTTAAGGTATCTGCTTGACCCAAGAGGAGCAGAGAGCTCTAGTGGGACCTGACCCAGTTCAAGGTCTCCAGATTGCTCTGCAAAGTGGCCCAGAGTAACAGGATCTTTCTCTTCTCGATGTCCCAGGAGTGGGTTCAGTGAACCTTATATCAGATGCTCATAAGTGGAGAGGTGCATGCAGGGTGATAGAGCAGGGCAAAAACAAGAAAAGCCCATGCAGGTTTGAATAACTTACCCAGAGGCAGCGTCACGGGAGAGGCAGGCTGCAGACTATGGCTGCTCTATAGCACAGATGACACTGTGTGGTACTGATATGAGCACTGGGGGAATAGCGTGTCCAGGCGCTTCATTACCACACGGGTACTGACAATTGGGAGGGAGTTCAGTGCTGAGCTAGAGAAGTGGTGAAGTTGCTGGAGGGGGGTTGGCTTTCAAGGAAAGTAGGAAAGAGTTAAATACATGGAGCTTCATTCAGTGCCGACTAATGGCTGGGGAGCGTATCCAGGGCATGGTCACTAAGGAAGGAGGGGAACCACAGAGTGCTGTGGAGCAATGGGTGAAACTTGGAAAGGGTGAATTTAGGCTGCAAGGGAAGTGATGGAAGTTCCATCCTTCAGCACACTTAATCCAGATGCCTCAGTCAGAGCTGTCGGGCACAAACCTCTTCTGGTTACTGCTCCGTGGTTCCAATGGCCATATGTCACCCTGTGACCATGATCCACATGGTCGTGTGCTGAGCTCACCCTCACCACCACCCTCAGATGTTGCTCTCCTTAACATCATCCTTTGCCCCTGTCTTTTTCTTTGCTCTTGGCAAGATTCCCACTGACCTCCCCAATCACTCTGACAGGATGAGCTCAGTCAAAATCCCCTGCTAGCTGCTTAGATCCTTCCCATCCCCCTGTCTTCTATTGTGTGTCAGTCCCCAAGTAAGGCCCAGAGGACCTAATGAAAACTAAAGCCATGTAGAAAGAGAGGACAAGTAGCAAACGTGCTCGCTCACCTCGGTCTTTAATGTCATGTCGGTTTGCAGCCCAGACACCAGCGGAGTGGTGGTGGAGCTTGTGCTGATGTTTGAATTCGCCTCAAACGATAACAGAAAGGCCTTCTCGGAAAGAATCAAGAGCATTTTGCTTAGGCGGCTGCAGACAAACACCGAGGGCTTGGAAATTGACCCCTCGACTTTTCAACTCTCAGGCAAGTTTCTTGAGCTTTCCCTTTTCTCCTTGATTTTGCTGCTCGGGCCATCCCTTTCCTCTGTGCAATGTGATTTGTTTTATAGCGCTGATGTGAGTCCCTGCTGTTTCCTTCTTCCCTCTTCCCAAAACAGCCCTGTCACCCTCATCAGCTGACAACCTGGAAGGGTACTATAAAGCTATAACAAGGATACAAACATGGGCCAGATCTCCAGCTGATGCAACTTTACCTTATGCCACTGAAGTCAGTGGGCCAGATTCTAAGTAGACATAAATCAGTGTGACCCAACTGAAGTAAGTGGGTCTACACTGATTTACAGCAGCAAAAACTCTGGCTCCAGGTTCCTTTGTTTTCAGAGCATTTTGCTTCTGCTTTGAAATTTTCTAAACCAATGGTGCAGGAAATTCTGGAAGAGTGTTCCTGTTGGTTCACTTTATGTCTCCTGTTTTGCAGCTTCCTTTCTGGACTTCGCAAAAAGAAAAGGAGTACTTGTGGCACCTTAGAGACTAACCAATTTATTTGAGCATGAGCTTTCGTGAGCTACAGCTCACTTCATCGGATGCATCACGAAAGCTCATGCTCAAATAAATTGGTTAGGCTCTAAGGTGCCAGAAGTACTCCTTTTCTTTTTGCGAAGACAGACTAACACGGCTGTTACTCTGAAACCTTTCTGGACTTATTTTCCCCCACAGTTAGCCCCAGAATCCAACTCCATATTGAATGAAGATTGTTTTTGTGTCCTTCGTCTCCTGCCACAGAAAAAAATGAATTTTGGTGTGGACTCAAATGAATAAAAGGTCACTTCTCCACTCTGTGGTCAGGTGCCCAAATATAAAGCTGTCACACTATTAAAAAGATGCAAAACTGGCAGTATTCCACAAAAGGGCCCCTATTTTTCTGTCCTCACTGTTATCATCTGACAGAACTGGGCAAGAAACTGTTTTCTCATCTAATGAATATTTTTTGAGAGTTCAAAACATTTTCCTATCTTGAATCAGGATGAAGAGTCAAACTCAGATTTTGGTAAACAAACAAAAAGAGTTGGATTTGGGTCAATTGAAATATTTGGTTTCAGTTTTGATTCCCCCCCCCTCTTTTTTTAGTCTAATTAGTTTACTTTTTGAAACACTTATTTTGAACCCGAAAACCAGAATTTTTCGTTTTTAGAAAATGTTGAAGCAAAAGCTTTTGACAATTTTGACCCTTTTTTCCAGAAGTGTTCACAGTGGGAGAGTTGCCAGAACTGACCCTGTCCCACAAAGCTTTGTTTTTGACAAACTGGCATTTTTCATCTAAAAATATTTCATCAAAAAATTTCCTGCCTGCTTTATTGACAGTCCCCTACCAAATGAGTTTTGTAGCCTAGTTCTTGATCTCAGTGGACCATAATATTCCCCATGGGGGTCCGATTGATTGCTTATCAGAAGGCAGCAAATGTTGCAGTTGGACCATTTTGTACTCTCTGAGAAGATTCCTTTATTTTAGGGAAAAGCTGGAAAATAGGATTAATCTGAGAAGCTGGTTTTTTAAATACTTTTCAGAGAATATTCTTAAGGCAGATACATTGTGAAGCAAGATCTTCCATTGGTTTTAGAAGTAATGGTGTTATAATTTTGACAGAACAAATGTTTCAGATCTGTCACTTTAAGGATCTCAATTTCCCACTCTTCTTGCTCCCTCTGTTGTGTTGCTGAAGGCTGAGGACACTTCCAAAAAACACATTAGGCTCTTGTCTTGGCATGTGAATCAGGCTGAGCTTTATTTATTCTTTCTTCCTGTGGGGGAGGAACCGCCCCCTGTTCAGGGTGAATGCCTGGGTGGAAAGAAGACGTAAATACCTGTGCCATTATGAAGTGCCGCCATTCCCCGTACTCCCAGCCAGCCCCATGCTTGGAGCCACCCAATCCCTCCGTCCTGTGATAAAGCAATACACATCTAAGCATGTCTCCTCGGAACAGGAATCAAGGGTTTTAGAAGAATACTTTAATCCCTAATGGGCTAGAGTCACCCACCCCACTTCATCACCACATTATTTTAGACTATCCCTTGCAGATAGGTACAGGCCGTACGGGTATGTGGAAACATCAGGAGTAACCATGACAATGCAGGAGCACTGGGTCAGACTCCGTGCTTGCTGGATCTTGGGGTCTTCCCAGGCCAAGATAACAGCCAGCCACCATTCTGTTGTAATGGATGGAATGCCTCCAAGGAATGGAGTTGGACACAGTTAACGTGGTTTCCTCATGGCCCTCCTGGAAGAGAAGAAGCATTTGCATGCGGAGCAGAGAAGCCAGTGACTCCACTGGGCCAGCATGTGAGATTTGCTCCTCCTTCCCCCCCACCCCTCCCGCAATGAGTTGGAGTGTAGTTCTCCTCCTCACTGGACAGTAACACTCCCATATGGGTGTCTGATTGCTTACAATGAGAATTATGCTCCTTTTATACTGAGAGGTGAGGTGTTGGCAAGGGTGTTTAAATAACTAATTGTGCTGACATGTTGCATGCAACCAGATAAGTTTTTTTAATGATCCAATTACAGGCAATGGTTACTTTTTAAATGGCAACACTGAGACATAATCTGATCAGCTTTATAGCTGTGAAGTACAGTGGCTATCTTTCAATTGCTTTTCTTGGTTATCCTGGCCTCAACATAAACAATGTCAGGATAATTACACTAGTCACATTGTGTAACTTGTAGGACCACAGGAATTGCTGCCCTGGATCAGGTCAGGAATCCATCTAGCCCAGTATCGTGTTTCCAACAGTGGCAAATATCAGATGCTCTAGAGGAAGAATTACTGTAACAAAGCATTATGGAATAATCTGCCTGTATGGGAAATTTCCCCTTATGCCAGGCAGTTAGTGGTTAGTTAATCTCTTGAATCAGAGGAGATTATGTCCCTTATGTATGTTTCCTATCTAATATACCTCTGCATGGTCTCATTATACATATAAATGGCTCTAACCCTCTTTGGAATCCTGCTAAACTCCTGGATTCAGTGGTATCATGTGGCAATGAGTTCCACAGATTAATTGTGCATTATATGTGTGTGTGGTGGGGGAATTCTTGTATCAGTTTTAAATTTGCCACCTTTAATGTAATTGATTGCCCTTTTGTTCTAGTATTATGAGGGAGAGCAAATAGGGGTGTCCATTCATTAGATTAGCATGTAAACTTTCTAGAAGAAAGATCAGTAGCTGATTACAACTTGGATCCAGCAAATGATGATGTCAGTGACTTCCAGCCTTATCTTGTCTAAACTAATCCATTTAGGGTTTTATACCATGCTTATCCTTACAATGTGTTTGCAGTTGGTTGCATTTACAGGGTTACTTTAGACCAGCACTTACAGACACTCCATCCAAGATCGCTCTTCAAGCCAAGTGACTATCTGAGGGCTTGTACTTTGGGGAACCCCACAGTAGCCTAATCAAGTCCCAAATAGACTTACTAACTGTGAAATCCCCACAAATAATAAGGCATGCTCATTGGTCTCCTATTACAATACTCCCGGCAGCGCTCCAAAACAATCATCACTTATGTCCCGCAAGGACTTTAAGGAAATCCACCCTGACCAACTGGGACAGTAAGTGTGAGCTGTTCTGACTGTCTGCTGTGTGTTTCATTTCAGGGATGAAGAAGGAAAATGGAGAACACCTTTTCAACAACTGTAAGTACAAGCCGTTTATTAATGGTCCTTAGAGACATGTCATGGTGGGGTTCCATGCTTTCTGGGTTTCAGTGATTTCTACATGACGTGTGCTCAGTCTACAAGCAGAAAGGCGATTCTTCTGACTGACTGTGCTATAAAATCTGCAGGTCAGCCTGGCACCCGGAAAGGGGATTACACAGCTGAAATTCAGGTAACAATTCTGTTGAGGATGCATGAGGCAGAAGAGAAATCAGCTCACTTTCTTGTAGCTGGGTTGGCACTGTAGGGCTCGTAGGACTAGGTGCTTGGACAGAGGGGTGATGTGGGGGCCATATAAGTACCTAGGCATTGTCTACATGGGGACTTACCTCCATTTCAGCCACAGGGGATGACCTGTGTTGTTTAGGAAGAAGTAGGGACAAGCTTTCCACGGTGACAAGCTTGCATCTCCTGGTGGCTGTGGGCTCCTGAGAGGTCTCCCCTAAGAGAAGGCAGGTGACTTTAGTGCTGATGAAAGAGAGAAAGTGTCCTGCTTCTTGCCTCTTGGACATGTAGAAGAGTCAGGAGGCCTTCTTGGTCCTTGCTGCTCCTCCCAGCTGCCATTGCTGCTCTTTCGCCTGGTCGTTTAGATGTGTTAGGGGGTGGCCTTCATGCCAGAATGTTGGCTAGCTCCTTTCCTCTTCTCCTGGGCCTCAGAGGGGGTCTGGAGAGATGGCCCTTTGCTCCTCCCAACCTCTGACTGTAGGGCTTCCCCAGCATCCACTCAACGGGCCTACCCCCATGCTTAACGTTAAGTGTGAGAGTAAGTCTGTAAGTCTTCCCCTTAATCTCTCTGGACCTAGATTCCCTATAAAATATGTATAATAATAATACTGTTTGTCTCCCAGTCTGTCTACCTCGTCTGTTTAGACCCTAAGGTCTGTGGGGCAGGGACTCTTTCTGTGTTTGTACAGGGCCTGGCACAATGGGGCCCTGATCTCTGCTAAACATAAGCCAAAATTACTCCCTGGCATATATTTTCAGTGCCTCCCAGCCCTAGATCCATTCTTCAGTGTTCCAGTCAAACCGTAGTGTTTAAAAACAGGATCCAAGCACATTCTAGTGTGACAGGATCGGGCCAGATGGCTACAGAAGAGTGATAGAAGGCAGATATATTAGCCCCAGGTTAAGTAGGTCCCTTTTCCCTGGGTAAGGTAACAGGGAAGGTTCCAGAACAATCAGGAACTTTCTGGAAACAATTAAGACAGACAGGCTGATTAGAACACCTGCAGCCAATCAAGAAGCTGCTAGAATCAATTAAAGCAGGCTTACCTAGGGAGGTGGTGGAATCTCCTTCCTTAGAAGTTTTTAAGGTCAGGCTTGACAAAGCCCTGGCTGGGATGATTTAGTTGGGGATTGGTCCTGCTTTGAGCAGGGGGTTTGACTAGATGACCTCCTGAGGTCCCTTCCAACCCTGATATTCTATGATTCTATGATAATCAGGGCACCTGGGTTTAAAAAGGAGCTCACTTCAGTTTGTGGTGTGTGTGTGAGGAGCTGGGAGCAAGAGACACTAGGAGCTGAGAGTGAGAAGGCATACTGCTGGAGGACTGAGGGGTACAAGCATTATCGGACACCAGGAGGAAGGTCCTATAGTGAGGATAAAGAAGGTGTTGGGAGGAGGCCATGGGGAAGTAGCCCAGGGAGTTGTAGCTGTCGCACAGCTGTTCCAGGAGGCACTCTAGACAGCTGCAGTCCACAGGGCCCTGGGCTGGAACCCGGAGTAGAGGGCGGGCCCGGGTTCCCCCCAAATCCTCCCAGCTCCTGGTCAGACACAGGAGGAATTGACCTGGACTGTGGGTTCACGAAAATGGCCAAACTGAGGGCTGCCGTGAATCTCCGAGGTGAGCAAATCCGCCAATAAGCGCAAGACCCACCAAGGTAGAGGAGGAACTTTGTCACACTAGCCATTAATAATCACACGAGGGACAGGGAGATTGATTTTCTTCTGGCGACACATGTAACCGATATTATTTGTACCTGCTGACTCAAGAAGTGAAGGATTTATTTGCAGGAATCCCTAGCTAGGAAATGTACGGTATACATTGCATCAATAGGGCCTGATCTAAAACTCACTGAAGTCAACGGAAAGACTTCCACTGACTTTGCATCAAGCCCATAGCCTTTGGACTTGATTGTCTTTATGCCATATTATTATTCAGCATTGTAGTTAGACTATTGGTGCATCTCTTTGTAGTTAGGTGGGGTGTTGCAATTTCAGTAACTATGGTTGAAGTAGTTCCCAGCTGTTCACAATTCATGGACTTGACAGTGTCATTTTTCGCAGTTCTATACTAGGTTTTATTCTCCATTGTGCATAGTTACTAGCTCGGGGACTCTGCAGTAATGGAAAAGAACGGACGTACCTGCCATACAGGTTTTCAGGACACAGTGCCTGCAGACAGATCCCATTCGCAGCACCGTGTCTCATGTACGTGCTGGGATGCAGGTCCTGGTCCTGAGCTGTTGAGCTAGCTAACAGATATGGTATGTAAGAGCCGTGATGGCTCATAATTCCCCACCCATCCCAGTGACGGTGGGAGAGTCCTTTATTCTGCTGCTTTGATTGCTTGGTTCATCCCTCCTCCCTGCTGCCGCCTGGGGAAACGCTCCTCTGTGCTGGAAGCCTGCCACTCTGCTTGTTTGTTCCTAAAACTTTGTTGGGGGAGGGGGAGGGAAGTATTTTTGTTTTGCTCATACAAATATGTGGAGGTGTAGGCCACCTGCTGGTGAGGTGCCATCATGAACACTCCCCTGAGAGGCATGGACCTACCTGCCTGGAGCTATCTGTCCCCACAGGGATCTATCTTTTGCAGAGGTTAGCCTTTGGAGAACATGCCTCTGTCCGGCGATCTAGCTACCGTACCGTGCTGCTGTGTGTGACCAAGGTGAGAACTTTCAAGGTGGCTATCCTACCACTGCTGGATCCATTGCCGTCCCTGAAGTGGAGTGGAGGCAGCCCCTGTTGCTCCAGCTGCTGGTTCCTCTCTGACTCTGGTCTTGAAGGAGTTCCACTGATTAGCTACAACTGGCTGCAGTAGATGCACGTCCACCTTGCTCCCCACAACAACTCTACCTTGTTTAGTGGTTTGACAATAGGTACCAGCTGGGTCAGTCCACTGGACAGGCATTCCCAGCCCTTGGGACTTGCATGTTCGTGCTGACTGAGGCTGATGACAGCACCACCACAGATGTCCTGAGAATTTTCAGCTCCTCCTTGGAGCCTTTGCTTCCGCCCGGCTTTGTATGGCACTGTACTGCCTGGACAGGTTTTATATTCTGACTTTGAGAGCTGTTCCCCATATTGCTGAGCAAGAAATGATTTTCCCATCCCATGAAAATGGTGTGGGATTTCCTGTTCTGCACTGGAATGAAACCAAGGCTTCTTGAACCTTTTCAGAAACAAATGAGAGGGGCAGCACCCCAGAATAGCCAACAGCCTGGTGGTCCAGGCACTCCCTTGGGATGTGGGTTCAAGACCCTGATCTATATCTGGCAGAGCACAGACTAGAACCCGAGTCACCCACATCCCAGCTGACTGCCCTATTCAGGGGTGCCAGAACTGGGGCAGCCAGGGGGGGTCATGGCCCCATCACTTTTAAAAGTGGGAAGACATAGCCCTCCCACTTTTTACTGTCCATAAGGGTGAGGAATGGGAGAGAGGAGGCAGAAAGGAGTGAGCGGAAGGCGGGATCTTGGGGGAAGGGGTGGGGGCCACAGTTTGGATGCCAGTGCCCCCCAACACACACTTTTAGGGAGTTTCTGCTGCTCCTGGCTCTAAACATCATGCCCCTGGTTATTCTGGGGTGGTGATGGGGTTCGTGTCTCACACCCATAGAAATTCCATCCTGGACCTGAGACAACACCCTGATGAACGTTTTGGTTTTAACAAATCAGGATTTTCCAAAGAAAAAGAAATTTCACTGAAAAATTCCCAGCCAGCTCCAGTTCCAAATGCAGACTGGACTGCGCCTCTCCTGAGCAGATATGGCTGCCTCGAAAAGGACCAGACAGCTCTGAGATTGGTTCACAAATGTCGACATGGTCTCCTCCCTGCAGGGGGAGTTGCCCACAGTTCTGAGTCCCAGGTAGATGCTGATAAGAGCTTCTGGATACTGAGCACTTCTGCAGATCAGAAGGGCCCGAGGCTTTGAAGTCCTGCTTGCCACGGTGCATACCCTGTTGGTGGTTGACACAGCTCCTCCCTGGTTTGTAATTACTGCCAGCAAAGCGCTGAGCATCCCACTTCTCACCCGGTATACAACCAGCCTCCAGGAGCAACTGACTGAAGCCTCCGATTGCCCCAGGCCCATTCCTGCTCCCGGTGGTAGAGGTGCAGCCCCCAAGTGACAGCGGTAGGCCTCGATGTCTTCTTTCAGGCAGAGCACTCTGGTTTCGTGAAGGGCTTTGTGCTCACCCTGGACTGATAATGCGTCTCCCTGATGCTAGTGCCGCATTTGCTCTCGGTTCCGTGAGAACTCTCAGTCAAGCCTTGAGCAGTGACTCCGAGGACAGAGTGACCAACCTTGGCCCCGCCGCCCCAGTTCAGCTTGGGCTGGCAGCTTTTACATAACCGGTGCTGATGCGTGCTCTGGAGATGTCAGCATTCCACCCTGGGCATTGACCCGCAGCATAGCGTACCTGACTGAGGTCTGGGGGACAATGGGAAAGGTGATGTTCAGGGGGCACACTTAGACATAGAGGATGTGGGACCAAATATAGCTTCACTGGGGAGGAAGAGAAAGCCAGGCCTTTACACAGGTCACAGAGAAAAGGCTGAGGTCATAGCTTTTATTTGGGGATCACCCAGACCCCTGTTGCTGCTGTGTATTGCAGCAGGGGCTAAAGGCTCTAGCTGAGATCAGGGCCCCATTGTGTGGGGTGCTGTACAAGCACAGACTAAGAGGCAGGTCTTTGTCTGTGTCGACACAAGGAGAGAGAGGAAACAGAGGTAAAGTGACTTAGGTCATACAATAGGCAAGTGGCAGAGATGGGACTAGAACCCAGGTCACCTGAACGCTTGTCTAGTTCAGTGCCCCATTCTTTGCACCCCGGTGCCTCTCGGCAAGGCAGGCCTATTGTGGTACTTGGAGATGGGGTCTCAGGTCTGAACCACTGGCTGACGGAGCTCTGGCACCATCTTCATACTGTACAGAGACTGTTGCTGAAAGCGTCTCTGCCCAGGGTTACCTCTGGCTACACAATATGGTGCAAGAGCCTTCTGTTGCCTCAGGCATGTGTTTCTACAGGCATAAGTTTAAAGGGACAATGTCTGTGAGCAGTGGTTTATTCTGGGGCCTGACTTCACTCCCGTTGAGCAGTACGTGACTCTGCAGTTGGCACAGAGCTCACTAGTGAATGACTTGCAGAGTTAGCTAGCACTCCAGGAGTACAGAAGGCCAAGTCAGGCACTTAGACGTAATCTTTACATCAGTTACTCAGGACTCCCGATAGGATTTAAACCCAAAGAATATTAAGCATCTAATTTACGTCGCTTTTTGCCTTTTGCTAAGCTTAGGCAATGAAGATAGACTAGTCAGTTTCACTCTTCTTTAGAATTGGGTTCCATTCAATTCCACCATCTGACTATCCTGCAGTATTGAGGTTGCAGACACAGTTTAATAAGAGTTCTATTGCAATTTCCATTTAAAAAAACATAATGAAAACATTCCTGTTCATTTTACAAAGGCGTGCTCTTATAACACCTGAATTTTAAGTTAAACGTGACCTGACTCGAGCTGGGCAAAACATTTTCGACCGATAGTTTTTTTTGTCAAAAAATGCCCTTCCCTCCAGCTTCCCCGCCCTCCGTGCTCCCAAATTATTTGTGAATTTGGGTCAACAAATACTTGTGGCTGGGAAAACAATGGGAAAAAAATTCAAAGAAATGTTTCATTTCAGATTGTTGTTTTGTTCTGACTTTTCATCTTGAAATGGCATTTCAAATTCAAATTTGGGCAATTAAGATAATATGCAAAAAGGGTGAACTCCGTCCACCGGATCTGTGCTGCAGCCAGCTTTTAAATAGCCCTTTGGAGGAAACCTGTCAGTCAGCCAGACGGTTGACCCACAAGGGTTGGCCACATGGCCTCACCACCTCAGAGACTGAGCTTTTGGGCTCATCCCTCCTGCCCCACATCATGAGCTCTGCCTAGCGAGACCAGCTGAGATAGACTCCTGGTCTGAGACTTTCACACTCTTCAGGGACCAGTGCACCTCAGCAAACATTTGCTGTGATCCCAGGCAGCCTTTTCAAAACAGAGTAGGATTTATTAGTCACCTCGAACACAGCACTGGCAAGTCCTTAGGTTAGCACGGAGAAATAGACAGAGTCCATTCTGGCCAAGCCAGCTTTCCACCCAGCAAAGCTGCCAGGGAGTCCTTCTGGCTTGCCATCTCTCTCTGTCAGTCCCAAGTGGAGCTGCCGTCTCTCTCCCAAAAGCCAGCCCTTATCTCAGCCCCATGACACTTCTCTGTCCAGTTCCTGCAGGTCTATGCTGAGTTCCACCTGCCAGGGCCTCCCTTGGATATGTGTCAGTTGCTCAGTTCTTGGGGCTTCTGTTATCTTTGTGAACCTGCCATTGATATGTTTCGGTTTCAGCCAGTCCTTTACCGACCCACTCATTCCACCCCAGACTGTTACATGACATAACACTTTATGTCTCCTGCTTTGCCCCAAGAGCAGCTTTTTAACTCTTGTGTAGCCATTCGGTAGCAATGCAAAGTACAGAGGCAAACTGAGGCGTGCATAGGAATCATAAAAATATTTCAGAAAATTCCCACTTTTGTCAGACCTCTTCCCCCCTCCCAAACCAAAACCAACCCCCCCCCTCCCAAATCCGCTGAATTGAAACAAAAACTAAAAAACAAAGTTTTGAATCGACAAAAACATTTCAGGTCTGTTATTGACTCAAACACATCTTTTGAGTTGATGAAAAAATTTGAAAATATTTTGGTTTTGTTTCTCATCGAAGTGGATATTTAGTTCAGTCCCCAAATCTAAAAATCAATTATGTGCTCAGTTCTAGACCCGACACAATCTGTTGTACAAAATATACTTTAATAGATCTCTACAAAAATCCATATTTATTACATCCTCCAGACAAATGTTGACCTTACAGGAAATGGGCAATAATAGTTGGAGTTTAGCTTATTTTGGTTAAATCCATGTATACAGATTAATCCTACCTGCAATTGTGTTTTACTTCTGGGTTATGATTTAGATATGTATTTAATTTTTAAATGTTTTTACTATTCTTTAAGAGATCTTCTCATTATTTATAATAATAATGGTGTTTTTCTATATGCAGCTAGATGGGAGGATTAATATGTTTATGTAACCCTTCTGCCCGTCAGAGTTGGCAGCAACAAGGGCCGGGTTCAGTATCTAGGGGATCCATTCCAATAACACAATGCAAAACCGGCTCGAGCTCCCTCCCAGTGACCTGCGACAAATATATACCACCCCCGCTGGGCGCCTCCAAGAGGCAATACTTCCCCTCTCGCAAGCACAGAGTCTGAGTGTAGCAGAAAGCCTTTTAATAACAGAGAGAAACAACGTGGCATTATGTTGGGGAAACACCACCAACAGGATTCCTAACACAACCCATGAGCAAAAAACCCACCCCAAGCAAATTGGGGCATGCCCTTTCCCTTTGGTTCTTGAGTCCAGCAACCCAAAATCACCCGAAGTCCCAAAAGTCCAATGACCCAAAAGTCTCTGTCCCTGGTCGGGGGAGCCCCAGAGTTCAAAAGTTTATCTGCAGAGTTTTACCTCCCAACCTGGGTGGAGATGGGGGTGGGGAGGTTAAGGGGCACTTTACGTGGTCGAAAGCTGATGGCCCCACCTCTCCATGGGGCTCCACTCTGCCAGCCACCCCATGAGCTGCTCCAGGCATCCCACAAACTGCTCCGCTCCACCTGCCGCTCCGCTCTGCCAGCCGTCCCACAAACTGCTCCGCAATATATCTTCAGGCTCCCCCACTACTTAACACAACACTCAGTGATTTCAGCTCTTAGTCAGTTCAGCTCTTTTGTGATTTCAGCTTGTAGTAGGGGAGCCTCAGTGCTGGTGCACCATTGGCCCAAAGTGAATTCAGCTCAGCAGGCTGTAACTAGACTCCTAATAGAATCAAAATTAGCTCTGATATTCCACAGTAGAGACAGGAGGAAGTGCAATTAGCATGTAAGGCCCTCACCAGGGGGCCTATGCCACCAAGTATATTAATACCTATCCCCAGCCTCTCTCCATTCACTGGGTTTTGGAACCCATGACCCTTGCCTAGCGAGTGCTGCTTAGTTGATGGTGAGTCCCTCCATCATAACAAAAGGCCAAGTACAGTTCCACTCTCCTTGATTCACATAATCAGGATAATAACAGTTTATTCCTGCCCCACTAACAGAGAAACTGGGGCTCCTACAGGCAGGGGGTGTGTGCCTATGCAAATGAGATCAGCCCCTGAAGTTCTTTTCCACAACCCACCATGACTCGCCACCAGATGTCAGGGTAGAGCTCATCCTGACTCTGCTTACATCTAGATACAAGGGTGGGGTGGTTATTTAAATGGCATAATTATAAATACAATATATTTTGGTTCATTCTTATTTTAAGATTGTTTGTTTGGTTTTTGTTGTCATTATACTTGACTATGTATGTCTTCTGTGTGCCTAATATTGTGTGTGTGTGTGTGTGAAATCTCACCCTGTGTGACTGTGGTTGAATATCAGTGCAGCTGTGGTGTCATATCTGTTTATCTGAATGCTGTTCATTTGATGACAGCTATGTTATAACTAACAAAATGCAAGCAGCCATTTGTATTCAGCATGCTGGGAACATACACCAAACAAAAGCCTGTCTTTCTTTCCTGGGGAGCAGTCCAGCTAAGTCGGTCCTTTCTTTGATAGGTTGTGGGATACGAACAAGTAAATCGCTTTCCTACGCAAACAGAATAACGGGAGGCATCTCTGCCCAGGTTGGCGAGTGGCCATGGCAGGCTAGTCTTCAGCTGAGCGGTATCCACCGCTGCGGTGCAACGCTGATCAGTAACACGTGGCTTATAACTGCAGCTCACTGCTTTAGAGGGTAAGATCCCAGCTTGGAGAGAGGATGCTGTAAAAGACTGTGTGCCCTTACAGACACCAATCTGGAATTCTGTGACATTTGGAACCAAAACAGAACCCCTAGATGTATCCAGGTTCTGATCCTTCAGTTTGACTCTGAGCTGTGCCTGGGAAGAGACCTGAGAGGTGGTGGAAGTCAAAGATGGCTGTATTCTACCTTTCAATTCCGCCCAGCCCTCGGGCTGCTCGGTGTCAATTCAGCCACCAGTGCAAGTTAGAGCAACCTTGGGGCTGTTCTAACTTATACCAGCTGGCAACATCCCTCAGGGGATTGCTGGAGCACAGCAGTGTTCTGGCCAAGCTCTGTGCTTCCCAACACATGTAGCTCTGCATTTGGGTGCCTAACTGGGAGCTGAGCTCTTTGAAAAATTGTCTGTGTATGCCTGTGATCTAATCTTGTATCTCTTTCAGACAACAGAATCCCAGTAGGTGGACGGCTAGCTTTGGAACTGTCATAAGACCTCCGCAAAGCAGAAGATCCATCCGCAACATCATCGTTCATGAAAAATACTCTGATGCCATTCAAAACCACAATTATGACATCGCTGTTGTGCAGCTCTCCTCCCCCGTGGAATTTACAAATGTCATACGCATGGTCTGTCTCCCCGAGGAATTTTACGTCTTCCCACATAACACTACCTGCTTTGTCACGGGATGGGGCGCTTTACGGAATGAAGGTGAGTGTCTCCTCAAAGAGCCCTCCCATGACGTTATGTTTTTAGTTCATTTTCAGTTCATTATGCAAGTGAACGTGATTTCTTATCTGATTAGTCTGGTGGCTAATTAGTCATTGGCACAGCTTACCAAAGGAAGTGGGACATTCATTCTGACAAAAAGGTTTTAAATCGGGATTGGATATCTTTCTAAATGAGACACCCCCGCTCGACCAGCAGCTGTTGGGCTCAAAGAATAATTCTTTCCACTGCAGGAGTCACTGAGTGAAGTTTTACAGGAGGTCAGACCAGGTGATCAGAACGGTCCCGTCCGACCTTCAAATCAATTACCAGGCTGAGCATCTGCGTGTTATATGCAGGTTGGCTCAGTTCATTGTATTCGGCATTTTCTGGGACATGGCAGAGCTGCAAGCCACTAGTGCAAGGATGAGAAAAGAGTCCCCCGTTGCTGTTTATGCCATTAGCAAGGCTAAGCACATTTCATTCATGCATTCAGTCACCAGCTTCCTTTCTGTCCCATTGCCTTTGTTTATACATCTGGCATCGGCTTGGTGTTATCTAGCTTCCAGAACCTTTAAATTTGCCCTAGAAGTTCTCTTCACTTAACCACTGAGCACATGCTTAACTTTAAGACAGATTGACATCAGTGGGACTTAACGCTAAACCTTAAGAGCATTGTTGAATTGGAGCCTATACCTATATTAGACTTTCGCTGTAATTATGGATTGTCCAAAACCATATTCTCATTGGGGCTTTCTGATCTCACAGACATGTATTAACTCCCCACAGTGCACAGCTGGGACCTCGGCACCAGAAATCCCTGTGTCCATTATATTAGAGGGGTGAGGTCAAAAAATGAATGGGGTGGGGGACTTGGATTAAGGCGCCCTGTGGGGATGGATGCTGAAGAGGCAGCTGGGTTTGGGGCAAGTGAGAGGCCGAAGGAGGATAAACTGTTCTCTTCCCAAAGTGTCAACCTGGCCACTTCCTTTAGGCGCTGAAATGGAAGCTGAGCATTTGTTGGTTCCTCCTGCTCCCCCCAGGCCTTGGCTTGTAGAACCCATTTGTAAATTCTAAATCCTTTCTTTCCCATTTTAGGTTCAAGCATTAATAATCTCCGGCAAGCGGAAGTGAAGATCATAGACACGAACATTTGCAATAGAGCAGAAGTGTACAATGGGGCCATCGCACCTGGGATGGTGTGTGCTGGATACTTGGAGGGGGAAATAGATGCTTGCCAGGTAGGTCTAATATCAATGCGGAGAACTGATCAGCGTGAGAACTGCAGACAGATACTTCCCTGTGCCTGGTGGTCTCTGAACATACGCATTTTAACAGACTACACCGGCGTCCAGCTCAGGGTTCTGATTTACAGAGCTCCTGTGGGAGCTGGGGAGGGAAGGGGTAGTCTATTACAATCCACAACTTCAGAGCACATTACTTATATCTGCACCAAAGAGACCCATGATAGCAGATTGCTATTTTTGGAGATTGTAAAAATCCAGGGATGACGCAAAGAAAGAAATAGGAGACTATAAGGGGGTGGGGCAGGGACGTGCTCAAGAGGGGGCAAGCAGCCCCCCCCGCCCCGTAATCATTGGGGGGCACAGAACTTCTCCAGCCCCAGGGCTACAGAGGCAGGGAAGATTGAGCTCTGGCCGGGGCTGGGGCAGGGTGGAGGGAGGGAAGATCGGGCAGCGGGGTGGAAGGGGGAGCGAGCTTCTGTGCCCCCCCATAGGGCTCAGATTTAAATTCCTGTGCATGCCCATGGAGTGGGGGTTTGCAATAGTGAACATGGGGCATGTACCCTGAACAACTGTAATGACAAAACTGTAGGGGCCTGATTTTCGGATGGTGTAAATTAGCATAGTTCCGTTGACTTCAGCAGTCCTAGGCTGATTTACAGCAGATGAGGCTTTGGCCCTGTGTGTATAATTTGTGTGTGTGTGTATATATATATAGATATATATATAAGAGAGAGTATATACATGAGGGTGTGATAGGTATAAAGGTTTCACCAACATATGTTTGAGGTGGACACACAATGACATTGACCATCTTCTCAATAAATGCAGTGAAGGTTGATTTCTACTGAGGCTGTTTAATGCCTTTCTCACAATCGACAGCGGCATCTCCATTGTCCTGTGGGTCTGAGTAACACTGAGGATCATCGTCCCCTGCACATTCCAGTTTGCAGTGCAGTATACTCTGTGATCTGGTAGATGCACCAATGCTGGATTGGCTGCAGCTGTTAGGAGGGCAGCTTAGAACAGGATTTTCAAATGCATTTAGTGCTGGCCTAGCTCTGCACCCCTGGAGTCCATGAGAATATTCCCATTGGCGCCAGCAGGAGCAGAGCTAGGCCAGGGCTGAGTGCATTTGAAAATCCCACCCTCTGTTTTTAGTATTGGGCTGACAGTGGTACCCGGGAGTTCCAGTTAAGATCAGGGCCCCATTTTGCCAGGCGCTAGAGAAACCCATTCAACGATAGGGGCCAAACCGTAGAGAGCTTGCAATCTAAAACACGTATTTTAAGTTTGTAATTACATGAATAAATACTTGCATTCACTTGCGGATCCTGGGGCTAGCCCATTATATAAGATTGGCTGATCTGACCACTGTTATATTGGGAACCAATGAATTAATTCCTGTCCCCCTGGCAGGTGATCAATTTGGAGTGTGGGCGTAATTTACCTTTATCAAAGCATGCATGGAAACAGGTGTTATTGCTGGGCATAGAATTACCCAGTCCTTTGATAATTCCAGCTACAGTAGTTGACCTTCTAAGACCTTCTGCAGCAGTGAATTTCCACAGGCTAGCTGACTGGTTTGAGAGGACTTATTTCATTTATCCTAAATGGATTCACTTTGGCTAGTTATGATAATTACAAAAATATTTACCCTGTTTAATTGTCAAAAGGCTCATAAACATTAATTGAATCTTCACAGTGCTCCTGTAGGCTAGGTCAGTATGAATTCGTACACCTCTTTTACAGATGGGGAAACCAATGAAGAGGGAAAGGGCCATCAGGTCAAGATTTTCAAACCTCAGTGCCTACGTTTAGGTTCCTAAAGCCTTATTTAGACACTTAAGTAGTTGATTTGATGTTCAAAAGTGCTGAGTACCCAACAGCTCCTTCTGAAGTCAAGAGTAGCTGCTGTGTGCTAGGAACATCTGAAAATCACGTCACCTGTTGAACGACTTCAGTAAGGATACAGGAGCTTGAATTTAGGCTGCTATTTTTGAAAATGTTGGCCCTAAATCGGTATTTAGGCATCTACGTAAAAGTAGATGGATTCACAGAGGGCACGAGACCATCCGGTTTGCTACATTAAGGAGCTCTGGCTGCTTAGCACTTCTGAAAAATGGGTCTCTTTCATTTCGGTGCCTAAGGTAGGAGACTAACTCTGTGTTGCTAGGTTTGAAAATGTTGGGCTAAGTGAATGAAGTCGTCCATTTCAAAGCTGGGATTTTAACTGACTCCTAAAAGGCACGTGTTAGTGGCTAGGAATAGGGTAATATCCCTTAAAATAGTTTGTGAGCCTTCCAGTGGTGCTCACTGTATTCCATGATTTAGAAGCCAATAGAACCCGGCCAGAGCAGCCGCGTGTATATGTAGCCAAGGCTTGCACGTTGTGTGTATCCAATCTACGTAATTATCTGGGCCCCGGCGTGCCTGTATGTTTCTTCATTTATTGTTGTGTAAAGATAAAATGACACCATACTATTGGAGTAAGTCTCCCGCCAGAGGATGAAAGAATACATAGCTCCTCTGCTCACCTTGCATATATTGAGAGGGGAAGATATAGCTTCTAGCAGCAAAGTTGGTAGAAAAAGTCCTTCAGGAATACCAGAAATAACTTACCCACCAGCCAGCAGCCTGTGACCTTATTCTCAAGTGTGATGTTACTTATGTAGTAAATGAATTTGAACAATTGGCTTTAAGATTTGCTTTAATATTTAAATAAATCCACCTGATTTGCTCTCAGTTTCTTCCTGCTGAATTCCACCTTTCTCTCCCCTGTAGGGTGACTCTGGTGGCCCTCTGGTCACTGAAGATAGAAGAGGAGTCTGGTTCCTTGTTGGAATAGTGAGCTGGGGAGACGAATGTGCTAAAAAAAATAAACCTGGCGTCTACACACGAGTGACTTACTATCGGGATTGGATCGCTGCAAAAACTGGCCTCTGAAGGAGTCACAAGTGGGTTAAACTGCACAGGCTGGGTACACAAGCCAAGAACTCCACAACACTCTTTACCAGTCTATGCTTCGTTTACTGTCCAAAGCAAGCGCCGGCTTAGCTTGTGGTGACATTCCTACCGCTCAGTGGCTCGTCTCTGAACTGAATTGCTCTGGCCTGTCGAAGGAGAGGAACAGACTCAATCAAACTTGCACAAGGAGCACAAACTGCTGACTGATTTACCACCTAGGAAAGTGTATCTACTGCTTCCAAGAAAGGCAGGTTATTCTGCATCCTCAACCCAGGACTGAGAATAACCCTGCTTTCCACCCTCTATGCTACACACCTCCTGCTGGGATCAGATGACTTGGCCATGGTTTTCCTAGCTGAGCAAAACGCCCCCTTGGTTGGAGCCCATCGGCGCAAATCGTCAGTCACCTGGACAGGTTGTGATTGATCCACAGCATTTCCCTCCAGTTGCCGAGTGCCTGGCCTCCTGCATTACTCCACCACAGGGGTGGAAATCAACCAAAGTTTACTCCATGGCAGCACAGGGCATTAGCAGTAGGCCACAGCACTTGACTTTAAACAGCACCATCCCTACTGGCACCAGAAGCCTGTTCGAACCAAAGGCAGGTAGGGCTGTCTTCTCCTGCCGCGCTACATGGGTCTGTGTCACTGAGCACGTTCTATTGGAGGTACTCAACGGATGGCCAGGGAGGCCACTTGTGAACTCGGTTATGCCACACACAGAAATCCTTGGCCAGTGTGTAATTAACACACAGAGCTTCCCACCAGCAAAAAGGAACACCCACCTCCAATGTGGCTGAACTTCCTGGGGGAGGAGCTTTGACCCAGGAGACCGTACTTATTGATCATGTGCATCACAGTAGTGCCCAAGAGCCAACCAAGAATAGCAGACAGTCCCTGCCCCAAAGCGCTCACAGTCTAAATAACCTCTTAGCTTCTACTTTGCTTCCTGATGGGGTGGAGGGAGGAGAGTCTGTATCCCATTGCTGGGCATGAATTGGGATACAGGCCAGCCCTTGCACTCCTCATCTCAAACAGCCATTTCTCCTGTGCCTTTTAAAACCCCCTAATCCTCTGCTTCTCACTACTGTGGAGCAGTTCCACTACTGCGAGGCTCTATGTGCCGTTGTGTCAAGCACATGTGCTCTGCACTGGGCATCCGGTGAATCCCCATATTTTCCCCAGTGTCTCACCTTAACTCTGCCCCCTGGGGAGCTGAGCAGCCCTTTCACTTGCTAGATAGCCGACAAGTTGCTAGATCAATGACGTCCCACCTCCAGCTGTCAGTAATATACACCAGAGGAGAGAGAAATCAACAGAGGAAATGCTGGGTTGCTGACAGCTGCATCCAGTCCAGTGCTACCAGTCTCAGCTACCTCATACACCAGACAAAAAAAAAAACAACCTTCAGCCTATCCTTGGAAGATCTGGGGTCAATGAAGCCATCACCGCACACAATCTCTCATCACCAATAAACCTCCTATCAGCTCTTACCACTGGCACTTTAATGCATTTCTAAGTTGATGTCTCTCATGCAACACAGTGCTCTTGAGCTCCAGCAAGAGGCTCTACTGTATTTCAGGGCTCTGTTTGATGTAGTATATGAAAACCAGCATCTATGAGGGTGCCTACTCATTTTGTTCAGCCCAGCGAGCAGAATAGTCACTGTAGCAGAACTTAGCTTCACAAACATACTGCATAATACATAGGGCGAGACAAAAAGGGCAAATCTGATTCTTCTGGTGATAAGTCATCTTTCTAGGAAGGTGATCTAATCTGTGAATCTATTTATAGAGAACCCCCTATGCAAGTGATTGTGAACTAGTTGGCAAAGTACTTTGGGCTGAGATTTTCAAGGAGTCTAAAGGATTTGGGCACCCAAATCCCACTGAATTTCAATGGCATACCTAACTCCCTTAGGCTCTCTTCAGCCTTAGTGCTGATTGTGCCAAGAAATCAGGTAACCGGCTGTCTAAATGGGCTAATTTACCTCCATAATTTTGCACCTGCAGTTGATTGTTGGTGCAAAATCAGAGGCTGGGTTGCGACCCTCTGAAAACCAGGCCCTTATATTTCATATTTAATAACCGGTTGAACTGGAAACCATTCTAGAAGGTCATATACAAGGCTGAAAAAGTTAACGCCAACATTTTCAAAAGGTGCCACTAACTTAGGGTGCCCAAGCTGAGACCCCCCTAGGGCCTAATTTTCATTAGTGCTGCATGCCCACAGCTCCAGTTGAAGTCAGTAGGGCCTGCGAAAGTTGAATCCTCTCAAGATGGGCACCAAAAGACTGAAGCACCCCAAATCAGTCGCCTTAATGACCGGTCCCTGTCATATAGCGAGAGCAGTGGGTTTAATCCTACTCCCATGGATGTAATGTTACCGGGATCGGAGTCTATCCGCTCAATCCTGTAAAGACTAACGCAAGCACATGCTTAACGCTGTGCACTGAGGGAAGCCCTGTTGAAGTCAATGGGACTAGTCACAGAGCATAACATTGAGCAAGTGAGTAAGTCTTTGCAGGACCAGGTCCCTTGTATGCAATCCCGTTTTTGGAGGAAAGGTAGCATTTTAGTTCTTATAGAAAATTTCCCTGTGAGACAGTGCAGAAAACCAAAGCAGCCCAAGGAGGCAACGTGTCCATAAAATTCAGGGACTTACTGACTAGCTGGGGTAACAGTTGGACTGTTTGCCTCCTATTTCTCTCTAGCTGATAAGTTCTTCCCTGTTTCTGAAGGCAGGGTCAGTGTCTGTCCTAGAACAGAGTGTGAGAAAAAAGGAATCCATGGCAGAACTAAAGACGGAACAGCAAATATCTTTCAATATGATCCATGGTGGAAAAGAGGAGTGGTGACAAAATCAATGTAAATTTCATGTGTACTGTTATTAAAATGGATTTTTTTAAATGGTCACCCTTTTTTGCTTAGTGTGGGGAAACTTTTGGGAGGGGGGAGCCTATACAGGAAGGATGGGCTCCACCTAAACCAAAGTGGATCCAGACTGCTGGCACTTAACATTAAAAAGGTTGCAGAGCAGTTTTTAAACTTAGAGATGGGGGAAAGCCGATTGCTGCAGAGGCGCACGTGGATCGGACAGAGACTTCTCTTAGAGGAGAGTCTATTGAGAGAGATTCTCTAGGTTTTAGTCAGGAGGAGAGGATGGAAGAGGATAAAGTGTGGGCCAGATCAGATGAGAAACATTCACATAAAGAATTTGACACATCAGAAAAGGGCAGACAAATAAAAAGTGACAAGTTTTTAAAGTGTTTGTACACAAATGCTAGAAGTCTAAATAATAAGATGGGTGAACTAGAGTGCCTTGTGTTAAAGGAGGATATTGACATAATAGGCATCACAGAAACCTGGTGGAATGAGGACAATCAATGGGACACAATCATTCTGGGGTACAAAATATATCAGAAGGACAGAACAGGTCATGCGGGGGGAAAGGGGGGGGTGGAGTGTCACTATATGTGAAAGAAAACGTACAATCAAATGAAATAAAAATCTTAAATGAATCCACATGTTCCATAGAATCTCTCTGGATAGTAATTCCATGCTCTAATAAGAATATAACAGTAGGGATCTATTATCGACCACCTGACCAGGACAGTGATAGTGACGATGCAATGCTAAGGGAGATTAGAGAGGCTATTAAAATAAAAAATTCAATAATAGTGGGGGATTTCAATTATCCCCATATTGACTGGGTACATGTCACCTCAGGACAAAATGCAGAGACAAAATTAAATGACTGCTTCTTGGAGCAGCTGGTACAGGAACCCACAAGAGAGGGGCAACTCTCGATCTAGTCCTGAGTGGAGCGCAGGATCTGGTCCAAGAGGTAACTATAACTGGGCCACTTGGAAATAGTGACCATAATATAATAACATTTAACATTCCTGTGGTGGGAAGAACACTTCAACAGCCCAACACTGTGGCATTTAATTTCAGAAAGGGGAACTATGCAAATATGAGGAGGTTAGTTAAACAGAAATTAAAAGGTACAGAGACTAGAGTAAAATCCCTGCAAGCTGCATGGACACTTTTCAAAGACACCATAAATAGAGGCTCAACTTAACTCTATACCCCAAATTACAAAACACAGTAAAAGAACTAAAAAGGAGCCACCGTGGCTTAACAACCATGTAAAAGAAGCAGTGAGAGATGAAAAGGCATCTTTTAAAAAGTGGAAGTGAAATCCTAGTGACTAAATAGAAAGGAGCATAAACACTGCCAAATTAAATGTAAAAATGTAACAAGAAAAGCCAAAAAGGAGACTGAAAAACAGCTAGCCAAAAACTCGAAATGTTTTTTTAAGTACATCAGAAGCAGGAAGCCTGCTAAACAACCAGTGGGGCCCCTGGACGATCGTGATAGAAAAGGAGCACTTAAAGATAATAACAGGTTTCAGAGTAACAGCCGTGTTAGTCTGTATTTGCAAAAAGAAAAGGAGGACTTGTGGCACCTTAGAGACTAACCAATTTATTTGAGCATAAGCTTTCGTGAGCTACAGCTCACTTCATCGGATGCATTCAGTGTGTGGGGGGGAGGGAGGGGGGTTAAATAAACGATTCAGTGAAACTAACACAAAGTCGTGAAACATTCTGGTGTCTCCAAATCTGCATTTTTTTGTATGCATCCTCCCCCCCGCCTCAAAAAAGAGTTTTCTTTGGAAGATTTTGCCCAGCTCCACGGTTTACACGTCTCCACAGCAGTTAGTTTGGGATAAAAGACCTCACTCTACCTCTGTGAAGCTCTGGGAGTTTGCACCAAACTCTATTTCCCCCGTGCTTATGTGCGGGATGGGCAGCTGACCCCAGGTGATATGGATGGGGTGGGGGATGTGTTGCCTGATCCATAGATTATGTATTAATTATATTGCTTACTTAAGAATTCCTAGTTAACACTCTGAGGTTTGATAGGTCTTGGCCCAAGATCAGGCCCGGTATTATTAAAATTACTGTTCAAGTGGGAAGCCCAAGATGCACGGGTGCAACACACTCACATAGGAAAACCCTGCTGTATGCATAGTCGTTTGTTATTTCAGTTAGCAAAGTCACCAACACTCTAACCCTGCGAGGCAGACAGAGCTAATACAGCGTGTACCTTTGAACAGCCATATACTCACAGCATCCCTGGCAGAACAACCTGAAACGTTCGCCATCACCATCGCCCGTGGCTGTCAAGTACCTCCATCTCTGCCTTTCCCCCAGGCACACAGGCAGGGATACAACATCTGTGATGTGTTATGCTGATGACACCATTAGGTCTAATGACTATTTAGTTGGGGTTTCAGCCCCTTTCCTTATTTGGATTGCCTCACCCTATTAATGTTCGGGTGCACTTACCCCATAGGGTAATATATTCATGAGCTCTGCTTACCATATATGTCAATTCATTGCCATGGCACTCTTGTGGTCAGAAAGCTGTGGATTTTCCTGTCCTAAAATAGCCAAAACCTGGTATCAGTTCAGTATTCTTGTGATACCTGATCTATACTTCCCCCTTCAACACATGTTTCCCAGTTCCCCAAAACTCAGGGTGATTGGCGGGCCATTTAGCTGTGCCAAAATTTATAGGCCTCAAAGCCTTATGCTAACTGCTTAAGCCAATATCTGACAGGATACCCAGACCTGCAGGTTCATTGCGATACTTCCTTCACTTAGGCCTGTGCATTATCTATCGGTACAGCTTTGCTCCAACACCCATGAGGTTTGTGCTCTGTCTGATTCTCTCTTTCCGCAGGGCAGCCCAGCATATGTTGGTGTTCTGGGCCCGCTTCCCCCACAATGTGGGGTCCAAATGCAAGCTGCAGTTTGGGGAGCTGCTGGCACTATGATAGCATTGGAGGAGCAGCTGGGAGGCAGGGTAGTGACTGACCGGCTCTGCACAGAGTTGTCTACGCCCTTGGCAGATCCCTCTCCGATCTGTAGAGTTTGGAGGGTTGAACCCATTGCCACTTGTGCAGGGGAGCAAACCCTGCCGCTCACCTCTGCAGGAGGAAGAATGAATACTGGGTGTCCAGTCTCTTGCGCAAACCAGTCTCACACAGGGAAGAGAGGGCTCTTGTGAATGAAAAGTGCAGGAGCTCATCTGATCTGCTCTGTAGCAGCTAACAGTGGTGGAGAAAAACTGGCCTATTCAAAGGTTTCAGCGTAGCAGCCGTGTTAGTCTGTATCCGCAAAAAGAGAAGGAGGACTTGTGGCACCTTAGAGACGAACCCATTTATTTGAGCATAAGCTTTCGGGAGCTACAGAACATGTATGGTAACACCCATTTTTTCATGTGCTGTGTGTATATAAATCTCCTCACTGTATTTTCCACTGAATGCATCCGATGAAGTGAGCTGTAGCTCACGAAAGCTTATGCTCAGATAAATTGGTTAGTCTCTAAGGTGCCGCAAGTCCTCCTTTTCTTTTGGCCTATTCAAAGAGCATCAGCAGAGATCCAGCAAGAACAATACAGAACGTTTGGTCCAGCCGTATTCTCACTAGAAGTAAAGGTGGGATGTATGAAGACTCCTACGGATCACATGCTAACTAGTCATTTGGAAGCACAGAAGGTGTCTGAGTTTGAAGTGCCAATATCCACTTGAGAAGGGCCCAGAGCATCAGCAGAGAGCAGAGACAAGATCCAGCAAAAACAGTACAGGCTGCACCCGGTTCCCCATCTTGCATTCTTTTCTAGGAATGCCCCCAATTACTGTATGGAGGGGCAAAGTGCACAGAGGGCTTTTCCCAAAGCTCAGTAACTACACACTGACCAGATGCAATGAAGAGCCATAAGTCAGAGACATGGCTGCTTAAGAAACACTTGATTTTATTGTTTTAATGCATCCCTTGTTATGGCTCAGTGAAATGCATCCCTGGTTATGGCTCAGTAATTAGATAACTATATCATGACCTAAAGCCACTGAGGGTGCTCTCCTTATCTTGTGTTTGTAACTTTGTACCTTGCTGGGGCAGCTGTGGGGGTGGAGTTTCTTTTGACTGGTTTGAATTGGAATGCTTGAGCTCGGGAAAGATTCTCTTGCTCCCTTGGATAGTTGAATGTAGCTTTTCCGTAACATGAAATTTTGATGTCTCCCAGCAACTTGCTGACAGACTCAAATATAACTGCCCCGACACAACCATTTGAAAAATACAGTCGGGCAACTCAGTGAATAAAGATTTCAGTGTTATTACTCAATTAATAAGCTGTTTCTACACAGACAAAGAACATCAGCATCTCAGGAGCTGGTTATTCCAAGAATGGGCTGGATCTGCTCTCCTCTGGCTTTCCATACGTGCAGTAACCCGGACTGACAGGCATGGCTCTGACTTTCAAGAAGTTCGACCTTGTCCTATTATGTAATGTATTCCGACTACATCTGTGCTCTTAGCATTCTGGGGATTTGTACTTGGTAATCCAACGGCCAGTGCTGGCCAAGGCCGTAGGTGTTAGCTAAGAACTGAAAAACTCATAGCTGGAAATCAGACCAGCTCACCTGCATGTTAGCTTTGTTCAAAGTAGGTATTAGTCTTTCTTTAGCAGTTAGACTGTATGAAATGCTTGTGAGGTGCTGCCTGCATTAATCTCTCATATAATGTCTGTATTCCAGGCTACACGGTAAAACACAGGTTTGTTTTATAATGGTAAGCGTGCCTGCCCTGACTTGTGAACTCAGACAGGAAGAGTAGCTCCCCCCGCCCTTCCAGAAGGACTATTAAAATTAAGTGGGCCATTGTAGGACAAAAGCTTTGTTGATTGCCCCATCCACCCATGGAGAAATACATGCAGGAGGCCTCGTCCCATTGGTTGGAATGCTGGAGGAGGGAAATAAAAACAGCTGACTGGAAGATTTTTCATCTCTTTGCTGTTTGGGTTCTCACAAGGGCTGAAGCTCATGGTATGTTTACACTTACACCAGTGCCCAGATCCAGGCTAGAATTAACCCAGGCATGAGGCTTGCAAAGCACCAGATCTACCAGGAGATAGTACCAGAAAACAGCTTCAACTTCCCCTTCCCCAGGCAGCCCTGTAGGGACAAAATACCTCCCCTCCCCACCCCCAATGCATGGCAATATGATTCAGCTCACTTTCTCCACTGCTTGGACTGGTCAGGAGTGCTGATTGCAACCAAACTCCTCCTCTTTCCCCCCTCAGTGACAGAAACCCCAACGGAGGGTGATGACAACAACGCCTGCTCTTCCGAGGTGGGGAATCTCACGAGAGAGGCAGAAGCCTGGGGTTACGGAGCAGTATAATTTGCATCATCTTGTACCAACTTCTGCACCTGGCCTGGTCTGTACCGGAGAGCTGGTTGGAAAAATGGGACCAGAAGAATTACCAGAGAAAACTGCAGTCTGGCAAAATTGAAATGTTTTGCAGGAAGGTGTCAATTTGGCCATTTTTGGTGGGAAAAAGGCTAAACGAGTCATTCTAACTTTCTCGGTTCACTTAATCAAAGTGATAAAGTTGAAAAGAAACACTTTTACCTTATCGAATTGACAGGTGTTGATGTTATTTAATTCCATGTAGACTCCAAATATTAATGTTAATATATTTGGATATATACATTAAAATATAATATTTATATGAACATCAAAACAAAATGAATCACCATCACTTTGAAATGGCACTTTCTTACCTTATTAAAGCGACAGTTTTATCTTACTGAAACAAAATATTCTGATGGTCCTGAAGTAAAGTTTTGGGATTTTCCATCTCACGGGAAATTTAGAAACCTCGACCTTTTCATTCCAGTTCAGAACAATTTTTTTTTAAATGTTGGCATCTGCCTTGGAACAGAGATTTTGGTTTCTGACAAGCTCCCATACACTGAGATTGTGCCACCACTCCTGACATGCAGCCACTCCTGGGGTGAAACGTAGGCTAAAGGCCCACAACAATTTAGACCAGGGCAGGGACAGTCTTTGCTCTGTGTTTGTACAGCACCTGGCCCAATGGGATCCTGATCTTGGATGTGCTCCCAGCATACAAATAAATAATAACAGGACACAAGAGTTAAATCTGTTACCCTGGGGGGGAAAAAAAAATGCCATGGACCCTTTCATGTTGTCACATGGTCTCAAGTCTGATTCCAGCATCAGGAACGAGGGTCTGCAGCGAGGCCTGGGCTCAGCTAACTGGCTGCCGCTGAAACCCCCAGCTCGTTGAGTGGTGTTGCCAGGCGCTGCACTGGAGTAGCCATGTGCCTGCCTTATTCCCACCCATGCTCCAGCCCTGTTCCTGCCTTGCTCCAGTCCCCTCTCGCTCTGTTCCCCTGCTTGCTGCCTGACTCGGGCTCTGACCACTAGGCCTGACCATCCCTGCTCTTGTCCATGACACAATGGCAGCCCAGTGTGCACGAGGACCGACTGGCCTGCCAATGACTGAAGCCTCCAGGACGCTCTGGCATGGTTCCCCGCAATGTGCTGCCGAAGACTTACTCTGATTGGCCAGTGAAATGGACAAACTCATGGCTAGAGGGGAACTAGCTTCAGGACAGGTGCTCGGGCTGGAAACAGGCTAGCTCTAGTTTGGTAGTCGGTATCCTCCAGCTGATGCGATGCTTAAGATTTATTCAAGAAGCCTCACCGTAGGTAGGGCCTTGCATGTCCTCCCAGAGCATCTTTCGTGCTGGAGGCCGGGGCACAGCTCCTATCCTTGGTCACAAAGGTTCTTAAGGCAGAAAGTGCCCCCTGAGCCAGCTGCACCAGCTGCTACTGGGGTAGTTTAAGGCTGCCACACACCCCCCCCAACCCCCCAGCAGCAGCGCAGGTCTCAGGCCACCACACGCCCCCCCACCCCCCTCCGTTCCCCAGGAGCAGCGGGGGTCTCGGGCTGCCCTGCCCACTTTAGCAGCAGCAGAGGTCCCAGGCCGCATGCCACCTGCCCCCTCCCAGCAGCAGCGGGGGGTCCCAGGCTGCATGCTGTCCCCACGCAGAGCACCACGGTGCCCCAGGATGCTCCCCCTCGCGCACCCACGGTGTTCCCGGCCCCCACCCCCGCCTCAGAGTACCCGCAGCACCCTCGGTATGATGCTGGCAGGCCAGATGTCAGCTCATGCCCAGGCTGCAGGCATTAGCTAAGAACTTGACACCCTCGTTGCTGGAGACCAGGTCACCTGTATGTGAGTTTTGTTCGAAATAGATATTAGTCTTATCAGAATGTATTCAGTGTTTAGACTCTATGAAACGCTTGTAAGTTGCTGCTTGCATTAATTGCACTTGCTGTGTCTGTATTCCAGGCTACAAGAAAATATGTAAGTTTTGCTTTATAACTTTGAAAATGATATGCCCTGAATTTATGAACTCAGGCACAGGAATCATCCCCACCCATCCAGAAGGACTATCACAATCAGATGGGCCATCAAGGATCACTGCAATACAGAGGAATGGTTAACGGCCCTATCTGCACCTGGGAAATATTACATGCAAGGAAGTTTGTCCTGTGGGCTTGGAAACTGAATGAAGGAAATAAAACAGCCACAGGAAAAATTTCCATCTTTTTGGCTCTTTGAACGTTGAAGGGTCAGAGATTCTAAACTGAAGCCAGAGATCCCCAGGTGCTGTTTCCTGGGTCCACCCTGAAAGACCCTTTGAATTGACAGATCACTACAACTCTGTTACTCTTAGGATGTAGCTGGTGACTCATGGGTGTGTATACGTTTGGTTGCTTTAATCGCTAAATAACTCTCATTTATTTTTCCTAGTTAATAAACCTTTATGGTTTATTGCAGGATTGGCTACAGGCATTGTCTTTGGTGTAAGATCTAGGGTACCAATTGATCTGGGGTCAGTGACTGGTCTCTTGGGACTGGAAACAATCTGAATGTGGTGTGATCTTTGGTGTAAGTGACCATTTATCACTAAGTTCGGTTTGTCTGGGTGGCAAGATAGAGTAAAGAGTCTAAGGGGACTGTCTGTGACTCCACGGTGAGACTGGTTTAGTGATCCAGGAGTTCACATTTCTTACTGGCTTGCCGAAATCTAATTATAGATCACACCACCAGCTTGGGGAGTCTGCCATGTTTCTGACTGTAGAACTGTGTTTAGCCTGCCCTGATTGAGGGGTTCCCCCTAAACTGAAGCTCATTTGCTAAGCAGAGAGAAGGAATGACAAATCCCAGTGAAGAAGCGATTGGGTGAGGCCAGGTGTTTATACATGGTGGGATAGACGCTGCCTAAGGAGCCCTAGATACCATTTGACCTGCCCCTCTGCATCATTTAAAGATAGAGCTGACTGGAGAAACCCCCTAGCCATCGAACCCAGCCCTTGTTGCTGCTGACCTCACCGGACACAAGGGTCACACCGTCGTTATCCTAATCCAGCCCATAAAAGCCTTACCTCTATGCTGAAGATGTCGCACGTCAGGTTGAGAGGTCAGAGCAGAGTGCAGGTTGGACAGAAGGGCTCTTCCATCTCCTCACCAGCTGGCGCCCAGAGGTAAATGCTGTGTGGCCTGTTTTGCTGGACCGGTTGGTAGCTCAGGACAGGGAGCACTGGTGCATAGTGCAGAGAGGTGTGGTGTGGCCATCTGTTTCTGTGCCTGGACTGGGGACGTGCTGGGAATTTCCTGGTAAAGATTCTCACTTAAAAGATTCCTGTGACTTTGGACTTCGTTAATATTCATAGTGGGCATGGTGGCTGCACCATCGTGCTGGTTGAGAAGCGGTTGCTGTTTAGAGAGATTATTCCACATCTTGGAAAGATGAAGTATTTGGAAATTGACCAGGTTTGCACTAACATAGGGAGGGAGGGGGGTGATGGTGGGAGGAGAGAGCAAAGAGGTCTCGCTCCACCAAATGCAAATGTCAAGGAACATTTTCTATTTTATTCTATTTGCTTAGTGTCTTCATTGATGCAATCTGGGTATTTAAAGGATTAAAATGTATACAGAAGTAAAGTGCCAGGACACAGGATTGATTTGGGTACTTTTGGAGAGATTTTTCTGATTGTGAACCATAATTAGGTGTGAATGCAGGATACAATTTGCGGAAGTGCCTCAGTCACTTAGGTAGAGAGACAGAGATACAATTTTCAGCAATGCCTAAGAGATCTGTGCTAGTGTTTATCACAGGATTTGGGCACCTTCCATGTAAAATGGATTGGCAATAATCTCTCTCTTTTAGGTACTTATTACCGTAGGATCTGAGAACCCCTCTCATTGCTGTATTAAATGTGATGCACTACAGCTATGCCACTGGAACATTTCAAGGTTACGTCTACACTACAGATTACTCATAATTTATGGTGCTCAGGGGTGTGAATAATCCACATCTGTGAGCAGCCTAAATTATACCAGCCTCAGTGCTGGTGTAGATAGTTCTATGCTGGTGGGAAAGCTTCTCCTGCCAATATAGCTACCGCCTCTCATGGAGGCAGGAGTTAAGTTGATGCAAACACTCTCCCCCGTCGATTTAGAGCTGCATTGGTGCAGCTGCGCCGCTGTAAATGATCTAGTGTAGACGTAACCTAGGTGTGGACAAAGCCATCGTAAAATGATCCTTGAGACCCCTAGTTTAATTAGTCCATTTTACATTTAAAGTAAAGAGCTGGATTATACGAGAAAATGAGATCAAACCAGCTACGTCACTCAGGGGTGTGAAAGATCCCCACCCCTGAGTGACAGGTAAAATGACCTAAATCTGTGTGTAGACAGCACCATGTTGATGGAAGAATTCTACACTGTGCATCTGGAGCATTTTAAGTGTAGCTAGAGCCCAAGTGAGTGCGCACTTGTGAAGGGTGGCCATTTCTTGTGGTCGAGAGATGTGGAGTTTTTCTTAAAGCGCCAGCTCATGGGATCCTGATATTATGTGGTGGTGTTCGCGTGCTGTGATGTGAGAATCTCAGCTTTCGCTTAAAGAAAAGAAAAGACGTTTCGAGCCCTCGCCTTTGCAGAAAAAAGCTTTAAAATGTAGTTTGTAAAGTTTCCCTTTGACCCCCCCAGTGTTCTTCTGCAGATGGGGAGCCAACCCCTTTGCTTAGGTTTTGTACATCTTGACCTTCGACTTGGAACAGATAAGATGGGTAGGAGCTGCTCCAAACTTGGAATGTCCAACTTGTGTGAAATCTCATTTTGAAATTTCATTTAGCTCTGATTTGGAATGTAGTGGGGCACCTGCCCCACTTCAGCAGAACAGGGGTTAACAGCAGCCGGGGAGAGGGCTGTAGCTGGGATAAAAGGAGTGAGAGCAGCTGAGGGAGTAGCTGACCACAAGTGTGCCCAGCTCAATCAGGGCCCAGCTGGCCCTGATAAGAGGGCTGGGGGGCCAGGAGCTGAAGGAGTCTCATTCTAGCCCTAGAGTGGGAAGGGCTAGCTGCCTGGGAGCAAGGTACCTGAAGCGGAGCAGTGCTGGGGAAGGGCAAAGGGAGCTGGGGAGCTCCAGCCTGGTAAACCCCCAGGCTGCAGACCTTGTTGAAGGCCAAAAGGTACTGGGGCTGCAGAGGGGCAGCCCAGGGATAGGTAAAGGCAGCAGGTCCTACCCCTTGCCAATGATGAGTGGCCATTACAGACTGCAGTCTGCCCCTTGAGAAAGGGGCTAGATGATGACTAGCAGTAGCCATTTAGGCAAGGTGGGCCTAGAAGGTTGGGGGTTCCCCTGGGAGGGGAGACCCAGCATGTGGGGGTACTGCAGTGAGCAGAACCCCAGGGTAAGAGGCACTGGGGTCTGGGAGGGACACAGGGGCCTGAGGCAGGTGAGACACCGGCCACCAGGAGGCACGCCGAGTACTGGACGAGCTAATTCCAAAACGTCCAGCAGGAGGCGCCACGCCAGTGAGTCTTCGCTCTGCTACATGGAACAAAACCAAATATTTTTGAAGTTCCCCACGAAATGGAATTTCTGGAAAATTTCAGTTTGGGGAAAATTTGAAATTTTCTTTAGACCTTTATTTTATGTTGGAGTATTTGTATTTTTACATTATTTCATGACCTGTCAATAGGCGTGATTAATATGACACAGTTTGACCCAACCCTTTGATTACAACCCAAACAGGAAACTCTTTGATCTAGATAAGAAGTACTGATTGAAAATCTTATCGAAGTAGCAGCTGCCTTTTATTTAAACATTTATATAATAAAAGAATATTTCGGCTATTATGGCATGATAGCACATTATAAAATAATGGAAATAATCATACTTATTATTATATAGTTAACAATGTTTCCACTTTTGACCCGAGTGGCTAGTCAAAATTCAGGGCTGTGTTCTGTGGGTGCTCCAGCTGGAGGAGAAATGGGTGATAGCCGAGTAGTTCTTTGATGCAATCTTGTTTATTTACAAGGAATGTACAATACCCTATTTTTTGAACTGGGCAGGCCATTCATCCAGTTATAAGCCAGACAGTCCTGTTTTTGGAAGGGTTGTCTCTGGCTGGTATTGGACAAGGTTTTGTCTGATATTATGCAGGACACTGTTTTGCAGAGTATGTTGCTCTGTCCCCTCCAGCATGACCTAACCGTGGGGTATCACTGGTGGGGATGGACCCATGCTGTTTTGGAAAGTACTGCAATGTCCGGTATTCTGGGGATGTGGCAGTGCCCACCCTATTCTGAATGCAGAAGGGACCAAGAACAAAAAGGAGCATTTCCTTAGCTTACCTGCCCCCAAGTGTCTTTCGCTAAGATCAGACCCAAAAGCTCTCTCTAGCTGGCTCTAGGGTCATACACTGCTCACAGCTGGCTCCTTCTTGGCTTTTTCTTGCCTCTTCTCTGTGCCTCTTTCTCTCTATTCTTGTCTGTGACCTCAGTGTCTGTTGGTTTTCTCTTACTTCCACCCAAAACAATACTCACCCCAAAAACTCTTGGGTGGGCTCACATCCACTTTTTGTCCTAGGTGGTTCTTATGTTTACAGTTGCGTTAATTGAAGGGCAAGTTCACACTGATCAACCTCAATGGGGTTTTAACCCAACTCATAACGTTTTACCCAGCTCATAACAATACCATCGTAAAAAAATATAAACATGAAGAAAATCCATAAAATAAAATAAATGCTGAAACGAAATTCTAAAATGAAAATGTTCTGACACAGATTCCTTCTTCTGTTGGTGGCAGCTGACAGATGATGATGCTGTTGCAAAAAAAGAGAGTGCAATTTTGGGTTGCATTAGCAGAGGCCCGGCATCCAAGTCTCGGGAGGTGTTACTACCACTGCACTCGGCTCTGGTTAGGCCTCAGCTGGAGTAGCGTGTCCAGTTCTGGTCACCAATGGATAGAAAGGATGTGGAGAAACTGGAAATGCTCCAGAGGCAAGCAGCAAAGAAGATCAAAAGGGATGGAATGTTTCGTTTGGAAAAGAGGAGATTGAGGGGGGAACATGATAGTGGTCTTCAAATACTTGACAGGATGACTTAAAAAGATGGAAAAAAAATTTCTCTCTTGACACAGGGGGCGGGACAAGAGGCAATGGGTTCAAACTACCGCAAAGCAGATTTAGATTAAAGCTCAGGAAAACCTTACTAACTGTCAGACCAGCAGGACAATGGAACAGATGCCGAGAGAGGTTGTGGAAGCTCCTTCACTGGAGGTTTTCTATATGAGGCTGGACAGAGCCACCTGTCTTGGACGGTTTAGACACAAGAAATCCTGCCTCTTGGCAGGGGTTAGACTAGATGACACTTGCAGTCCCTTCCAACTCTATGGCTCTGTGATTCTCCCCCAGGGGTTTCCTTCTTGTTCCTGGAGTCCTCCCAGGGAACAACTGCAGACTCCTTCCTCTCAGCCCCCATTTACTTGCAGCTCCCTGGTTTTCTGTGCTGTCCCAGGCAGGCTTTGTTCTCAGTTAACCCTGACCCTCCTCTCTCAGGTGACCTAAATGGCCTCTCAGGCCCTTGTTACCCTTATCAGGGCTGGTGTGGGGTGCATCCCCCATCACAGTAATTGAATTGGCCAAGGCTGTGGAGACAGCCAGTGTCAGACTGTCTTTCCAATCTGTATTTGGGGTGAGGGTTTCAGAAACACCTCTGGGAGTGAGACACCCAAATCCTATTGAAAGTTCCTCTTAGAAAATAAGCATTTTTGAAAATCTCACCCTTAGTCTACTGGACCATGCGGCCCCTAAGAGTGAGGACAAATCACACTAGGTGCTGACAAAGGAGTGGGCTTGACCTCAACCAGATAGCTGGCTGGGGGGGAACATAAAGCAGGCCTAATGCTATCAGCATAACCCTGGGTAGCAGCGCCCTCACCCAGCTGCGAATTGAACCAAAACCAGAGGATGTTACCAGATGTGCCTGTTACTTTGGGGTATGCTCATTTATTAGGGTTACTCTTCGGGAGGGGGGGGGATGTTCTGTAATTCTATTAATGTACTGCTTGTGTCATTTGTGTGTTCATATGGAGCTCCACCCCTTCCTTCTGCAAGTCCCCTCCCAATGGAGCTACCCTGCAGGACCTAGGTTCTCCAGGACTGGGTTCCTCCAGCCCGAGGACTAGATGAACAAACACACACACACAGAGCAAGTCTGAGCAGACCGGGTCAATCAGCACTCTCCATCTGATCCCCTCATATGTCCCTGTACTCAATGGGCTTTGTTAAGCGGCACCTTCAAGCTGTCACCTTTATGTGCCCCTGGTCTCGACGCTGGGCCAAGCAGCACTTTCAGCTGCCCCCCCATAGAATCATAGAATTTCAGGGTTGGAAGAGAACCTCAGCAGGTCATCTAGTCCCACCCCCTGCTCAAAGCAGGACCAATCCCCAATTTTTGCCCCCAGATCCCTAAATGGGCCCCTCAAGGATTGAGCTTGCAACCCTGGGTTTAGCAGGCCAATGCTCAAACCACTAAGCTATCCCTCCCCCCGCTTAATATACCACAGGTTTAACCCATCCCTATCCCACCTTCACATCACAATTGTACTGGTAGTAACCCACTTGATGAGCAAACCCTACAGTATTTTTGGGTGCTACAAGGATCTTTAGCTTAGGTAAGAGAAGTGTTGCTGCAGAGTAAATGGGGGAAGCTAAAAACACAAAAGAGTAAAGTTCAGAGAGAGAGAGAGAGAAGCAACCAGCTTAACCATAAAAGTTAGTTATTGAATAATAGTGATAACTACACAAGGAGAGCCTAAACCAACATAACATACATTATTAAAGGTTAATACCTGAGGTAGAAAGGAGAACAGAGAGAGAAAGAAGGGGATCTCACTGCTCCCTGAAGCTTGAACTGGTCAGGGTTCCCAGGTGATGGTGGTAGCTCAGGGTCCTGAGGGCAGGAGACAGGCAGAGCCCCCAGCACGATCAGTCAGGAGATGGAGTCCCAGTGGAACTGATGCAGAGTTTGAGTCGATGCATCAGAACACTTACTTGGACATAGGTAGGGGTTTTTGTAGAGAAAATTCAATGGTTCAAGGGAGAACACTAGATTTGTTTATGGGTAAACTGATGACTTAAGGGTTTTCTTTAGGCTAGACAATAGGACCTGATCACTCTTGGCTATGGGTGGTGGTTTCTTCCAGGGAGCTTACAATGCAATTAGGCTGCTTCAGTATCTTGGATATCAATCAAGGATTCATTACTAGAATTGGTCTGATAATTGCTGAGCTGGGTGTGTGCAGGCGTGGGTTCATTAGCATCTGGAGCGGAGATTCCCATGATGCAGTGCGTCCCTGCTTTTCTGGTCCCAGAGTTCAGTGCGGTTCTCTGTTTTTCGTTCTTTATGCTAAATTCCCTGTCCCATCTTTCGTGCAGATGAGGCTAGGGGAGTTGTCTCTGGTCTTCATTCTGTATGCTAATGGAGATGTCTTAATCTTGTCACCCTTGTCAGAAGGGGTCTAGGTGTGTCTCCCAACGCCTTTCACTGCTCTTTGCAAGCCTTTTCTCTGATCGGTTTTGGTTCAAGCAGAGACTGGTGGTGGTGGTGGGGCGGTGTCTTTCATGAGTCAGACAGGCTAGATACTACGCCCTGGTTCCCCAAAAACACAGAGCTGGCTGGTATCAAGGGACCCACTGCTGTGATTTCCAAAGACCTCAAAAGTCTGTCTTGTGGAAGTGCGAATTAGCTGAATTTTAGGAAAAATCAGTGGCAAGCTTTCAACCCCAGCAGTCAACTGCTGTCTGCTTCTCTCGGGCTCAAGGTTGTCTTTGCAAGGGAGAGGGATGGACACTCCCTCTAAATGAAAGACAGAACTCTTCGGTACACCTTCTCGGTTGCCCCACGTCACATGTGAGGGCTGCAGCCCTGAGCTACGCAGGCCCAAAGGCAGGGATTATGCTAATCACAAGGTACCTAACATGTAATTACCTGGCCAGATGCATACGTAGCTGTGATCTCTGATGCCAAGCGAGTCTGGGAGGAGTGAGCAGCTGGGGAGAGTTGGACAGGCAGAAGCCATTTGTTTTTGTATTCATTTATTTGCTCTCTCTCTCATCGTCGTGTAGGAGGGGTGCTGTAGGAAAGCCAATGATGCAGGCTCAGGAACAGGGATTTGACCAGGAGTTCAAACTAGAGGGTGCTAGCATTTAGGTCACAGCCCAGTGACACCAGCTTGCCAAAAAGGGAGTATACTGGCAGGAAATGTGAAGAGCTTCCTGTTATGAATCCTGTCTGGTGAAGAACAAGTCTTCTCACCTAGTGGGTGTGGCCGCTCTGCCATGTGAGCCTGTCAATGTCAAACACAACTGAGTGCTGATTGGCAGCTTGTAGTCTCCTTGTTGTCTCTGTGCTCACATCTGCTTGGGGTTTTACTTGCATGCCGGTTCCTGCATTTTGCATTAAACCCACACGCTGCTGAGTTTTCCACCACAAGCAGCTCAATGAAGCCTCTTCGCTTACCACCCTATTCTCCCTGCAACACCCAGCCGTGCGATGACTGTATGTACCAGCAGCATTCACGGTGCTTTCGAGACTTCAGTCGATCTCAAAGAGGCTACCAGACCTACCGGGGCGTGCCATGGGACCTTCAAAGGTAGGTGACGTGTTTAATCCTCCTGAGCAGGACTTGAGGGAGCAATGGTAGCAAGGGATGCTGTTTGTGGAGATTTTTTTGTTTACATTAAGATGCGTCTGAAGGACCTGGAGTGAGGCCATCAGTCATCTCCTCTCTTCCCCCGGTCCAAAAGCCAGTGGCTTAACCTCACTCCATCTCTCCCTGTGAGGATGCTTAGACAGAATGCTGCTCATGATTAGGGTGACCAGATAGCAAGTGTGAAAAATTGGGAGGAGAGTGGAGGGTGATGGGTGCCTATATCAGACAAAGCCCCAAATATCAGGACTGTGCCTACAATATTCGGACATCCAGTCACCCTACTCATGATGGACCATTCTGAAATGTACAGATCCTCAGAGGAGAAGGGATTCACTGCAGGGGCAGCAGGAGGAGGCGTGGAAACTAACTGGAGGGTCACAGATTGAAAGTGCAAGATGGTGGAATAGTCTGGCTCAGTGGTTCTCAACCAGGGGTATGCAGAGTTCTTCCAGAGGATACATCAACTCACGCAGATATTTGCCTAGATTTACAATGGACAACATAAAAAGCACTAGCGAAGTCAGTACAAACTAAAATTTCATACACGCAATGACTTTATACTGCTCTGCATACTATACACTGAAATGTAAATACAATATTTATATTTATGTGGTAAAAATGAGAAAGTAAGCAATTTGTCAGTATTAGTGTGCTGTGACACTTTTGTGTTTTTATGTCTGAGTTTGTAAGCAAGTAGTTTTTAAATGTGGTGAAACTTAGGGGTACACAAGACAAATCGGACTCCTGAAAGGGGTACAGTCGTCTGGAAAGGTTGAGAGCCACTGGTCGGGATAAAAGGGGGGGGGTCATGGTTTGGGGGGGTTCACGGGCTGGATGTGAGGGGAACCTGGAGTTTGATGTGTGGGTGGGGCTCATGGGCGGGATGACTGGGAGAGTTGGGGTTTGATGGGGCAGTTGGATCGTGGGCTGGAAAAGCAAATTCAAGTGGAAATCCTTAGCCAGACTTACCTAGACCTGAAAGCTTTGGATTTCATTTAGAAATGTATGGTGGCTGAGGCTGTTCCCTTATATTTCCCCTAACTTAGTTGGCCGCTCTTGCCCCCAAACTGAACAGCTTAAGGTGCCTTTTTTTAAGGGTAAAGCTTCTGTGGCATGAGTCCTGTATTTTTGCCTGTGTGACTCTAATTGCTCAGGGACGGACTGTGATACCCTTTCCCTGAATAGCACTGTACTCCACAAGTGGTCCCACTGAAATTGTCAATGAAACTATTATCTCCAGGGAGTAGTTTATTATGGAGTTAAAAGAATAAGGCCCTGATCCTGCAATGTCATTGCATTGCAACTTGGAGGGGTCTAATTTAGTAAGACATTTTACTGTTGGTGAACTTTAACATTATTTTAAATTTACTGCTGATTATAATCTGTCCCTGGAAACTTGAAACAAAAAAAATCTTGGTTCTGGATTGGTGAAATTTATTCTTTAAATGCACTGAAACTTTTTTTAAGATTGTACAAAATATGGCATTGTCTTTGCAAACCAATACAAAGGAAAAGAACTAGTTCACCCTATGTCCTTCCCAACCGTAGCAGCACCCTTTCCAGCTTTTTATCTGTAACAGAATATGCATATATTCAGCTACTTCGCTTTGCATTTCAATGTGGAAACGGAGCACCAGTGCGATCTTGCACAGTTTGTCTCTGCACGAGCTGCTGTAGTATATTTAAAGCAGTACAGCCCTCCTATTGTCAATGCAGTTATACTGGTATAAAGGTGCTTATATTGATATAGCTTATTCCTTTAAGAGACAGGAAATATATAATACTGGTATTAGGGGCTTTTTATATTGATAAAACTACATCCATGCTAGGGGTCGTAACAATGTAACTATTTCAGTATAAGAAAAAAATATCATACCCCTAACCAAAATAGTCATGCCAGTACAAAAACTGCATAGACCAGGCACGAGTAAAGTGTGTAGCCTCCTTCTGACTGGAAAGGAAGCTTGCTATTTGGAGAACATGTAAAAGAATTGCATCACTTATCCCGCAAATACGGGGCAAATCTCTGAATTAAATCGTTGTAGATCTTGGAAGCAAGGGAGTACACTAGCTTGACTTCTCAGAAGGCTCATCTCACGAAAGAAATTTCTAAGTGCCCTGCACAGAACCCCATCCTGGCTGATGCTCACTGTACGGCAATGACTTCAGAGTGGCTGCATGGCTCTAACTGATCACAGAGTTTGGCCCACTGTGCATACTTTTCAACAACCTCAGTCCTTGCAAGGATCCCTTGGGAATTCAAACTTGTTTTGGAACTAAAACAGCCATGAGCTGTTGGAGCTGCAGCACCTGCCTGATCTCAGTAATACAGCAATCCCATTATTCCTTACTGAAAACACATTGCGGCAAACCTGGGCAGGAAATAGAAATCAAAACCTTCAGGGTGTTGGTGATGCTGAAAACAACAGCTAATGACTCTGTTGTTCATTCGAAAGCAGCATAGAAGCATTTCAATGATGGCTGAATCAGCATTGGCTCTTGTTTCTACATGAGCAGTTGGGTTTGTTTGTATTTTTTATAAAGCAGGGTCTGAACCAGACACTGCCAGCTTTAGGGAAGTTGGATCCCTATTCAAATTTAGCAGCTGTTGCCTTTCTCTATGATTGATCCAAGGTCCCAGTTCAATCCATTTCCCCCTAAATTTTTGGGAAAGTTCAAATCTAGGTCCCTGATCCAGCAAAGGACACTTAGATACATACTTAATCTGAAGTCTTTGAGTACTGTAATGTGTTTTTAGATGGGCATATTGCAATTTGGAGACGATTGCATTACAAGTAACATATTTTGGTTTCATGTTGTCAAAGTGTTGCCATAACCAACAGCGAGTTTAAAAGACGTGACAGCACACACAAAAATTCAGTGGGACCACTTGAAAACCTGGATTTGTGCTGGAAATGGCCTAACCTGATGCTCACTTTAGATAAGCTATTACCAGCAGGACAGTGGGGTGGGAGGAGGTATTGTTTCATATTCTCTGTGTATATATAAAGTCTGCTGCAGTTTCCACGGTATGCATCTGATGAAGTGAGCTGTAGCTCACGAAAGCTCATGCTCAAATAAATTGGTTAGTCTCTAAGGTGCCACAAGGACTCCTTTTCTTTTTTTTTTTTAAAGTTAAGGAAGTGAGCTGTAGCTCACGAAAGCTTATGCTCAAATAAATTGGTTAGTCTCTAAGGTGCCACAAGTACTCCTTTTCTTTTTGCGAATACAGACTAACACGGCTGTTGCTCTGAAACCTATGTACTGAAGGTTTTTTCCCCTGGATTGGGGCTCTGTAGGTGAATCTGAGCTTTGCAGGTTTTTGGGCACAGCTATAATTGTAATGCTGAAGCTACATAGTGTTCAATCACTGTCATTATCCTGTTCAGTGATGCATCTTTTTAGAAGATTTCAAAGCTAATCTGGGAGCAAGCACTTGGAAAGACTGTGCAGGGAGCAAGCCTGCAACAGAAAAGGACCCCTGTTGGTCTTGTTCATGTTTGATCCCTTTGTGGTCTGTAATCCGAATGCAGCCTGGAGTGAATGGAGGCATCCATAGCTCCCATGGGAGACTGGTCCAAATGCCATGGTGATGTAAACAGCAGGGTTAGTTACACCCGTTGCACTGAAAAATGGGTGTAGGTGGTGAAGTACTGTAACACATTCATTTGGCATTCAGCAGGTGAGCAAAATGAGTGTAAATTGCAGGCCGATGGGGGCGGAAGGGGGGCGTGTGTAGCAGGAAAAGCAGCTAACGTCAGGCTGCAGAATATAACGTGCCTCCACACCCTGCTTTAACTTACCCCACCCCTTCCCAAAACACTCCTGAGGCCAGCGCCGGCCCTGGTGTCCGTGCGTACAAGTCTCATTGACTCTAATCAGACTTGAAACTGGTTATTAAAGGGGCTAAACAATGGTCCCCAAGCAACACCAAGCCAGATCCTGATCCCACTGAAATTCAGGTAAAACCCCTTGTGATTTCAATGGGACCATGATTTGATTCTTGCAGAGTTAGTGAAAGTTATGTTCTTTTGCCACTTTCACCCATTTTCTGACCAGTTTATGCTTGAGATATCACCCAGACCGTCAAGTAGGCTGATGCAGCGTGAGGGTCGGTATCTCCAGATCTTCAGAGGATGCAGTATCTTGAACTCTGCATTGCTTATGGGGAAACTTAAGGAGGAACTCTTCAGTGAGAGGTGACTTCATCTCTAGTCCTAATGCAGATTGTTTTAACAACTAGAAATGTGGCCAAGAGGGGCCCCCCACTATAGAATCTTAGAGATGTAGGGCTCGAAGGGACCTCAAGAGGTCATCAAGTCCAGCCTGCTGAGGCAGGACCAAGTCAACCTTGACCATCCCTGACAGGTGTTTGTCCAACCTGTTCTTAATCTTCCAATGATGGGGATTCCACAACTTCCCTTGGAAGCCTGTCCAGAATTTAACTACCCTTATAGTTAGAAAGTATTTCCTAATATCTAACCTAAGTCTTCTTTGGTGCAGATTAAGCCCATTACTTTTTGGCCGAACTGCAGAGGACATAGAGAACAAATATACACTGTCCTCTTCATAATAGCCTTAATAGATTTGAAAGCTATAAGGTCTCCCCACACTCTTCTTTACTCAAGACTAAACATGCTCGGGTTTTTTTAACTTTTTCTCATAGGTCAGGTTTTCTACCTTTAATCATTTTGTTACTCTTTTCTGGACTTTCTCCAATTTGTCCACCTCTCTCCTAAATTGTGGTGCCCAGAACTGGGCACAGTACTCCAGTTGAGGCCTCACCAGTGTCAAGTAGACCAGGACAATTACCTCCCGTGTCTTACATACAACACTTCTTCTAATACACCCCGGAATGATATTAGCTTTTTGTTGCAACTGCATCACACTGTTGACTCGTATTCAATTTGTGATCCACTATAACCCTCAGATTCTTTTCAGGACTGCTGCCAGTTGTACTCTCCACTCAATTACCTAAGTCATTAATAAAAATATTGGCTAGGACCAGACCCAGGACTGACCCCATGGGGCGCCACTAGATATATCCTTTCATTTTGATAGCACTCAAAGGACCAATGGTTTACTACCTGTCAACCAGGTTTGCATTCACCTTCTAATAATTTTATCTAGACCACATTTCACTAGTTTGCTTATGATAATGCCATGTAAGACTGTGTCAAAAGCCTTACTAAAATCAAGATCTGTCATGTCAACTGCTTTCCTCCTATTCACTAAGCCAGTAACCCTGTCAAAGAAGGAAATTAGGTTGGCGTCATTTGTTCTTGACAATTCCATGCTAACTATTCCTTATAACCCTATGATCCTCGAGGTGCTTACAAACTGATGGTTTAATAATTTGTTCCAGTATCTTTCCAGTGTTGAATTTAGGTTGATTGGTCTATAATACCTGGGGTCCTCTTTGTTCCCATTTTTAAAGATAGGTATTATGTTTGCCCTATCTCACTGCCAACTCTTGCGATTTTATTGCAAGTCTCATGATATCTGGTGTCTTTGTTAGAGCTCCTGCTCCTGGAGTTATGTGAGCCTCTTGGCTTTCATTTAAAAGAGGTAGTAGGTTTCTAGAACTCTGGACCGTGAAGAGAAACTTGAAAATGTGACCCAGGCGAGCCCTAAAGGCTTAATACCCAGCAAGCAAATGGAAAGAACTCATTTCTGTTTTTCCTAAACTCTCCTGATTTTTAAGGCCTGACTCAGGCTTTTTGGCTGTTTGGGGTGGCAGCACGGCCCTGGAGCATTTTGTCTGGGACGGGGAGGTCGCTGGGGAAATTACAGGTTGGGATTCTTGGTACATTTACTGATAGGCGGGGGGTGTTTTTCCCCCTTTGCTTTTCAGAGTTCACCAGTTGGCCACCAAACCGAAATTTTTCGAGCCCTGGAAGAGCGCTCTAATCGCCGTGGCTGCAGCGATGGCGTTGGCCATCACCATCGGCCTCCTGGTGTATTTTTTGGCCTATGGTAAGTATTGCGTGTATTTTCACTGTTTGGGCATGTAGTATGGTGCAGCTCCCTCGGGTTCAGGTGCTTTGCATGTTACTGGGAGCCAGTGTTTCCATCAACAGAATTAAAACTCCTCTAGGGGGAGTTACCACCACCGTCTGCATCTCCTGCTTCTTTCCCCCTTCAGCAATCGCTGCTCAATGCTGCCTCCTGCTACAGGGGCTAGCAAGTGTCGCTGTCGCTCTTGTCTCTTGCTCATGTCTTGTACTCTTTTCAGATCCTTCTGCTAAACCCACCTCTGCTGTGATGCCTGCACATCACTGCCATGTGGCGTTGGTTTGCCAAGTGACCAGCTGAGCTTTCTGAGAAACTATCCATTCTATTCTGACTCTCCCACCCGGCCTGTCTGTCTGGTTCATCTGTTGTGTCCTGTCTCATTCAGACTGTGAGCTCTTCTTTTGCTATGTGCCTGTACAGCGCCTGGCTCAATGGGACCCTGATCCTTGAGTGGGGTTCCTAAGCACCACTGTAACACACGCAATTTTGGGCAAGCCCTGGAGGGAGGGCAGGGTGCCAGAACGATATTTCTTGCCCATGCTCTGGCGCTGTGGGGGGCTGAATATGAACGGCTGCTTGTTGCCGGAGAGGTTGATGGGGATATCCTTCTGGGGAATTGGATGATCTTCCCCCCTTTGTTACAGCTCTGCTCGACCCAAATGGCAGGGTCAATCCCCATTCCTGTTCTGTTCAACAGGAAACTTTTATCCACCACTGCCAGCTCTTGGACTGCTGCTGTCTGAATGGCATTCATGCAGATGGAGACCTGCCCACTCTTGGGCCATGAAATGTTTTTGCAGGAGACCCCAGAGTGGTCTGAGCCAGCCCTGGATGGGCTGTAAGGCAAGTATTACCCATTCCTTTTCTTTCCTTTCAGATCAGAAGCTATTCTATTACAATGGCAACTTTAAAGTCACCAGTATCCAGTACAGCGATGGCCTGGCCAGTCAATCCTCAGGAGAGTTTAGAGACCAGAGTGGAAGGATCGAGAGACTGGTATGTCAGGATTTCTCTCTCCTTCCCTGCCTTTATAAACTGATCATTGAACATGCAGGGGGTGATTAACGTGAAATCAGAATGATGTGCTGTTATGCCACAAACCTCTGACTCCTGTCCCCTGAGCTCCAGGGCTGGCCTGTGTCAGGGTTTGCTTATCTCTGACAACCGCCAAGTTGGCCAACACGCTGTGGATTCAACCAGGCACGTCCAGAGCTAGAAGCATGAGCTGCCACAGCTTGAGCTAAAGCTTGTGGGTGGAGCGGGAACAGACTCAGAACCTTGACAGACTTGGCAGGTAGACCTAGCTTCTGCCACTGACCTGCTGTGTGACTGGACATGACACTAAACTGGGAGGAGAGGTAGATATGCTGGAGGGTAGGGGTAGGATACAGAGGGCCCTAGACAAATCAGAGGATTGGGCCAAAAGAAATCTGATGAGGTTCAACAAGGATGAGTGCAGAGTTCTGCACTTAGGATGGAAGAATCCCATGCACCGCTACAGACTAGGGATCGAATGGCTCGGCAGCAGTTCTGCAGAAAAGGACCTAGGGGTTACAGTGGACGAGAAGCTGGATATGAGTCAACAGTGTGCCCTTGTTGCCAAGAAGGCCAATGGTATTTTGGGATGTATATGTAGGGGCATTGCCAGCAGATCAAGGGATGTGATCGTTCCCCTCTATTCGACATTGGTGAGGCCTCATCTGGAGTACTGTGTCCGGTTTTGGGCCCCACACTACAAGAAGGATGTGGGAAACACTGAAAAATGTCCAGTGGAGGGCAACAAAAATGATTAGGGGACTGGAACACATGACTTATGGGGAGAGGCTGAGGGAACTGGGATTGCTTAGTCTGCAGAAGAGAAGAATGAGGGGGGATTTGATAGCTGCTTTCAACTACGTGAAAGGGGGTTCCAAAGAGGATGGATCTAGACTGTTCTCAGTGGTAGCAGATGACAGAACGAGGAGTAATGGTCTCAAGTTGCAGTGGGGGAGGTTTAGGTTGGATATTAGGAAAAACTTTTTCACTTGGAGGGTGGTGAAGCACTGGAATGGGTTAGCTAGGGAGGTGGTGGAATCTCCTTCCTTAGAAGTTTTTAAGGTCAGGCTTGACAAAGCCCTGGCTGGGATGATTTCGTTGGGGATTGGTCCTGCTTTGAGGAGGGGGTTGGACTAGATGACCTCCTAAGGTCTCTTCCAACCCTGATATTCTATGACATAAGCCACTTCCCTTGCCACTCTGACTCTCTCTCGTCGATTTAGATGAGATCGTTGGGACTGGACCTCTACTGCAATCAGAATGAAAATACACTTGAGTTTCAGTCTCCTTCCTGCTCCCTTTAGTAATTCAACAAGTCCCCTGGATGGGTCAGCAAGCCACCTAATCTTGATCCCATTTGCTGTTTATGATTCTCTCCGTAGGGGAAAAAATTGTATTACAGTGTCTGGGCCTGCAAGGTGCCGAGAGCCCTAGCTGTCAATGACGGCTTTGCTGGGAGCTGAGGGCACCCAGCCCCCGGCAGCATTAAGCCCTTTTTCAGTCCCTTTGGTATGCTGCACTGGGTAACAACTCTATTGATAGCACGGGATAGGCATGAGTTGACTGGCTATCCCTCATAGAGGAGCTATGGAAATAGATACGTACTGCACCTGGAAGAGAAAATAAGAAAGGAAATTACACTTCTCTGCTGGTGATAATTGCAGAGTTCAATCCTTTGCAGCAATAAGCAAGCAATTGTGCTCATGTCTTTTATTCCTCACGACATGATGCTTGTCTCTCTCACTTTCTGTTCAGTGACCTTGCCTAGCTGTTCACACCAGGGCAATCAGCACTTCCCACTCTCCCAGCACTACTCAGTCATTTACTGAGGGCTGTGCAACATAGTCACTTCACTTCAACACGTAAACTATGGAAAGCATCCTGCCTTGGGAGACAGAGTCCTGGCTTGGGAGTCCTGGGTTGTATTCCTGGCTCTGCCAATGACCAGCTCAGCTGTATGACCTTGTCTGAGTCACTGCTCTTCTCCATGCGTCTATTTTCCGCTTCCACCCTCTGTCTGTCTTGAGACCTGAGATTGCAAGTGTTTCAATGTGAGAACTGTCTCTTACTCTGTGTTTGTACAGCACCTTGCACAACCGGCCTTGAATTTAGTTGGGGCTTCAGATGCTACCGTAAACTCCTACAAATGTGTGGGGATTTCAAATGTGTGAGAATCAGAGAATTTGGTGGAGGGGGAAAAATCCTCCACAAATTGAAAGAATAATGTTGTTTCCTGGATTAATTTTATTTGATAAGCAATGTGTTCATAGTTAGATGTATTATCGAATGAACAGTATTTGTGCTGCTCTAATAAAGATCCCGAGGAGTACACCGGCTTTCCTGGAGCCACTCGTACAATCTTCTCTCCCAAGAGCTGTCCTTGCCCCATAGGTGAACTTCTCTGCAGGTGGCTTGAGCTCCCCATCTCCCTTGGACCTGACTCGCTCCATGGTGCACTCTTGTCCATTGCCACAGAAACGTTACCTGTTGTAAAACATCGATCACCTTGCTTTCTAGCTCTCACCAACAAAAAAAATTGTACCGTTTCTTCTTCCCCTCCTCCTCTTTCTCTTAACCTCAGCTGGCCTATCCAAAAAGGATGAATGGAATGTATTCAGACTACCTTTTTAAAATTGCCCTTGGCAATTTAGAAAACAACCTAGTATATAAATGAATAATGATAGACTCTTAGTGGATCTAATCCTGCCCCTTCATGAAACCAGTGGCAAAACTCCAGCTGACGTAACTGAGAGAAAGATCAAGGCTGACTGTGGTATTTGAAGGAGTTCCTCTACTCTGGGGCAGTTCTAGGAAAAACATTTCCACTACTCATGAGATTCCTCCTAATTCAGCCCAATCTGCTCCAGACAATTCAAAGCATTCTTATTAATTGGCAGTTTTCTCAACTTGCCACCATTTCAATCCAAAGGATTTTCACCTGTTTGTTAAAACCCAGCTTCCTGTCCCTTTGTGGTTGTTCCTGCTTCCTAATTCATCTGGATTTACTCGAATCCCTCTGGGTTCAATGTTTTAACAGCCCTAAGCCTCCCCATTGCCATTAATCACAGGGATGCTCTGTAGATAAATGCAGTACGTTTCATAACGATAAACATGGTTACCAAAAGTGAATCATCCCTAACAATCTGATACACTCAAACCACCTGTTGTGCAACTCCTGGCAGTCTCTCCCTGCTCCGATCCTTGTCTGAATAGGCTTCCTTTGTCCATACTCAGAACAGGTCAGAGACGAGTTGTGTTTAGAGAGCTGGTAGAATATTTTGGACCCCCACTCCAATACCTTCCCTGGGAGCAGTTGCGTACACATTTGTACTCAGTGCAGCTTCAGCATGGGACACTGACACTGCAAGTATGAATAACGCTTCCTGCTTCCTTATCTCCTTGAAGACCGACGGGAAGGTTGGAAATCATGCTGGAGCACTGATAAGCTTGGTGCACTGATCAGCACCCAACAACTGACTGGAATGTCTGGCAAACATATTCCCGGGATGATGCTGGGAGCTGGAGGAAATGGGGAAGGAGATAATGAAAGGTTTCTGCTTCCCGGCTTGCTTACCCCGAGTGGACCTTAGAGTTCCCTTAGACCTCTCTGAGAGAGCAAGATGTTAGCCTGGGGTCCTGATCCAATCTCTGCTCAGGTTGCGCTGTTCTGGCTAGCTTGAAAAGTTATCTTCCCTTCCCACCCTAAAATACACTCAATCAGATCTTCTCCTCCTGTATGTGGTATCTAGGGAGCCCAGGTGCATGGACAGGGGGTTCATGATTTCCGGATGCCCCCCACTCCCAAGCTTATTTTATAGTGGGTCCCCTTACAACCCAGCTGATCTCCTCTTAGACTCCTCAGAGAACATTTCCTCTCTGCTGGCTTTTCTGCCTCCACTCCCTGGAAACCAACAGTTCCTACCTTTCCCCATGACAGATTTTTAGTTCGGTTTCCGCTGCCCCCACCAAATCAATCTGTTTTCCCTTAGTCCTCCCAGAGGCCAGCTTCCCGTCCCGCTCAATAATAACCTCAGTGGGGGTGCACAGCCATAGCGCCAGCCCCATCTGTACCCTGATCCAGCCACCGAAGGGCTGCACATCTGTAGTGATTACTGTGGCTCACCCTGGTAGGGATCCCTCAGCTCTCCACGCGGTGGCTTAGCTGGGTGACCTCCACCTCTAGCGGGGCCACTGCAGAGCCCCAAGTATGATGAGGACTGCACGGGTGGGGCTTTCCTTTTGAGATGGCTTGAAAATCCCCACTTTCAGATTCCTCCTCCTCTGCCACGGGCCTGGCCAGGTCCGTCCCTTCATGGCCTCCTGCATTAAATTTAAACCCCTCCTCCAGCCTTGTCCCGTCCCTTATCTCCCACAACTCTCCTGCCAGGGTGTGGTGTTTAGCCAGCTCCTGGCTGGGTGGGCTGCGGTGGTGGAGGTGGCAGTGTGGCTCCAGAGCAAACTGTGCGGCCAAAGGAGAAGTGTGGAGAGGCCAGACCTCTGCACAAATGCCCCAAGAGCTGTGGGGTGGAACTGGATTTCCCCAAGAAATCTCCGTCTCTGTAGGTTTGCAGGTCTGCCCCTTCTTCCTTCATGATAATCTGAAAACCACCCCCATTTCCCATCCCGGCACTGACTGAGTGTCAGCAGAGGGGTATATGAATCAGTGCATCATGTATAAAACTTGTAGGTCTCCTTTCAGATGGAAGGTGCTAGATGCATAGATATGAAGGCCAGAAGGGACTATGATGATCATCTAGTCTGACCTCCTGTAAAACACAGGCCATGGGATTTCAGCCAGTTACTCTTGAACCTAGCCCATATCTTGAGGTTGATCAAGAACATCTTCTTTACAAAGACATCTAATCTTGAATTAGACTTCAAGTGGTGGAGAATCCACCACTTCGTTAAGTATAGAAGTTTAGGATAGGCTTACTTCAATGAATATCACTCTTGAAATATAATACTTGAGTATGTCTGAGGACAAATAATGTGGGTTTGCAGATAATACCTTGTCAGAGCATCAAATCCAGTTACTTCTCTACCAAATATTGTAAAGGCATTTAAAAACAATAATTTTCCATTGTTTTTAAAAATTTAGAAAGGCAATAAGAAAAGTATTGTAGAGCATGCTATACAAATAACTTTTATTGTCAATGGGAAATTATTACAAAATGGATTGTGGGGAAAATGGTCAGTTTTGAAATGAACTACACTGAAGTGGCTGTTTTGGAACTGGTTATATCCAAGGATTTCCGGATTAGATTACCAGGATGATGTGGGACAGATTCTGTCCTCATTTACACCCATGCTACTTGATTAGAGGGACATGTTTAACTGTGACAAGGTAGGTGAGATAATATCTTGTATTGGACCAACTTCTGTTCGTGAAAGAGACAAGGTTTTGAGCTACACAGAGTTCTTCCAGTCCAGAAAAGATACTCCAAGCAGCACAGTTAAATACAAGGTGGAACAGATTGTTTAGCATAGGTAGTTAATACAATACTAAGGGTTCATTCAAGGTGGAGTGACCCATTGACGCCTCTGCAGTCATATGGGAGGGAAAAAAGGGGGTGGTGGTTAATGGATTACTGATTGTTGTAATAAGTCATACATCTGGTGTCTCTGTTCAGTCTGTGATTTTTAGTGTCTAGCAGAATTATGAATTTAAGTGCCCTGGCTCGTCTTTTGAAAGTGTTGTGGAGGTTTCCTTTGAAGATGAGGACTGAGAGGTCAGATAGAGAGTGGTTGCGGCGTGAAAAGTGTCCACCCACAGGTGACAGGGTGTTTTTGTCATTTTTATCATTTTCCTGTGTGAGTTCATTCGAGAGTGTAGTGATTGTCTGGTTTCAACCACATAGTTGTTGTTGTTAAGGCATTGAGTGCACTGGATGAGGTACACCATGTGTTGTGATAGGCATGTATAGGACTCATGGATCTTGAAAGCTGTGTTGTGGGGGGTGTTGATCATTGTAGTAGTGGAAATATGTCTGCAGGTTTTGCATCTGTTGTTCTGGCAGGGTCTAGTGCTGCTTTGAGTTGTCATGGTCTGGTTTGTGTGGAGCTTGCTTCTGATAATGAGCTTGGAGAGGCTGGGAGGTTGGTTGAAGGCCAGAAGAGGGAGTTCAGGAAAGATTTCGTTCAGGATGGGGTCCCCACTTTACATGGGTTGTAGCTGTTTGATACCCTGTATGGATTCTAGTGTGAGGTGGTAGGTGACAAGTAGGGGTGTGCAGTCGGAGGGAGGGGGGTTATTTCTGTATTTAGCAGGTTCTCTTGGGGTATTTGGGTGGCCTGTTCCTTGAATCGATTTACTTCTCGGGTGGAGTGTTCTTGTTTGGGGAAGGCAGTTTTTTGCCAGCCAACCAGGATGAGGGTGGTCTAGCCTAGTGTCCAGAGCAGGCAGCAGGCCAAGTGGCTGGAGCCAGAGCTGTAGTCAGAGCTGGAGCCAGAGCCAGGGTCAAGACCAGAAGTCAGGAACTGGATATAAGAGTCAGGGGTCGAGCCAGAGTCAATCGTCAGGAGCCAGAGTCCATAGTCAGGAGCCAGAAGCAAGGTTCAAAACCAGAGGTCAGGAACTTGAGCAAGCAGGGTAGCAGGCAAGGATGGGTTCAAGGCAGGGACGGGACAGAGGCAAGGCTGGGTGCAAGGCAGGATCAGATAGGAATAAGGTAGAGCAGGAGCAAGCATGCTGGTGGGCATGAGTGTTGAGAAGCTAGCGAGCTGCTGCTGTAGCTGGCTTAAGAACCAGCCTGCTGGCCTCGGAAGCCAATGAGGTTCTGGGGTTATCAGGCAGCTGTTGCAGGCCAGCTGTACTGATGAGGCTGCTTGGAAACTAGCTCTGCTGCAGGCCCCAATTCCTGATAGTTTTGAGTGTGCTATGGTGTGTATCCTGGACTCTCTCCTTGGAGCATGTTCTGTGGTGTCTGAGTGCCTGGCCGTAGGTAACAGATTTCTCGGTGTGTTTGGGGTGGTTCCTGGATCTATGAAGGTAGGTGTGGTGATCCGTGGGTTTCTGTGTATAGTTGTCTGTAGGGTTCCATTGTTGAAGCTGATCGTGGTGTCCAGGAAGTTGATGCTAGCGTGGGAGCGTTCCAGAGAGAGTTTAATGGATGGGTGGCGGTTTCTGAAGTTATGGCAATCTGAGGGAGTTTGTCATCCATCCAGAGGATGAAAATATCATCAACTTATCTAAAGTATATCATCGGTTTTGTGGTGTGTTTGTCCAGCCATTCTTCTTCAAGGCAGCCCATGAAGAGGTTGGCATACTGGGGAGGTGTCCTAGCACCCATGGTTGTTCCCATGGCTTGGACAAAGTGTTCGTTGTTGAATGTAAAATTGTTGTGGGTGAAGATTGAAATGGATGAATCTGGCAATGTGTTTGGGATGGCTCTCAGAGGGTTGTCCATTGTCTTGTAAATATTACAGTCAGGCAGCTATGCTGTCACTGTGAGGGATGTTGGTGTATAGAGAAGTGACATCCATGGTGGCAAGGACGGTTTTCTGAGGGAGGTGGTTAATGTTGCAGAGTTTATGGAGGAAGTCAGTTGTGTCCTGGAGGAACCTGGCCCTTTGTGTGGTGAGTGGTTTGAGGATGGTTCCTATGCGTCCTGATATTCCTTTAGTAAGAGTGCTATGGCCAGATATGATGGTTCTGCCCGGGTTCCCTTGTTTATGTATCTTGTGAAGTATATAGAAGGTCTTTAGGGTGCATTCATGGAGGATGAGATTGTAAAGTTTCTATTGGAGTTGTTTGGGGAAATATTTGATGATATCCTCAACTTTTTGGGTAAACTCTGGTGTGGGGTCTTCTTTGAGTTCTTTATACTGTAGTAGCTGGAGTCAGAGAATTGTTGGTTGGTCTTAACAGTTGAGGACTATGATGGCACCCCCTTTGTCTGCTGGTTTGATTGCTCTCTGGTGGTGAGATTTCAGGGACTGTATGGCTGTCCTCTTGGTGGTGAAGAGATTTTGGTGGATGTGAGTTTAAAGATTTTTACAGTCAGGTTTTTTCCTGAAGCAATCAATATAATGATCAAGCGTGTGGTTTCATCTGCTCTACGGTATCCAGTCAGATTATTCTTTTTCTTATGATAGTTAGTGGGGACCTGGTAATTGTGAGTGGTGTCATTTTTGTGAAAGAATTCTTTGAGGCGGAGTCTGTGGAAGAATTCTTAAGAACATAAGAACGGCCATACTGGGTCAGACCAACAGTCGATCCAGCCCAGTATCCTGTCTTCTGACAGTGGCTAATGCCAGGTGCTCCAGAGGGAATGAAAAGAAAGGTAATCATCAAATAATCCATCTCCTCCTGTTGCCCATTCCCAGCTTCTGGCAAACAGAGGCTAGGGACATCATACCAGCCCATCATGGCTAATAGCCATTGATGGACCTACCCTCCATGAACGTATCTAGTTCTTCTTTGAACCCTGGTATAGTCTTGGCCTTCACAACATCCCCTGGCAAGGAGTTCCACAGGTTGACTGTGTGTTGTGTGAAGAAATACTTCTTTTTATTTGTTTTAAACCTGCTGCCTATTAATTTTATTTGGTGACCTCTAGTGCTTGTGTTATGTAAAGGAGTAAATAACACTTCCTTATTTACTTTCTCCATAACAATCATGATTTTATACACCTCTATCATGTCTCCCCTTAGTTGACTCTTTTCCAAGCTAAAAAGTCCTACTTTTATTAATCTTTCCTCATATGGAAGCTGTTCCATATCCCTAATCATTTTTGTTACCCTTTTCCAATTCCAATATATCTTTTTTGAGATGGGGTGAGCACATCTGCGCACAGTATTCAAAATGGATTCATATAGAAGCAATATGATATTTTGTCTTACTATCTATCCTTTTCCTAATGATTCCCAACATTCTGTTCACTTTTTTTGACTGCCACTGCATATTGAGACGATGTTTTCAGAGAGCTATCCACAGTGACACCAAAATCTCTTTCTTGAGTGGTAACAGCTAATTTAGACCCCATCATTTTATATGTATCATTGGGATTATGTTTTCCAATGTGTATTACTTTGCACGTATCAACATTGAATTTCATCTGCCATTTTGTTACCCAGTCACCCCGTTTTGTGAGATCTTTGTAACTCTTCTCAGTCTGCTTTGCGCTTAACTATCTTGAGTAGTTTTGCATCCTCTGCAAATTTTGACCCCTCACTGTTTACTCCTTTTTCCAGATCATTTATGAATATGTTGAATAGGACTGGTCCCAGTACAGACCCCTAGGGGACACCACTATTTATCTCTCTCCAATCTGAAGACTGACCATTTATTCCTACCCTTTGTTTCCTATCTTTTAACCAGTTACCGATCCATGAGAGGCCTTTCTCTCTTATCCCATGACTGCTTATTTGTTTAAGAGCCTTTGGTGAGGGACCTGGTCAAAGATTTTCTGAAAGTTCAAGTACACTATATCCACTGGATCCCCTTTGTCCACATGCTTGTTGATCCTCTCAAAGAATTCTAATAGATTTATGAGGCGTGAATTCCTTTTACAAAAGCAATGTTGACTCTTCCGCAACAAATCCTGTTCCTCCATGTATCTGATACTATAATTTAACCAGTTTACCCGGTACTGAAGTCAGGCTTATCAGCCTGTAATTAGCAGAATCACCTCTGGAGCCTTTTTAAAAAATTAGTGTCACATTAGCTATCCTCCAGTCATCTGTTACAGTAGCTTATTTAAATGATAGATTACATACCACAGTTAGTAGTCCTGCAATTTCATATTTGAGTTCCTTCAATACTTTTGGGTGCCACCTGGTCCTGGTGACTTATTCCTGTTTAATTGATCAATTTGTTCCCAAACCTCCTCCACTGACACCTCAATATAGGACAGTTCCTTAGATTTGTCATCTAAAAAGAATGCCTCAGGTGTGAAGACTGATGCAAAGAATTCATTCAGCTTCTCCATAATGACCTTATCTTCCTTGAGTGCTCCTTTAGCTCTCGAACATCAAGAGGCCTCTCTGGCTGTTTGGCTGACTTCCTGCTTCTGATGTAATTTAAAAAAAATGTTGCTGTTAGTTTTTAAGTCTTTGGCTAATTGCTCTTCAGATTCTTTTTTGGCCTGCCTGATTATATTTTTACACTTGAGTTAATGCAATGACTAAACAGCTAGTTCTGTTTATTAGATCCATTTATAAGGCACCCATCAATCTGGTATCAGGGTTCACTTTACATAGCATGGATTATGAGCCATTAACAATCCCAAATTTAGGGCCATATGGTCGCATGGTTGTTAATTTTTTTATGCAGTCCTTACTCTGGCAAAGTCTAATTCAACTGAATGACCATGAGGACTAAGTAAAATAAACAAACTGTGGTGTTTAGATGCTGCATGTAATTATTAGAACTGGGAGCACTGGCTGCTGGGACTCTGAAAGGACAGGAAATAGGAAGGATGGGGGGAAGTTGAGGAGGCGGAGTGAGAGCTACCGAGGGTGCAGCAGCAGCTTGGTAAAGAGGTTTCCACTCTAAAAATAAAGTCCTGTTGAAGTTTGTTAGTACCTTGCCCGGTTGCTACAACATTTTGGCGATGAGGATGGATCTTCTGCCTCTGAACCCACCTGCACCCTTTCAGCAAACCCCAGGTGAGCCTCCAATTGCTTTTACTGTCTGAATCCATATGTTTGAAACTTACCTGCTTGCAATCACTGCTACAGAGATTTCTGAAGTAAGAAAGTGTGCTCTGCTAATCCACTGCCTTGGAGCAGAAGGGCAGCGTATATTTTACACTTTTCCCCTTGCAGATGATAAATATGAGACTGCACTCACTGCATTAAAGAACTTTTTTGTGCCCAAAGTGAATGTAGTAGCTAATCGCTACAGATTTCGCCAGCGTGAGCAGAAAACGGGGGAGACTATAATGCAGTATAGTGCTTCCCTGAGGAGTCTGTAACTGGTGACTTTGGGAATATGGCAGATGAGGAGATTAGAAACCAGCTCATTGAGAAAACAACCGTGCTTAGTGTAAGAGAACGCTTACTTCTAGAACCACAATTTACACTAGAAAAAGCAATAACCATTGCTACTCATATTGAGTCAGCTACAGCTAAAGCCAAAATAATGAGCATGGATCCAGGAGGCACAGTCCAGGCTGTGACTCCGTTGCAGAAAAGTTCACTATCGCTGCAGACAAATGATTACAAGAGGAAAACTAATGGAAAACCACTGAATCAGCAAATTCAAAATACAGTAAAAGCATGCTTTCACTGTGGATCCCCACAACACCTTGCAAGCTACACAGGATGTCCGGCAAAAGTAGCTCAGTGCAATCATTGCAAAAAGATTGGGCATTTTGCTAAAGTATGTCACAGCAGCCAGTTCAATCAACAGGTGCATGCAGTTACAGTACCAGATGTTACTGTACTGAGCGTGGACAAAATCATTACTGCACATATTCCAGAACAAATAAAGTGCACTGTAAATGTTTCCGCCATACCTTCAGGCAAATCATACTCTATTCAGCTAATGTTGGACACTGGCTCAGCAGTATCTATACTACCTGATTCCATCTATTTGCATTACTTTAAAGATGTGCCTCTTACTGAACCCAAACTTCACTTGGTGTGCTATTTGAAAAACCATATTCCAGTACATGGCTGCCTGCCAGCAATAGTTACTTTTGGTGATCGCTGTGTAACTGCAGAGTTCTACATTGTCCACAAAGGCACTCCTATCTTTGGCTGAGATTTACTGGCTGCTTTAAATCTCAGGGTAGTTAATGGACGAATTGATCTTCCTCAGCAAAGCATTCTTGCGGTACACACACCAGTTTCAGCTGGGACCCAACACCAGGTTGAGGAGAAACTCGGCTGTGCTTATGGGTTTCTGCATAAAGTTAAAATGCGAAATAATGTGATGCCTGTATGACAGAAGTTACGGTGCTTACCATTTTCAGTCAGGGAAGCTGTTTCAGAGGAACTTAAAACATATTCAAAAGGACATTACTGAAGAGAGAGACTCCTCGGAATGGGTTTCACCTATAGTAGTGACGCAGAAGAAGGTTGGAGGCATTCGCCTTTGTGTGGACTTAAGGGAGACGAATAAAGCTATTGTGATTAACAGCCATCCTTTTCCTCACATAGAAGTATTTGCAGAACTCCATGGAGCAATGATGTTTTCTACTCTTGATTTGCAGACCTGATACTACCAGGTTATGTTGCATGAAGATAGCAGAGACCTCACAGCATTTATTACACGAGGGACTATTTAGTTTTAAATGTGTTCCATATGGTCTCGCATCTGCCCCAAGCGCCTTCCAAAAAATGTAATTGATTCTGAAGAATCAACATGGAGTTCAGTGCTATCTAGATGATATTATCGTGTTTGGAAATACTTCTGAGGAGCATGACAATAACCTGCAGTCTTTACTAAACTGCATCAGCAAAGGAGGCCTCAAGCTCAATAGGTCCAAATGCAAATTTAACAAACTGAACTCTTCTTTCTGGGGCATACAATTTCACAGGCTGGACTAAAACCTGATCCAGATCATATCCTGGCAATTTCAAATGCTCCTCCTCCAACAGATTTGCAAACCTTATGTTCCTTCTTGGGTCTTACCTCCTGGTATGCAAAATTCATTCCCAATTATGCTTCTGTCATTGAACTGTTACGAGAATTACGATGGAAAAGTTCAACCTTAGCGTGGACAACAGATGCACAAGCTAGTTTCGAAACGGTGAAAAACTTGATTGTACATAGTCCAGTACTTGCACTATTCACTCCTGCATTACCCACAATTGTAACTACCATTGCTTCTGATTATGGACTTGGGGCTGTCCTCACACAACTTCATGAGGACAACTACAGAGAGGACTGTTGCATTTGCTTCAAGGACACTAAGTAATGCTGAGAGGAAATATTCTACAGTCGAAAAAGAAGCACTTGCTTGTGTCTGGGCTACTGAAAAATGGAGAACTTACCTGTGGGGCTGCACGTTCAAGTTGCGCACAGACCACAGCCCTTTGACGATGTTGCTTACCACAAAAGGACTGGGAAGAGCAGGATATCATATTGCTAGATTGTCTGCAAGACTACTCTCTTTCAATTATGAACTGGAATATAAGCCTGGAAACCAAAATGTGGTAGCTGATGGCCTTTCTCTCCTGCCTTTGCCTTCACCAGATGGTCCACTGGAGGATGAGGACGTAGTAGTTGCACTTATTACAAGCGCTCTCACTGCAGTTACAAAAGAACAATTTCAAGCCGCTTGTTCAGCATGCCCAATTCAACAAAAACTATGGGAATTTCTGACAGGATGGCCTAGTAACCCTAAAAACCTTGACCCAGTTTTGTTGCCTTATTTTAGAGTTCGGGGTGAACTTTCTTTGCTCAATGGCTGTGTGCTACAAGGTACACACACTTGTGCCAGAAGAATTACAGTCAAAACTCCTACACCTGGCACACGATACTCATCAAGGAATTGTCAGAACCAAATAGTGACTATGGGATCTGTATTGGTGGCCAGGGATGGACTCTCAAACTGAAGCACTCATAAAATCCTGTGTCACTTGCCAAATGCATGATAAGACAGCAGTGACATGTACCCCTCCATTACAGCCTGTTCCTCTTCCTGAATCTGCATGGGAAAAAGTGACGATTGACATTGTAGGACTCTTTGATACTGCTCCAAGTGACTGCCGTTATGCATCCGATGAAGTGAGCTGTAGCTCATGAAAGCTCATGCTCAAATAAATTGGTTAGTCTCTAAGGTGCCACAAGTACTCCTTTTCTTTTTGCGATTACAGACTAACACGGCTGTTACTCTGAAACCTGCCGTTATACCATCACTTTAATAGACTATTTCAGTAAATGGCCTGAGGAAGCATTTACATCGCAAATCTCTTCTGCTACAGTAATTAAGTTCCTCTCTTCAGTTTTTAGCAGGGAAGATAACCCCAAAGAAGTGGTTTCAGATAATGGTAGTCAATTTACTTCCCTGGAGTTTGAAACTTTTCTCGCAGAGAGGGACATTTTACACAGAAGGTCATCCTTATATTACCCTCAAGCCAATGGGGAAATCGAACAGTTTAACAGAAGTTTGAAAGAGAGTTTGCAAACGGCTAAACTGGAAGGGCGATTGTGGATACCCTTCACTACTGATTTCTTGCAAGCATACCGGGCTACACGACATGCCACAATGCAAAGATCACCCGCAGAGTCACTGCATGGGAAACAGATAAATACTAAACTGAACATTGCTGGATTGTTAAAGGCACGACCTGATGCCCCAACCGATGTGAGGAAAAACAGTTGAACAGAACCAAGCAAAGTCTAAGGCTTTCACAGACAAGTGGCGGGGTGCTAAGGATGCAAAGTTTGAGTGTGGTTCCTTCGTTAGAATACGGAAACCTGGAATTTTATGCAAAGGGGACCATAAATTCACAGCTCCTCTTAAAATCATAGAGAAGAAGGGACCTTACACCTATCGACTTTGTGATGGGCGGGTATGGAATGCTTCTTATCTTGCACCTGCCGATGCATCAAGAGGAGATTATGCCAACTCCCAGTCTGCATTGGATGACTTCACTGTAGTATCAACACAACAAGACATTGCACTGGAATTGGGGCTTCAAAGACAGCCTGTCAGACCCAGACGACCACCTGTCTGGACTAGAGATTATGTTATATAGTATCTATAGTGTTTTCAGTGTAATATTTCTGCCAACAGTATAGTGTCTTGTTTCATATTTGTTCCTGTGGTTAGAACAACAATGTTTATTTTAATTAGAGTTTCTTAAGAGAGGAGGGAATGTGGTGTTTAGATGCTGCTTGTAATTATTAGAACTGGGAGCACTGGCTGTTGGGAGTCTGAAAGGACAGGAAACAGGAAGGGGGGGGGGGAAGTTGAGGAGGCGGAGTGAGAGCTACCGAGGGTGCAGCAGCAGCTTGGTAAAGAGGTTTCCACTCTAATTTAAAGTCCTGTTGAAGTTTGTTAGTACCTTGCCTGGTTGCTACAACACAAACAAAAAGGAATCCGTTGCTTTATGGAACTCATCCTTTTTAGGACCTTATGAATTAAAATCATCACCTACATATTCCCATGGTTTTAAAGAACAGAAGGTAGGAAAAAACTTGACTGCATGGAATTCCAGGGCCAACAGCTAACTGAAAAGCCAGTACGAACAGGTGTATCTTGTAAGGGACTTTAAGGACCTGGATCCAGCAAAGCACTTAAGAACGTGAGTTGTTCTTTTTGTCAGTGGAACCACTTGCAGGCTTAAACCGAAGAATGTGCTTTGCTGGATCTGTGCCTTACTGTGCCCAGGTTTTGGCTTAGGCATACATACAGCAGGAGTAGATCTTCTTGGAGCACCAGCTTCCAGGAGCTTTCCCTTTGGGACAGGGTGATGGAGTACACCCAGTGTCTGTAATTGTGGTGGTGGATAAGAGGAGAAGAGGGAGGTGATGTACAGGATGGTGGGAATTACATATTCTGAAGAGTGTAGTTGTAGCTGTGTCAGTCCCAGGATATTAGAGAGACAAGGTGGGTGAGGTCGTATCTTTTAGTGGACCAACTTCTGTTGGTGAGAGAGACAAACTTTCAAGCCACACAGAGCTCTCCTCCAGGTCTGGGAAAGGCACTCAGAGCTGAAGAAGAGCTCTCTGTAGCTCAAAAGTTTGTCCCTCTCATCAGCAGAAGTTGATCCAGTAAAAGATACGACCTCACCCACCCTGTCTCTCTAGTATTGGGAGGAGGGTATATGAGAGTCCAAAGGTGTCTGAACTAGAATAATTTACAGAGGAAGGAGGTCTAAGGAAGAGTGGAGTAAAGCAGAGCCTATTTTACCATATGCCTGTTTGTACCCTCCTGCTACTGCTTGTTCTGATACAGCTCTTGCTTCCATCCCCTTAGTGGGTGAGTTACACCTGTGAGACCCAAACTGAGTTGGCCAAATTGTAAAACCAGCTACTGTGTGAGAGGGAGTAAATTACACATTGTGAAGTGGGTGTGAGTCTCAGCAAGCCTGGCTTGGTTTAATTTACATGTTGAAAGGGCTGGAAAAAGGTGTGAATTAGACGTGGTCTCTCCCGACCTAAACTCCCCTCTGAACATGACCCACTTTGCTAAAACTTGGGCTTAAGTCATTTCGGCCATTCTAGTTGGTGGCCAACATTTTGAACTTTACCTGGAAATGGATTTGCAGTGAGGGCAGGGTATGAGCCACTGGGGAAATATGCTTCCTCCATCTGCCTCACTCAGAAGGCAAGTATTGTAGCTACATTCTGCACTAGCCAAAGCTTTCAAAGGGCCATCAAGGCTAGTCCTCGGCAGGGGGTCTTGCAATATCAAGTCCCCAGCAATGTGGTGGTCCTATTTTTATCAAGTTTCATAAAGCAATGGGACAATATTTTTAAATATAGTTCCCTAAAGTTAGGTTCCTACGTCCTTATTTAGACAGGTGCTGGGTGCTCAGGTTACTTAGATACCTAAATGAGGACTTAGAAATGGACTCAGTCAAAATGGTTTATTCAAAGATTTTTTTTCCTACTAACATGGTCTTTTTTTGTTTTGCTGAAGATTTGGGCTTTAAAAATATGTGCATATCCTGAAAAACTGAAAACTTTCTAGCTTTATAAATAAAGGTTCTTTATTTTCTTTTAATTTAGGATTTTTTCCTTCTCCAGCCTTTCTTCCCTTTTGCCTCTTTTCCCTTTTACAATTGGAAAAACACTGCACGTGTTAGTTTATATTTTTTCATTACACAAATAGAAGTTCTACTTCTTTCTTGGTGCCTAAATTTCAACAACAGCAAACATTTTTGTGGAGGGGAGGGGATTTCCCCCCTGAAATACACATACCATTTTTCGACAAGCTCTACTTAGGCACCCTAACGTTAACTAACTGAATAGTTCTTGTTTCTCTAAAAACATGGCTACTAATCTGTTCTGTCACAATGAGGGCTCGCTGTAGAAGTGAAAATGCTATTCTGCATGTTTCAGAGTAGCAGCCATGTTAGTCTGTATCTGCAAAAAGAACAGGAGTACTTGCGGCACCTTAGAGACTAACAAATTTATTTGAGCATAAGCTTTCGTAGCATGTGTTACTCAAATGTGACAAAAGAGTATCCTGTTGACCCCTGCACACAGCATGGAGCTAGACTGGAATTATAACCCCAAACAGCAAAACCAAATGCCTCCCTGCAGCTCAGCCACCCGGGGAAATGTGGCTGAACAATGGAGGAAGTTGGCATGATGATGACTGATTTATTTAGCTGTTGAGTTGGAGGTTTATAATACACTCAACTTTCAGTATAAAGCTGTAGGATATAACCGAGTTGTGGTTTTACAGAGACTTGATGCACACTGTACCCTAAGAAAGACAGTAACATGCAAAAGGCATCATTTCTTTATTTGTGTCTTAAGTTCATTCAGTATTTGGGAAAGTACTTGAATATATGCTTAAAGTTAAGCACATGCTTAAGTGTCATTGAAGTCCATGGAACATACACATCTGTTTAAAGTTAAGCATATGTTAAGGTGCTTTTCTCAGATGAGATGCTGTACCGAATCAGGGCCTTAGTCAGTTACCTGTGTTTATATAGGTCTCTCACTTAGCAACAGGGGAGAGAAAAATAGTCACAAAAACCAGGGAAATGTAATTTAGGTCCCAGAGTTAGCAGATCCAGTGTGGTATCTGAAACTACTTATTAATCAATTTTTTTTGTAGTTGCCATGATTTCAAGTTGACAGTGTTCCTTTAACTAAAGCAATACATATCTCCAGAACTGCAAATATACACCCAATAGTTGCCTTAGTTTACAGTTCTTTTCAATTTCTTCTTCTTTTTTTTTTTTAATGGAAAGTACTTTTCCTGATGACATCCATACCAGCTGCTTTTTCATTTTCCTCTTGGGTTATCAGGGTGCAAGATGTAATAAACATTCCCTTGCATACAAGAGAGCCTGGGGAAAAGGTACCAGGAAGGATCTTTTTGCAAAAAAGGGCAAAAGCAGGTCATTTGCCTGCAGGTCTAATGGATGCCCCAAGTGCAGCCATTGGACTGTTCACTGGAGCAGGGTCCCAAGTCAGTAGTGAGAAGAGGAAAGACTAGAAAGAAACTTTTTGGAACTGACCTGAGGCTCTGTTCCAGACAAATTTGTTACAGGAGCCCCTGCCAATGTATGGCTAGAAAAGATGCACAAGAAACCCAGGTATAAGTGGAGACAGAAAATGTAAAATAAGCTAAATGGCATGAAGAGCAATTACCAATAAATTGGGATATCAGATCTGGAGTGTATGATTGAAATGGAATCTTATCTTGGTTACACAGCTGTAAATCCAGAGTCATTCCACTGACTTAAAGAAAATTAAATCAGTGGAATGACTCTGGATTTACACGGGTATAACTGAGATCAGAATCTGGCCCTCAGAAAAGCCTTAAGCGGTCCATAGTTGATATCCCAAGAGGCAGTTGTTTAAAACATGCCATCAACTGGCGGGAGGGAAGAATCAAACAAAAAACTGTGCATGTGTGAATTATGATTTTTCAAACCCTCACAACTAGACTACATCAAAATGAATCTTCCCAGGGATACTGAAAACCGCTCTTCTCCAGTGGGCTATTTCCCTCCCAAATTTCAGCTTCTCACCTGCACCTGCTCTGGAGCTTCGGCTGTTCAAAAAACAAAATGCAAAATGTTTTTATAAAGGGGAAAGTGCAGTTAAAAAAAAAACAAACCCTCTCCTTGTTCCCCAAAGTGTCTGACCCATTTCTCTCGGAATTTGTGAAAACATGCATTGGCCCAGAAAACTTCAGCTGCAGGGTGAAAGTTTTAGAAAGTCAGTTTTGAACAACTGAAAGCAGGGAATAGGAATGGAAACACTTAGGTGACCTTAACAGTGGCTGCCACTAATCGTACTGCTGTCATGAAGCTATAATGCAATGAAGCATCTGTCAAATTGGTTGCATTAGGGATAAAGATCGTGGTTGTTTAAATCCTGAAGTAAAATTCCCTCTTCAGGAACTAACATACTTGATTAGTGTTTTGTCCTCAATGGCTGACACACCAAGGAAGCATCCAGATGAACTCTCTACAGCAGTGCACAATCGGATTATACCTGATTATATTTCTTTGGGAGTCTCTTCCATTTGATTTCTGACGTGCTTGTGATCTCCTTTGTGCATAGTCTGAGTGAGGACTACTCTTTCCTGCCCTTTCAATTAGGAGAGGTGCAGGCCCCAGGTGGACCATCCTACACTAGTTGTGTTTATCTGAGTTCTGCTGAGGATGTTCTCTATTTCTGGGCTGCCTGAAGCCCACAAATTGTTGCTGTCACCCTCTTTCCCTCCATTTTGTTTGCTTAAGGCAAATGGTGTTGCTGTGGAGTCATTACTGGCTGGCATTAGCAGTGTCTCAATTAGTAAAGGGGGTGTATCTGCTTCCAGAAAGCATGCAGAGGTCCCTCCTCGCTCAGGGATCCATCAGCTGATGCCAAAATGCTTTCCCATTACCACCCAGCCTCCATCTTCTCAAAGAGAAAGTGATTGAGGAGGCCACCAGCTCAGTCCTGGCTTAAGACGTTGCTTTGGAGTGGAGAACTCACTTGTCAAACTTCCAGATGATCTGCTCCTGGCTACAGCTCTTGAGCAGTTCCGCACTGAGACCTCTCAGCTGATTTTGATGCATCCGCCATGGTATGATGCCTTGGCAAATAAGAGGCCTTGCTGAGATGTCTGGAGCTGTTCTCTGAGATGGAAGCTAATCAGTGGGGTTGGCCAACCATGTGTCAGCAATAAGGTATTTAAGATGGGATGTTCCTGAAGAACAGGTTTCTGTAGACATGCAACCTCTTGGGGCACGTCTACAGGGCAGTTGGGAAGCATGCTCCCAGCTGCAGTGTAGATACACTCTTGGGGAGATCATTTCTAAACAGAGGATAGATTGTCATCAGTACGATGATGGTGCCCAGCTACACTGTAGATCTCTGCCCTGTCCATAGCCCATGGTGACTGTACAACATCAACACACACCCTTCTCACTATGGGAGCCTTTATTCCCTTCTCTTGTGATCCATTTTGTCCCCTTTATAAACTGGATCCATTTGTTTGTAAGTGTTTGTAAAATGTCACCCTCTTAAACTTTTTATTAAATTATGTTACATGGGTATATTCTCTTGTATGTAGTACACAGGGAAATGGAAGCTATCATGTGTAATTAATAACACTCATAATTGGTAATTAATATTTTAGTATTACTTTCAATTTAAAAGCTATAAAGAAAGCAATTGAACCAAATGATTAGTTACATTTTATAGTGATAGTAGGAAAAAAAGACTCAGAACAAGCTCTAGATCCAAAGGAACCAATAGGGTACAAAAGAAGAGCAGTTTCCGAACCCGAATGTGGAATAAATATATCTGACACTGGTTGGAGATATAGGACCAATGTTTGCAAGTCAATAGGACTTGTGCTCCTGAGTCATTTGGGTGCTTTTGAAAATCTCACCCACATAGTTAAGTGGGTTTTGGCAAACTTCCCAAAGGGAAGTTCCTAGCCTTTTGCCACATCCTTTGGTAGATCCTGCATCCTTAGGAATTTCCTTTAACACCTTTGTAGTGTTCCATTAGACATTAACAGAGTTATTAGAAGAAAGAACTAGTACTGATGTCTTGATGTAATTCTTAAAGGAGGAAAATTAGTGATAACATTCAATGTGTGGGGGAAAATGCCCTTTCACATTCAAGTGTGGAATTACACAAATGAGAGACAGAAATCCAGTACTGGCCTTACTTGCTTACACTGATTGCTCAGGTTTGAAATGTTCAGTGTCTGTCATAATTGGGAAAGGAACTAGGACATCCTGGGTATGTCTGGCTGGATCACCTGATCTCTTTTAGTCTGAAAACAAAGACTTTTTTCCAATGGTTGACTCATATTCAGGCTAGTTTGACTCTTCTGTATGATGCAAAACAATGATTCATCCTCTGTCTATATTGGCAAGTCACAGATTTCCTGATCGGTATTTTCAGATACTGCTCCAGAATGGGGTGTATGTGGGGAGGGTGGAGCTGAGCATGTTATGAGTCCAAATTACCTAAAACCAAATGAGTTGTTCAAGCTGTCAGAAACAGAGGCAAGAAAACAAAGGATAATAAGGAGGCGCCATATCTGGTGGTATCAACATGTAGAAGTGCTCTGAAAGGCTGATGAGGCTTTCCCAGTACAGTTAGCAGTGATTCTGCCAGCTGGGAGTTGATGGCTTTTAAATAGATGGACAAAAGCTGAGAGAAAATATCTATACATCTATAGTTCTAGACATTTACACTGATGTGGGTGGGGATGTGTGTAAAGTCTTTGAACCCGATCCTCATCTGGCGTGAATCAGCACAGCTTCTTTGTCTTCAGTGGAGCAGTATTGATTTACACCAGCTGAGGATCTGGACCTAACTTCTGCAGCAAGGCTCCCAGGTGTCTGTGCAGCACATCAGTGCCGAATTCTGCGTCCGCCTCAGACCAACTCAGGATGGAGGGGTTTATGGAATCTGATATGAAGGAAAGTAATCCAATGCGTGCAATTTCCCCTGCACCATTTATTGTGTCAAATTTGAGATATTCTGTGCTGACCCCGGGTTTTCAGTTGACAGCAGATGGCAGTTTTTGCTAACGACTGTGCAGAAATTCATGGTAGAAGGGGTCTAGGTGGAAACCTGGAGGTCTGGATAGCTACACAGGAGATAGTCATGGTACTGGGGCACTTGGAAGGAGTGGGGATGATTTAGGATTTGGACAGCCCAGAGGAGATTGAGGGCTCTGGCAGCAGGGAGGAGATGTTTTTCTCTTTTCTCATTGGCAGAAGAGATGATCTGACATATTTTGGAGGGATTAAATTCCTAGCTCCCTACCCCAGCAACACTTGACAGCATCCAGCCAACCCATTGCTATTAGTCACTGTATTATTGGTATTGCGTAGGCACCAAGAGATTGCACCCAAGACTGAAGCTCCATGGTGCAGGGCACTGTACAAACACTTAGCAAGAGAGGCCCTGCCCTACAGAGCTTCAAAGCGTAGGATCCGCCATTACACGCAACAAAGCTGGCTCAGCACCTCAGCTCCCTGTTTCTACTAACACGATCAGCAATGAAGCAGTTAACATGTTAAAGGTTTTCTTTCCAACCATAAGGGCAAGAAACATAATTAGTCAAAAGTGAAGGTTTAGTTTATAGGGCCCAATTCTGCAGCAGTGGGATGGCTCTGTGGAAAAAAAAATCTCTGGCTGCAGAATTGCAGGAAATGCAGCCCCTTGCTATATATATGCAAATCCATCCTCCATTTAAACTGTGGTGATAAGCAGGTAATGAACTGCAGAGCTATGTGATAAAGTGCGTTTAGCATACACCTTCAATTGCCTCACCTGTGTGTACTAATCCATCTCCTGCTGAACTACTGCTAACATTCCAAACCCCTGAGCAACTTCCAACAGCTGCCACTAAAAAAATAAAACCACTAAAAAACCTGCCAGAAAGTGTTCCTCGTCTTTCCCCCAAATGTGCAGTTTTCACCGCAAAATTATGCTGGCTGAGTACAGGCAATATTCAGGCCTGCACCAATGTCAGATTTAGTGTCTGATAGCTCATGACAATTCAGCTAGGAACAGGAGCTTTATATCCCTGAGTAGGAAAGATCCCCAGCTTTCCAGTGGGGCACATAGCACTTGTTTCTTGACCTGAACGGTTCCAAGATATCAGACCTTTAAATGTTCTTTTTGTTCGTTGTTCTTTTTCTCTCCTTTGGCAGGCTGTACAGTTAGACATGGTTCCAAGCTAAGACATGGTTTAGCTTGGAAGGCTAAAAGATATGAAAAATCTTTAATAATACACAGTCTTAAAACTCCGTGAAGCATTTGTAAAGCAGTTTTTCTGTAATACATGTGGAGAATCCATAGTGGTATGAACGCTTTATTGGTACTCGTGTGATGACCTGCATAGGTGAGTCGAGATGCGGATTTATGGCTTATATTTATGGATTTATGGCTTATACAACCATCTATAACCCACTAACAACGCCCCCCAGCCAAGCTGTCTATCCCTCCTCCCTTCCTTTCCCCCCATGACGTGAGGGGTATTAACAGACCACTTCACCTAAATGAGCCCTTGAAATATGTGTTAACTGCATATGCTAACCAATCTGTTCCACCTTGCATTTTGCTGTGATGCTGGGAGTATCTTTCCCAGACCTGAAGGAGAGCTCTGTATGACTCGAAAGCTTGTTTCTCTCACCAACCGAAGTTGGTTCAATAAAAAATATTACCTCCCCCACTTTGTGTCTCTGATATCCTGGGACCAACACGGCTACGACAGCACTTCACAGCTGACTGATGGCTTTGCAACTTCTGAGTAATGCAGTGATCCTGAACTCATGCTGATCAGACTTTGTATCAGGCCACATTGTAATATATGTGCTTGCACTCTCTCGGGCCGGTCTTACGCTACTGCCCTTTTCAACCGGACAGGGCCCAAATGTAGGATGCAATGTGTGACAAACACCAGCAAACATCACATTTTGTGGGATTGTTTCCTTTAGTGTAAATAAACCTCTGATGTAAATAGTTTTTGACAATAAAAATGAAGGGGCAGCAGGTTGGTGTGGAAGGCAGGGACGTTGTGTGTGGGGAGGGCGTCTGACTGAAATCAATGGGACTTTGGCCACTGCCTTCAGTGGGAGCTGGAGAGGCTATTCTTTCAGGACAGTCACTTGTGTGTGTGGTCCTGTTGGGATCCAGGAAGCCTGCCCACTACTAAAGGACCTCCCCCAGCCTAAGGGGAGGATCCACAGGTCCAGGATTCCAAATAATTGCGGGGGACAACTAATGAGATAACAGGAACAGGAGTGAGGTCACAGGGCTAAACGAAGGGAACTGGACGGGGACACTGAACAGAGAACCCTGGACAGTGCCCACTGCTCCTCGAAGGTGTCAAGGGAGCCAGCGGACGCCGCCCAGAGGAACTCCGCCCGGATGCATGAACGGACCGAGGAGCGGAAATAGGCCCCACAGTCACAGGAAACCCCATCGGCCAGCCTTCTCTCCCTGGTTTTGTAGATGGCCATTTTGGCCAGGGCTAGGAGGAGGTTGACAAGGAGGTCCCTAGAATGCTGGAGGCCCTTTTCCCTCTGAGCTGAGAAGGGGTTACCTCAGGTCAACTAGGGACACCTGAGTCCAATTAAGGGCTGCCTGTGACCTTTACATCTGTCTTCTGGTGAGAGAGGAGGAGAGGTGGGGGACAAGGTGCAGCAGGGAGAAGAGGCTTCTCCTGAAGGGGAAGGCTGCTCTCCTCCCTTTAGAGGAAACAGTGGAACTAGGGACTGGCACCCAGAGGGCAGCATAATGGGATGACACCCCCAAAAAGGGGCAGGGAAAGATATTCCCTTGTTGTGTTCCAAGTTTGTTTCTTTGTTTGGCTGAAGAGTACAGCTTGGGCTTACCCTGAGGCCCCCCGGTACACACTGGAAAATAAAACCCGAGTGAGGAATAAAAACTCGCTGCAGTGGGACTGATTTATTCCAGGACCCCCACCCCCATGGCCAGAGCGGGAGCGTTGAGCCCAGCGAAGTAAAGGAGGGGCCTTGCCACACGTGCATGTTAAGGGTCAGGTAAGCACAGTTCAGTCCTTGTAAAGGCACTCTGTAGGGCAAACTGATCTTAGGAGGCAAGGCTTGCGTGGATTGCAGCACTGTGTGTGATGTAGGAGAGACTTGCATGTATCTAAGAGCCAGGGGATAGCAGTGGGATGGTACTGCAATTACTGGAAATTTTTAAATCAAGATCGGATGTTTTTCTAGAAGATCTGCTCTAGTCCAATCAGGAATTGGTTCCAGGAAGTCCTGTGGCCTGTGTTCTATGGAAAGGCAGATGAGATGATCGGAATTCTTGCTTCTGGTTTTTTATCTATGAATTTGTGAATTGTTACATGAGGAGGCAGCAGGCCTACAGCTGGATACTGTTATAACAGAGTGCCTTGTAAACACACACGCTCCGTTTACACTGAGTATTTTTAACTGGTTTTTTTCCTCCCCTTTCTTTCAACAGATAGACAAGACATTTCAGAATTCTGTTTTAAGAAAAAAATATATCCGGTCACGTGTTATCAGACTGAGGTATGTAAAATTACAGCCAGGAAATCCAGGAGAAGATGTAATGGGGTGTTCATCTTGCCCCAACATCCTGTTCCAGCTCAGACTATCCTGCTGAATAGCCAGTTGTGGTGCCCCCCAAACCTACGGTGATTGCTGTTGCCTGCTAACCCTTGCTCCAGTGGGGCTCCTTGCTGGTGCAGGGGTCTGGCCACACAGAGCTCATTGCAGGACTGTGGCCGTAGGAAGTATGGAAAACAGTCTGTCTAGCTGATAGTCCACCATTACTATGCCTGGAGTTTCCAAGCGTACGATCTGAGTTGCTGGAGGAATTGGAGGGATACACGCTTACATCTCTGGAAGTCGATCCTGAAAGCGCAGTTCATGATGGTCTTTTGACCTTCGGTTAAACAAGGCAGGAATGTAATCTGCTAACCACTAAACCTCATTTGAATTGGTTGGTTGTGGCCTGTAGATGACAGAGAAGATTGGTGAAATTTATGTACACCAAAACTAGGTGCATTGTTTTGCTGGGATCTGCAGTAGGCACTAGCTCATACTGCAAGCACGCCACTGAGCTGTCCAAAACTGAAAGGGAGAGAGTCAAGCCTTTATTCCTTCATTATAATGTAGAATTTTATTTTTCATTTTCAGTTCTCTCCTTAAAGTGTACTATAAGGACTAGGTGCCTGGGCAGTCACAATATTACACTCACTCACATGTACTAAACCCTCAAGACAAACCAAAGCTACTTCATGATCGTATTGGTGTGGGTGGGTCCCTCCTTATATCTCCAGTCTTTGTTATTATCCTGCCTCAGGCCTCGATCCAGGAGACCGCATCAGCAGTTTGAACTCTAGTACTCGTTTATGTGTTTAGCCTGGAGGTTCTTTGGGACAGGGCAGTCATTTGTAATTTGGCCAGGAAGTGCCATGCCTCTCTGTGGTGCACTATAAATCATACCAATGCTCATCACTTACTGAGACAGGCAACACGTCCCCTGTCTCAAAGTGTTTGGCTCTGGATCTTTTAATGTACATTTCCTGGAGTGTGAGGTGGAGCTGATAAGAACATAACATAAGAATGGCCATACTGTGTCAGACCAAAGGTCCATCCAGCCCAGTATCCTGTCTACCGACAGTGGCCAATGCCAGGTGCCCCAGAGGGGGTGAACTTAACAGGTAATGATCAAGTGATCTCTCTCCTGCCATCCATCTCCACTCTCTGACAAACAGAGACTAGGGACACCATTCCTTACCCGTCCTGGCTAATAGCCATTAATGGACTTAACCTCCATGAATTTATCCAGTTCTCTTTTAAATCCTGTTATAGTCCTAGCCTTCACAACCTCCTCAGGCAAGGAGTTCCACAGGTTGACTGTGCACTGTGTAAAGAAGAACTTCCTTTTATTTGTTTTAAACCTGCTACCCATTAATTTAATTTGGTGGCCCCTAGTTCTTATATTATGGGAACAAGTAAATAACTTTTCCTTATTCACTTTCTCCACACATGATTTATATACCTCTATCATATCCGCCCTTAGTCTCCTCTTTTCCAAGCTAAAAAATCCTAGCCTCTTTAATCTCTCCTCATATGGGACCGGTTAATGCCAGTATATCTTTTTTGAGATGAGGGGACCACATCTGTATGCAGTATTCAAGATGTGGGCATACAATGGATTTATATAAGGGCAATAAGATATTCTACGTCTTATTCTCTATCCCTTTTCTAATGATTCCTAACATCCTGTTTGCTTTTTTGACTGCTGCTGCACACTGCGTGGATGTCTTCAGAGAACTATCCACAATGACTCCAAGATCTTTCTCCTGATTAGTTGTGGCTAAATTAGCCCCCATCATATTGTATGTATAGTTGGGGTTATTTTTTCCAATGTGCATTACTTTACATTTATCCACATTAAATTTCATATGCCATTTTGTTGCCCAATCACTTAGTTTTATGAGATCTTTTTGAAGTTCTTCACAGTCTACTTTGGTCTTAACTATCTTGAGCAGTTTAGTATCGTCTGCAACCTTTGCCACCTCACTGTTTACCCCTTTCTCCAGATTATTTATGAATAAGTTGAATAGGACTGGTCCTAGGACTGACCCTTGGGGAACACCACTAGTTACCCCTCTCCATTCTGAAAATTTACCATTTATTCCTACCCTTTGTTCCCTGTCTTTTAACCAGTTCTCAATCCATGAAAGGATCTTCCCTCTTATCCTATGACAACTTAATTTACGAAAGAGCCTTTGATGAGGGACCTTGTCAAAGGCTTTCTGGAAATCTAAGTACACTATATCCACTGGATCCACCCTTGCCCACATGTTTGTTGACCCCCTCAAAGAACTCCAATAGATTAGTAAGACATGATCTCCCTTTTCAGAAACCATGTTGACTTTTGCGCAACAATTTATGTTGTTCTATGTGTCTGACAATTTTATTCTTTACTATTGTTTCAACTAATTTGCCCAGTACTGACGTTAATTGCCAGGATCACCTCTAGAGACTAATGGTACCCATCTCAGTGATTGGAGAGGTATGCCTGCAAGAATTTACCATAATTTCTGTGTGGTTCAGCACAGGAAGTAGGGGTGGGGAAGGAAGAGGAAAAACGCAGTGTGACACGTGTGATAAGATAATCACTTGATGATAATAATAACCTTGATGCTGATGCTAAACAAAACAGCTTGCTGGAAAGGACATTTATAGCTACGGGGTCTAGATTGTGGCAGGGACCATGTGACTGTAAAATGCCTGGTGCCTTTTGAGTGGTTACTTTAGTATAAAGTAATGGGGCTCTCCATTGCCCAGCACCAGCAGATAACAGGAAAACCCAATTCTGGTTTTGAGAAGTGTTCTACTGGCTGCAGATTGTCATTGTGAGGCTGATTCAGTGAATTCTGTATAAGCCGTTTGAATCATGTTTTTTTTTAATGTATTTCCCTTTTCTGTCTATTATTTATTTATATTAAAGTAGCACCTCGAAGCCCTAGTTTTGGACCAGGACCCCATTGTGCTGGGCACTGTGATGGCCAAGATGTTACAGAATTATCAGAAGCTCTCTGTTTCCAATCAGCTTCTCCTTGCAGTCTGAGTTATCCAGTGATACTAAAACACAAAGCTTGTGTATCACAATTCATGCACAGAATCCAGTGTGAAGTAACTGATGTCACCAACTGTAGGTTGCGTCATCACTTAATGAATTGGGAAGGAAGAAGAGGCTGAGTGGAAAGGAGAGAGTCTCTTGACACACCCTCTCTTTTTAATTGGTCAGCAGTCATGGGAAAGTATATACACAAAGAGATTGGTCAGCAGTCATGGGAAAGTATATACACAAAGAGCATGTAGGAATATAAGAGTTACCATACTGGATTAGACCTATGAGTTAGGTAGTTCAATACTCTGCCTCTAGCTATGGCTAGTAACTGATGCTGCTGAGAAAGTAATAAATAAATAATGATAATGAACAAATTCAGTCCTTGTATAACTTTCCTACTTTCAATGGAGTCTATACCTGGGATCCTTTGCTGTCAATTTAGCCTTCACCGTCATTCATATGTGGAGGAGTTTTTTTCCTAATCCTCTCAAGTGATGAGTTTATACCCTGGGGAATAAGTTTTGAGTACCTTACTCAGTGAGCTAGTTTCCACACTAACAAAGATCATGTACATATCAGTTCAAAATTATCCTATTCATTCTAAAATCTAGCCACAGTATTAGTCTGGCAGAACACTGATGTTATTAAAGTTACATTACATGTCTAAATGTTGGCTGGATTAAACCTGTGGTTCTTTAGCATTAACTCATTACTCTTGCCTTTTCCCAGTCTTAAAAAGACCACTGCAATAGTCATTGCAAGTTACAGAGGTGTCTGTATGTGGAACCAGTTATCCACCCGTTCTTCTTAATGATACTGTTATGTTGTTAAAAGCCCCTTATGGGGAGTTGGGGGGAACTTTTCAGTTGTAACTAAAGTGGACCCTTGATTTGTTGGAGAGTTTCAGTGATTACTATGTGGTTTCTGCAGTCCTACACTGCTCCAGGGTTCCCAGGCAGAGACACTGAACTCAGCCTTATCTCCATCCAAGTCTGGGGTGGCAGAATGGTTTTAGTCAGCCCCTCCCCTTCTGCACAGGTTTCTCCTTTGCTAAGGCCTGTAGATTCCTTTATTTGTGAGTTACTGTGGCCCGGACTTTCAAAGCTGGGTGCCTAAAATTAGCCCCCTAATACCATATATAGGCTGCTGGCACCTATACTAATTGTCTGATGTTTTCAGAATTGCTGAGTCTCCACGCATTAAAATCAAGGGGAGCTGCAGGTGACCAGGTTATTTGGGTGCCCAATACAGAATGACTGACCCGTCTCTAGGCACCCAGGGTTGGGAATTTTGGCCTGGCTGCCCATTCATAAGAAGGGCTGCTTCTCCCTGGGTGTAGCTTTCTTGCATAAATCTGTTTAGTCACAATGTCCTGGCACCTGCTCAGATTTTTCAGCACTTCCCTCTCTCTTTACACAACCTATGGCAATCCACATAATCCCTTAAATTAATTTGAAATCACTGTAGGATCTAATGAAAAAACAGGATGTGTAGGAAGAGAGAAGCAGGTAAGTCACTTACCTGTGTCTTGTTGGTTTGCAGCCCTGACATTGGCGGAGTGATGGCACAGGTTGTGCTCACGTTCCTTTTCTCCGCCACTGATAACAAAGCAGCATTCCTGGGAAAAGTCGATAGTGTCCTACAGAAGAAACTGAATAAATATTCTGGGCCTGTGCGAATAGATCTTGCATCTTCTACAATCTCAGGTGAGTGTCTCATGGCTCTGTTTTGCTCTTGGTTTGTTCTTTGTGCTTTGCCTCTCTTTGTATAATGCACATTATTTTGCGTTGTAAATGTGAGTTGTTTCCTTTGTATATCTTTTCTCAGAGGAACTCTGGGTGAAAGTCATCCCTGTGCCTAGGGCTAGAATAAAGCTTGTGTTCCCTTAAGCCTTCTTATTAGTGCGTAAGGGGGCCTTCAGTGGGCCATATGCTTTGTGCTGGCCTTTTCTGCACAGGGAGGATGAATTTCACCCCTAGGGCAATGCTGGTAGCTGTGGGAATGGACAGCCCTAGTTGGTACTGCTGAACTGCAGCCGGCAGCAAAACAAATAAGCACGCTCCTTGGCTTCCAGGGCACTTTGCTTCTTCCCTTAACCTTAGAAACGTGACACGGTGAGAGCATCTGAAAACACATTCCAGCTGTGTCGCCATGCATGGGTCAGGCTCTAAAACATCCTTCCTGACCTCCTTTCTGGGGTTGGTTTTTTTTTTGTTTTTTGGTGAGTTTCCCATCATTCCCCCATCAAACCCAGTGAATGTTTCCACTTATTTTAAAAGTTTCAGCACTGTCATTTTGGTACGGTAAAAGTTACAGAACTGTTGCTTTAAGGATCAGTTCCCCCTGTGTGCTGCTGCCCAGTTAGGAAACTTTCATGTAGATTTACGGCCTTTGTTTTGCATATGAATAGGCGAGCTTCACTTAGTCTCTCTTCCTTTGGAGGAGGGAGTTGGTTTAGACTATCCAAGGGTAAATAGCTGGACAGAAAGAAGTAAACACCTGCACCTTCCAGCACTGCAAGCTTTCTTCTTGCGCCACTTCTAAGTCATGCAATCCTCCCTGAGATGATATAATATGCTCCTGGGCGTTGTACTGCCCTGTTTTCCCGTAACAGTGCATTTAGACTATCTGTTGCAGATAAGTGCAGGCCAGACGGATATGTTGAAATTTCAAGATCAGTGCTGACAGTGCAGGAGCATTTGGTCAGACTCCATGTTTGCTGGATCCAGGGTTTCTCCCAGTCACAGATGACAGCAAGCTGCCTCTCCTTCCTTCTCTCAGTTCTTGTAATGGATGGGCTGCCTTGCAGGAATGGAGTAAGACCTAAATGTGAGCTGGCTCATGCCAAGTGTTTCCTCAGGAACGAGCCATTTGTAACCTGTGATGTGGAGAAGTGGAAGACTCCACTGGTTTAAAAATCAGACCGATCACCCCTCTGCCAGTGAGCTTTGTAGCAAAAGTTCTGCTTGTATTATTATTTATTATTATTCATATTCCAGCAATGCCTACAGATCCCATTCAATGATCAGGGCTCCATTGTGCTAGAACGTGTATAAACAAAAAAACTAAGGTCCCTGACCCAGAAAACTCACCATTTGGGATTTCAACCATATGCAGCAGGTGAACAATACGACAGATGGTGGTGGAAGGGGATGAGGGCGGACTAGGTAACAGAGAGAGAGATTTGCATAAATTAGAAGTCTCAGTGGTCTCTGCAGTTGTGGGAGGCTGCCAGCCTATCTGACAGCAGGGAGGAGTCATTTGCAGGTTTAAGGCAGAGGTAGGTTCTAAGGAGGGATTTTAGACGAGCAAAAGGTGCTGGCTTTGTGAGTTTTGTTAGCGAGTTCTCACACTTCAGGAGCTGCAGAGGGGAAAGCACAGTGGTTGCCTAATCAGCTGCGTATAATCAGAATCTAGTAAATGATGGGAATTAGATAAAATGATGCAGAAGCTTTGTTTTTCTAATCGACAGATGCATCATGGCCAGGACTGTTAGGATACTATAATTGCTTGCAGTAACTCACTAGTTAAATGGAATCAGATTGTTCATTAAATACTCTATTACAGTAAGATGATGTCTCAGAATAGGTTTTATCAAGTTATCTGATTACTTATAGGATGAGAAGTACTGCGGCTAATCTTTGTGTTGCTTTTTCTTGTCTACCCTGATCTGAATGTGAAACAATGATGACAGCATAGTTCTAGTACTCCATACAATGTGCAGTTTACATATGTGATGCAAAGACAATGTAAACATAAAACAATGCCCTGCTCTTTCTGGGAAAGAATAATAAGAGTTTCCATTTGGGATCCACGCCTCGGCAAATAAATAGATTTTAAGCAGTTCTAACAATCCTTTAGAGTGACAGATGGACTTATCCGAGCCTTCCAGACCTGAGTATCCCTGTGCTTTGGAGGGAGCTAGGTGATCTGGAATGTTTGCACCCAGATCCAAATGTTTTATGTTTCGGCATTATCCCTGCAACAGGCAGAAGTGAAATCCTTCAACTGAACTTTGGGGTGTCTGGGAGTCCCGAGGAAGATCTCAGGTTTGCAGTTTAGGCCTAACTATTTCAAACAACATGTAACACAAAGTGCCCTATCCAGCATCAACCTTTAGAACAAAAAGGACAAGTAAATTCTGAGGGCACCAAGCTTTTGCCCCGGTTATGAGGTATCCTTACTAACTTCTGCCTCATTCCATCTTATTTCTTGTGGCCCTTACAAAACATAAGGGTATTCGTACGCATATTCTTAATGGCTTCTTAAAGCCATCATAGACCCTTTCACTGTATGTCATTTACCAAAAGCCTGTGGGTTTGTGCCATAATATGTAAAAAAGCATCACTAACTGGCTGAACCCTTATTGAAAATCCAGGTCAGGTACTCATTTGCATGGCACACTAGGAGGTTCCAATAGGGAGAATGAGTAAACCTTCCTCCTAGTATCTAATCAACTTGTTGTTCAACACTATGTCTCAACTTGTACTTGGTTCAAAACTAGTGATGCTGGGGAGCAGCTGGAACAAAGTGCCCGTGAGTCTGGTGCCCCATCGGTGATCCTGCAGCCGTGATCAAGGGCAGCTTTGCAAAGCTGGGGTGAAAATTCACCAGCTCGGGCACAACATTTGGTTTGCCCTCCCATACCAGAGTGGTGGAGACAGATCTGTTGGGAAGACTGACAGTATTGTGCTAGTCTGTTGACAACAAAAACACCTTGCACCAAGTCAGCCAGGAAATAGGAATTTTGCAAAGCTGAAAAAAGGGACAAATACAGCAGGTGTCTATGTTTTTTCTCATCATTACACACTGGAAAGGAAATAGTATTGACAGAGAGATCTGCAGAAACAGATTAGATTTGGTAGATAATATACTGAAGATACTACAGTTATACTTAATAATTTGTAATTGTATTTAATATTTCTGCAGCAGAAAGATAATGGTGTCTTTGTACACCAAACACAGTAGAAAATACAGAGATGTCTGGAATCTCTCATCTGCTTCTGTGAGCTCCTGGGAGATATTCCAAAGCTTCCTGTCTCTTCTCAATATTATGCCTGCTTCTGCAGGTGCAGCTGGAAGCCAGTCAAGCCCGTATTCTTTTGTGGGCTCCAGGTAGGCTGCAGTAGCTCATAGTACAAGTTCTCCTAGAAGAGAAAGTAGGTCCCATTTTCACCAGAAAAGTCCCATTTTCACCAGATAACAATAAGGCAGCAGGAGGGGAAGATAGCAATGATAGGTGCCTTAGAAACACCTGAGGTAATAGATTCATTCTCCTACTGACAATTGGTGTGGAGAGGGATGTGAATCATGGCCCAGTTTCTTCTTCCTTTGCAGAACTGGTACCAGAGGAGAAGGCGTACATGGCCTAATTTCTTTCCTTTCCTCCCACCCTTTCTCAGTCAGCAGGATTAGAAGGGGAAGCAATTCACAGCCTGATCCCTTCCCCACTCCAGCAAGGGGACCAAAAAAGGAAGGCAATAACCAACCCATTTTCCCCTCTCTGCCAGGTCGCAGGCCTTGCCAAGTGCAAAGCTGCCTATTTGCCTCTGTCTGAAAAAAAAAAACTAGTTGGAAGATCATTGGTGCCACACCAAAGTAAGCAGAACGTATTCTCATCTGTCCCAGAGCCAGAGGTTTTGACCATGAACAACATGGGTCACAAATTGGTTTCATATAAGAAGACATCTATTATTATTTTTATTTATTTATCTACCACCCAAAACTTGCTAGATGCTTTACAAGCACAGAGACCAGCATCTAGGAGGTAGATGGTCTCACTTGTCCTGATTGGACCCTCCTTTGTTACCATGCAGATGAGTATCTGACCTGGATTTTTCCTGAATACTTAATTGGGTTATGTCTCAAATAGTGTATTTGGCAGCCTGCATATTTCCACTTGGATACAAGTGACAACAACCTGGAGGAGAAAAGTAGATCATACATCCCCACTCTGAAAAAGCACATGGCGCTATCAAGACCTGCTGCTCACATGCCCTTGATCTGGCATTGCTGATATGTTTCAGTATTGACCCCTGCACTGTTTAGAAAGGCTGGGTGGGCTGGAGTGTAGGAGACTGAACAGAGGCAAATTTCTTTTAACATTTTATTCTGTAAGGATTTGCTGCACGGTTAAGGTGCTGCGCTGGAATTCAGGAAATCAATTGGGCAAGTCACTCAGGCACATTGACACTGCAATACAAGACCTGCGGCACAGCCGTGGCTAGCCTAGCTCAGCTGGTTCAAGCTTGCGTTGCTTGGGCGATGGGGCTAAAAGTCACTGTGTAGATGTGTGGGCTCAGTCTGAAGCCCAGGTGATGGGGATGGGTCTCAGAGCCCAGGCTCCAGCCCTAGCCCAAATGCCTAGACTGCTATTTTTAGCGCCCCGCAGCCCAAGGCGATTGACCCAGGCTCTGAGACTTGGTGCCACAGGGTGTTTTTACTGCAGTGCAGACATACCCTGAAGCTCTCTGTGTGCTTCCTGTCTCTGCCCTTTGTCTGTCTTGACTATTTACTTTGTAAGCTGGTTGGGATTACATGTTTGTGCAGTGCCTGGCACAATGGGGTCTTTAGATGCTTCTGTAATAATAATAATTGCAATTGTTGGTTGCAGTCAGTAGTGGTCATAGAGCCTAAACTGGTGGTTAGTTTACCACATTGAATACCTATGCTCAAGTGGCCAGTCTCCCAGAGCAGTCTGAGTCAACACCAGAGTCTAGTGAAGTACAGGGCTCTGCTTGACACTCTGCTTTCTCCCTGTACCCTCCCTTCATAAACATGACGGACTGCTCTGGAAGTGTGTTGTTGTAGTAGCCAGGCAAGGTACGAACAAACTTCAACAGGACTTTATTTTTTAAAGTGGAAACCTCTTTTCCAAGCTGCTGCTGCACCCTCAGCAGCTCTCCCATAGCCTCTTCAACTCCTCCCCCCTCCTTCCTGTTTCCTGTCCTTTCAGACTCCCAACAGCCAGTGCTCCCAATTCTAATAATTACAAGCAACATCTAAACACCACACGTGTCTCATTTACTGATACTTTCACTTTGTCAATCAGACACGATGCCAGGAGATTCCATGTCTTAAATTACAGATTCACTGAGCGGAAAACACAATAGCTTGTATGACATGGATGGCAAATAGTACTTATGACCCAAATGGGAGACCAACGCTTAGGTCCTAAAGTGATAGGTGTTTTAGACACACAGACAGATAGACGTATAAGAAAAACATGGGACAAAAATTGCACAAAGGATAAGTCAACTTTGAAATAATTCAAGGAACTTTTATTTAACCATAATTAAAGTTTCTACAGCCTCAATTTCAGATATACTTGACAAGAGTATATCTGATGTACACTATTTTCATTAATAGCCAGTGAAATAACACCCCATACTGGGTCAGGCAAATGGTCCATCTAGCCCACTATTCTGGCTTCTGACAGTGCCAATGCCAGACGCTTCAAAAGGAATGAATATTACAGGGCAATCATCAAGCGATCCATCCCCCTGTCATCCCATCCCAGCATCTGGCAGTCAGAGGCTTAGGGACACCCAGAACATGGGGTCGCATCCCTGACCATCTGTGCTAATAGGTATTGATGGACCTATCCTCCAGGAACTTATCTAAATACTTTTTTTGAACCCAGTTATAATTTTGGCCTTCACAATATCTCCTGGCAATGAGTTCCACAGGTTGACTGTGCGTTGTGTAAAGAAGTACTTCCTTTTGTTTGTTTTAAACCTGCTGTCTATTAATTTCATTGCATGCCTCTGCTTCTTGTGTTACATGAAGTGGTAAATAACACTCCCCTATTCACTTTCTCCACACCATTCATGATTTTATAGACTTCTATCATATCTCCCCTTACTCATCTCTTTTCCAACCTGAACAGTTCCAGTCTTTTTAATCTCTCCTTATATGGAAGCGGTTCCATACCCCTCATCATTTTTGTTGCCCTTCTCTGTACCTTTCCATTTCTAATATATTTTCTGAGAGGAGGCAAACAACTGCACGCAGTCTTCAAGGTGTGGGTGTACCATGAATTTATATAGTGGCATTATGCTATTTACTGTCTTATTATCTATCCCTTTCCTAATGGTTCCTCACATTTATATTAGCTTTTTTTGACTGCTGCTGTGCATTGAGCCAATGTTTTCAGAGAACTATCCACAGTGACTCTGAGATCTCTTTCTTGAGTGGTAACAGCCAATTTATGTCCCATCATTTTGTACGTATAGTTGGGATTATGTTTTACAATGTGCATTACTTTCCATTAGTAACATTGAGTTCCAGCTGCCATTTTGTTTCCCAGTCACCCAGTTTTGTGTGATCCCTTTGTAGCTCTTCGCAGTCTGCCTGGGACTTAACTATCTTGAGTAGTTTTGTATCATCTGCAAATTTTGCACCCTCACTTTTTCTAGATCATTTATGATTATGTTGAACAGCACTGGTCCCAGTACAGATCCTTGGGGGACCCTGCTATTTACCTCTCTCCATTGTGCAAACTGAACATTTACTCCTACCCTTTGTTTCTTGTCTTTTAACCAATTACTGATCCATGAGAGTACCTTCCCTCTTATCCCATGACTGCTTACTTTGCTTAATATTCTTTGGTGAGGGACCATGCGAAAGGCTTTCTGAAAGTCCAAGTACATTATATTCACTGGATCATTCTTGTCCACATGCTTGTTGACCCCCTCAAAGAATTCTAATAGATTGGTGAGGCATGATTTCCCTTTACAAAAGGGACTTTTGCTGACTCTTCCCCAGCAAATCGTGTTCATTTATGTGTCTGATAATTCTGTTCTTTACTATAGTTTCAACCAATTTGCCTGGTACTGAAGTTAGACTTACCAGCCTGTAACTGCCAGGATTGCTTCTGGAGTTGTTGTTTTTTTTAAATTGATGTCACTTTAGCTATCCTCCAGTCATCTGGTACAGAATTTGAGTTCCTTCAGAACTCTTGGATGAATACCATCTAGTCCTGGTGATGTATCACTATTTAATTTATCAACTTGTTCCAAACACATCCCAGTCTGGAACAGATGCAATTATAAACTACTTATTATGGGTGGTTTAATGATTAATAGATATTTCCAGTAAATGGTTAATTCATTGTTATAGAGTCTATCAGGTCAATAGATTGCTTATAACTATAACACCTTTTGATGTGCTTCTAACAATCTGTAACACGTGATACTCATGTAACATGCTTGTGAAATCTAGAAATCATTTAGTAACCCTTTATAAACCTTTCACACATGGAAGCTTAATATAAATTGTGACCGACAAATCTGAGTTAAAATAGGGACAGCCTTCCTAAATAAAAGTTGAGAGGGACAGGATTACAATTTTGTTGACAGAAAAAATCATAGGTCTGTGTGCAACTCCCACTGACATCGGTAGGGGAGTGAACGGGGCACCCAGAGAAGAAAAGCAGTGATATTTTGTCTTAACTTTCACACCATCCTCTGCCTGCCTCAGCCCTGCTCAGTGCAAGTGGGGCATGTGCTGAGAATTATATCATCTGCAGATAAATTCCCTCAGGCAATTGTCACAAAATTGCTCAACTTTCAGGAGGAAATTAAAATTCAAACATAGTCAGCAGAATCAGAAGTGTGTTTTCAGGAGAGAGTTTACTGTGTTTATTCCATAAGTATGCAGTGGGATGAATTTATCCCAGCTTTGTCCAGAGTCCCTGCCCACCCCCAGGAAGCTGGTCTCTGTGTTTTCTGGTACACTCCTAGAACACCACAGTAATGAGAGACCCCAACTTTCACGATACTTCCATGTACCTTTATTAATGTAGCTCCTGAGCAAGTCTCAATCTTTACTGTATTCATTCTCACAACCACCTGTGAGGCAGGGCAGTTCTGTTATCCCCATTGGGCAGATGGGGAACTGGGGCACAGAGAGACTAACAGGGGAACTTGCCCAAGTCCGTAGTGGAGCAAGGACTGGAACCCTAGTCTTCTGAGTGCCATGTCTACACTACCACTTATGCTGGTAAAATGTATGTCACTCAGGGGTGTGAAAATGTTGACGGGAGAGCTCTCTCCCATTGGCATAGAGAGGCTACACAAGCGATCTTACAGTGGCACACCTGCATCAGTACAGCTGTGTTGCTGTAAGTTCACTCGTTTAGACATGGCCCCAGGCTAGCACCCTCACTCCTGGCCCATCCTTCCTCCCTACTGATCTGCTGAGAAGAAAACAAGAGATGAGACTGATTTCTGAAGCATTGGTGAGAGGTTGTTGCACCTCAACATGTCCCTGGATGGAACTGGAGTACAAAATCAGTGCACCTGCAGAAAGAAACAACCAGACGCTATTCAACGCGTATGCAAAAGCTGGCTGGAAGATACATTAATAGACTGAATAATATTTAACTGTGTGATGGGGTGCACTCACACCGCACTGGACGGGGAAGGGTTAACTCCTCACTGTGGGCAGAGGAAGCCACACCCCCACATCCCTACTGGGCATGCTCCAGCTGTAGCAGCAGTATAAGAGGGAGCAGCCTGGCTGGGCTGACTGCCAGAAGCTCCTTGCCAGCTCCTGTCCAGGAACCACTGGGGCCCTGGACCACAGAAGCCAGAGGTGCTGAGACGCACACAGATGCCCAGCTACCTATGGACACCCCAGGGAGGTCAGAACTACAGGGACAGAACTGCACCGGCCGAAGAACCATTGTCCTGAGTGTTGCGGATGGATCCCCGCTGACCCAGTGACAGACACACTCGCCACTGCCAAGGCCCTGGGCTGGGACTCAGTGGAGCAGGGATGGCCCAGGTCCCCCTACTTGGCCACCATGCCCCTGCTTGACCATACAGCCCCGCTCAGAGGGCAACTTTAGTGACTCCGGTCGCTGGGCCGTACAACCCCGCCCAGAGAGTGACTTTATTGACTCTGGCCACTAGGCTATATAGCTGCGCCCAGAAGGTGGCTCCGGCTGTTAGGCTATACAGCCCTGCCCGGAGGGCAACTTTATTGACTCTAGCCAGTAGGCCATGCAGCCATGCCCGGAGGGGTATCTCCGTCGACTCTGGCCATTAGACCTGGCTGCTGGTGAATCCAGAGTATCATTAATGACTCTGGCTGCTAGGCCTTACTGCCCTGTAGACCCAGGGTATCTCTGTTGACTTTGGCCATTGGGCCTTACTGCCTTGCAAACCCCGAGATACCCCTATGGACTCTGGCAGCTAGGCCTTACTGCCCGGCAGAGAAGGGCTGCCCCCCCCGGATGTGGGTCACGTGACCCTATTGCCCTTTGGAGCAAGGCGATTCCATAGATTCCAGCCATTGGGCCTTAAAACCCTATGGATCAAAGCATCTCTACGGACTCCTGCCCTTAGGTCTCATGTCCTGGAGACAGAGGGCAGCTTGAAGGACAGGGTGAACTCACCCCGCGCTGGATGGGGTCTCCCTATCCCGTCACAAACTGTTATTAAAGACTGCAAGTTCTGGTCCCCTTAAGGCAAGGCTTAATGTTGCAAGGTATAGTTTGTGGTCCCCTTTTGAGGAGTTTATTTTGGAAATGGTTGGAAATCAGAGGTGTGCTGTTTGTTAGAAAGGGTAATGTATAATGGGCCAGACCTTCCCCTATCCCCCCTGTATAGAGGCCGTGTTGTACAGAGGATCTAAGAAGTATTGTAGAGCAGGAATCTTTCCACCTAAGCCAGTGGCTTGGCATGGACTGGTTGTGCAGTTACAACAGCGCATGCTGCGTTCTTCATGGCCTGTTTTCCTTGTGCAGCAAAACCACGTACTCCTGCTACAGGTATGACATTTGCTTCCCTGCTTCTGCAGCCATGGCTAGACCCTGAGCTTGTTCTTCAGAAACACTCCTTCTCCTCACACTATAGTGACAGATTGGGCTTGGACTCGACTTTTCCTACGCAACACAAAGGTGAATAAATCTCTAGGTGAAGCCTGAGAGTTTGCCTAACTTTTTGTCTTTCTATTTTTAACTGATCACGAAAGGCAAAGATGAAGCTTTATTTCATTTCAGAGTAACAGCCGTGTTAGTCTGTATTCGCAAAAAGAAAAGGAGGACTTCTGGCACCTTAGAGACTAACCAATTTATCTGAGCATAAATAAATAAATTGGTTAGTCTCTAAGGTGCCACAAGTCCTCCTTTTCTTTATTTCATTGGGTGTCTGGGGCTTGCTCAGCATGCCCAGACCCCAGTAGTGGTGATCAATTGTCTATTGCTTAGTGACAGGAGAAATTCTAAAAAGGGCAAGAGGGTTGGCTCAGTTAAGCACCTACAACACTGGATTTCTTATCACACCCTTTTAGAACTGTCCAAACTGTTTAAGGCCCTAATCCTGCAATGGGACTACTCACATACTTAAAGTTACCCAAGCGCTATAAAAGTTTGCAGGATTGGGGTATACGCCTGTAAAACTGCATAGTCTGTCATGAGATTTCCAGTACTCTTTATTGTCCATCTGGATCATCCTGTTCATGTTTTCTTCTCATCTGCCTGGAACCTTGAAGTACAGAGATGCCCAAAATCAATATTGGGGGTTAATTACTAAATTTCAGGACCCCCCCCCCAAGAGCTGTAGTGTGGGGTCAGTTTGAATACTTGGCAAAGATTCGGAGATTTGTTGTTTTACCCCCACTAGCTAGCCTATCCCTAGTGCCAATTTCACTTGCCAACAGAAATATGTGGTCTTTGTACAAATGTTTAACTGCATCTGTGCATCTTAAACAGTGAAGAATTTGCCACTTAAAGAAGGGCTGTTTCGATTGGAATTAATACCAATTTCACTTTTACAGTGCCAGAAAACTTAGCTTTTGAGGGGCTTACTTTTATTTCAGATAAAGAAGCACAAATATCTTTGATTCAGTCATATGCCCCAGATGGCTTAGTGATGGTTTGGGTGTCCATATTTTTCTTTCTTAATATTTTTCATTTTAATCGTCACTACCCTGCACGTTTGGGTGCAGTACCTGGAAACACTTTCAAATATACAGGAGCAAGCTATATTATTAGATTGCCTTTAAAAGCACCAGTTCTGTTCATATTTATGCAAAAATTGCATGCAGAAACTACTGGGGAAAATAAAAGTTCCTAGTGGAACTGAAATGGGAAATTCGTGTGCCTAGAAGATAATGCAGTTACCTGTGCAAAACTGTTGACATGCATGAGTCTTCCTAGTTATGCATACATTTGCACTGTGTAAACTACCTGAGTGAAATCTAGGCTCCGTTTATGTTAATGGGGATCTTACACTTTATTTTTTCCTTCCTTCATACAAACAATGGTCCCTGCAACCAAAAAGAAAATCAGTAAGAGGTAAAAGACTAGCTTTTCTGATACTGACACTGAAATGTTGTTTAGCAACATGAAAATATGAATATATTTTTCTCTATATATCCTCTCTGGACATTCCTAGTGAGGAGCAAATCACATTCATTATGCAGCGTTAGTTTATGAAACTTTAAATCTCTGAAACATTCATACCTCTGAAATTTTAAAAAGGTAGGCTGGAATGTACAAATACCCAAAAGAAGGTGGGTACCCAACTACCTTCAGCTCCTTGGAAAATTCCACCCTTCGTTGTTGGTCTGTAATACCCTATTAACAATCTAAACATATTCTTTCACTTTCGATATCTGCTTAAGTACAAATACTTGCAATTAAAAATGAAATTTATACCTCAGTTATCTGATTTAAAGGAGACTGAAACTAATAATTCACAAAGTGGCTTTCAAGATTTCTTAATTGGTTACATGTGAGGGCAACTGTATTACTTAAAGGTCTTTACACATTTAGGAAACTATTCCCAGTTCAGAAAGACTGAATGATATAAACAGTGTTGTTGTAGCCATGTCGGTCCCAGGATATTAGGAGATAGTGGTTTGGTCTTGGCCCAAGAAGACAGGACAGAACAGCACAGTTGGCCCTAATTGCTAGCCTGATCAGCAAGGTTATGGAATAAATAAGCACCCTTTGGAGACAGGGCTGAGGCATGTTGGCAGGGAACCATGCGGAAGTCCAGCTGTTGACGATGCTGTGGATTCATCTTGTGAGGCTATCCATCCAGTTCCTTTTAGGGCCCTAACTTCACTCAAAATACATTAAAAAAACACAGAGAAGGGGGAAAAACTAAGGCCAAACTTTTCAAATTATGCATGAAGCCAAGACACCTAAATCCATATGGAAGCACAACAATAAGGGCCGAGTACCCAGCAGCTCCCATTGTTTTGTTTTTTTGTTTTTTTTTTAAATGGGTGCTGCTCATGCTCATCACTTGTGAAAATCATGCCACGTATTTAAGGCTTCTGAATCCTCACAGATGCTCTAATTTTAGGCCCCTGGTTTTGGCCTTTGTCACTTAACTTTATAAACCCATGTTTGAAATTTTTGACCTGAGCTCCAATTCTCTACAATGCAAAGCCTGCTTTGTGACACGCTAGTGGCTCAAAGCAGTCCTGACGCCAGTGATCTGATCACATGAGGGGTCCCTTTCCCAGTCCTAGAGGGACCTTTGGTAGGGATGAGCTCCTGCAGTGTTTCTTATGCCACTTCACTCCCAGCCTTCAGTGTAGGGGACATGGGCCAGGCCACTGTGCAGCTGTCCCCCCCTCCAAAAAAAGTAACACTCCTACCTTAGGACATACGCTCATGTACTTTGCAGGCACCTCCCATCATGCTGCCCGCCCCAGTGGAGGGTTAACTTGACTTTGCATGATCTGCACAGACCTAGATTATATGGAATATCATAAAACATGCTAAAAATGAATCTGTACAGACAGAGGGAACATACATTAGTTTCCTTGTAGACCTTTACACCTTCCCAAAAAGGCAAAAAGTAAGTGGCCAAATTCTCCTTTCAGTTACATCCATGCAACCCCCCTGAAGGCAACAAGTATAAGTCACAGCTGAATTTGGCCCAGTATAAGGTATGTGCCACTTCCAACATAAATAACCTAGGCAACTATCAGGTGCTAGAAGGGGAAGTAGAGAGAGAGAGAGACAGCTGCTTAGCAGTACAGATGCGAGACTCACAGCAAAACTCAGATCAGTGAAAACATACCAACTGAATTGCTTCTGGCACTGGCTGGAACAGGCTGGCTGATTCGTTTGTCTCCCCGATTGGTTTTGCAACCTAATGTAAGTGATGGTAATTAATTGCAGGCTTTATACTTAAGCTTTTAATAGTTACATGTCTCTCCATCCCAAGAGTGGCAAAAAGAAAAAGGAGACCGTTGTCAATATTTGAGATTAACAAAGAGGGAATGCTGAAAGCTTCTTATATCTTGCAGCTGTAGAGAAGAGGTGCGGGCACGTCTTTGCTGTTAATTGCATCTGGCTGGAAATTAGTAACAAATGAATACTCCCATTCTTCTCATTGCGTAACCCATGAAACAACATTTTCAGTGGGAGCTGCTGAGGGCTGAGCACTTGTGAAGATCTGGCTGTTAGTGTTTTAAATCAGTAAATTTTGAATGACTATATTTTGGAAATAAACATCAATGTTATCCCTCAAAATCCATAACGTTAAAATCAAACCCTTCCGAGCCTAGTTATGGATTTATCCTTTGCAGTGGAGTGTGTACAGGAGTGCACTCTTATACTGTGTTTGGAGCCCACAAGTGGCCACTTGATCACTGATCAAAATCATCTACCTTGATTATGCCAATAATCTTCCACTACAAAGAAGAACAGTGAATCATTGTTTAAATTCAGTCATAAATAATTTCCCCCATTCCTACAAAGTAACACAGCAGCTGCACAATGACAGCAGTCTATTTCTTTAACATTATCCTTCCCTCTGCTAATGCTCGCAGAAGTTAAGACGTGTGTGTGGACAGGTGGGTTTTGGTTTTTGTATCATAACATACCTTTTTTTAACTTAATGTAAAGAAATTAATTAGCCTAGATGCAGTAGTTGCTGACTGCAAACAAACTGAATTCACTGAACATATAGAAAGGAGTGTCAAGCCTAGAAGCAGAATGCCACTGATTATTAACACAACAGACAAGGTGTGTGATCCAAAGCCCATTGAATTCAGTGGAAAGATCCCCACTGATTGGTGTTGGTTTTCGGTCAGAACCCAGATAGAGTAAGGTAAAGAGAAGGCAGAGGAGAGGGACGTGGATGAGGATAGGCATCGGGTGATACTAGGTGACGGTAGAGAAGGCAGAGGAGAGGGACGTGGATGAGGATCGGTATCGGGTAATACTAGGTGTTGGTTGCTGTTCAAGAGTCTCTGGACAACTTCAAAATGTTATTGAACAGGTGCGTTTTTCCACTGGCCTGCAAGTAACCAGGAATGGGGCTCTGGTTAGAAAGGGGGTGTTGTAGCCAGGGGACTATATTGATGTTTGTGGGCCCGACCCTGTGCCCATTAACATCACTGACAACCTTTACACAGACTTCAGCGAGTGCTGAATCACACCATAGATATGATGTAATGAATTGGGGGAGGAAAGTATTTCAACAGTGCCATCAATGCCCCACAATTACACACCAAATTATTCGTATTAATTTTATTTATTGATTTCCGCCTCCAAAATTGTGCCAGGCACCTCCCAGTCCAAATAAGAAGCTGTGGGAGCAGATCCTCAGGTGGGGGAAGTTGTCTTAGCTCCATTGAAGTCAGAGCCAACGCTGACGAACTACACCCACTGGGGAGCTGCGCCATGGTATCTGCCCTGAAGAGCTCACAGTCTCAGGGCCAGATTGTGTCTGACCCTTACGCTGCTGCAGAGTGTGGTGGGGGGAGCATACGGAGCCTTCTGCAGTGCCCGGGCAGAATTTCAGACCCTGTGCTCTGGTCCATAGGAGATGGCTGGCTGTTTCGAGAGAGACCAAGTTGTACCCCATCAGGGGATATAGTAGTGGATGCACAGCGGGAAATATTCCACCTCCAAATGATTCCTCTGTAGCAGTTCAGCTCCACCCCACCCTTTACTGTGGGCTGGGACTAATTTAAGCTGCATTAATAGGTTAAAAAGCCCTGGCTGTGCTGAACTCACTCTGTTTGTTTGTTTATTTCAGATCTGAGGAGAGAGAGAGCTGAAACCCTCTTCAATGACTGTAAGTGAAAGCACTGCATGGTTGGCAATTCCCTGACTATTTTAAAAAATAGTCTCTGAGCATTTTTCTGGCCCTTTAAAAGCTTCCTCTTTTTCTCTTGAATGATTTGACCTTACACTTGACACAGAGCCGCAGTGAACTTAGGAGCCTTGCACAGTCATGGGGGATACATCTTCCCAATTCCTTCTGGTTTTACTAGGGTGACCGTATTTCCCAAAGGGAAAACGGGACACCACATGGGGCTCACCTGAGCCTCCCACCCTGCGTGAGGCTTGCCCGAATGAGGCGTCCACATTCTCCAGAGTCTGGCAGATCTGAGCTGATGTGACTCCATTACACTGTTTTCTGCTGTGCCATTGATGAAGTTGGATGCCTTTAGAATTGCAGAGGGAGTCTTCTCACCTGTTCCAGGTACTCAGCCTTATGGCACAGAGCGTCAGCCTTCCCATTTCTGACTCCTGGGCAATAGGGAATTATGATGTCAAGCTGGATGAAGAAGAGGGACCAGTGGATCTGTTGTTGGTTGAAGTATCTGGCTGCTTGAAGATATTCCAGGTTCTTGTGGGCTGTGAGCACTTGGACAAGAAACCTGGCCACTTCCAGTAGAAACACCATTCCCCTCTCTCTACTACATGGGTTTCCAAGGACTAGGAGAACCAGACTCCTTTTCACAGAAGAGTGGTCAGAGGAGCAACTAGGGTGGAAGATCCCTCAATAAACCACCAGTAGAAGTTAGAAAAACCTAGGAATCATTGGACCCCACTGGTGTCCTTTGGTGCAGCACAGTCGGAGGTGACTACCACCTTGCATGCGTCCCTGGTTATTCCCTCAGAGGAGATAAGTAACCAAGGAATTCTATTGTATCCAGGTCAAAAAATTTGCATTTTTTGGGCTTTGCATATAGATGGCATTGGCAAAGTCTAGGATGCCATGGACATGCTGATCATGAGAAGCCTGATCGTCAGAAAAGATGAGTATGTCATCCAGATAAATGACTACATGGCAGTCTAACACATCTCCGAAGATATTGTTTATGAAGTACTGAAATGTTGCTGGGGCATTGCACAGGCTGAATGGCATGACCAGGCGCTCAGTGTCTGTACCACATATGGAAGGAGGTCTTCCACTCATCTCCCTCTCTATTCGGGACAAAGTTATAGGCCCCGTGAAGGTCCAGCTTAGTAAAAACCATTGCAGAGCGGAGTCTTTTGTAAAAGCACGTTAATGAGAGGGAGAGGACATTGATTTAGAATTGTGACTTTGTTTAACACCTGATAGTCAACACACAATGCCTTATTGATTCATCTTTTTTCGTCTCAAAGAAAATTGGAGCCCCAGCTGGAGACATGGAAGGACGGATAAACCACTTTTGTAGATATTCCTGGAGGTAGTCGTGGAGAGCCTGAAGTTCTGGCTCCGAAAGGAAGCAGATGTGGACAAAGAGGATTGGAGTGAGCTGAAAGATGATGGGACAGTTATAGCTGTAATGGAGTGGCAAAACATCTGCATTCTGTTTCTCGAACACATCGGGAAAATCTTTACATTTAAGTGGTACATGGAGGCAGTGTAGTGGACTGCAGTGGGTAATAAGACTCCCTGGGGATTAACTTGCTCAGACTCGGAATCTCAAGGAAGGCTCCCAGTCTACGATCCCCATATTTGGATTCCAGGGACAGAATTGTTGGCAATGTGGGGAGCCAAACTGTATTGTGCCTGCTCGCCAGTGAATGCGTGGATCATGAGTAGTGAGCCAGGGCATGCTGAGAACAACTGGAAAGTGTGGTGCTCAGATAAGTCCAAACTGAAGGGTTTCTTGGTGACCCTGGAGAGTCATTACATTCAGGGGTGTGGTCTGGGGGGTAACTGGGCCTGATGAAATGAGCGAGCCATCAATAGATTCTACCAAGTCTGGAGTGTCCTTGCGTTGGGTGGGGATCTGATAGACTCATACAAAGTCCTGATCCATGAAGTTGCCAGAGGCATCAGAATCCACCAGTGCCTCCAGGTGGACCTTGGAGATGGAGGGGTGTGGGCTTGCAGAGGGAGTTGGAGATGTCAGTACACACCTAGTCATTCCCAATATATCAGCAGACAGGTATGGAGGCTGGGTACCAATAAGAGGCAGGTACCCTCTGGGGGCTGCAGCTTGGCATTCCCTGAGCAGGGTGCAGAGTGGACCTTCACAGGGCAGTCCAATGCGAAGTGCCCTGGTCTTCCACAGTACAGGTATAGTCCCGATGCTCGATGCTGCATTTTCTCTGTTGAGCTGCATGGGTTTGGGCTGTGGGGAAAGCACTGAAGGTTGGTGGGCTGGAGACAGGAGGACTGGCAGGAGCTGGGAAGCTGAACTACTTTCCTGGCTGCGTTCCATCAGGCAGTTGTCAATCTTTATACTGAGGTCAATAAGTAGGCGGGGAGTCCACTTGTGTGAGCTCATCTTTGATGTCATCATTTAGGCTGAAGCAGAAATGATAATACTGCGTGGCCTCATTCCATTCAATCTCTGCTACCAAGCAGCGGAGCTCTGGCATACTTAGCAACATGCTGAGGTCGCTGCCGTGATGCCCGAAGGGTGCTCTCGGCTCTACCCTCGAAGATCATGGCCATGGTTTGAATGAGGTCTTCAAGCTGGCCCAGGAGTGGGCTTGCTTTCTTTAGGAATGGGAATGCCCAGGCCACAACTTCCCTAGTCAGCCGGCTAATAACGAGCCCCACTCTGCATTGGTCAGTGGGGAACAACTGTGGGCACAGCAGAAATAGGAGCAGGGAAAGATCGGCCAGGAGGGATCTGTACTAGCCACTGATCTGGAACCTTGTCAGCCTAGTTCCCCTGTTTTAGAATTTGGGCTGCTCGAACTGTCAGGAGACCAGGTCACAGGCAGTCAGGCCTAGCGGTTGGAGGCTGAATTCCAGAGCCTGGGGTCGAGACAGGGTCGGAGTCAGGAGCCAGAGCCGAGGATTGGAACCAGATTACCCCGAGTCAGGGAACGCAGGAGCGGGGCTGGGACAGGATGGGAATAAGGCTGGTCAGGATCTGGGCTGGAGCTGTGGCAGAGCAGAGCAGGAGCAGGGCTCGGAGAGATGAGCACAAAAAGGCAGAGAGTCCGTGGACATGTGTGTTGAGCAGCCAGCAAGCTACTGCCGCTGCTAGGTTTAAGAACTGGCCTTCTGGCTTTCTCAGCCAATCAGGCAGGGCAGCCCATCAGGCAGCCTAGCTGGCTCATTAAGGTATCAGGAGTACTGAGTAGGTGCAGCTGAAGGCCTTACACCTGACAGACTGTCAGCTACTCCTGGATTTCCAGGTAGTAGCAGAAACCAAGAATCTTGTCTTTGTCTCCTCTTGGCAAAGATCTTGTCATCTTTCTTGCCAGATGCACACCTCACTATGGTTATCCATGCCTTTGTCACTTCTGGCTTGGATTAGTGAAACGTGCTCTATTTGAGGCTACACTCAAGGACCGTTTGGAAACTTCAGTTGGTGCAAATTGCAGCTGCCAGCTTCTATACTAGTGTTACACTGAGAGAGCGTTGCATGCACGCTCCATATGTTGCACTGCCTTCCACGTCCTGTCTGGCTGAAACTTAAGGTGCTGCTTTTTCTGTAAAATACTACATGGTATGGGTCCCGCCTATCTTAGAGAGATGCTTTATCCCAGCAACTGAGACCAGCTGCGACATTCAAACTGACAATCCCTGGGGGTGGGGTACAGGGTGAAGGGCTCCTGACTCTAGAATTTGCTCCCCTTAGTCATGCAATTGAGCCTGAGTTGGTTGATCTTCACGGCTCTCCACAAGACTCATCTGTTTTCTCAGACTTTTACTTGAAGGGGTGGGTGTGGACAGCCTCCATTTCAGGGAGCGTTTAGAGTTTGACATGTCATTACAGGGTCTAATTGCATTTTCTCTTATGGTACATTTTGTACATGTGCCTAGAGGCATCAACAAGCACAATTAGTACATTGAGAAATGACTTATTTTCTCTCTCCCCATTTTGACAGTCTGCGGGTTACAACAGAATAGATCAGCAAAATCAAAATCATCCTCAACATCAAAAAGAATAGTCGGAGGGGTGGCATCTGCAGAGCTTGGGGACTGGCCATGGCAAGCGAGTTTACAGCAGAACAACATCCACCGTTGTGGTGCAACACTGATCAGCAACACGTGGCTTCTGTCCGCAGCTCACTGCTTTAGAAAGTAAGTTCCCAGCTCTGAAAGAGGCTGCAGTAAGATGTGGTATGTACCGACCTTCACATCAAATGGTGCTCCATTCAGAACCAATGCCAAGCCCCGGAAGGGCTGTATTAAAGTTTCAGGGTTTTAGGTAGAGAGCGGTGACCAATCTTTCTGAAGCTGGAGAAAATAGTCCCTGAGGAAAAGGCTCTGAAAGATGCTCCAAAGGAAGCTGCTCTGCCTAAGGTCAGGTAGAGCAAGAGGAATGTCTTCATGCTATCACAGCTTGGCCCAAATATACATGTTTTTTTGAGCCATTAGGCCACCTTATCCCTTTCCTTCTATGGACAGTGGTGTGAGTTGTTCCCTGGAGCAGAGGTTAGAATTTGATGGTTCCATCACTCCTTTTTTGAATAGCCAAGGAGATAGTGAAGACTGATTGCTTCTGAAGGGTGTGGCAATATAAAGACTGGAATAGATTAAGAGTCAGCAAACGACAAGGCAAACACCTCTGGTTACCTGCTGTAGTGTGCTGTATGCACTTTGTGTATTGGGAAGCTACCTGGCCACATTTATTATTTGGCTAATGAGTAATACAGATGGGATGGTGTAGGTCCAATTCCCCATTCCACCAAGATCTTCCAAGGATTCTGTGGGGAAGTATGGGTGAGGTTTTGAGCTACCTACACTGGACCAAGTTTAGAGACCTTTATCTCCATGGCTTAAATATATCTACAAAGTTCTTTCATCTTTTCCAGAGCAAATAACCCACGTGTATGGACCGTTACCTTTGGAACTCTTTTAAGACCTTCAAGAATGAAACACTTTGTCAAGGCTATTATTGTCCATGAAAAGTACCGTTATCCAGCACACAACTATGATATAGCGGTCGTGAAACTCTCAAAAAGAGTTGATTTTACAAATATCGTACATCGCGTCTGTCTGCCAGATCCATCTCAGATTTTCCCATATAATTCTGACGCTGTCATCACAGGCTGGGGAGCACTGAGCAACGATGGTGAGTGTGTCCATCTGCAAAAAACCCAAACATCTGACGTTTTACATTAATGATGAGTCCAACTAACTGTTTAATTGAGAGCAGCTGTGTGGTCACATCTTGTTTAATACTTGCAAAAAATGAATAGATTTGTGTAACTATTAGAAACACATTCCGCATTTACTTGCTCTCTAATGTTGGGTTGGAAAAAGACAAAGCTGCCAGCCACTGAAACAGAAACTAGGGAGGAGTCTGACATTCTGTTTCTGTCCATAACATTTTAGATTGCAAGCTCTTTTTTCCAGGCACTGTTTAGCAATGTGTTTGTACAGTGAATATGACAACAGGGTGCTGACCTTGACTGGGGTTTCCCAAAACCTTTGTGAGATATGTATTATAACCTATGTAGCAGAGGTGCAAACTGAGCTGGAGATAGGTGCTTACTCAGGTTCATGCAGTCAGAACAAAACTAGCCATAGAACTAGCCATCTTGGCTCCAGGTAACCTGCTGAAATTATTAGCCTGTGCTCCATTGTATGGTACTGTACTTAGAAGTAAATAGACTGGTAGGTCTCCTCTCGCACCTCAGTGATACTACCCTTACGTCCTCATATGAGAGTGTGTCATCTTCTCATAGCTCTTTACTGTGGAACCCTTCAAGCCCTTCCTATAAAATAATGTTGATTAGAATGTATGTACAACTCCTCCCATTTATTACTTCCATCTATGAAAAGTGGTACAAGCTGGAGCAGCTCTTAACCCAGCTCAGCACTCTCACCCATGAACAGATGCTACATGCTTCTTCCACATCTTAGCTAGTGCAAAGGATTTATATTTGTAGAGTCATTTTTTCCCTTCAGGCTCGAGTTCTAATGTTCTCCGGGAAGCAACAGTGAAACTCATAGACTCAAACACTTGCAATAGGAGAGAAGTGTACGACGGGGTCATCACACCTGGGATGTTGTGTGCTGGATACTTGGAAGGAGGAGTAGATGCCTGTCAGGTAGGTCAAAGCTCAATACTGAGAATTAGTAGGGAAAATGACTTCAAATGATTAAATATAGTGATCCCCAAATCTTAACTAATACTGTGTATGCTCCTTCCCTGGGTTTTTTGTTTATATAGGTTCTGATTCAACCAAGACTCTCTGGCTAATAGGTTTGTAAAATAAAACATTTATTACATGCAGTTTAGCACATAAAACTCATATTAACAGAACTAGGATAGTACTTGTAAAATTCCAAAAGTGCAAGATTGAACTGGAGCCCGGTAATTCAAAGTTGGCTTGTGCCTGATCTTTATCTCCCATCAATGGCCTGCACAATTTGTCACTCCCCATCAGCTCCCACAAGTATTGCCATCTCCTGGCTTCCCCGTGTTGGTGCTTCAGCCTTCCTCCATCCCTGCCATGCAGCTAGTGACTTCTTGTTGTCAAGTGATCTATTTTCTGCTAGAACGTGGGCCTGATTCTCATTTACACTCAGGCTCTGCTCTATAAAGGGGCCTTAATGTGAGAGTAAATTGTTATGCCAGAGCTAGTCATGACAGCATAGTTAAGATTAATTATAATTATGCCTATTTTAAGGCCCGTTTACACCGCTGGAGTGGCATAAAGTGGCCTTAGTATAAATGAGAATCTGTCCCATAAGGAATAAATTACTTTGTACTGTCTCTGCTAGATTTGACTCTGAGTGATACCTGGACCTGCTTTTTTTCAGGTGATAAAAATGGGGCATCCTCTGACACCGAAGTGTCAAACATTAAAAAATTCAGCAGCAGCAGGCAGCCAGGACCAGACAGTAACCATTCAAGAATTCTGAAGGAGTTTAGGGATGAAGTGGCTGAGCAATCGCTCATTAAAATGCAATCACTCATTAAAATCAATTTCTGGTCTGGAGAGCAGCAAACGTACCTATCTTTTTTAAAAGGTGCTAGGGCTGATCTTTGGCATTATGGAGCAGTAAGACAGCTTCAGGACCAGGAAAACTGGTTGAAACAATAATTAAAGATTGTTATAAAGCAACAAGATGTACATGGGATGCTGCAATGTTTGACATGCAATGACTGCCAGGAACATATACAGACAAAAACTGTCTCCATGGCACTATTTTTAAAATTTCTATTGAGGTTCTGAATAGTTTGTCTAAATGTTGGGTCTAACTACTTAACAACTCTCCACTATGGCCCCAATCCTGCAAAGAGTTTTGCATGTGCTTAACTTTATGCATGTGAGTATTCCCATTCAATTCAATGTGCACAAAATTATTATATGCAAAAGTCTTTGCAGGATTGGGGCCTAAATATCTTCAGTCCAGTTAACCTAGTTCCTGTGTTCCCATTCTGCTCCACATAGAAAAGGGCTGAAGGGCTGTCATTTATATTTTTCGGTAAAGTTGGGGAGGGGACGGGAATATATTCCCTGTTATACCAGCACTAACTTGCCTGAAATTCTGTAAGCTTCCCAGACCAATCTGATTTATGTGTGATGCTATTTACACAGTGTCTGAATTTAAAATCTGAGAGGGGCTAATGTGTTTAACATTTAAAGAAATGTCATCAACTTAAAAACTACAGTTCTGACTGAAAACTTAGTTTTAACCTACTATAGTTACAAGTAACACCTAGATTATTTAGAAGGAAAAGGATGGCAGGAAAAATATTGTTCTTGTTCCATTTGCTGTAAGCGTTTGACAGCACTTTGTGTACAGCTGTTTTACTGTTTCCCCTGAAAGACTCCCTCTGATTTCAGTGGGCTTGAGATCAAGCCCTTAGTCAGGTTCCCCTGTTCAGAGAGAGATTTAAACAATTATAATTGGGAAATGGGATTGTAAAACCACAGAAACTGGCAGGGGGACTCCATGGCTGGCAAAGAACCACAAACAGCTTATCATGTAGGGCAGTGGCTCTCAACCTTTCCAGACTACTGTACCCCTTTCAAGAGTCTGATTTGTCTTGTGCAACCCCAAGTTTCACCTCACTTCAAAACTACTTGCTTACAAAATCAGACATAAAAATGCAAGTGTCACAGCACACTATTACTGACAAATTGCTGACTTTCTCATTTTTACCATAGAATTATAAAATAAACCAATTGGAATATAAATATTGTACTTACATGCCAGTAAAAAGAACAGGAGGACTTGTGGCACCTTAGAGACTAACAAATTTATCTGAGCATGAGCTTTCGTGAGCTACAGCTCACTTCATCCTCCCCACTGTATTTTCCACTTTATGCATCCGATGAAGTGAGCTGTAGCTCACGAAAGCTTATGCTCAAATAAATTTGTTAGTCTCTAAGGTGCCACAAGTCCTCCTGTTCTTTTTGCGGATACAAACTAACATGGCTGCTACTCTGAAACCTGTTACATGTCAGTGTATCTTATATAGAGCAGGTTAAACAAGTCCTTGTCTGTAATAAATTTTAGTTTGTACTGACTTTGCTAGTGCTTTTTATGTAGCCTGCTGTAAAACTAGGCAAATATCTAATGAGTTGATGTACCCCCTGGAAGACCTCTGAGTACCCCCAGGGGTATGCGTACCTCTGGTTGAGAACCACTGCTGTAGGGCATATCTGCACTGCAAATGAAGGTGTGAGTGTAGCATAGGTAGACATGCCCATGGTAGCTTTAGTCTAGAATCATAGAATATTGGGGTGGGAAGGGACCTCAGGAGGTCATCTAGTCCAACCCCCAGCTCAAAGCAGGGCCAATCCCCAATTTTTGCCCCAGATCCCTAAATGCCCCCCTGAAGGATTGAACTCACAACCCTGGGTTTAGCAGACTAATGCTCAAACCACTGAACTATCCTTCCCCCCACCCAAGATGTGGTGGCATGGGCTTTGGCACAGGCTAGCCATCTCAGTGCAAGCCCACCAGGGTCTCTGGATACCTACTCTGGTTGCTGGCACACAGTGAAATTGGTGTCACCACATCTTCACTACTGTTGTTACCCATGCTAGCTAGATTAAAACTCACATGGGTATGCCTACCTGTGCTTCAATCACACCTTCGTTTGCGGTATAGCTGTACCCTTGGTTTTTGGAAAGTGACTAAATTCCAGGTTGATGGTGTTCCTTTAAATCATGCTCTCTTCCCATCTTTCATCAAAGGAAGCTGTCCCTTTCCATACTCTATTGCCTGTGAAAATAGCTATATTTTCCTTTCTGGTACACTAAATTTCTTTTTTCCTCCTCTCGTAGGGTGACTCTGGTGGCCCCCTGGTTAGTCCAGATTTGAGAGGAATGTGGTACCTCGCAGGAATAGTGAGCTGGGGAGATGAATGTGCTAAACCCAATAAGCCAGGAGTCTACACACGAGTGACGTACTATCGCGACTGGATCACCTCAAAAACTGGCCTCTAATGCAGCAGAAGTCACAACCAGACTAAGCTACACAGGCTGTATGCAGGTCATACTCGTCTGTAACTCTACAAGGTGTCATTTAATCCCTATATCCCTGTCCAAAGCAAGCACTAGCTTCACTGCTGCAGATGCCATAACCCCTTATGAATTTACACTGAATGTGTGAGATCACCTGCCTCCTCTCCGAATCACTCTAGCCTATTAGAGGAGAGGAAAGCACCCCATCAAAATGCAAAAAGCTGCTGATTTATTTATTTTACTAGTTAAAAAGTGTATGTACTTTTCCCAGGAAGAGGGAGTTACCTGTCCCAAGGTCTGATGATTCCCCCAGCCTTGCTACCCTCCTCCTCCTCCATTGGGGCCCAAAGTCTTAGCTACTTTTATTCTAGCCAAGCAAGCCTGGACAGCTCCCCCTTTCAGAGCCTATCAGCACAGTTCATCAATCACAGGACACTGGCTGCAATTAAGACTTAGGGCATTTCCCTCCAGTTGCTGAGAGCCTGGCCTCCCTCTCTGCTCCAGAACATGGAATGAGGAGGACTGGAAATAAACCAGAGTACACAGCATGTAAGTGCAGGGTCCTGGTGCTAGGCCACCAGACTTAATCTTAAACTGCAACATCATTGCTGACCTCAGAACTCTGTTGGACTCAAAGGCAGGTAGCACTGTCTTCTCCTGCAACAGTAAGTAGCGCTGTGCCAGTGAGTACATAACTTTGATGTGACGCCACCTTCAGCTCTCTTGAGGAAGCCAGGGGCTACGGTGAGGGGTCATGGCTGCTGTGAAGAAACTTCAGAGGGAGTTTTGGAGCTCACAAGAGAATCTAACGGCCCCAGAGGCCACAGTCAGAGGTCCGAAGAGGTAGTCAGAGTCTGGGGAAGTCACAAGAATCAGGGCTAAGGGCGGAGCCTAGCTAAGATGAGGGAGGATTTCAGTGACTCCAAAAGTAGGTTCCTGGGGGAAAAAATCTGTCCTGCGGCTATGAAGTATATTTTTAATAGCCACTCAATGGATTCAGTGAAGCACAGATTATCTTTAATTTTAAAAAAATCTTTATTACAGTTGTATGCTGCTTCTTCATTAATGTACCTCTAGACTGACTTCTCTCTGTCCGCACAATGTACTTGAATTGCCTCAAACACACAATGTATCCTATCTTGGTGTTTAATGTGCAATAGCAATGCAGTTTTTGTTGTTGTTGTTGTTTTAACAGAACAGGAAGGAAAATTGGATAGCAGAAAAGAACCCACACCTTTTTGTTCAGGCTCTCATCTAGCTGTTTGTGAAAGGCGAACAAATGCTCACCATAAATTAGTGCTTTAAGTAAAGATATCATGGACATTTCTGAGCCTCCAGCTCACTGAAAAGAAAGACCTGGGTGGTTTGCTTCCTACTGCACTGGAGGATTTATCCCTGCCAAGGATGACCGTTATCCTGACTCACAAGGCTACAACTAAAGGGTAATTTTAAACATTAAAAATAGGCCAGAGGGGACATTCAAAAGGAAATTCCCTGGGGATGACCCCTCTGCTCCAGAAAGAGAACTTTACCACCCACCACTTCAAATGATAATACACTTTTTAAAAAATGCCATGATGAATAACATTGGTAGTAAAGGATCCCAGGCGCATAATGCTCACCCTCCCACTTCCAAATCCCTCTGGGACCCACCACTGCCACACCAGTGTGAGACACCAAAGTAAGGCTGGTTGCTCCTCCTCCTGTCTCTGATTGGTCAGGAGAAGCAGCTGGTGGTGTAAATACAGAGGATGGGCATTAGGATTGGGAGAAATTGAAAATCTACTGCTGAAAAGCTCTTCAAAGTTCCCTGCTTCCTTTTCTGCCCACATCTTCTCACCCAAGCATCACAGTGGCCCTTGATGACAGAAGCTGATGGGAGTTTCAGAGTGCTCAGCGCTTTATGATAGGCCAAACCTCTCACTTGGGTGTCAAAATATGGATTTAGGAGCCTAATCCTAGGCCCCCATTTTTTTGAAAATCTTGGCTTATTTTCAGATATTTTGGTTTTCCTGTATCTTGAGCCATCGTACTTTGGGCTGAACAAAATGGGTCCAATGTCTGAGGTGAATCTCCACTTTTTAAATGGCGGCATTTCTATTCCAATTTTCCATGTCATTTTACATTATTTTTCTTCCTCTGCCAGTAAACTACAAAAGAGATCTTGGGATATTCAAGGTTGGGTCAAATCCAACAGGTCTGTTCCCTTCACTTATTGACAAAGGTTGCTAACCATGCACTTTTGTGTTGCTGCTGCTTTTCAGCGGAGATGTCGTTCTGGGCCAAATCCAGTACTCTGTGGAGAGATCCCAATGGGATTTTGATCAGGATCTCTATAAATAGTGTTCTCAGTCAGTGTGCCTTGACCCCATTATTGATAGGGAACAAGGGAGGGAAGCAGTTTCTCAGCTCCAGAAGGAACATCAGGTTATACAATAAAATAAGGTGGCTAAAAAAATCATTAATCACATTTTCCAAAGGGCAGCCTCCTTTGTCCTTTTTGTGCCTGCAAAATTTTCACCTGTTTTTCTGGGCCTGTAATTGAACTGCAGGTGCAAATCAGGGTACTTGTCCCTGTAACTACTGGAGTGGAAGTGAGAAGAAGGTGGCTAGAAGGGCAAGGGCTTTGACTTGTACCTGAATTTTTTTTTTTTATTCCTACAAAATGCGTGGCTAAGCTCAGCTTATATAACCCATAACGAACTGGTCCCAAACTTATACTGAAAGTGACATGTGCGTGTATATCTATATCTATATATATTAGGGCTGTCAAGTGATTAAAAAATTAATTGTGATTAATTGCGCAATTAAAAAGATTAATTGCATGATTAAACAATAATAGAATACCATTTATTTAAATATTTTTGCATGTTTCTACATTTTCAAATATATTGATTTCAGTTACAACACAGAATACAAAGTGTACAATGCTCACTTTATATTTATTTTTATTACATGTAAAAAGCAAAAGAAATAGTATTTTTCAGTTCACCTAATACAAGTACTGTAGTGCAATCTCTTTATCATGAAAGTGCAACTTACAAATGTAGAATTATGTACAAAAAACCCCAGCATTCAAAAAATAAAACAATGTAAAACTTTAGAGTCTACAAGTCTACTCAGTCGTCCTACTTATTCAGCCAATCGCTCAGACAAACAAGTTTGTTTACAGTTGCAGAATATAATGCTGCCTGCTTCTTGTTTACAATGTCACCTGAAAATGAGAACAGGCATTTGCATGGCACCGTTGTAGCTGGTGTCGCAAGATATTTACATGCCAGATGTGCTAATGATTCATATGTCCCTTGATGCTTCAGCCACCATTCCAGAAGACATGCGTCTATGCTGATGACAGAATCTGCTCAATAATGATCCAAAGCAGAGTGGACTGATGCATGTTCATTTTCATCATCTGAGTCAGATGCAACCAACAGAAGGTTGATTTTCTTTTTTGGTGGTTTGGGTTCTGTAGTTTCTGCATCACAGTGTTGCTCTTTTAAGACTTCTGAAAGCATGCTCCACACCTCATCCCTCTCAGATTTTGGAAGGCACTTCAGATTCTTAAACCTTGGGTTAAATGCAGTAGCTATCTTTAGAAATTTCACATTGGTATCTTCATTGAATTTTGTCAAATTTGCAGTGAAAGTGTTCTTAAAATGAACAACATGTGCTGGGTCATCATCTAAGACAGCTATAATATGAAAAATATGGCAGAATGTGGGTAAAACAGAGCAGGAGACATACAATTCTCTCCCAAAAAGTTCAGTCACAAATTTAATTAACACATTATTTTTTTAACGCGCATGGAAGCATGTCCTCTGGAATGATGGCCGAAGTATGAAGAGGCATATGAATCATTAGTGCATCTGGCACGTAAATATCCTGCAACGCCAGCTACAACAGTGCCATGCGAAAGCCAATTCTCACTTTCAGGGGACATTGTAATTAAGAAGTGGGCAACATTATTTCCCATAAACGTAACAAACTTGTTTCTCTTAGCGATTGGCTGAACAAGAAGTAGGACTGAGTGGACTTGTAGACTCTAAAGTTTTACATCATTTTGGTTTTGAGTGCAGTGATGTAACAAAAAAAATACATTTGTAAGTTGCACTTTCATGATAAAGAGATTGCACTACAGTACTTGTATGAGGTGAATTGAAAAATACTATTTATTTTATCATTTTTACAGTGCAAATATTTGTAATAAAAATAATATAAAGTGAGCTCTGTATACTTTGTATTCTGTGTTGTAATTGAAACAGATATATTTGAAAATGTAGAAAAACATCAAAACTATTTAATACATTTCAATTTGTATTTTATTGTTTAACAGTGCAATTAATCGCGATTAATTTTTTTGAGTTAATTGCATGAGTTATCTGCGATTAACCGACAGCCCTAAAATATGTATATACAAATATATATATCTCCCTTTGGAAGTAGGAAAGGCAGCATTTACTTCAGATTTTCCCTGTGAGAAACCAAAGCACCCGAGGGGAGCATGACTCTCCACCTTACTCAGGGACTTGCAAGCTAGACAGAAGCATTGTTCTTCACATGCTACTAGTGAACTGTCTGGCCTGGTTTTGTCTTTACTGCATGCCAGTGTTTTATTTATGAAAGCAGACTTTATTAGCTGCACTAGAACAGAACAAAGAGAACGTTGTATAAGTGAAGGAAAGTAGACAAGACCCCTTATAGTATTGTTAAAATTAAGCTATGTCAGAGATTTAAACATGGTAAAATTATTATATGTCAAGTGTGATTAAATATATTTTAAAAATTCTCTTTTGGTTATTGTCCATTTTTGGTTTAATAGTAACCAAGCCCAAGGTTTCCTGTTTCCAATATTTCACATTAATCTGGTTTAGTCTAGTTTTCCAACTCTTTGTGGCAAAACTAGAACCTTTGTTTTTCTCTCCCTGATCTCAGAACAGTTTGACTTGCATAATGGTTGTCCAACAGAGACTTCTGCAAAGACATAGCCACACAGTCCACAACTCAGCTCAAAAACTAAGAGGTGGATTTGTGGGAGAGATTGAAGAACTACATAAACGGAGACTCCACCTGAGCTCCGGTCTGAATTTAGAACATTTTTAAGGTTTGAACAAGCTCAGGTTCGACATGTCTTGCTTCTGGGCTTGGAAAAAGCTTGTCCTCGTATTTCCAGCTACTCTGCTGTAGGGAGTTCCATAAATTTCACAAGAGATTTCCCAGTTTTACAGTTCCAAGAGGTTTGGCTAAGCTTCCAAACTTTGTGTTGTCCTCTCTGGAATCAAGTACAGAATCCTCAAGCATGCACATTGGCCTCCAGCCAACTTGAAAGGCAGCTGCTTAAACACAGAATTTCACCCATGGTGATGTAAAGGATATTTGCGGCGCATCATCAAAAGTGCAGTATTCTTATAAACCAGCCTTCAGCTATCACAAAGCAGATTTGCTCAACCCCTAATGTGCTGTAAACAAGACTGTATAGTACCTTAAAGTTCTGTTATGTTACTTCAGCAGCTGCTTGATTGACTTTCCAGCCGATGTTTTTATTTACTTTCATGAAGCCAAGTGCTCTGTTTTGTTGTGTTTTTAAATTGAAGCTTGTGCTAGCCTGTGAAACATTAGCACTTACATAACAGGATTTTTATGTCTATATCTGCAACAGGTTGCATCACCAAAAACTTCACATGTTCCACCCCACCCTACCCCGGCCACCCCAATCCTTTCTGGCACGCCATCCAGGACAGGGCAGTGGTATATAAAGTAAAGGGAGGAAAGTCAGATATGTACAGGGTTTTACTGGATCAGTATCAGAGAGCTATATGAAATACATGTACAATTGGGATGTAAAACAAAAATGATACAAATGAAGCAGTAAAATGTGTGATGTTTATATTTCAGGCCACACTTGATTAGCAAATTATTGCAAATGACAAAGGTTAGTGTAATATAATCTGACAAGGATTAGACCTAGATCTCTTTCTAAATAATCAAAGGAAGAAATTAAAGAATGCTGATATTAATGATCTGCTACTTGGTAAATATTCATGCAATTGTCTCTACATGCCAGCTCAGTGTTGCTGTTATATTATTCTCCCATGTTCTTTTATTCCCCTTCCACTTAACCATCATCTCGTGCCTAAAGCACTCCCTTTGCACTCTCCTCCCATGCTTGCTTCACCATAGGCCTGAACCCTCCCTGAGGAGTGGCAAGCATCCCAGACTCTCCTCCTTTAAAAACCTCCTCCACTCCCACTTCTGTGAACTCCACCTGCACAAGTGCTCATATTATAACTTTAAAATCCTGCCTCTCTGGGTGAGGGTTCCCGCACTTTGTCACCCAGTGCTTTGTGTGTCTGAGTCATTCATCTTTGGTATGCCTGTTGCAGTTTGCACACATTGCACACGCAAATTGCACTGATGCAATTTACATCATTTTAAACCAGTGCAACCTTTGCATGTGCACTTCCTTATATCAGTTTGGAATTGGTTATACCACTGTAGCTGTTGCCTGTAAAATTATAAATGCAAGCTAAACCACTACAAGCCAAGTTTAACCTCATCTGAGTGGCCACGCACAAAGTTGCAGCCGTCTAATCAAACCAGTATAAAATCACACCTTCAGTTAAACTGGCACAACTTTGTGTGTAGACCTAGATTTCAATGTGCTCAGGAGAAGGACCGTGTCTCTTTCATTTTGTATATATAAATATATCTAAATATATTCACAGTGAGGAGGAGCACCCTGGTTCCAATCCAAGAACAAAATATTTTATCCTTGTATTTTCCGATTTTTAATATATGCTGTTTGAAGCAAGCAAACAAATATAATTCTTACGTGTACCTTTCATTTCTGAACCTCATCCTGAACAGCTGCATTGTTCTCTCACCTGCTCTCACCATCCAGTCACACAATTTAGAATTTTGGTGTCCTCCAGTGGTCACATAAAACTTCCTTTCATCTTCCCATTCATTTTGCCTGAGAAATAAAGGATTTGGTGGCAGGAACTCTGACCCTGAACATGCAGACTTATTCATGTGCTTAACTGTCCCCATTGTGAGTAGAGCAGTTGCAGTCATGGGTATCACAGTGCATAAAGTAAAGAACATGTAAATCTTTGCAGGGTTGCAGCCCCGGTTTCCCCAGTGGCCCTCTTTGACACAACGTGGCACAGAAGACGTGGCTGCCATCCAGGCAACCCACTAGAGAAGAAGACACTTGATTTAGTTGGGGTTGGTCCTGCTTTGAGCAGGGGGTTGGACTAGATGACTTCCTGAGGTCCCTTCCAACCCTGCTATTCTATGATAAGACGGCAACAACCCAGACAGGAAGGGCAGCAGGGGCTCCTGAGGCTCCAGTGAGAGGGCAGTAAGAGGGTCCCATTGATTGGGGAAGGTGGACGCCCTGGCCTGCACCGGGGGTTGGGCTATTGGGTGTGTTGGGGACTGCAGCAGGCCCCTGCCCGCTCACATGACCGTGTTTGGCCTTGCTGAGCCTCGTAGCTGTCTGGGTTTTCAGACCCTTGGGTGGGCTGATGGTACAGCTTGGCCTCACTCGGCAGAGATATCGAACAGACATCACACCACAGGAAGAGCCGGGAGATCATGCAATGGGTCTCTGCATGGGCTTCATTGCAGCACAAGGGTCTTAGACTCTAAATTAGTCTATTTTTAAAAGTATTTACTATTCCTGCTGGTACGTACTGTAAATTCCAACCTTGCATTTCGGTCATAAGTATCTTTAAAGGCTTACAGCTAGTATGTAACTTCACACTTTTATGCAATATATTCCTTAGATGTATATGTGCAAAACTAGTTCATGGGAGTTACGTGGCTCCACCAAGGGTGAACATACTTCTCAGATTCAGCCTCTTCATCTACACTGGCATTTTGGGCCTGATTCTCCAGTGCCTTACACCTTACGCAATCATTTACACCTGTGCAAATGAAGTACAAAGTAGGGTTATTCAAAGGCTTTTTACACTCATTTTCCAAATTATGCCAGGCTACACAAAGGGCCAAACAGAGCAGAACATTATCCCTACATTTACAATACCCAACTGTAGCAGGATGTATTTCGTGCCCTGGAAATAGATCACAAAAGGAAGAACTATTTCAGTCAATAGAAAACTTAACAATACTTTAACTCATCGGCAAATAAGTTGTCATGCTTCAGGGCATACTCCAACCACTAATTGATGGGGTTTAGAAAGAACTTCTCCTATGGCAATTATTTCTAAATTATTTGCTACGTGGCATTTTGCACCTTCCGCTAAGCATCTGGTCACCATTAGACACAAAAAACAGATTAGAGTGACCACATGTCTGATATGGCAAAGCAATTCCTATAACCAGTAACTTCAAAGGGAACTCAAAGGGGTTTCTCTGCCAACATGGTGGAAGGGATGCAGTTGTCTCTTCGCAGAGGCTGAAGGGGCAGATGAGATGTGTGTGTCTAAAGAGAGGGTGCGGGAGATTGAGATCAGTGTGTCAGGTCAGGATAAGAGTGAATTTGTGGACAATGTAGGGGGGCTGAGCTGCCTGGGCATGGAGGGGTCTTTGTGGGAACATTGTAGTGGAGATATGTAGAAGGTTTGAATATCTCTTCTACAGGATAGGGTAGCTGTGGGCAGAGGAGGGTGTCAGGGATTGTGTTGTTTATATAAGGGTGAAATGTATCTTTATGGGGAAAGGGAAAGACATAAAGTGTCCAGGATGCAGGTCTTTTCTAGGGGGTGTAGGGCTAAGGTGCTTTAGGAAGTAAAGGGCTGGTGGATGGGTAGCGCTGGGAGGAGAAGTGAATGCTTCTACAGAGGATGAAGATAGGTGAAAGTACCTAGGGGCTCTATGGAGATTGGAAGGTAGGGTATCTCTATGGGGTGGGGAGGAGGTGAAATATGTAATGGTGAAGGCTGTAGGGCTGGGTGAAGGAGTCTCTCTGGGCGGTAACAGATGGGTGTCTATGAGGGATGGAAGAGATGAAAGTATTGGACAGGGCATTTCTATGGGGCAGGAAGGGTAAGGATAGTTCTGAGGAGGCAGGGCGGCTGTGTATTGTTATTGCAAAGCATAGCAGCTGGGGTGTATCTGTGAGGAGGAAACTGTGGGATTCAGGTGGCCGTGTAGCAGGTCAGGGGAGGTGTGGCTGGTTCTCTAGGGCAGTGGTTCTCAACCAGGGATACGTATACCCCAGGGGTACTCAGAGGTCTTCCAGGGGTACATCAACTCATCTAAATATTTGCCTAATTTTACAACAGGCTACATAATAAGCACTAGCAAAGTCAGTACAAACTAAAATTTCATACAATGATTTGTTTATACTGCTCTATATACTATACACTGAAACGTAAGTACAATATTTATATTCCAATTGATTTATTTTATAATTTTATGGTAAAAATGAGAAAGTTAGCAATTGATCAATAATGGTGTGCTGTGACACTTTTGTATTTTTATGTTTGATTTTGTAAGCAAGTAGTTTTTAAGTGAGGTGAAACTTGGGGGAACACAAGACAAATCAAAGTCCTGAAAGGGGCACAGTAATCTAGAAACGCTGAGAGCCACTGCTCTAGGGAAAGGCTGATGAGAGGTGAGGGCAGCTGTGTATGATGAGATGGGGAGGTGAGGATGACTGTATAGGGGAGAAGCCGGGACAAGTGTGGCTCTGTGAGGTAGTAGGGAGGTGGGTGGTCCCTGTGGAATGTAGAGACTGGACTTCATACACAGGGCTATGATGGAGCACAGGGACAGGGGTTAGGGTTGCCAACTCTCTGATTGCAGAAAACCGAACACCCTTGCCCCGCCTCCTGCCCTGAGGCCCTGCCCCTTCTCTGAGGCCCCGCCCTTTCTCACTCCATTCCTCCTCCCTCCATCACTCGCTTTCCTCCACTCTCGTCACTCGCTTATTTTCAGCAAGCTGGGGCAAGGGGATGGGGTGTGGGGAGTTAGGGCTCCAGCTGGGGTTGTGGGCTCTGGGGTGGGGCTGGGGATGAGGGGTTTGTGGTGTAGGAGGGGACTCAGGGCTGGGGTTGGGGTGCAGGAGGGGGTTGGGGCACGGGCGGCACTTATCTCAGGCAGCTCCCGGAAGCAGCCGACATCTCCCTCTGGCTCCTAGGCGCAGCGGCAGCCAGGTGGCTCTGCGCGCTGCCCCCGTCTTGCTGGCACCACCCCTGCAGCTCCCATTGGCCCCGGTTCCCAGCCGATGGGAGCTGCGGGGGCAGCGCGTGGAGCCCCCGACTAGAGTGACCAGATGTCCTGATAAAATCAGGACTGTCCTGATATTTAACTCTCCAGCGTCCTGACCGATGTACAATCGGGATGCCATTTCTCCTGATATTGTAGGGTTGCCAGGCCTCCGGTTGGCGTGGGGCTGGCAGGCTCCCTACCCAGCCAGCTCTGCGCAGGACCTCGGAAGTGGTGACATCTCCCCCTGGATCTGAGGTGCAGGGACAGTCGGGGGGTTCTGCGTGCTGCCCCTGCCACGAGTGCTGGCTCCGCAGCTCCCATTGGCCGGGAACCTCCCTCCCGGAGCCAGCACCTTGAAATCCCTCTTGCTTGCCCCAGCCCTGAGACACCCTCCCCTTGCAGTAGAAGCCATAGCCATACGTCCCTGACCTGCGGCATGCGGTGAGGGCTGTAGCTGGGGCCGTGCGCCCCTGACCCGCACCTTCCCGGAGCTGTGAGCCCCCTCTCCCATTGGCTCCGGTGGGGGCTGTGAGCCTGTGGCTGTCTCCCCACCCCCCACATGGGTCCCGATATTTTACTCTTGCAGTCTGGTCACCCTACCCCTGGCCATCCCTGCGTGTGGAGCCAGAGGGACAGGCCGGCTGCTTCTGGGAGCCATTTAGAGCTGGCCACTGCGGCCAACCGGACTTTTAGCGGCCTGGTCAGCAGTGCTGAGCGGAGCCACCACGATCCCTTTTCGACCGCAGGTTCCGGTCGAAAACCAGACACCTGGCAACCCTATGTGGGGTATCTCCCACTTAGGGAGGGAGCCATAGACTATAGGTGTGGGAGGAAGATGACAATGGGGCTGTAGAGGACAGGCATGGCTGAATAGTGAATGGGAGAGGTAAGGGCAGTTCTGCAGGGTGGGGCTGGTGGGAGATGAGGGTAGTTGGGCCGCAAAGGGCATCTGGGGGGAGGATGGCTCTGTATGGGCTGGGGGTAGGCCAGGGGACTCTGTGGAGTACGGCTGGCTGTGTAGGGTAATGGGCTCTGTGGCTGGGCTTACATGGAGGGGCACCTCTATGGCGTGCGGCTGGCTGTGTGACGTAGGGGGGCTTCTGTCGCCGGGGTTCTGTGTGGGGTTGGGGAGGCAGGAGGGCTCTGGGAGATCCTACATGATGGAGTGTAGGGGTTGGGGGCCCTGTTGTATTGGGCTCTGTGTAGGAGTGGGGCTGTGCCAGGGGCTGAGGCTCTGTACTGGGCTGGGTGCAGGGCCAGGGGCTGGGGCTCGGTACTGGGCTGGGTGCAGGCCCGTGGTTCTGTACTGAGCAGGGGGCTGGGTGCAGGGCCCAGGGCTCTGTACTGGGCTGGGTGAAGGGCCCGTGGCTCTGTACTGGGCGAGGTGCAGGGCCCGGGGCTCTGTACTGGGCGGGGTGCAGGGCCCGGGGCTCTGTACCGGGCCGGGGGCAGGGGCTGGAGCGCTGTACTGGGCGGGGTGCAGGGCCCGGGGCTCTGTACTGGGCGAGGTGCAGGGCCCCGGGCTCTGTATTGCGCTGGGTGAAGGGGCTGGAGCGCTGTACTGGGCGGGGTGCAGGGCCCGGGCTCTGTACTGGGCGAGGTGCAGGGCCCCGGGCTCTGTACCGGGCCGGGGGCAGGGGGCAGGGGCTGGAGCGCTGTACTGGGCGGGTTGCAGGGCCCGGGGCTCTGTACTGGGCGGGATGCAGGGCCCCGGGCTCTGTACCGGGCCGGGGGCAGGGGCTGGAGCGCTGTACTGGGCGGGGTGCAGGGCCCCGGGCTCTGTACCGGGCAGGGGCTGGAGCGCTGTACTGGGCGGGGTGCAGGGCCCCGGGCTCTGTACCGGGCCGGGGGCAGGGGCTGGAGCGCTGTACTGGGCGGGGTGCAGGGCCCCGGGCTCTGTACCGGGCAGGGGCTGGAGCGCTGTACTGGGCGGGGTGCAGGGCCCCGGGCTCTGTACCGGGCAGGGGCTGGAGCGCTGTACTGGGCGGGGGGTAGGGCCCCGGGCTCTGTACCGGGCAGGGGCTGGAGCGCTGTACGGGGCGGGGGGCAGGGCCCCGGGCTCTGTACCGGGCAGGGGCTGGAGCGCTGTACGGGGCGGGGGGCAGGGCCCCCAGGGCTCTGGGCTGGACTGGCTGCGCGGTGCAGGGGCTGCGGCTCTGTAGTGGGCCGGGGGCAGGGCCCGGGGCATTGCACAGAGCTGGCAGGGGCCGTGCAGCGCGGGGACGGATCCGGGGGCCGGGCCGGGGCGGCGGGGATTGGCGGCGGCGGGAGCCCGGCCCCTCTCTGTCGCGCAGGCGGGGAAGCGCTGGCTCAGGCACCGGCCCGGCTGCAGCTGCTGCTGCTTCACCCCCCGGGCCGTTGGCGGCGCCCAGGCCTCGCAGCGGGAAGCTGGCAGCCGAACCCCGCCACGCGGTGAGCCCCGGGCCGGGCAGCGGGCCCCGTTGGCGGGCAGCTGCGGGCAGTGGGCCCGGCCGCGCCGGCGGGGTGAGGCGAGGCCCGGGCCGGTCGCATCCGTATCCTCCCCCCGCCGCGCTGCGGCCGGCCTAGAGGAGGGCATGGGGGGGGGGGGGTATAGGTAGGTGGGTGGGGGTTGTGGGGGGAGGTTTGTGGGTATAGGGGGGTGGGCGGAGGTTGTGGGGGGAGGTAGGTGGAGTATGTGGGGCTTGTGGGGGGAGGTTGGTGGGGTATAGGGGAGTGGGGGTGGGAGGGGGTTGTGGGGGGAGGTTGGTGGCGTATGGGAGGGGTGGGGGTGGGAGGGGGTTGTGGGGGGAGGTTGGTGGGGTATGGGGGGTGGGAGGGGGTTGTGGGGGGAAGGGGGTGGGACATGCTTGACACCGTCCCCCATGGTGATTCAGGAGTGGGGTGTGGGTGCGGGATGGAGGTTCTGGAGGGTGTAAGAAGGGGTGTGTCTGGCGGAGGGACGCATGGCAGGAGTGTGTGAGGGGTTTGGGGGGGGTGAGTGTTGGGGTTGGTGTGTGGGGTGGATTCTGGCGGGTGGAGATGGGTGGAGGTATGAGCGGAGAGGTATAAGAATGAATGGGTGGTAGTGGATGGACGGGGTTATAGGAATATGAGTATTGGGGATATAGAGAGAGGGATATGGTTGTATGAGGCACCTATTTAGGTCTCATTTTTTCCATATTGGATGTGTAGGGTCCTTTATTTTCCATATAAAATATCACAACAATTGTAGCCCTTTTTCCCTTTTCATTTCCCATATTTCCCTCCCTTTTCCCCTGTTTTACTGTCCTTACAGGTGTGTGCATTACCTTTATCGTCACTGGTCATCTCTGAGGTGTTTCATATTCATACAAACCACTTTCCCCTTTATCCATCCTCTCCTTCAATTTCTTGCTGCAGGGAAGCCCTTCTGAACTCTTACCAGCAACCAGAAGTGGCTGAAACAGATCCTGCTGAGCTCCCAGTATATCTGAACTAACCAAATACCAGAATATTTGTGTGCTCTCCCTTTTGAGTAAGTGCCACAGTTTCATACCACAAATCTTACATATAATTTTTCCTACCAAATGATTAGGATTTCAATCTAATTTGTAGCACATATGTTCATATAGCAAGTGACAGCATAATTGTCTTTGCCTTGAAGTAAAATGGATACTTGCAGAAGTCTTTTAAACATTAGGCAAATAGTGCTGTTGGAGTGTGAGATTGTGAGCTTAATGGGGCACACATTTCATTTGTGTAGGACAGCAAAAATCCTGTAACTGGAGCTGACTGGCACCCTTGGTGGTCTCAACAAAATGTTCAGATTATTAGACATAGAGACTGAATTACCATCCTGCCCTGGATGTGATCTAGAATGGGATAAGGCAAACAGGATGTTTCTTGGCTGTAGTTTTTGTGAAGTGGTGTCATTGTTGGTGCATAGCACTGATGCTAGCAATGGTGGGGGCACTAGTGCAGACTAGCTGCAGGTGTTTTTATCAGTCAGGCCAGCCATACCTCTAGTATGTCTAGTCTAGATGATATGGTGATGGTAAACCTAGAAGTCAGTATGTGTTGTTGCTTCTATTGTTAGTGTTGGTGGAGCTCTCTTGTGCTGTAATGACTAAGGGAGATATTCACAGTGTAGAAAAAGCCTATTGGTGCAGAGTGAGGGGGAAACATACCAGAGGCAGAGCATTTGTGAGAAGTGCCATCTGCATTTATAGTTCTGTATAAATAATAAATGCTTTATGGATTAGATGACCCTAGTGTCTAGAGCTGTCACTCTGACAACTTTCAGGATTGCAAAAATCGGAGCTGGACTTCTCTCAAAAAAGCATCAGTACTGCTTAATAATTAGCCACGAGTTTCATAGAATCATAGAATATCAGGGTTGGAAGGGACCCCAGAAGGTCATCTAGTCCAACCCCCTGCTCGAAGCAGGACCAATTCCCAGTTAAATCATCCCAGCCAGGGCTTTGTCAAGCCTGACCTTAAAAACCTCTAAGGAAGGAGATTCTACCACCCCCCTAGGTAACGCATTCCAGTGTTTCACCACCCTCCTAGTGAAAAAGTTTTTCCTAATATCCAATCTAAACCTCCCCCACTGCAACTTGAGACCATTACTCCTCGTTCTGTCATCTGCTACCATTGAGAACAGTCTAGAGCCATCCTCTTTGGAACCCCCTTTCAGGTAGTTGAAAGCAGCTATCAAATCCCCCCTCATTCTTCTCTTCTGCAGACTAAACAATCCCAGCTCCCTCAGCCTCTCCTCATAAGTCATGTGTTCTAGACCCCTAATCATTTTTGTTGCCCTTCGCTGGACTCTCTCCAATTTTTCCACGTCCTTCTTGTAGTGTGGGGCCCAAAACTGGACACAGTACTCCAGATGAGGCCTCACCAATGTTGAATAGAGGGGAACGATCACGTCCCTCGATCTGCTCGCTGTGCCCCTACTTATACATCCCAAAATGCCATCGGCCTTCTTGGCAACAAGGGCACACTGCTGACTCATATCCAGCTTCTCGTCCACTGTCACCCCTAGGTCCTTTTCCACAGAACTGCTGCCTACCCATTCGGCCCCTAGTCTGTAGCAGTGCATTGGATTCTTCCGTCCTAAGTGCAGGACCCTGCACTTATCCTTATTGAACCTTATTGAGTTTGCTTGAGTATGATGGATGTTCTGAAGATAGTATGTTATTTCTGTCATATCCTCCTCTTTTAAATATGAATTTATGCTGGTGAAATAGTCTGACAGCCTTGAAGTCCTCTATCCACAGGGAGGAAGGATAGTGTTTTGATTATCGCCAGATTGGTTCTGGGGAGATCTGGGTCGAGTTTCTTTTCCGCTTCAATTCATGTGTGGCCTTGGGCAAGTCACTTAGCCTTAGGGTATGTCTTCACTACCAGCCAAACTACAAAACACCAAATATGCACATCTTCAGGAGGCTTGCAGAACGTAATCTTGGTCCAACTGTCCCGTAAGCTTATTTGTCCTTTGAAAGACACTCAGATGAAGACAGGATTTAGTTACAGGAAAATATTTCTCGGTTTGCTTGAAAGCCAGTTTAACAAGAACAGTATCCTTGAGGTTTCTTGTTGAATAAGAGATGTATCTGCTGCTGTATATAATGGGCTTACTGGCAGCGATGATTTTGCATGGCTGTACAAAAGACACTGGAGGGAAACCTGGAATTTATATGTACACTGAAGGAACAATGTCCAAGCGAGTTGTGTGTGGTTTACATAAGCTTGGGAAAATTTAATTTTTATCTTTTTATAATTTTGATGGATAATATTTATTTTTAAGCATTTTTTTCGATTATCAATTTAAACTTTCACAGTTGTGCAAAATTATGGGTTTTAACCTTTTTTAAAAAAATTATTGATTTAAATGTTCAGAGTTGCAGAAAATGATGTGGGGTCAGACTATAATTACTTTAGTAATAGATGTTGAGATTCAAAAAATTAAAGCTTTATAACTGTTAAAACACATTATCAGCATCAGGTGTCAAAATATATGAAGTAAATATTCTTAAATAGAACTCTAGTAAGCTCTCAAGCAGCATTTTCAAAAAGAAAAGGAGTACCTGTGGCACCTTAGAGACTAACCAATTTATTTGAGCATGAGCTTTCGTGAGCTACAGCTCACTTCATCGGATGCATACTGTGGAAACTGCAGAAGACATTATATACACACGGAGACCATGAAACAATACCTCCTCCCACCCCACTGTCCTGCTGGTAATAGCTTATCTAAAGTGATCATCAAGTTAGAGTGAGAAAGAAAAGGAGTACTTGTGGCACCTTAGAGACTAACGAATTTATTTGAGCATGAGCTTTCGTGAGCTACAGCTCACTTCATCAGATGCATACCGTGGAAACTGCAGCAGACTCTATATATACACAGAGAATATGAAACAATACCTCCTCCCACCCCACTGTCCTGCTGGTAATAGCTTATCTAAAAGCCATTTCCAGCACAAATCCAGGTTTTCTCACCCTCCACCCCACCACACAAATTCACTCTCCTGCTGGTGATAGCCCATCCAAAGTGACAACTCTTTACACAATGTGCATGATAATGAAGTTAGGCCATTTCCTGCACAAATCCAGGTTCTCTCACTCCCTCACCCCCCTCCAAAAACCCACCCCCATACACACACAAACTCACTCTCCTGCTGGTAATAGCTCATCCAAACTGGCCACTCTCCAAGTTTAAATCCAAGTTAAACCAGAACATCGGGGGGGGGGGGGGTTTGTGTGTGTGGGGGCGGAGGGTGAGAAAACCTGGATTTGTGCTGGAAATGGCCCAACTTGATGATCACTTTAGATAAGCTATTACCAGCAGGACAGTGGGGTGGGAGGAGGTATTGTTTCATGGTCTCTGTGTGTATATAATGTCTTCTGCAGTTTCCACAGTATGCATCCGATGAAGTGAGCTGTAGCTCACGAAAGCTCATGCTCAAATAAATTGGTTAGTCTCTAAGGTGCCACAGGTACTCCTTTTCTTTTTGCGAATACAGACTAACACGGCTGTTACTCTAAAAGCAGCATTTTCTTTCTTTGCCTATCTGTCAATTTTGATTATTATAGATGGAAATATTTTTTGGCCGGTTTGTGTGTGTATATGGTTAAATCGATGTTCACCACCATTTACTGATAAAAATTGAATTCTTCCAAGCGTGGATATGTGAGAAGAAGGTTCTCATGTCTAATTCAACCTTACTGTTCACACAAGACTGGGAATTTACAGGTGGTAGTACATTCTCAGCTGCATGGTGAGTGACAGGGAGGTGAGTCAGCCACCAGCAGCAGCACACCACTACAGTACAGGCAGCTGGGCTTTCTGTAAAGGAGGAGAATATGGATATATGTGACATCTTGTCCTTAAGAGCTGATACCTGCTGGCTCATGTATAAAGTTGCATGACATGGTCCTGTATGCATAAACTGTAGAAACACTTCAATTGGTAAAGTGTCGTAGTTCATTTTCCACTATAAACATATTTTTTACCTCTGCATTACACCTGCAATTTTTTTACTTTCAGTAAAAATTCATTCTGCCTGAAATGTGACATGAGTTGTAGCTGGCTATGGGAGACATTTTTTGGAAAGTTTGAATTGATCAGGCTATTATTTTCTGGGATACTAGACTTTATTTTGCTGGTGTGAGGGAAGAAATGTTTTTTCATTTGAAAAGTCTTAACAATTTTTTTAAAAACAAATATCAAAAAAGGCTTGGCCTAGAAAGTTCTTCTTTGCTCTATTCTTCAATGATATCTAGATTACAGTATCAGAGGTGAGGTAGACATCTTAAATGTTATTGACCACTGAACTAAAAGGCCAGATAAAATAGCATTAAAGTATGTTAGAAAAATAAAAACCATGAATCAAGAAATGTCTGGATGTTGCAAACAAATGTGGTGATGGGGAAAATAAAAATTCTGTTTACCTTTAAAGTATGGTGTGATGCTCATGTATTCTCAGCTGTTTGCTTGGGGGTTTGGAGCAGTTGCTTTGTTTTTTGAGCAATCTCTTTCTTTTTTAACAGGAGATATAAGACAGAGTATATGGTTTTGTTTATTTTACTTTTGTTAGATGTCATGTTAGGGTGCATTTCATGAATCGAATAAATAAAAAATTAACCTTTGAACCTAACAACCGTGACAGACATTTCTTTAAAATGAAGCTATTTCTGCAGCATTTGAATTCTCATCAGGAGAACTGTTCAGACCTTCTGGGCCTCTACCTTCAATCTGTTGATAGAAAGAGCTTGTAGCCTTTCTGTTGGACCTCTTATCACGATATTCACATCTTGCACTCTTAAGTGCAGTGCACTTTAAACACTCTCAGAGCTTAGGAAATTGGAATTGAATGTGTCATCTAATGACAACTATAGGAATTGCCATTTTGGATCACACCAGTGGTCTATCTAGTCTCTTATAGCAGTGGTTCTCAAAGCTGGTCCGCCGCTTGTTCAGGGAAAGCCCCTGGTGGGCCGGACCAGTTTGTTTACCTGCTGTGTCTGCAGGTTCGGCCGATCTCGGCTCCCACTGGCCACGGTTCGCCGCTCCAGGCCAATGGGGACCGCAGGAAGCGGCGCAGGCCAAGGGATGTGCTGGCTGCCGTTCCCACAGCCCCCATTGGCCTGGAGCGGCAAACCGCGGCCAGTGGGAGCCACGATCGGCCGAACCTGCGGACTCAGCAGGTAAACAAACCGGTCTGGCCCGCCAGGGGCTTTCCCTGAACAAGCGGCAGACCGGCTTTGCGAACCACTGTCTTATAGGAACCACTACCAGATCTTTCATAGGAACATGCCTTGATTCCCAAACCGGACAATTATGGAATAACCTGCTCAAAGGGGAAGTTTCTTCTAAAATTCATCTCTTAGTGGTGAACTTATGCTCTGAATCCAGTGTATTTTTGTTCTATCTAATGTAACTACATGTTTATATTCATAAAAATGTCTAATCCTTTTTGAATTCTGCCAAGTTCTAGGCCTTTACCTTGTGGTTAAATGTGATTTTTTTAAAAAAAGCCCTGTCATAAACTTGAATTTAGGTAAAGGCATTCAATTTTCAGTATTTCCTATTCCATTCTTTACACATCCTAATATTTTGTTTTTTTTTAACTTCTGCTATGTATTGGCTTTCATGAAGTGGTACCAGTATCTGTTTCCCAGCCATGTAAATGAATGATTCAAATAATTCTTTCCAGTTATTATTTCTTCAAATCCTTTGAACCTATTTTAATAACAAAAATAAAAATATAAAGCTGTTAATATATAGTGAAATTTTACATGCTCAAAGCCAGGAAATTCAAAATTTTGTGTCTCATCTGGCATAACTTGGACATGTTGCACTAAGTAAGTTCACATTTAATTCTGCATTATGAAGATGTCAGTTTCAGCTCCATAGTTAGGGTTGAGTTTTGCACTTAAATCAGGGATTTCATCTCTTTATTATAACAGGACAGATTTAAAATGGCATTGAGATCCTTAACTTTTGGTTTCTTGAATCTTGTGTGTTTCAACTTTTGGGTATATAACACTGCATCAGTTCATAGATATATTTTTTTTAAAAGCTGGAAGGAACCATTATTATCTTGTTTGACCTTCAAATCAGTGTTGTTTTTTGTATTTCATCTATGCCTAATTTGTTTCTGATGAGACTAAGAAAACAATAGTAGGTATTTATAAAGTTGTTTCCTTTGTTAGCATGCTCTATTCATTTTGTCATCTTTTTTTCCCCTCTAGCACAAACAAATTATATCACATCATGGCAACAGACTCTATGGAGATCGATGATGCTTTATACAGGTAAGAATGCCATACCCGATATATCGCTGTAAGATGTATCTTTGATATTACTGCAAGTAGATACACTTTGCTGCAGCATTAATACCGGATTTGAAATGTATTTGCTGCCTATTAGCCAGAGTGAAAATACCTGTGCTGCTGTGTCCCCTGCAGTTTAAAGGAGTAAAACATTTAAAAGTACAGTACACACAAGTAACATTGTGATTCTACTTTCTATTTAATACAGTCTTTCAAAACGTGTGACTTGCTGTTGGCAGACTATTTTTTGTATACTTAATTAATTTTACTGGTACTTGCCATATAAAATATTTGTCCAGCTAAAGAACTGGTCAGCTACTGCAGAGTAAGTGCCAAATTATCTGAACAATACTAGTGAAAATTATTTAATACTATTTGTCAGATTACTGTATGGTCAGCCATACATAATTACACCCCTTATGTTTTGTATATTTTCGCTTCCTTCCTGATGTCAATCCACATTCACTGTTTTTCTTTCCTAAAATAGACTATAGTGTATCTTTTCTTCTATTGTTTTCTATTTATTTCCTCTTCTCCTTCTCTCTCCCTCCACCCCTTATCTTTCTTCTGGCCTTTTCCACATTGTATTCTGTGTTTTTCAAAACATAATTTCTGTCTCTCTTTATTTCTTCCCCCTCCAAATCTGTCTGTACTACACTTCTCTTTTCTAACTTACCCACTCAGTCACTGTGCTGAACCCTGCTTGGGGACTGCTGACTAGTTCAGGGTCTGATAAACTTGAAACTCCCTGCCCAAGCTGGCTGCTTCAGCTCATAGAGTTTTTTCATCATTCTTCCAGTAAAAATGTGGTCCCTTGGAACAGGCTGGGAGTTCAGTGCACCCTAAATCCTTGTGATCCTCTCATAAAAAGCTTCCTAAGACATCTTAACAGGATGGTGTGCTGATGGGCTCATTGAATTTTGCTGTCCCCAAAAACCTCAGCTGTGCCCCTTCTTTCTTCCTTGGAAATGAGATTTCTATAACTCTATTACAGAGAGAGACAAAGCAAGATATTTGAATATGATATGTTAGAAGAGTGGGTTCAGCTCCACATATACTGTAGAAATTAAAATCCTTCTTCTTCATGTTTGTAAATCATGACAAATGTGTTTTAATAAACAGTTGGTAGATTTTAATATCTTATTGTTATACATTTTATTATTGTCTTTCACAATATTTGATGGAAGTTCTAAAAGTCAAACTTTGTCCTCAAATGGCAGAATTGGATCCTCAGACTTCCATTTGCAATTTGTAACCCCTAAATGACTCCTACAGTATGACCATAACAGGACCTGTCTATATTGGAACACAGTAACCCTGAAGATGGTGAAATAGGGAGAGAAGTTTCTTTTTTGGAAAGATGCGAGTTCTCAGTTAATAATGTTCCATGCACCAGACTTGATACTCTAAACATACTGAATTCCCTTACATTTTAGTGGCATGGTATTTTCACACATTGTATACACTTACATGTTTGCCTTTCTTGTGATCTCCTGCTGATCCCCTCTGCCCCAGGACTTCTTCCTCCTCTTCACCCTGCCAAAAAAAATGTACGCGACAAATCTTTGGGTAGACTAATTTCTATAGTACTGATATTCTTAGAAGCATATCAGACAAACCTAATTTCTCTCTCTCTCGCTTAATCATTTACAAAATAAGTCATTGCTCTTGATACAGTAAATGAAATTCAAAATGATTTAAATAATTTGATATACTGAGTTGAAACCAGATGGTTGGAAACTTTAGAGAGCTGAAGACCTTTAACAGTTCAGCAGTTGGATGTACATGAGCTGCTTTGAACTCTGATTTGGTGCAGAACATTCCCAGTTCTGAGCATGCTTGTGCCTGCAAGAGATGTAGTTCCAAGTATATCCTGATGTATCCTGAAGAGAGAAGTCTTGAACTACATTACAATGAATACAGGCCCCACAATGCCAGATTTTAGGGTAGAACCGCACTAATTTTTCTTTGTATCTCACAGATTTCCATATCAGTTATGCTGAGTTTGCAACTAAAAAATGTTTTCTAACTTGCCTTGGGGCCTCTGATCTTGCCTTGGCCTCTGAATCTCAGGAGAGCTTTTTTTTTGTTAAGGAAAAGTTAGCACATGTGACTCCATTTTGGTTTGGGGCCCACCATTGTCTAAAAGCAAACACATCATGCACCAGGAGGAGTGTTCCTTAGATACTGCATCCCTGTGAAAATCCTCCTCCTTGTCTCCAGCCTGCCTTGACTCCCAGTATCTGTTTTTTGTCAGTCTCTAACTCCCTATCTCCTGGCCTTTGATGTGAGGCCTCCCATCCTGATAATAAAAGTTACTGATGCATGGCTTTAGGACCATGCTGTGTAATTAACATACTGGTTTAGCACGAGGAATGCACCAAGCAGGGATAGGTGGTAGATAAGAAAAGGGTTTGTTTATTGGCTACGGTTTCCGATGCACGAGGGCAACATGCTTTGCTAAAAAGTATATAACCTTTGTATAATCTGTATTCGGGGTCCCCTCCTGGCTGGCGGGGGGGGGCATCATGCTCGAGCGTAATAAACTTGGTGTTTTTTGGGAACTCAGCAGTTGTGGACTTCGTTTATGTGCCTCAGCTTAGATTCGAACTGTGCGTGTCCTATCAGGTATAATTCGCAGCAGTTGTGTGCGTGTCCTATCAGGTATAATTCGTAACGTTTTCAATTCATGCATCATAACTAATACTTTGACTTGCAGAATCTCTGTGTCCTTAAATTGCTCTGCAATCCCACTGTTTTTAGATTGTCCTTAGTTACATCTGTGCAAATCTTCGAATGGCTGATGGGGTTCTATATGTTTTACTAATGGCTTAATTTGGTCTGCAGAGCTTTTATTGTTGGTGACAGTCTGAGAGATGGAAAGAAGCTGGCTTGGCTATCAGAACCCAAACTGAATTTGCAGGGCTGGCAATTTGCAAGTGAAAATACCTGCAAATTCTTGAAATAGCGTGTACTTATTTTGGAGGGAGTTCTATTTCTGTGTTTTTTTGTTTCTTGCTTGTAGTCGGCAGAGGTATGTTCTTGGAGACACAGCAATGCAGAAGATGGCCCAATCCAATGTATTCCTGAGTGGTCTGGGTGGACTTGGTGTGGAGATTGGTAAGTTTACTAAGTAGCACTGATATATAAATTTATTAAAGGTATATTTAAGAAAAATTAATTTAGTGTACATTGAGTGAATACATGTACAACATATGTACATAGAGCAGAACCACAATATGTAATATAGACATATTTTTATAGCTAGATGTTGTAAAGCATTTTGAAATACATTTGTATGGCTATTTATGCTGTTAAATTGATGCAGAAATTATTGGGTGAAATTCTTTGGCCTGTGTTATGCAGAAGGTCAGACTAGATCATAATGGTCCCTTCTGGCTTTAATCTGTGAATTTATACAATTAAATAATCTGAAACTACAGGCCGGATTTTCACTCGATGAGTGGGGGGAAAGTTGTTAGAATTTAGCCTTAGCTGGTCATCTGAGAATGATGACCAGAGCTGGTCATCTGGCATAGGGGACCTCTGACCTGGGACCTGTGCTTTGGATGGGAAGGGACATGTCAGCAGAGTGCTCCTGTGCCCTGTCAATTTTTATCCGGCATACGGTCCCTTCTGCGGACTTTATTGGGACTTTTATCTGACACCAGAGTTGTGTGCATAGTCTTTTTAAATGGTAATGGTAGCCCTTTCTTCGATTAGAGTTCCTGTAATGGTGCTTGTTGGATATAGGGTTGCCAGAAAATGAATGCAGTTCACAGGTGAGGGATAAAAAGCTCCTTCTGCTTTCTCTGAGATTTCCACTAAGGAGCTGAATTGACTTTAAAAAAAAGTTATTCAGAAAGATATGTGACTGCTGCCAGCTGTTAAATTTTTATGTAAATAGAAGGTATGAGCCATTTCACTACTGGCAGGTAACTTTTCAATCACTTAGAGCAGGGTTTTCAAACTTCAGTGCACTGCTACCCCCTTCTGATAACAAAATTACTACATGACCCTGGGGGTGAGGCATGGAGAGAGAGGGGGCCCAAGCCCGAGCCCCACTTACCAGGTTGGGGAGAAGGGGCCAGAGCCTGAGCCCTGCCACCCCGGGTGCAGGGAGAGCTCAGGCTTCAGCTTCAGCCCTCCGTCCCAGCAAGTCTAATACTGGCTCTGGCGACCCCATTAAAATGGGGTCATGACCAATTTTGGGGTCCCAACCCACAGTTTGAGAACCGCTGACTAAGAGCTTTACGTTCAATCCTGTAAATGATGTTCATTTTTTTTTTTCCCTTTCAGCTAAGAATATAGTTCTAGCTGGAATAAAGGTATGTAATTTTTTTTTGTTGTAAAAGGAATTGGTATAAATTTCCTTTTAGTTAAGTAACATTTTCATTTTTGCAGTGACTGGGAATGTTCTTGTTCAGGGATCAAGTGATTGAGGAATCTATAGTTTTATCACAAAGTGCTGATAACACAGGCTATACTTGTTCCAGAAGAACATTCTGATTCTCTCGTTAGTCTTCTTCTCATAGAAGGACCCTTTTGAAAAAGAACTCTGAAATACATACTCCTGGGGGAATTCTGCACCAAAAAATTAAAAATTCTGCGCACAATATTTTAAAATTCTGCAAATTTTATTTGTCAAAATAACATTACATAATCATGCCAGTTTCAATTATGTTGGTAATTTATTTCAAAATACCTGTCAGTAAGTGTGTTTGTAACAATACAGACACACACAAAAATTCCCCCAGGAGTACAGAGTTAAAGAATCTCTTTGACAACCCAGTTCCTGTTCTCTCTGCCCCCCCCCCCCCCCCCCAGATCCCAGCCAGGGGCTGGACACTCACAGCCCCTCCCCCTTCCCAGAGCCCAAGTGCAGGGCCCCCCCCAGCCCAGATACCCCCACCACCTCCTCTGCCAAAGCCCAGCTGCGGGGCCTCCGCTTTCCCAGACACCTGTCTCCTTCTCTTCTTTCCCCCCTGCCCTGCGAGCTCAAGGATCCAGAGGGAGAAACAGCCTGATGCTCAGTCCCTGGCTTGCACAGAGTTTCCTGTGCACCGCCCTCTCCTCTCAGGGCATGCTGGGGACTGCAGCTGCCAGGAACTCTTTAGCTCCCTTTCTCTCCCCTCCCGGAAGGGTCTTCTATGCGCAAGCTGGGTTCTGCTGAGTCCATTGACTCCTAGTGGTGGCTAGCAGCACTGCAGCCCATTTCTGGGTCAGAGAGGGAATCTTCCATTTTTGGTGAAAAAATATTGCAGTGACAGCTTTTAGTATTTTTTACCAGTTACAGTTAGTGGCTATGAATAATCAAGTTTCATACCTTAAACAAGCATTGTTGTTGTTATGTTATATACTGAGCAAAATGTTGAAATGCAGACATATTCTCTGATTGAATTATTTATTCAATAGCAGTAAGAAAAGGTGTGGAGTCTGATGTTTTTAATTAAAGCCGTACATCTAGCACTTCTGTCTAGCTCACTTAGTGTAACTACAGTATAAGTTCTTCAGAATCTCAGTATTGAGCATGATACCTAGGCTGAAGTGTACCGTGACTATGTGAATTTCTTTCAATTCATGTTCCATGATTTGTTGGTTTTAATACTCTCGTCCTGAATGTCTTTGAAGGCTCTTACAGTTCATGATACCAAGCAGTGCAAGACATGGGATTTGGGAACCAACTTCTTCATCTGTGAAGATGATGTTATAAATCTAAGGAACAGGTCAGTACAGTTACTTAGATGTATTTGAGCAATCTACTGTCTGTCACTTTCGTGTAACAAGCATGTTAGTTTTTCCATTGGCTATGATGTATATTTTATGTAGTGTATTTAATGTGCATTACATCTTGTTCTATTGGAGTCATTGCCTTTGAGCACAGTGCCCAGGTATAAAGGGAGAACTTTCTAAAGTGGGATTGAGTCCTGTTTGCTCTGCGCATCTGACTTCCCATAGCTAGCAGCATGTAAGCAGTGATTGTTTCCTTCTAGATAATGAAAGAGCAGAAATGCATTTCTTTTCCATCTTTTCAAGGTTGGCTGAAGAAAGCCAATAAACACCTTATTTGTAGTCTTCCATTCTTCCAAAGCAAATATTAAAAAGTGTTAGCGGTCAGACTCTAAATCTTGTTATCTGGTTGATGGAGCCAGAGATATGAGAGCACATATGGTAGATTATAAAGGTGAGGAAGCATGAATAGTCAGTTTCAGTAAGTGTTTATCGTAAAAGAAAACTCTCAAGAAATAAGCGTTCTGGGAATTGATTGGAGGATGCCATTGAACTTGTGGAATGAGCCATGTTAACAATACAGTTTATAAATGGATGCAAACCAGAAGGCTATTGTTTCAGAGCTGAGGCCACACTTCCTCACATCGCAGAGCTGAACCCATACGTCCATGTCTTATCATCCACTGCACCACTTGATGAAACCACAGACATCTCCTTTCTAAAAAAGTATCAGGTATGTAGTATTTATTTAAAGTAGCTGTGCAACATTCTGCCTGACCAGAGTGAGTCGCTTCTCCTTTTATCTGAAGTTAAACAAAACTCTCCAAACTAGGTTTTTTCATCATGTTCTAAAGAAGATGAATAGGTATTGTGCCTGGGCTGGTAAAAATTTTAACAATAATTTTGCAAGGCTGAGCGAATGTGTTCCTGACATTGAAATTAAAGCTGTCAGTAAATAGCTAAATGTTTTCAGATTGTTTCACAATTTAAATTCAAAGACAGAGAATGGCAAAGATGACAGTTTCTACTGTAAAGCTGACCTGGCTGTATTGTACAACTTGTATTATATTGTATACACTTTATAACAAGCTGTGATATTATTGAGCTTTCACGTTCAACCTGAAAAACACAGGAATGGAACATGCTACATATATGCAATATGATCAAATTAATGATTTAGTGGCAACAAAGTCCTAAATTTTTAAAAGCATGTTTGCATGTTGGTGTGAGTTTGCAGCTTGGAGCTGTACACGCTTCAAGTGTTGGTGCAAGTCATTTGCATTAGAACATACGAGACCGTGCACATTTTCTTAACTTTATTTATTTATTAAGCCAATATTGTTTGTGTTTCCTAACTTTATGGCTTTGACCTTAAATATGGTATTCACATGGTTTACGTGAATTTAATGTTTTTTTTTTCCTTTAAAACAGATATTTCTTGTGACTAATACAAGCATTTAAATCGTCTTAGTTAGGCTTTGAACCTCACTACTCACGGGAGGGGTTATTTGACTGTGGAGGAGGAGTGAATTCTCATCTTTGCGGTCACTGTTTGTCTGGAGACACTTCTGTAAGACTGTGTTCATAGAACAGAAGCACATCTGTTCAAATTGTGATGGTTAAATCTGCACAATAGAGGCTTTCTTATACCCGCACTCTAAAAGGAAAGATGCATCTCTTTTTCTTACTGGCTTTCAGCAATGATAGACATGATTTCTTGTACCTTTTTGTCAACAGTGCGTCATATTGACTGAAACGAGGCTATCGCTGCAGAAGAAGATTAATGATTTTTGCCATGCTCAACACCCCCCTATTAAGGTAATGCTAAACAGTGGTGGGCTTATTGGTCCAGATCATCCTGTGTTGATCCATGTGTGGAGGATTCTTCCTTCATCCTCCTCTTTACACAGACGTGTGAAGCGGGGAATGCTGCCTTCACAGCACGTTGACTTCCACAATCCCCTTTTGCTGTCATGCTATGGATGCCCCGGAGATGTTACTTTTAATGGTACCATTCCTTGTCCTGCTCCTGGATTTTTGGATAGATGTCCAAGTGGGAGGTAGAAGAACTTGTAGCTGTATTATCTCTTTCTGGGTATGTCATGGTGTGAGGGGGAGTCAGGGCCCTGCACCCCCCGGCTTCCTGCGATTCACCGTGACTTTCAGCCAGCCAGTAGAATAGAAGGTTTGGCTATGGCAACCCTGGCACTTTACAGCGCTGCAACTTGCTCGCTCAGGGGTGTGAAAAAACACCCCCCTGAGCGCGACAAGTTACAGCGCCCTAAAGTGCCAGTGTCAAGAGTGCCCCAGTGCTGGGAGCACCCTAAGCTGCTCCCCTCGTGGAGGTGGAGTACCAGGAGCGCTGGGAGAGCTCTCTCCCAGCGCTGCCACGGGGGCGCTTTGAAGTTATGAGTGTAGCCGTGCCCTTACTTAGGGAGGATAGGAACACAGTTCAAACCAGAGCTCGCAGGCATAAACAAGATCGCTTAGTCAGGCCTTTCTGGGGGGCAGGGAGATTAGACCCCAGCCTTGGGGCTCCCTCCTCTTCTCCAGCCAACTCCCCAGAACTGGAAACCCGTCTAGCTGTCTCATCCAGCCTCCCCCCAGCTCCTCCTCCAGCCTTTGTTCAGTTTCCCCAGGCAGAAGGTATCATCTCTCCCCAACCCCCCTCCTGGCTCAGGTTACAGGTATCTTCCCTCAAGGGAAGTCTCCCATCCCCAATGAAACTCCTCTGCAACATTCCCAGGTCAAATCCGCCCCACTCCCTGCTGCGTCACAGGGTACACTCTACAGCTTGGTGGAGAGAGTTGCTAGAAAAGGAGTACAAGTGTTTTAGAGCTTTAAAGTGAAGTGGTGAATCTGATCCAGAATGAATGTGCTAAGACCAAGTACAAGTTATGGAAAACGTCCTTTTCATTAGTTTTGCTGTGTGCTGATGCCATCTCTGGTTCCAGTTGTATGTGCTCATTTTGAAAGATTGATGTAGGGCCAAATTCTGTCTCTTGGCACAGTGTTTGTTGGATTCAATATAGTACACAGGGTGGAATTTGCACCTAAATTAACAACATTGGATAGTATCCTTAAGTGACAAGAACACTTCTGTTTTGTGCACAATTAAGAATGTTCATAGTTTTCCCTTTTATAGTTTATCAGTGCAGATGTGTATGGAATATGGTCACGTTTGTTTTGTGACTTTGGTGATGAATTTGAAGTCCTGGATACTACAGGAGAGGAACCAAAGGAAATCTTCATTTCAAACATAACACAAGTAAGAGCTAGTAATCATACTGCCGTGATTTGACTTCTTTTTTTATGACCTAGACTTAACTTGATGTCGTTTGTCTGTAACATGGTAACTTTTGGATGCTGCATCTGATCAGTTCCAGAATTTCAAGGAATGGTTTAGGCATCAGTAGACCGAATCCTAATTTGGTGAAAACTGGAAGGGAGAAGTAAGGGGCACATGGAGCCCCGGCTGTGGTTGGCAGACTGAGCAGTTTCAACTATCTCTGTAATTGTGTATAGATCACAGAACTGGTTGATGGCGGCCGCTAACAGCTTCCAGTATAATGATATCTCCCATCTCAGCTTTGCTCATCATTCCAATACAGTTTAAAATGCATGACTTTTCTCCCAAACAGAAAGAAAAGAAATAAAAGGGGTGGGGGTAAGGAATGGGAGGGGGAATGGCGGATCCTAGTATGGGGGTGGGAGGAAGGGGGTGCACAGAGCCCTTGGCATAGAGAAGAGGGTGGGCAGGGGTTGCAGGCAAACCCTGAAGTAGAGGGACATGGGAGGGTAGCATGCAGGGAGCTTATTTGGGTGGGGTGGGGGGTACAGGGATGTAAGGAGCGCCTGATGTGTGCAAAGGGCTCAGCCTACAGAATCTATGACCCCCGGTTGTTTGTTAGGTGTCTGTATTGTGGTATCACCTAGAATCCAGAGGGGCCTTATTGTGCTCCTAGGCGCTGTACAAACATACAATAGAAGACAGTCTCAGCCTAAGAAAACTTTCGCTCTCAATTGCCCAGGCAGACAAAGGGAAAGGAATATAACATATAAGCAGGATGATTGTTGTCAGTGTCATGTTAATGCCACAATTGTTTTCCTTTTGTTTTGTTTGTTTGTTACTTCTCAAACTCCAGTTACAGACTTGATCTGGCTGGAGTTCTGTTTTCCAAGTTTTGTTTTTACAACAAGCTTAAAGTACAGTGAACAATGATGTTATATAGTGCAACAGAGGTTCATGTTGGTTGTAATAGATATGTTAATACTAGTCCCTATCTTGCAGATGCACCCCTCTAAATAACATAAGGTTTCCTGGGGATATGTACAGGAGGAGGAATACAATGAACTTGGCCAAGGGAAAACTACATACATTTAAATAAAAACATTCTGTTTGACCTGGCCAGTGGTCTCTGTCATCTAGTGAGGGTGGAATAGATCCATAATTCTCCTTATATTGTCTGTCAGATTAATGCCTTCTTGGACAGGAATTGTTACTTACAAAGTAGAACAGGTAATTTATCTTTACATCTGAATGTTAAAAATGGTATGGGTGAGGAAACCAACTTCTTCAAGGAATCTTTCTGGTTTCAGGAGTGCAGAACTGAAGAAATGAATTAGGAGTGTGGTATGGAGAGGGGCAAAGCCCAGGGATTTTTTTTAAATGGTGTATTGGTTCCCAGGGTTTATTGAACTCAACTTTCTGAAGTACTGTACTTCTCCCCAGGGATCTTAAGAATTTTTTCCAGCATCTGTTAGGGAATAGTATTTTGATGAATTCAGATACGTGGTAGTAAGATCAGTTTTGGATACAGAATTCTGGAGTAAAGACTTTTTTTAGGGAAAGGAAGGAATATGTCAGTGGTGTCTTTCACGACCTGCTTTAAGACATGGCTCGCACTCTGTAGCCAGCCCTCTTTGCAGTTTGTCTTTAGTAACAAAGATATTAGCAGTAAGGTGGTAAAGCCCTGCTCCTACCTCTTGTACATGTTTAGTTGCTTCTGAGGTTACACTTTCAGGACCGTTTCTTACTAACTTTGCAGTCGATTCCATTTTCAGTCAAACCCTGGGATTGTCACTTGCCTTGAAAATCATCCTCACAAGCTGGAAACAGGACAGTGCTTAACCTTTCGGGAAGTTCATGGAATGGCTTGTTTAAATGGATCCATGCAACAAATAACGGGTAAGCCTTGTATCTATAGTTTTACTTGTGCAAAAGGAACTCTTTTTGTTGGTAGATATGTGCATTTTCCCTCGCTACAATGCCAGTATGCTTGCAGCAGGAAGAACATAGATAAACTGTTGTAGATCAATACTGAATTAAAGGATCTCCTGTTTGTGGAGTTCTGCTTGGTGGTCCGTTAGATTAGAACGTGTTGAGATGGTGTGAAAGGATTTTTTTATAAAATGAGTATGAAGAGGTCAGAACCACTGGGTTTGGGACCATCTACAGTGTTTGGACACCTGATATTTTTAGCATTCAGTCATTGATAGTATCCTAGAAACATGGACTCATATCACATGTAAATCTCAGCCAGTCTCTCAAATTTAATTACACTGTAAACTTGTTAAAGTAAATTTTGAGGTAAAATTTAAATTCTGAAGGGGAAATTTACTGCACAATTGTGCCAAATTATTTCAAGTCTGTTCTGTTTTCTTTAGCATGGACCTCCAGATGATAGTACTTAATTTTTGTGGTGACATCTGGCTACGTTAATATCATATGTAGGTTTTGTAGTGCAAAATTTCTTGTGTAACATCTTGTGTAACATCCTAACTGAGTTGGAGGTAGGAACTGTAAAGCTATAGCACAAAGTCCAATAATGCTAGTGATGAAATGTCTGGGTTATTTTGAGCTCTTCTGAACTGAACACTTCTGTTCTTTCCTCCTAACTTCCCTGGTTCTCCCCAAGTCCCTCTTCCTGCCTTTGTTTTCCAGTTCGCTAAAGTACCCTGACGCTTAGGGCTACAATTTTAGCATGGAGGTCATGGAAATCGTGCATTTGAATTAAGTCCTTGAAATCTTGGAAATTAATGTAAAACTACATTTGATTATGTCCCCAAGCTGAGTGGCATTGCTACCTCATGCATGGGGTCACAGCACCACTCAGGTTTGGCCCATCTGCCCCTATGGAGATGGAGGTGTGGACAGGCCAAACCTGAGTAGCTCTGTAACCCCATGTGCCTGGTCTCAAGGCCCCTAGCAGGGAGCCAGGCCCAGCCCTGCAGTGAATGCAGGATGGGTAGGTTTGCTGTTCAAACACCCCCCCACCCCACCCCCGCTTTACCTTTCAGCACACCCACTATGCTCTTGTGTGTGTTTGATGTAGCAAAAACTACATTATTTGCTGACTTTTCCGTGGTGTACTGATGTTTCCTCCCACACCTCCGTCATGACATTTAATAAAAATTTCTGTGCCAAAATCGTAGCCTTACTGATGCTTATTCCCTAACAATATTCTTCCATGACTAAATGGTGTTTTGACTAATTACTTTTTGAGAAAGGCCTTGTTTTTGCCCTTATGTGCTCCAGCTGCTTTGCAAAAGTTCCTGCCTCTATTTTCATGTTGTTCTGCTACAGTGCTGAGCTTTGTTGATAGTGCAAAATTAAGTGAGTATTGATTGGGCTAAATTTTGTTGCTCTAATTGTCCAGTCCCAGGGGAAACTAATACTTTATATTTCCCGTTCCTGTATGGCTAAACTGATGATAAAAGTTCCTTACACTTTAAAAGGTGTTTGTGTGTGTGTGTGTGTGTGTGTGTCTATATAACAAATTATGTTAAACTAATGCTTTAGGCCCATACCTGGGAAAAGACATGAAATGTTGAAAAATGCGTAAACTACACTGACCATCATGGTTTTCTCATAAGGTTGAACTATAGCAATTGCAACCTGAAAGGAAGCAATGAGAGAGTAAAAGTATTAGCAGAAATAATGTACATTCCTGAGAAATGGAATAACGGTATGTACCTAAGTTGCTTATTATGTGACATTGTCACCAAAATAACAGTTAACTTTTTATCTTTTCAGTGGTGTCACCTTATTCTTTCAGCATTGGCGATACTTCAGATATGGAGCCTTACTTACATGGAGGAATAGCTGTCCAAGTAAAGACACCCAAAATATTTTGCTTTGTAAGTGTTCTCTTGGTGCAGCAAGTTTTTCTTCTAAATGGAAGCGTGTTTTTAAAAAAGTGAAATGAGAATTGAGTTCTTGGACATAAAGGTATATGTAGAACAGGGGTGGGCAAACTTTTTGGCCCAAGGGCCACATCAGGGTGCGAAACTGTATGGAGGGCTGGGTAGGGAAGACTGTGCCTCCCCAAACAGCCTGGCCCCTGCCCCCATCCGCCCCCTTCTACTTCCTGCCCCCTAACTGCCCCCCCTCAGAACTCCCCACCCTTCCAACACCTCCTGCTCCTTGTCCCCTAACCGCCCCCTCCTGGGATCCCTGCCCTTATCCAATGCCCCCCCCCCCCCCCCGAACCTCTGCCCTATCCAATCGCCCCCTGGCCCCTGACTGCCCCCCAGGACCCCCTGCCCCATATCCAACCCCCCAACCCCCTTACCATGCCGCTCAGAGCAGCATGTCTGGAGCTGCGCCGCCCAGCTGGAGCCAGACACGCTGCTGCGTTGCCTTGCATGAGCGCGCAGCCCTGCCGCCCAGAGCGCTGGTGGCGTGGCGTGGCGTGCTGAGGCTGCGGGGAGGGGCCGGGGGCTCGGGGGCCAGGCAGGACTGTCCCGCGGGCCATAGTTTGCCCACCTCTGATGTAGAAGGTATAAATAGGATGAATGGACAGGTAACTTTTTGGCTAAAGTGGTACTCCCATATGCTCAGAAAAATAGTAATTTCATTATCCAACTGCAGAGAAGCCTAACAACTTCAACTTAAATTTGTTATTCATCAGTCCAGTAAATCTGAATGTTCGATAATCCTCCTTCTAATGCTAGCAGAAGGGAATGCTGTAAGAATACATCTTGGCTGGGATGTTGGAGAATATGTAGTGCTTTCAGCGGCATACTGAGAGAACAAGACTATTGGATCACTTTTCACATATGTGAATATGTATAGCATTTTCACTGTTAACTCTGCATGTGGTCGCTTGTGTTGTGGCAAGCCCAAATTACTATCCCTCGTCTCTAGAGGTGAAAGGCTAGTGCCCTCTCCCCACTACACTGCCTTGCCACTCCCCCTTCATCGCCCCCCAGACATACACACACTTTTCTTTTAAATTGTTTGGTTAGTCTGGGTTGTACACCAGATTTTTTGCATATAATCTTAACTGCTCAGCTGTTCTCTGCTTTTATTGTTTCTGCTCTTATCATTAAGTGTGAAGTGGTAGCTAGATGGTGCAGTGGAACAGTGCACTGGCTTATCACCTCTGGAGACCTGAGTTCAAATTTTGGACTTTTCATTACTTTAAAGTGTTTGTTCCCAGAGGATTCCAAGAGCTTCTAATAGACAACCAGAAATAGCATTTCATGTGGTGGGAAGTCTATCCTGTAAGCCACCACTCAATGATATGCAATTGCATTTATCTAGTCTCTCCTTGTGCACTCACAAAACCACCACAGAACTGGTCACTGGTGTAGAATCACCAGTAACTGACAGACAGAACTATTGCTGGAATAGGTACTGCCAATTGGATATCTAACGTGGCTGAAAATGTCAGTTGTAGGAAATCTTTGAGCAAAAGTAGACATTCATTAACTTCTGTAGCATTAGTGAAATGAAGAGTAATAGAGATGAGAACACTGAAAAGAAGGTATGTGCAGATTTCAGTTCTTCATGTGTGGGGTTAGAGATCAGTTACCATTGTTTGCTTTCTATTTTGTTGTCCCATTTCCCCACAATAGAACAGGATATGTATGTAAATAGGTGTAATACATTCTGTTCAGGAGATCTTGTTTTCTTCTAGGAACGGCTGGAGAAACAGTTAAAAAACCCAACTTACCTTCTTGCAGATTTTAGCAAACCTGAGGTAATTAGCATGTGGATTTTTTTTTAAACACTAAATTTTCCATAATTTTGCAATAGGAAGTTGCAGATCTATTTAATTTTGTATTGGTTGAATGTGAGTGTACTGGAAAGTATGGAGTAGGAACACGAAGGGGGTCTCAGTGTGAACATGGTCATGTAAAATGTATGTTTTGTCTTTTTGTTGTAAAAGCTCTGGACCCAGAAGCCGTGTTGGGGGCTTTGTGGGAAAATGTAAGCCAAATTCAGTAACCTGTTAAGAATTCTCATTTTTCATATATACGGCTAGGGCTACTAACCAATGATTTCTGCTGCTTGAAATCTGAGAGCTTCCTGGTGAAAATCTTTAATTTCTACCTAACCAAGATATTGAATGTTAAAAACTGCCTCACTAGTACTTGAATCTGGTGCTGTTGTCTTCCTACCACTGATTTAGTAACATACTATGGACCTCAGACTCACATAACTTTAATCCCATTGAAATGTTGAATCAAAATGTTTGCACAGGTGATTCCATCCCACACTTCTTTTTTTCCCTCTTTTCTTCTGGGGCTTTCCTTTCCTGACAACTAGTGTTTGGCGGTTATATTGCAGAATGTAACTATCATTTGCTTTATTAGGTATTGGAGAGCCTTGCGTTCAGACTCTTCTTGTTACAGCTGTATTGTTAACTTTGACCTGTGCTCCAGCAAGAAGATAACTAACAACACTTCCAGAACACTGTGGAAAAATGTTTGCCATCTTGGAAAAGGACCAAAATGGGGGGAAAGGAGACTTTTTAATCTTAACTATGAAAATTATTTGGCAGTGTCCTCTGAGGGTTTGTGTACACAGTGCGCACCAGAGAGGTGTAAATTCTAGAGTGCTTTAAAGTGTTGTGCTCTAACTGGTTTGGGTGAGCCCTGCTGATGTGCTCTGAAAGGTTCCTAGTGCACGTTAACGTAGTAGCTTTTCCGGTGGGACTACATCATCGTGCACGAGGTACATTTTAGAGCGTATCAGCAGGATCTACCCAGGGCAGTTAGCGTGCAACACTTCAGAGGATTGTACAGTTTGCATCCATCTGGTGTGCATTGCCGCACGGTGTAGATGAACCCTGAGTTAGCCATGGATTAGTTCTGTGTAAATCAGACATCTCCTCTTCCTTAACAGGCACCTTTGCAAATTCACACTGCCATGCTTGCATTGAACCAGTTCCAGGAAAACTTTGGTCGCATGCCGAACATTGGGTAATGTCATTTTAATACCGTGTTTATCTTCTGTTGCTTAATTAGTTTCATTTCCAATATCACACTATTGCAGGGGAGTGTGATGGCTTGTGTTATTGGTAAGGTACCTGGAGTTTTTCATCTCTAGATCATGAGTTCAAAATAAGGCCAGTTTAGTAATGATAGAAAGTAACAATCTATGGATATGCCACTGAACAGCCATTAATGAGTTTGGTATTAGTCCATGACACACTCAAAAACCATCCTGCTATCTGACACCCCATTGTCAGTCTCAACAGGAGAGGCCAGATATCTGACTACCTTTTCTTCAGTGGCCATGCCTGTATGTCACGGTGGTTTCACATTGATGGAGCAGTGTGGAGAAGCTTGCACTGCTACTGCACTATGTGATCCTGTAGCTCTTGCATGGGTAAAGAGAGAATGTTAGTCTTCACCTTTCACCACCAATAAATTCATGTAATTAAGTCTCTGTACACAAACAAACATAAGTAGCCTTTAGGATGGGGTGGGCAAACTGTGGGCTGGATACGACCCATCAAACCTTTTAATCCACCCCTCGAGCTCCCGCCGGGGAGCAGGATCAGGAGCTTGCCCCGCTCTGTGAGTGCTGTGGCTCCACATGGCTCCTGGAAGCAGCGGCATGTCCCTCCTCCAGCTCCTATGCGTAAGGGCAGCCAGGGGGCGCCACACGCTGCCCCTGCCCCAGTCGCCGGCTCTGCTGCTCCCATTGGCCAGGAACTGTGGCCCATGGGAGCCATGGGGGTGGTGCTTGCAGACAGGGCGGCATGCACAGCTGCCTGGCCGGCGCCGCAGCTCTGCATAGGAGCCAGAGGGGGGACATGCCGCTGCTTCCGGGAGCCACAGGGGTGGATGGGGCAGCGCGCAGAGCCGCCTGGCCGCGCCTCTGCATAGGAGCTGGAGTGGGGACATGCCGCTGCTTCCGGGAGCTGCTTGAGATAAGTGCCCACTGTAGCCTGCACTCCTGACCACCTCCCGTGCTCCAACTGCTTGCCCCAGCCCTGATCCCCCTCCCGCCCTTCGAACCCCTCGGTACCAGCCCGGAGCACCCTCCTGCACCCCAAACTCCTCTTCCACAGTGTCCGCAGCCGGAGTCCCCTTCCACACTCTCAACCCCTCATTTCTGGCCCCACCCTGGAACCCACACCCAGAGCTTGTGTCCCCTCCCACACCCCAACCCTCTGCCCTAGCCCAGAGCCCCCTCCCACACCCTGAACTCCTTATTTCTGTCCTCACCCCCTCCCACACCACAAGCACCAATTTCATGAGCATGCATGGCCCCCATACAATTTCCATTCCCAGATGTGGCTCTCAGGCCAAAAACTGCCCACCCCTTAGGAGTTTGACTTCAGGTATTGTTCTAAGCTTATGTTGTCAGTTAAAATGCCAACATTAAAACCTTTTGTGTAGAAATATCCAGTAAAGACACCTATTTTTGAACTAAATATTACACTTTTATGCAGATTTTAAGATGTATTTTCAACACTTTTACGGTCAAAAGCTAGACACATTTCTTGAGTTTGGTTCTTGGCTTTTTGCCTAGGGAATTGTTCTTCGATGTCCGTATTCATGGAGAAAATCCTTTACTATTAAGCGTTCATTGCTGTTTTTGTCCTGGGATTTAGATGCCTTCAGGATGCTGAGGAGATGTTGAAAATAGCAGTATCCATAAGTGAAACACTGGAAAGCAAAGTGAGTAGCTCTTAGCTAAGCTAATATCTTAGCCCAAGGTCCAGTAGACCATCTATCCATTACAGCTGCAACTTGGAGCAGAAAATAAAAGGAAAGCAAAGGAGCAGACAGACAAGCCCCTTTTCAAATTCTGTGCACTTTCTACTTTTCAGTCCCACGGAAAAGTTACCTCATTGTTCTATCCAGACACTTACACTAGACTTCTCAAAACCACTTTTAGCCCCAAGCAGTGCAGATTCCTTAGCCTTTGAACATATCAGCTAAAACAAAACTTCTAACATGTCATGTCCTTTCTTGATGTTGTCATGATTAAGAGTGGCAGGCTTTCTTCCAGGATTGTAGGGCATAGTTCCTTAATCTGTAGGGCTTTAGCCACTTCAGTGTTGTCTCTTCCCCATAGGAAAACCACATCTGTTGGCTCCATTGTCAGAAGAGTTGGATGATGTTAAAAGCCAGAGGTTGAATGGGTATGGAGACTTGAAATACTGTCACTTCTAGAAGTGCTGGTACCTTTGGGTTAGGGTTGACTGTGCCATTCCTGTTTTGTGGATAAAAAGTACATGTCCTTGCCTCATGGATAGCACTATCTCACAAGCACAGAATATTTTTAATTTTTGGGAGAAATTTGTAAAATTGTTTTTTTATTGTGGATTATCTTTCAGCCTCAGGTGAATGAAGACATAGTGAAATGGCTCTCTAGGTCTGCTCAGGGATTTCTAGCTCCCCTTGCTGCAGCAGTAGGTGGTGTTGCTAGCCAAGAAGTCTTGAAAGCAGTAACGGGAAAATTTTCTCCTTTGCAGCAGTGGGTAAGTTTTTCTCCTTTTTGATGTTTAGCTTTATTAATACATGGCAGTGGGTAGGGAGGTTGTTTCCACATGCTGAAATTGAAGGCAAGCATAGACACTTATTGTTGTCATTGTCTGTGTGAAGGTATAAAATATAATCTATGCTAACTTGAACTACTATAGATAAGAACGGTGCTGCCAAGGATGCTGGGCCTGGCCTCTAGAATGCAATTAGATTAAAAACAGTCTGAGACTCATTGGGAACTACTTTCAAAAGGACTGGATAAGCGATGTAACTGTCATAGATCAAAAGAGATATCTGAATGCTATGAATGTACCAGCTTTTTCTCTGGCATAAACATTTATTTTCAAGTTGATTATATACTTTTAGTAGCTAGGAAAAATAACTCCCAAGTTAATGATGCTATTTAATTATATAATGACAGTCGAGATTTAGCCCGTCTTTCATATTTAATTTTCCTAATTTTCATGGCTACATATTGTACACAGAAAGTGTGCATTCCTAATTGTCTCCTTCTAAATCAAATACATTTACACACTAATCTGAAATATTTTCGCATGATCAAATTATTTTTTTCCCCTTAGCTGTATATTGATGCATTGGACATCGCTATATCTCTAGACAAGACCAGATGTGAAGAATTCCTCCCAAGGTAAAGCTGAAATTTTCTAAACGTAATAATGTTTTAGGTACTGAATCACTTGTGGGCATGCAATCCAATTTTTAAGATTTTAACCTAGTAATGCTTCAGTACATACTTTGACTGCATTTTTTTTTAATCTGTTAGAGGAAATGTTCCCTAGGTGGGTATATCTTATTTTTAGAATCATAGAACTGGAAGGGACCTCGAGAGGTCATGTGGTCCAGTCCCCTGCACTCAAGGCCAGGACTAAGTAATGAGTCCTGAGACAGTATGAGTTGAGGGGAAGTTTTCACCTTCTTATCTTAGCTAATATTGAAGCACAATATATGCCATTTATCATACGTAGGTTAGTATCTCTCTTGCCAATTTACTGTTTTCCCTCTTTATCTGAATGTGTCTGTACAGGGGAGATAAATATGATGCCTTGAGGATTTGCATTGGAGAGTCCCTGTGCCAAAAGCTGCATAAGTTGAATGTTTTCTTGGTAAGTTTGGATTATGATATGAAGTCATGTGTTATGTGAACTGTCATATATTATGGTGCAAGTGATTATAATTGTCCTCAAATTAGCCAGATCTACAGTGGTTACATGAATAACTGGACAGATAACCATTCAAAGTAAAAGTAGATTCTCAGTAATACACACTAATGTCTAAAAAAACAGGAGTACTTGTGGCACCTTAGAGACTAACAAAGGTGCCATAAGTACTCCTGTTGTTTTTGCGGATACAGACTAACACGGCTGCTACTCTGAAACTAATGTCTAAGAGACCCATTGTAAATTACTGAATTTGTAAATGATGCCTTGAACCTGCAAGGAGCTGTGTACAATGAGACATTGCTCATGTGGATTTCCTTGAAGATCAGGGTCTTAGTGAGTAAAGGAATAAAAATAAAGTATGAAAAGAATGCAGTGCAAAATTATAATTTTTAGTTCAGTTCTTGCTGTGGTGCTTCATAATGTCCTAAATGTAAAGGAACTGTGTCTGTATATAGAAAACAAGTCTTATTTAAACAAGATGTATTAAATCTTTGGAGAAAATCTTGTAGTAAGAAGTGAAGAGTGATTTAGAGAAAATCTATTTGTAGTTGTCCAGAAAGGTCATCTAAACAGCCTAACCGGGTAAACTTTAATGGTAGTATTTATAAGATGTCCACTGCTTTGGTTTCTGGGCCTGCTTTTCATAAAACAGCTCTGAATATAATCTTTCCTGCTTTGCAGTCCATCAAAGCAGCCAACCTCATTTTCCTCAGAGAATCCATAGAAGTAGTTAGAAGCTAGTATAAAAAATGTCAGGGAAGTTAGTGAAAAGCCTGATCAAACAATCTCTTGGATCTTGCTCAGAGAGTGTCTTGGTTAGGGTTTAGTTGTATATTCGGCAGTGAGTTGATGGTGGCTTGTCACAAAGAACATTCTCCCCCTAGCTGCTGATGATTTCACACTTCATTTACATGGTTGGAGCATTCCTTCTGAGTGAAAGGGTTGTGGCAGGTCTTACGGTGTCTCCGATAACTAGGGCCTAGATCTTTCAGGACTTTTGTAGCTAAACATCTGAATTTTGAATTTCACCTCAAAGTTTACTGTAATTTATATACTTTTTCAGTTAATCTTATGTTATGATGAAGTCCCCTCCTGTTTTTTTGAAGTGGTAGAAATAAATGATGGCTGTGACTACTTTAAATGTATTTTCTTTAGGTTGGGTGTGGAGCAATAGGCTGTGAAATGTTAAAAAATTTTGCACTTCTTGGAGTTGGTAGTGGCCGAGACAAAGGCATGGTAAGTTTTATGCACACACTGGCTTGTCATTACGTATCTAAACAATAACACAAGACAGGGTTTATTGTAAATGTGGCATGATTTGGATGTATTGGAGACTATGAGGTGAAAGCGATGATGGTGTACAGAGAGGTGTGCTTGTCTCATATTTTCCCCTCTTTTAAAGAGGATTGTTTATTATGAAAACCAGTTTAAATACCCTCTTACACATACATTTTTTAAATAAAAATTGTATCCCACTGTAGTCTTATTAAGGAGTTAGTCTTGTTTTGGATTAAGTTCTTGGGTAGGAGGAAGAGAGCTATGTGTAAATTGGGATGTTCATGTGTAATTTGGAATTAGAACTCATGAGCAGCATGCTTGGGAAATTGTTTTAAAATCTAAGATGTTAAAATAGATTCTTGTAACAGTCTTAATGCTCATGTTACCATCTGTCAGGCTTATTTTGACACTGGAAGCTAGATTTTACAAAAAGAGCAGTGCTGAACAGCACACTTGGTTTATAATTTCAGCTGTTCTTTTTTTCCTTCTTGTTGTAGGTCACAATTACAGATCCAGACTTGATAGAGAAATCCAACTTGAACAGGCAGTTTCTTTTTCGACCCCATCATATACAGGTAGACTTTCTTTTTGCATCATAATGTCTCCTGGCCAGACTATGTGCTGCTGCTTTTACCCACTGTGAGACCTTAGCTTAAGCATATAAGTATTTGTGTACAAAGAAAGGAGTCTTTGAGAAGACTGGGGTGGGGAATGGACTTTAACAATACTAACTCTAATATTTAGACTTATTCATACATCTAAATTTAGTATTTATATTAACACTGGTTTAATAGACTCCAAGGGCCTGATTCTCCACTCATATACACCAGTGTCATTCCATTGACTTCAGTGAAATTATTCCTCCTCTTCATAGCTGTGAGTGAAGAATCAGAACCAAGACCTTTTGCAGGCCACTGAGAGTGATGCGAATTACGAACTTACAAGCAGTAAACATCTTACATCAGGTTGCTGTGACTTGACAATTGAAATATGAGAATTACTTAACTGAAAAGTATGGTGAAGCAGTATACAAATAATCCAATGGCAGAAATATTAAAACAGAATTTATGATAAAATTTTAGTCTGCTTTAAACACTTCAGCCATGACTTTCTGAAATATTGGTATGGAGACCCTGGAGTTATGATACTAGATGTTTTAATTTGCAGTTCATAATAGTCAAATCAACTTGCTTGCCTGTGTGCACTGTTGTGTATATATATACACACTGTCCTAACTATTATGTTTTTCATTAAGTAATTAAATACTTTGAAAAATGCATGTAATTAATTATTGGGCAACAAAAAGCAATAGTTCATTCTTTGAAAGCTACTAAAAGGAGAAAGATGGTCGACTTTGCATTGTAACCTGCAGTAGTCTCAAGCTTTGGCAGACCAATGGGGGAAGCCAATTCCATAGCCTTCAGTTGTTCAGATGTAGCTGTTGCTAGCAAAGACGGAAATGGCAGCAAATCGGGGGAGAGACGGTGTCTTGCATGGCTAGAACCCAACCTATAGAGGGCTTTACAGACCAATGTCAGCATTCAATTGCACTTATTTCCAGGTGCAAGTCTTTGGAAAATTGGAATAATATATTCCCCCAGTTAATGCTGTCAATTAGGTGGATAAGAGCATTTTACTGTGACCTTTGAGGTCGGCCTCATGTAGATGACATTTCAATAATTTTGTAGCCTCATGTAGATGACATTTCAAATAGTTTTGAAATCACAATGTTATGGGTTATTATTTGAGGTCTATTTTGGGTAAGCACTGGTCACATTTTCCTGCCTATATACAATTGTAGTACACTTTTAGCCACAGAAGCTACCTAGGAGCAATAGGATATTCAAAAGCACCACAAGCAGAAAGTCTACTGGAGTAATAGGGGCAGATACCATCTCTACCCTATCCTATAGATCAGGGGTGGGAAAACTTTTTGACCCGAGGGCCACATCTGGGTATGGAAATTGTATGGCGGGCCATGAATGCTCACGAAATTGGGGGTTGGGGTATGGCAGGGGGTGAGGGCTCTGGCTGGGGATGAGGGGTTGGGGGTGCAGGGTGCTCTGGGCTGGGACTGTGAGATTTGGAGAGTGGGAGGGGGATCAGGGCAGAGGGTTGGGGCGCGGGAGGGGGTCAGTGGTGCAGACTTACCTCAAGCAGCTCCCAGTAGCAGCGGCATGTCCCCCCTCCAGCTCCTATGTGGAGGCGTGGCCAGGCAGTTCTGCGCACTGCCCTGTCCACAGGCACTGCCCCTGAAGCTCCCATTGGTTGCAGTTCCCAGCTAATGGGAGCTGTGGGGGCAGTGCTTGGGGCAGGGGCAGCGTGCAGAGTCCCCTGGCTGCCCCTATGTGTAGGAGCTGGAGGAGGGACATGCCTCTGCTTCCAGGAGCCGTGTGGAGTGGGACACGCCTCCGACCCCGCTCCCTGGCTGGAGCTCAAGGGCTGGATTAAAACGTCTGGAGGGCTGGATGTGGCCCCCGGGCCATAGTTTGCCCTCCCCTGCTATAGATGCTTTCTCTCCAACTTCCCCGAACTACCAGTATTGCATCTTGTCTGGATTGGGTTTGTCCAGGCACTGAGAGCAGATCTTTCACAACTGTTTCGGATGAATAGGATGATTAAAGTTGAAGTGCTCATTTCTTGAGTAACCATAACTTGGTTTCCTGTCTAACTTTTTATTTCCTCATTTTTAGCAGTGGGGTTTCAGATTTTTACATTTTATACGCTGAATGGTTGTTTAATCTGCAATCCTGGAGGAACTTGCGTGACCTAAATCTATCCACCTTGTTTGACTCTTGGTTTTAGAATGAATATTGCAATAAAATAAACATATTTTTCATTTGTTTAGAAACCTAAAAGCTATACCGCAGCAGCAGCAACCCTGAACATCAATCCTCAGTTAAAGATCGATCCATATCTTAATAAAGTGTGTCCAGCCACTGAGAACATTTACAATGATGAATTCTACACCAAGCAAGACATCATTGTTACAGCTCTAGACAATGTGGAGGCAAGGCGATATATAGACAGGTAAGTGTGGTGAGATGGGAGTCATATCTGCTCTTCTGTTCTCTCCGCCCCCTCCCCCCCCCGGTTTTTTTTTCCTCCAAATCTAGTGTGTGTGGGGGGGTTAAAATGTGGCCTCAGTCTTGTCTTTCAGACCTTGAGAGAAATGTAGGCCACAAACTGGATTGCCTTTTTTTTTTTAAATGCAGCAAAATCCATCTCAGCTGATATAAACAGCAGTGGCAGCATGTAATAGGGATGGTCTCAGAATGTTTTTTCTGGCATAAAATAGCAGTCAAGAACTATAAGGGAAGAGGTGGTGGGCAATACCTCAGAGGTGTTGAGAATTAATTATGTATTTCTGACGTGCTTTGAGATACTCGGATAGAAGATGCTGTGAGCACGAAGTATTAAGCATATGTTGTAGAATATCAGATCTCTGGAAGTGTTAGAAAGTATACCCTTTGGGACAGGAACTATCTTTATGATCTGTTTGTACAGTGCCTAGCACAATGGGGTATTGGTCTATGCCTGGCGCTCCCAGGTCCTACAATAACACAAATAATAAGTAGTAAGAGACTAATCCTTTACGCAGAGCAGTGTGCTGCTGTTTGAGGGTATTATCTGTTTTACCGTCACAGTGTTCTAAAGCAAGGCATCTAAAAACTGAAATACTTCCCTGTTTGTCTGTCTGTAATTCTGTATGTCCTACACAGACAGTTCTGCATGCACATATTAAATCTAAGCAATGACCAAGCCAGTTGGGACAGTTTCAGCCATTACATTCTTTAATATCAGATAAACATAAGCATCGTTTTTAGTTTGATTGGAATTCATTTTAAGTTATTTTCCAGTTTATTTAAAACCTGCCTGGAATCTGCATTTCAAAGCTCCTTGGGGACAGACTGACACTGTAACTTGAAAGAAGTCCACGCTGGGGATTTGCTGTAGTTACAGCCATCTTTGGCCATCCATTAGTGTAGCTGCATTAATGGAAACACTTATTGTAGACAAGCAAGGCCTCAATAAACTGATTTGTTCTAGTGTGGCTTCCCTTTTTTAATCAGGAATAAGCTACTCCAGTGCAAATCAGTTCATAATGGCATTGCCTTTATGATGGCATAAGTGATTGAGATCCCCAGTGAGACAAGGCCCAAGACAAGTTCAGGAGCCAATTTGTCAGTCTTTTTTAAGTCTTTCCTATATCCTCAAAATCCATTTGGGCTTCCTGGTTACCTGTGACATCACTGGATAACGCATGACCTTGGAGTTCCTGAAAATGGAGGGAAGGGAGGTCCATTTCTAGTTGTACACTGAATGCTCATTCTAGCCTGGATAATGGAAACACTGAGCACAGATATTAGAAACTGATGTAAATTTTCAATATTCTTTGCAGTTTATCTTTAAAAATGCGATTTGATTCTGGTCTGAGAAGCGACTCTTCTTAAATGTTGCAGCATGAGGTTCCCCCTTTGTTGTGGCGCAGTGACTTCCATATTCAACTTTCTATGTATTATTACCGAGATTATGTAACTCACTGTTCAGCAAAGTATTTAGTGTTGGGATAATAAATACAACATAAAAACTTAAAATACAAAGGGTTTGAGGGTTGCAACTTTAAAAGGGAGTGTAATTGGGAGAGAATAGATAATAAAGGACCAAGAGTGGACCTTCTGAAAACACCTTTATGGGGAAAACACATGGAGGTACTTTTGAAGCGTGTAGAGAGATACGAGGTAGGACATGACTTCTATCATGAACGGTCCACCATAGGAAATATGAGACCTGCCAACTCCAGGAAACTGTGAAGAAAAACCCAACCAGTAGATGGTTTGCCAACACAGAATCCCAGCCAGCGAATGCTCAAAGGAGAGGTCTTGAATGCAGGTCCCTGAATGCAGTCAGGGAAAACACTGTCAAGGGCTAAAACATCAGGTTTGACAGCAAACCCTGTTTTTGACTTTGTATGAAAGAATCCTTCACTTACGAAACATTCAGAAGCAAAGAAGAGTATCCATGAAGATTCTTTTTAAGGGCATTTGCCTTGATTTCAGATACTCCAGGGTCTTGCTGACCTCTCCGAATGATTTTTTTCCCCTGATCTCTTTTATGTTGTATTTCCATTTTAGTCGTTGTGTAGCAAACCTGCGTCCTCTCTTAGACTCTGGAACAATGGGAACTAAAGGACACACAGAAACTACTGTGCCTCATCTGACAGAGTCCTATAACAGCCACGTAAGTGCTCTCTTCGTAACAGTAACTTACCATGTGTGGTTGATCCCACAAGCTCCTTTTTTCTTATACTTTTTCTACTTCTTGTGTATTTTAAATATAAGTGACCCGCTTGAGTCACTGAAGATGCACCTCCTGTTGTTGGAAAGTCAGACTAAAAATGTGGCAAAAATGATTTTTCTAAAGACGTTCACAGAGGAGAACCAAAACTGATACCTTTTAAGGGTTTTGTTTCTTCTATTTAACCAGCAGTTACAGTGGGATCAGGAATTAAAAATAATTCTGAAATAACTTTAAAATGTTGGCACCTGCTCTTATTTGAAAGTGGGGAAGTGATGCCCTTACATAAATGCAGTTCACCCCATTGTCAAATAGCATTTCATGGTTCAGTTTTGCTTTTGCAGCTCCTATCCTCTTGCCTTTTAGGTTTTGTTCTTAAGTTGTAGTGAAAACCGCTCAACTTATAATATCCCTCTTGCCTGTAAAGAGACGTCTAATGCCACTGTGGCAATTTAGCTTTGTTCTGGCAATCTAATTGTAATGCTTTTATAAACAACCCCCAACACCCTTTATGTTTATGTTTAATGTCCGTTGAAGTTCAACCTACAAATAATACAGACATTTACAATGCACCTGTAGTAATAGTGAGGAGGGCTTTAAACTAGGTTCACCGGGGCAAGGAGACCAAAGCCCTCAGGTAAGTGGAGAAATGGGATACTGGGAGGAAGCAGGAGTGCGCGAGAGGGCAGGGGTCCAACCTCATACTGAGAAAGAGAGACGATCAGCGAGTTATCTCAACTGCCTATACACAAATGCAAGAAGCCTGGGAAACAAGCAGGGAGAACTGGAAGTCCTGGCACAGTCAAGGAATTATGATGTGATTGGAATAACAGAGACTTGGTGGGATAACTCACATGACTGGAGTACTGTCATGGATGGATATAAACTGTTCAGGAAGGACAGGCAGGGCAGAAAAGGTGGGGGAGTTGCACTGTATGTAAGGGAGCAGTATGACTGCTCAGAGCTCCGGTACGAAACTGCAGAAAAACCTGAGTGTCTCTGGATTAAGTTTAGAAGTGTGAGCAACAAGGGTGATGTCGTGGTGGGAGTCTGCTATAGACCACCGCACCAGGGGGATGAAGTGGATGAGGCTTTCTTCCGGCAACTCACGGAAGTTACTAGATCAAAGGCCCTGGTTCTCATGGGGGACTTCAATCACCCTGATATCTGCTGGGAGAGCAATACAGCGGTGCACGGACAATCCAGGAAGTTTTTGGAAAGTGTAGGGGACAATTTCCTGGTGCAAGTGCTGAAGGAACCAACTAGGGGCAGAACTCTTCTTGACCTGCTGCTCACAAACCGAGAAGAATTAGTAGGGGAAGCTAAAGTGGGTGGGAACCTGGGAGGCAGTGACCATGAGATGGTTGAGTTCAGGATCCTGACACAGGGGAGAAAGGAGAGCAGCAGAATACGGACCCTGGACTTCAGAAAAGCAGACTTTGACTCCCTCAGGGAACTGATGGGCAGGATCCCCTGAGAGAATAACATGAGGGGGAAAGGAGTCCAGGAGAGCTGGCTGTATTTTAAAGAATCTTTATTGAGGTTACAGGGACAAACCATCCCGATGTGTAGAAAGAACAGTAAATATGGCAGGCGACCAGCTTGGCTTAACAGTGTAATCGTTGCTGATCTTGAACACAAAAAAGAAGCTCACAAGAAGTGGAAGATTGGACAAATGACCAGGGAAGAGTATAAAAATATTGCTCGGGCATGGAGGAGTGAAATCAGGAAGGCCAAATCATACCTGGAGTTGCAGCTAGCAAGAGATGTTAAGAGTAACAAGAAGGGTTTCTTCAGGTATGTTAGCAACAAGAAGAAAGTCAAGGAAAGTGTGGGCCCCTTACTGAATGAGGGAGGCAACCTAGTGACAGAGGATGTGGAAAAAGCTAATGTACTCAATGCTTTTTTTGCCTCTGTCTTCACAAACAAGATCAGCTCCCAGACTACTGCACTGGGCAGCACAGCACGGGGAGGACGTGACCAGCCCTCTGTGGAGAAAGAAGTGGTTTGGGACTATTTAGAAAAGCTGGACGAGCACAAGTCCATGGGGCCAGATGCGCTGCATCCGAGAGTGCTAAAGGAGTTGGTGGATGTGATTGCAGAGCCATTGGCCATTATCTTTGAAAACTCATGGCAATCTGGAGGTAGTCCTGGATGACTGGAAAAAGGCTAATGTAGTGCCCATCTTTAAAAAAGAGAAGAAGGAGGATCCTGGGAACTACAGGCCAGTCAGCCTCACCTCAGTTCCTGGAAAAATCATGGAGCAGGTCCTCAAGGAATCAATTCTGAAGCACTTAGAGGAGAGGAAAGTGATCAGGAACAGTCAGCATGGATTCACCAAGGGCAAGTCATACCTGACTAATCTAATTGCCTTCTATGACGAGATAACTGGCTCTGAGGATGAGGGGAAAGTGGTGGACGTGTTGTTCCTTGACTTTAGCAAAGCTTTTGACACGGTCTCCCACAGTATTCTTGCCAGCAAGTTAAAGAAGTATGGGCTGGATGGATGGACTATAAGGTGGATAGAAAGTTGGCTAGATTGTCAGGCTCAAGGGGTAGTGATCAGTGTCTCCATGTCTAGTTGGCAGCCGGTATCAAGCGGAGTGCCCCAAGGGTCGGTCCTGGGGCCGGTTTTGTTCAATATCTTCATAAATGATCTGGAGGATGGTGTGGATTGCACTCTCAGCAAGTTTGCAGATGACACTAAACTGGGAGGAGAGGTAGATACACTGGAGGGTAGGGATAGGACACAGACGGTCCTAGACAAATTAGAGGATTGGGCCAAAAGAAATCTGAGAGGTTCAACAAGGACAAGTGCAGAGTCCTGCACTTAGGACGGAAGAATCCAATGTACCGCTACAGACTAGGGACCGAATGGCTAGGCAGCAGTTCTGCAGAAAACAACCTAGGGGTGACAGTGGACGAGAAGCTGGATATGAGTCAACAGTGTGCCGTTGTTGCCAAGAAGGCCAATGGCATTTTGGGATGTATACGTAGGGGCATTGCCAGCAGATCGAGGGACGTGATCGTTCCCCTCTATTCAACATTGGTGAGGCCTCATCTGGAGTACTGTGTCCAGTTTTGGGCCCCACACTACAAGAAGGATGTGGAAAAATTGGAAAGAGTCCAGTGGAGGGCAACAAAAATGATTAGGGGATTGGAACACATGACTTATGAGGAGAGGCTGAGGGAACTGGGATTGTTTAGTCTGCAGAAAAGAAGAATGAGGGGGGATTTGATAGCTGTTTTTCACTATCTGAAAAGGGGTTCCAAAGAGGATGGATCTAGACTGTTCTCAGTGGTAGCTGATGACAGAACAAGGAGTAATGGTCTCAAGTTGCAGTGGGAGAGGTTTAGGTTGGATATTGGGAAAAACTTTTTCACTAGGAGGGTGGTGAAGCACCGGAATGCGTTACCTAGGGAGGTGGTGGAATCTCCTTCCTTAGATATTTTTAAGGTCAGGCTTGACAAAGCCCTGGCTGGGATGACTTAACTGGGGATTGGTCCTGCTTTGAGCAGGGGGTTGGACTAGATGACCTCCTGAGGTCCCTTCCAACCCTGATATTCTATGATACTATACGTTAACATGTCTATCAGTATACACTGCTCTTTTTTTTTTTAATTTAGCGAGATCCACCAGAAGAAGAAATACCTTTTTGCACTTTAAAATCTTTCCCAGCTGCCATTGAGCACACAATACAGTGGGCAAGAGATAAGGTAAGTGTAGTGCCTGGCAATGTACACACATTCATTCTGTATTTAGAAGTGTGTGTGTGGGGAAATCAACTTAGAGAATAGTGACCTGCACAACACCATGTTTCTGCTTTTGTTTTTTAGTTTGAAAGTGCATTTGCTCACAAGCCTTCATTGTTTAACAAATTTTGGCAAACCTACCCATCCGCAGAAGAGGTCTTGCAGGTAGGAATAAATGTTGTGATTAAAATAAGGGGCTTGAAGCAATGGCCCTTACTTAAGATAAAGATTCAAGTTCAGTTCTGTTTTCATTGCTAATACAGAATCTGTGATGTGATAATAATTATTAAGGGTGCAGGTTTGTAACGGAAGTCACAGATTCCATGACTTCTGTGACTTCTGCAGCAGCCAGTGTGCCTGGCTCTGTGGCAGCTCAAGGAGCCCCTGTGCCAGGTGCACCGGCCGCTGCTGGGGCAGTCTCGGGCCACTGCACCTCTTCGCCCCTCCCGCCCCCCGCAGCAGCAGCAGAGTTTGGGTGTGGGGCAGGGGGTTGGGGCATGGGGTGGGGTGAGGTGGGTTGTGGGCAGCACTTACCTGGGAAGCTCCCCAGAAGCAACGACATCCCCCTTGCTCAGTTCCTAGGCGGAGGTGTGGCCAGGCAGCTCTGTGTACTTCCTCCGCCCAGAGCGCTGGCTTCGCAGCTCCCATTGGCCAGGAACCGCAGCCAATGGGAGCTGTGGGGGCGGTGCCTACAGGTGGAGGCAGCACGCAGAGCTGCCCAGCCATGCCTCTGCCTAGCAGCTGAGCAAGGGGGATGTCGCTGCTTCTGGGGAGCCCCCCAGGTAAGCACCACCCACAGCCCGCCTCACTCTGTCCCGTGCCTCTGCCCCGTCCCACACCCAAACTCTGCTGCTGTGGGGGCGCGGAGCCAGGTAGGGAGCCTACTGGCCCTGCCAACCCAACACCTCCCCGGCTCTCCCCAGCACCAGCGGGGGTCCTGGGCCACGCACCACTACCTCCCCCTGGCCCCAAGCAGCTGTGCTGCCCTCTCCCAGCACCCCCTCTCCCACCCCAAGTTTTATTCACTGGTATTTTTAGTAAAAGTTAATGGACAGGTCACGGGCCATGAATTTTTATTTACTTCTCGTGACCTGTCCGTGACTTTTACTAAAAATACCCGTGACTAAAACATAGCCTTAATAATCATGGGTCACCTTGGGTGCAAAATAAGGTTAGTTATAAATATCCACAATAGCCTTACCATCAGGAATACCCCTACCACTTCCTGAATTGCCACTGTGTCTCAGTTAGTAGCCCAAAGTTGAGTCAGTTGTGTGTAGAAAGCTGTTCTAGCTGATATGTACCTTCACACATGGGTGGGAGCAATGAGTTGTTATACTGCCCTCTGATAGTGGGCATCTTCCTGAGAACTGGTGTAACAACTAATCTGAAGAAACTAGAAAGAAACTAATTTGCTTCCAAGTTAATCATTTCATTTTTCTGCATGGTAAATTAACATGCAACTTCCAGTAAGAGGATTTGAACTTTCATTCTCTATACTGAGCATTGATTACCCCACGGTAACCGGATTGAGGCCGATTGAAACAAAATGGGATAAACCTCTTAAAAGCAAGTAACTTCAGAACTGCTATGTTAGGCAATAGTGTTTGGAGAAATTGCAAAGCTGAAGTTGCAAAAAGGGTGGCATGAAGTGAAATAGTGAAGCCTAGAATAAAGAATATTTCATAAATGAGACATCCACCTTCCCTTTTCTTAGTAAGGTAACAAAGTTTAATTTATTAAATGGTTGTAACAGAGCTTGTCCAGTCTAACACTGTTTTCCTATTCCCATTTTCTGTTCAGAGAATAAAGTCAGGAGAGAGTTTAGAAGGCTGTTTTCAAGCTATTAAATCACTCAGTAGAAGACCCCGAAATTGGTCACAGTGTGTGGAACTTGCAAGAATAAAATTTGAGAAGTATTTTAAACATAAGGTTTGTATGTAAAACCTGTTAATGTTGAGAAATGGCTTTTGATTAATTGAGGCTTATAAAATAATTTTTATTTATCTCATGGATAAAATACAAACATTATTTGCAAAAAGTTTTTCAGATCTGTTCCCTGTCACTTTCCTCCAGAATGACCAGGTAGTGAATCTTTGCTACAAATGCTACAATTAAAAAAATGCAAAACCCAGCTCATCTCTTCCGAAGATTTCACGTTGGGTATAGTCTTGCATAAATTATTAGAAATCCTCACGTTATCTTAGTGTCTCTAGACTGAAACTTCGGGTGGAACTTACTTTATTTTTTGGCAGTGTATCCGCTGAATAAATACCATATTTCTCCAGTCCCACAAGGTTGCCCCTCTATTAAAATATTGCTAATGCTTTCAGTGAATTGACTTTGAAGAGTTCTGTGTAAGCTCAAAAGCTTGTCTCTTTCACCAACAGAAATGGGTCCAATAGAAGATACTACCTCACCTACCTTGTCTCTCTTTTGTTCCAGTAGACTCTTTTAATATTGCACTAAGATTGGTGTCATCTTACTTCTTGTATTGGTGTACTTATTCAGTCTTCTCAAATATATAGCAGACAGGATGATTAAAACATGCCGACAGTGTTGACGTAGTTTTGAAGGTGTGATATGTAATGGGCTTAAATTATGTGTACACAAATGGGTGACTGTGTTGAAGAAAAAGTACTAATTGCATGCACAGTTCCTTGGTTGCTAGTGTGTACTTCACATGTTAAACAATATTTTTGGATGAAGACTGGAGAGTGCCATAATCAGTTGGCACCTGTATCTTCTGATATGCACGAGTGCTTTCATTACTTCAACCCTGTGGTTCTGAACAACTGGAAAGGAGCTCCCTACATGAACATAAATTTCTTATATATTCATAACTGATTAGAAAACTTTCCCTCTATCAGAGGGAAATATGACAAAGCTGGATCAAGACTTTAGAGCACCACAATGACATCTCTTTTTTATTTCATTCATATTTTGAAGTGCTGATTTGTGTATGATGGAGTATTAATAGTACTCTGGCATTTCTTCTCTAGGCTCTTCAACTACTTCATTCTTTTCCCCTTGATACACGATTAAAAGATGGAAGTAAGTATAAATAGCCACTTATACCTCACTTTGATGTGACTTTATGTAGTAAATCATTGCTTTACTGTGTTACTATGTTAGTAACTACTTAGAATTTCACTTTAAATTCTTCCAACTACCAGGTTTGTTTTGGCAGTCACCAAAGAGGCCACCTTCTCCAATAAAGTTTGAATTCAATGATCCTTTGTAAGTATTGTACCTCTATTGATATTTTGTATAGACCTGGAGGGAGGGAGGGATATTATTTAATAGGCTTGTGTAGATATGGAACTCATCCCATGCTGGTGGAGTGCATAAGTGAATTATCAGAAAAATTGTCGTCTGTGGAACTTCAGTTTGTGTGGTCTTAGCTCAGTTCAAAACCTCAAGTGCCGCCCGCGCCTTCCCCTTAATAGCAACCTCAGCGTAACCAAGGGTAGACGTCAGTGTTGCAAATAACTAAACTGAAAGTTTTAATGCAAAAGAAGCATGTCAAAGTCTTGAGGTTTTTCAGATGAAATATCTGCTTCTCCTTTGAGAAATTGCTCCCCACTCTTGGGGAAACACTCACCTAGTTTGTGAACTCAAGCTCTTAAAAAGTGGGATCAAATGGGAATATATATGGCAGTGCGTTGGATGTAGTTATTATAAGACTGAATTCTTTTGAGCGTGTGAAACGTATGCATCTCCTGTAACAAGCGTTTCATTGAATTCTCTCTGGTGTGACACTGACAAGAATAAGAGGGAGACTAAAAGTCAGTCATACAGGCCTCTTTTGAAGTTGTGCAGTGTCAGGACTTGTCTTCACTACGCTGCTGCAATCAGTGCAGCAGGTGTCAGTTTAGCAGGTCTAGTGAAGACCCGCTGAATCAATGGCAGAGCGCGCTCTGGTCGACTCCAGTACTCCAGATCCCCGAGAAGATTAAGGTAAGTCGACCGGAGAGCGTCTCCCGTTGACGCAGTGCAGTTATTCTCATAGCTGGAGTAGCGTAATTTAGGTCGACTTGCCCCGGTAGTGAAGACAAGTCCTCAGTGAGGATTTCAACATTTTGACAAGATAGTTTTGATTATACTCAGCTGTGATTAGCTGAAATCCTCCTTTTCTCATGTGTTCCATCTACTTTCTTAATGATCCTGTAATGTAAGGAAAATTATTCTTGGGCAATAGTTCCCTGATGTGTAGAAGCGTCCGATGATTATGTTGTTGTTAGTACTTTGGTAACACATTCGCCTTCATTTTTAGATCATAAGTACTTCAGGGCAGGAACCTTACTGTCTTGTGTTTTCTCAGAGCCTGACCCACTGGGGCCCCAATCGTGATTGGAGCTACAGGGTGCTACTGAAACACAAATACTGTTTAAAAATCTGAATTTAGATTTTGATACAAAAATAATGGCCTTCTCTTTTTTTTTTCCAACAGACACTACAGTTTCATAGTGAGTGGTGCAAAACTCTTTGCAAGAGTATACTGTGTCCCTGTCACAGAAAAGGTAGGTAATAATTCAATTATAATTAGAGCAGCGGTTAGATGTACTTGATACTCGGTATGCATTCAAATGCTACTGTTTCTGTTTGGTCTTCAGTGATAAATTGTTGAGAAACCAAATACTTTTAGAATTACAACTGGTCCCTCTACTGTTTTAGTCTTCAGCATGATGGTCCAGTGCCACCATTGCTGGTCTTTATCCATATTAATCTTCAAGAAGCTGCTTTACTTTTTAGTTGTCCAAACTTTTTCTTTAATTCCGTCCTTAAGAAGAAGAAGAAACACTATACCAGTATCTCAGCCGCGTTCAATCCGGATTAATTTCATTTGCCCTCCTCACTTACTTATTAGTAGACCTGTTTCTTCCCTATAATTACTTACCTTGACAATATTTGTAAAGGTCTGTCTTGCTCCCCTTAACCTTTTTGGCCAGCATTAACTCATTTTTCTTCCTATATCCTTTTTCCTATAAGCCGTAAGTGTATGTTTTTTTGCCTTTCCTCCATGATCTTTATTTGCAGTTCAGATTTTTACCCTCAGATCTTTAAGCAGTCTCTCATGTAGCCACTTTTGGCCACTATTTGTTCTTTGCAGTCTCCTTTAGCAGATGAACTACAGTCAAGATGCAACACAGTATGTTGTCTCAGGCTTTCCCACCCTTCTCAGTAGTGCTGAGATGAAGGAAGAACAGGAATTTCAAATAAAGGAAATGCTGGGTTATTTTTCACTATTGTGCATTTAACTTAATGCACATTGCTAGCTGCAAGAATATATAAACATTATAGAGAAGCGGATGTAAACATGGTAGCGTTAACATATGACTGTTGTAACGTGTATAAGTACCTAGTTATGTGTAATACTGTGATTGCGTTTTATAATGTAGGTAAATGCCACTTTTACAAACTTAGACCTTATAGAACTGTTCAGTATAAAATACCTTTGTGTTCCCCAGCCGGATAGTTTATGATGTTTCTTCAGTTTTAAGTAAGTGCGGAGTACCTAGCCCATAAACCTGTAATTCTGCTGTAAATGAAGTATAAATTACAAATATGTTTTTTAACTTTTTTCTGTGCCCTTTTTAAAAAGGGTAGGAGATATAATAAGGTTTTGTCTGTTTCTTATAAAAGTAAGCTGCAATTATGTTTATTTTAAAAAAAACAGGATATGTCAGAAGAAACTATTTTGAAGATAATTTCAGGAGTAAATATACAAGAGTTCAGACCTTCAAATAAAGTAGGTTTAATATTTTAATAAGCTCTAAGTTAAGCAAACACCTTTCTTGTGATCTTCCTTTTGTCGGTTGGTAATTCTCCCTTTCCTGTTATGTGGAGGAACTCCTGCTGAGAATATGGTTTGTGTAGCATATGTTCTTGCTTTGTTTCTCCAGGTTGTATATTCAAGATTTTGCATTTAAATATCCCAGCTAAATTGAACCAAAATGAAGCTGACAATGATCTGAACTCTTCAAAATTATTTTTTGTTTTTAAATTGAATCATATAAGTGCAGTCCATGGCCTTAAGCCTCCAGGCTTTTTTTATACCTGCACATCAACGTTTTTTAGTTAACTTTTAATTATCGTTACCATCAATGCTCTGGGTTACATTACTGTAATACTAGGAAAGAAAATGGGATTGTTTTTCTCCATGACGTAAAGCTAATGTTTTAGAGCTATATTAACCAAAAAGATTTCAGTGGGTCAGATCAGGCTGCAGCTGCTGAAAATACGTGGCAACAAACTGTCTCTTGTAATTTTTTATGTTGCAGCTTTGTGGAGAATGGAGTTGTTGAGACTATAAATCCTGTTCAAGTGTGGTGCTGTTACGTTGTTGCTGATCTTGATAGTTTGGCAGAAAGACGTATCTGACCCCTTCATATGTAAGGGCTTCTCTGTGTTTGAAATCCAACAGCAGCAGGGTTGCAGCTCTGCAGCTGTCGCGCTTCAGTGCAGACACTGCCTAAGCCAGTGGGAGGGTTTGTGTCCACGCAGGTAATAACACCTCCCTGTAGCTCGGTCGACAGAAGAATTCTTCCATTGATTTAGTGCTGCTTACACTGGGGGTTTGGTTGGCTTAACTGTGCCGCTCAGGGATGTGGATTTCTTCAGTTTTCCTAGCTGTTGAGAAAAGATCAGCTTTTTGGTTAGATGTTGGTGATAATGCAAGGCATGCCACATGTAATCTGTTTGGGCAACCGTGGCTCTGGAGCTAAGGGTAATACCATGCCACATACTCAGCTGCTGCATATATTCATAGGTTGTGCAGACAGATGAAACTGCAAGAAAACCAGACCATATTCCAGTAAGCAGTGAGGATGAGAGGAATGCTATTTTCCAGCTGGAAAAAGCCATATTATCCAATGAAGCTCTGAAAAGTGAGTAACTTCCTTTGTAAAGTACTCCACTACTTGTTGAGTTTTAGCTGCTACCGTAGTGCCATCTGTGTGCTGCTCAAGTCTTTGGAAAAATAGTTTAGTGCCTCGCCAGCTTTTCACTTTGGAGAGGGTTTTTAAAGCTTTCTTGTGTATCACCTAAAAAACTAAAAATTTCTTTTAAGAGATAATAGCTATCCGTAACAGGTTGTTTAAAAATATAAAAAAGCACAGACTGACTTCTAAGGGTTCCCTAAGAAATAAACATCTAAGTCCTAGTGGCTTTGCCATTATGACTGTTGTATCTCTTGAAGTACAGGTTCTCAACCTGGGAGTCACAAATGGGCGTTAGAGCATTGTGACCACCCTGCCCTTTTCCTGTTGCTATGCGTGTGTGGGTGGGTCCTGGCTAGATCCCAGCCAGACTGGGAGTGGTCTTGGTGTGGAAAAAAGGTGAACTGCTGCCTTAAATTACTTTCTTAAGGGGAACTTGATTTGTAATTGCTCTAATAGTAAAAGGGTGCCTGGTCAGGTACTTCAGACACGTGAAAATATTGATGCTTAAAAAAGTAATAATTAGATGTAACTCTAGTCTTAGTGAAATGATTACACACTGCTAACACTTACACAAAGGGGATCCGTACAGTACAGGGTGGGGAAGAATGCCCACAAAACAGTCCAACACTGGTTCCTGGCACTGCAAAGTAAATTAAGTGCTTGGTGTCTCCATTAATATTAAAAAACAAAACAAAAAACCCGCACCCAAATGCAATAGACTCAGTCCTCAAATATGGCAGCTGGTTTTCTTTGTAGCACAGATACCCCTGCACCAGGACCTAATACTCCCATATCTTTAAAAAGCATATAATTGAAACTGTATTAATCAAATAAATTACTGATGTTCTGGGTCTATTTTAGAATTCATTCATTTTACTGGTCAACATTTGATTTTTGTTTCATGAACAGATGACTTGCAAATGAAGATGCTCTCCTTTGAAAAAGATGATGATGCAAACGGGCATATAGACTTCATAACAGCAGCATCTAATCTGCGAGCCAAGATGTACAACATTGAACCAGCGGATCGGCTCAAAACAAAGCGGATCGCTGGAAAGATTATTCCTGCCATTGCAACTGCTACTGCTGCCGTGTCTGGCTTGGTCAGTGAGTTTACATTTTGAGGAATCTTTATTTTGCGAAACCACCTCTGATCTGCGAGAAGCAAATCCCCTCTTTTCTGCCTGTTCTTCATTATTTGAGTGTTGGTTAATGCTAATACATCCCTGCTGCAAGACTTTTGGTAAAACTGATCCTAATCTAGGTTTAACTTTACAGTGGCCTCTTGCTTCTGTGATCCTGCAGCGTAGGCTTTATGGCATTCTGGAAAGATTGGGAAGGGGGTATTAATTACCAGTATAATATACTTATCTTTAAACAAGTAGAAAACTTTGAAAGGCAAGAAGCAGTGTTTTCTGTGGTATAGAATATGTGTGTTAAAACTCACCATTTTGAATGTGATACAGCATTTGGTGTTAGCAGTATGAGAATCCAATGGCATAGTTTATAAACCAATTTCATCATGCTTTTAATGCTAGTTTAGCAATTAGAAGGAAACTTTAATGTGCAAACATTAAGGGTAACTACTGTATTTACAAAAGATTTGATGAACTAGTATTAAAATAGGATAAACCTATTAATGTTAACACCAGTGTGAGTGTGACACGTCTTAGCAAGAAGGTGTCAGCTACCAGACTTGAGGTAAAATGTCAGTTTGCAGTCCTTTATTTCACATACATTCTTCACTTTATATTTGAGAAATGTTTACTCCATTGAGATCAATACAGGCCATGTGCTGTCAAGGAGAGAAGCAGTTGCCACTGAGTTTAATCTTATGTAATGTAAGAGTAGGTGAGAGTCCCTTCAATTACTTGAAATTAAATGCATGCCCCTTCCTTTTTCTGTTGTGAAGAGGTCATGTATTTTTAGCAGTGGAATAGCAAAGAAATTGTTTATAGTCCAGGAGAATAAAGGCCTGGAGTGTGTCTTGGTGATCTGTGTATGGATCTCTGAATTTCCATGGTCACTTCCACACAGAGGGGTAGGTATTCTCTGCAGCACTATCCTTTGCTCTGTGCACCAATTTCTACGTAGTAATACAGGTGGAAGAGTCATATTCCCTCACCTTGGGTCCTTTCCACTGCTGTTGGGCAGCCAGTGTTGGCATGGCACAGGCAGGAGCAGTAATGCTGTGGGAGAGGGGGACTAGCAGAGCTAAAAGTGCCTTTCAGTCTGGTGGGTTTTGGGGGTGGTGTTTCAGCCTTCAGTGTATACAGTCTGTTAACCTCTTCCACCAGAGGGAACCTTTCCAGAGGAGGGTGTGAGCCAGCCCATGTTCATGATTGCTGCATACCTGGGTTCTGATGATAGAACTTCATTTGTAGCAGAATAAAAACACATTCATAGGTCAAAAAACTCCATTAATTTTGAATATAAAGCAACAAATAACTTACCAACGAAGTGGGGAAAAACCTGAACACACTATTGGCGTTTTTGCAGAAAACCTCAATCTTAAACTGGAAAACCAACAGTAATGTCAATGTGGTCGAGGTTCAGCTATTTCTACGCAGCTCCATTTTTGGCTGGGAATTTCCTCGGTTTCCAAAAATGATGACAAAGTTTCAGTGATGGGACTAGCTTTCATGCTATGCACTGACTGAAGAAGTTGCAACTTATGCAGGGATAGATTCCACTTCTTCCCCAGACCACCCCAAAGCCTGCTGCTCTCCATATCAGAGATGCTGCAAACTTTGCTGTATTGGAGTTCAGAACTCTTTGCAATACCAATAACCTAGCCTCTCTTCCTGTCTCCCACCAAAAAACAGTCAAAGCTCTTAGTCCTTGCCAAAATCAGCAGAATAAAACATACTTGGAGTTACTAGGCCAAGATGTTGGGTTATTACTAACCAAATTTTTAAAATGTTTGAGATCTGAGATCACTGCCTTATTTTTTCTGAACCCATCTCTCCCAAGTTCCTTGTCTGGTTTGTCTCAAGCTTTCCAGAAAATTCTGCCCTAATGTAAGAACACATACGCCTGGACATAGAATTGGAGATATTAGGGAGGGGTTTGAAATTGGGCATACTGGAAGGTTAGCACCAATCTTAATTATGCCCCGCCATGCTGACACTCTGTCCCCTTTCTCTGACAGTGATTTCTATTGTTCCTATTAATATTAATGGAAGACCATACCAAATGTCTTCCGCCTACCAGTCTTAGCCCGCTGTAAGTCCTTTACTTGAATTGGCGTGCTGCTGAGTATATCAAATTTTATGTACCAGCTTTATCCCAAGAAATTCTGTAATTTGTAAAGTATTAAGTAACTCTGTCTTTGTGTTTACCCTAGGTTGCCCTGGAACTGATCAAAATTGTGGGTGAATATCCATTTGAAGCATATAAGAACTGTTTTTTAAATCTAGCCATTCCAATAATAGTGTTCACAGAAGCTGCTGAAGTAAGAAAAACAGAAATAAGGTAAGGAGCACAATGATGGTGTGTTGTCTAGGAACTTATGTTTGATATTTGAGAGGGGTGTACTGTTACATCAGGATCTGGAGACACGCAGTATGTATGGGAATTGGAGGGAACCCATACAACCTGGCTACGTGTTGTCTTTTGGTCCTCATACAACAACAATATGAAGAAACTACAGTTGGGTTCCAAGTAACTATGTTAATTTTGTACAGACATACAAGGCCTCGCTACCTACTACAGCTCTAGCTGGTTTCTAAACCACAGAACACAGTGAGCACTTGGAGGGGTAGTTTGCAATTCCTATCACTACACTAAGCATTACTAGTATTCTTAGATCTGGTGTGGCTGTTCTCAAATGTACAGTGCAAGGATTTGGAAAGCCAACATAAACATTCTGACCTATACAAACTGGAGACCAGATTTTCCAAAGTGCTCAGCCTTGTTCTCAATGGGAGCTGCTGATTATTGAACAATTTTGAACATCTGGTCCCTGCTTACTGCCTTTTTAACTATTATTTCAGTTAATAAATGTATTAGTCAAACATTGTTCAGTCTGCATAGTCTTTGGTTGCAAATATACATATCTATGCAGTATAAAACTACAAGTTTGCCAGTATCTTTCTTCACCTTATTTGTTTTACAGTAATATCTAGAGGCCTAATCTGGGTTCAGGGCTTCATTGTACTAAGTAATGTGTACATGCATACTGAGGGATGGTCTCTACTTCAGAGAACTTAGTCTAAATAGACAAGACAGACAAAGGGAGGGAGGGGAAATAGGGGCAGAGAGAGGAGGAAAGTTAAACAGTAGGTTAATAGCAGAGCTACTGATAATGACAATATCAGTTTCTGAAGAAAAGACTTTGAATCCACACTTCCAGAGTGCAAGATAAATGAATGTTTAGCACTCTGTTCTTTTTCAAACAGAAATGGAATATCATTTACAATCTGGGACAGGTGGACTATTTATGGGAAAGAAGATTTCACTCTGCTGGACTTCATAAATGCTGTCAGAGTAAGACTTCACTTACTGTAATGGTTTAGTAGAGGTTGTGGGGAAAATGGCTTCATTTTTTTCTGGCTTGTGTCAAGCTCCAATTAATGCCAAAATAATTTTTAGGAATAAGTGCATGTTTGTGTGGCCCCTGATCAGTGCTGTCAATTGAGTATATAAAACGATTCAATCAAATCAATTTCAATAAACCATTGGTCAATTTTATATTTAATGCATGGACATTTTTCTTATCTGGGATGTTGCTTTTTAGAAATGGTTCCATCATTTGGAACTAATTGTCTGTCTGTCTGCAGTCTGCTAAAATGTTTGCATTCCTGAATTGTAGGAGAAATACGGAATAGAGCCAACAATGGTTGTACAGGGCGTCAAAATGCTGTATGTTCCTGTAATGCCTGGACACATCAAAAGATTAAAGCTGACGTAAGTACTAATAAGGTGGTAAAAACGAACTGTGGCTCCAGGGATGTGACCTGGTACGTTAATGATTCTTTTTACTTGCTTAATGTGGCTGGCACCTAGATACCATGGTGATAGGCACAGCATAAATACATGAAAGCTCTTGATAGCTCCATTCCCTCAAGGGATTCTTGAGCAGCAACTTGGAGTTCTGTCACCCGTTCACCGTACGCTACGCTGTAACTCGAGCCAAAACTGCAGATGCAACTGCAGGGACGGCAGTACCACGAGCATCTCTGCTGACAGCTTCCCTACACCCTTCTCCACTCTGAACATGGCCTGCCAGTCACCCATATGTGGAATACACATAGGGACCATCACTCGAAGAAGAAATGGAGGTTACTTACTGTAACTGGAGGTTCTTTGAGATGGGTGGTCCCTATCTGTATTCCACTACCTGCCCTTCTTCCCTTCTGCTTTGGATACTGTTGGATTGTGCTAAGAGGAGGAACTGAAGAGGCATCAACCCGCACTGCCTCTTATACCTTTGGTCAGGAGCACAAGGGAAGCAACTGCGCATGTGCGCGTCAACGGATTCTGCTCTGGAAAATCTCTGGTCTTGGGCACATGGCATGCATGCGTACCCATGTGTAGAATACAGATAGGATCCACGCATCTTGAAGGACCTCCAGTTACAGTAAGTAGCCTCCATTTCCAGAGTACTGAGTGCTGGGAGCACAAAGCTGCAGTTTATAGCTGTTTATCATGTAGCTGGCTGCCAGCAGGCGTTTCCACAGTAAAAATGGAGTCCCCTCACATAAGTTTGGTTATATTTTATTCACCCTACAAAGTGGTTTTCTTTGGTCTCTTGAAGTTTAGTTTTTAGGTGCACTGGTGACTGTAGTGCATTTTGAGTGACCTTATAAACCCTGATCGGTTTTTATTTCCGAGGCGCTGCATATTTTCATTCTTGCTCTAAAAATAATTGCAACTACCCAATGGCTCAGATTCGCCAATGTAGGCGTTTGTGTCATGCCCTTGCATTCAGAATGATGCTCTGCTGCATCAGTTTGTCATTCTGTCTTATGAAACTTGCTTTTAAGGATGGCTGAGTGGCTCCATTGAATTTACTGTCCACCTCTTGTGGAAGGGTAAGACCCTTAATTGTTCAGGTGAGAAGAGACTTACGCTTTCAGTGGTTCTTGTAATGTAGCAAATTTCAAAAAGAGCAAACTTCAACTAGATTCCAAATGAAGACTGCAAAACTCATAGACTCTCACTGCAGAGCACTGATCTGCTATGCCATCTCAATCAAAATAGTCAAAATATTTTTGGGTAACTAGTAAATGTGTAATCTAACAGTGTTAATTGGCTCTTGCAGATCAGAACGTTCTTATAAGTTTTATTTAAGAATAAGATGCTGTACAATGAGGCCACTCTTCCAGGGTGGTACTTCAATAATAAAGCCGCATACGGGGCATGTTTTAGTGCTATCTACTGCAATAAGCCTACTAGCATTGCAGCTGATATTCAGCAAGGGCTCAATCCTGGCTCTTTGCCACCACCACTATCCAACTCCAAAATCCCTGACAATAGAAGGCCCAAACTGCAGCAGAACAGTCCCATTGCAAGCGGACCCTATAACTTCCTGCACGCAGAGCTCCATGATGGCTTTCTCCAGAGAACCATGGAAAGAGCCATTGTGGGTGGACAGTGGAGGTTTTGGAAATGTGACCATTGGATTTGTTCATACACAGTACAAATCCATTGGTCAAAACTGCATGTGGGGTGTACAAAGGGCCATGCCCATGACTACTGCCCATATGATCGGGGCAACAGCTCTTGCATGGATCTATCTGCCCTATTGGTGGATGATGGGGGAAAGAATTGTTGTTTTCCTCCAGACTCCCAGCCCTGCACAAAATCTTTTCTTTGCTTTTTATCACAAGCAACATAATCATTCAGAGGTTGACTGATCTCGGAGCAAAAGCAGAAATACACTAACTGAAATGTGACCTTCCACAACCAAGAGAGAGCAACTTTGGTATATCGCATTAATAGAAGTTTCATTGTCTTTAACCACACTTCTGATGGATTGCACTTCATTCCTGGAAGAGCTGTCAAAATAAAACAACTTCCCATAACACAGGATAGCTCAGCCCAGCCGGCTCTTTGCTTCTTTTCCTGCTCTTACAAAACTTGTCTTCCTTTCTTTGCAGGATGCAAAAGCTAGTGAAACCATCAGCTGATAAAAAATATGTGGATCTCACGGTGTCGTTTGCTCCAGAAACAGATGGAGATGAAGACTTGCCAGGGCCACCAGTGAGATACTACTTCATCCATGAAGACAATTGATGGTAATGCTACTAAAGTCGCTCTAGGACCATTTGCTTTGAAGGGAGTGTGCTGATTTCGGCTTAAATCAAATAATACATATTTCTTTGGTGAAGCCTTAATTAAATCAGGAACAGTCAAAGTCAGTGAATTGCACTGAAGAGGTCTGTCAAACTGGATTTACTGTTCACCTGTCCCTATTCTCTGCATACATCTGCCCGTTCATAAAGAGGACTGGAGGTTTGCTGAAATGGAATGTCATGTATAATGCGTACCACAAAGAAGAGATTTATATTAATTTATGGGGGAAGGGGGAAAATGGCAAACTTAGCATCTTATTTCAATATGCAAGATAAACGTTAAATGGGGGGGGAGCAAAAATTGGGGAAATTGTTTTATAACATGCTGGTCAATAATGTTTCATAATCCATTTCTTATGACTCTCTTCTAAAATTGGGGTGCCAACCACATAATCTGAGCACTAGGCCAAATTCATCCCAAGTGTAATTCTATTAAAAAAGCAAATGAATTTGCCTCACTTACATTGTCGGTGTTCTCTTCTGAGCCATTGCTATTACTGTATGTTGGAGCAGTTATTTTTAGGTCAGTCTGGATGTGGAAACGCAGGGGGCGGATTCTCAACTGGTGTAAATTGTCATAGCTCATTGAAATCAACCGAGTGATGACAATTGAGTTCTGCCCCAAATTTGCAGTTTGGGAACAGTGAAGTATGGAGAAAGCTGAATTTTGTTGGAGAGTTATGCCCTTATTCTCCCAATTAAGCTCTTCTGCTTGATGAAGAGGCAGGTAAAGTTGTGGCTTAAATTTTCTGCTTCCAAATTAAGAGCACAGTAGCAAATTGTTACCTTTTGAAGGGGGAGGGTCAAGAGGATATTCTGTGTATTTCATATCAAACATTTGGTTCTTGTTATCTCCTCTTGGTGCCGTAACTCTAGAAGGAAGCTTTATATAGCATATCTGTCTCTACAACACAAATCTGAGTTAATCTGAAAATTGAGTTTATATTGGCCTCAATCTATAATTTAGGTGTCTAAAGTCTGATAGATCTATTTAATTCAGTGGCAGTCAGGAAATCATTTTGGCAATTAGTAGAAAATGCTGGTGCAGTACGACAGCATCAGTGGCAGAATTCTTCAGCATCTACGCACTGGACAGGTGAGCTTGTGTGAATTGTTTCTCTGATTATGGAAAAACTAAAGCAAGTGAGATGGGAACAAAAATCTAATCTACTAACATCGCCCTAAACATTATTATTAGTTTTGCTTTGGAAATAGTTTGCATTTACTGTATCTCCTGCATATGATGCAAAACTTGTTCACCACTATAAAATCAGTGATGTCAATATATGATTCAGTTTATTAACCTTTAGGGATATTTTGGAGCCTAAAATATTGGATAATTGTGCTTGTTCTCATCCCCCCTTTCCTCCCAATTGGTTTATTCAAGAACAAAATATCCAGATGGTTCGGCATTTGGACACCAAATATGTATTGAATTTACAAGCTGGAATCCACTAAAATTATTCCAATATTTGGGAATAAGTCTTAAATGTAGTACCTCTTTTGTAAGGTGTATATATTTTTTACTCTCAACATAGTTTATAGATATTTTATAGTTTTAACAGATTGGTTTGAAACCCAGCTGGTTTATTTAACTTTTTTTTTTTTTTTTTTTACAACTTATTCTTTAAAAAAAAAAAAACACAAAAACCGAACATTCTGTAAAACAGGCAAAGAGATGGCATTCGTAGAGATGGCAAAGTGCATAATAATTGACATAGGGCAAAAGGCAGACAGGGAAGACTATTTGAGAGTAAATATCTGTTTCTGAGTACTGACTGAAATGTGTGTTCCCCCCCAGCAATAGCAGGGACTGTAAATCCCAATTGAAATCTGTGATATAGGTTTTATTTTTTATTTAAATGTTTGGGGCAAACGTAAAGCACTGTGAACTCTAAAAGTCAGGGGCTGGGAAACAATAAAATGTAATTTGAGTAACTAACTTCTTTGTTTATTTACTCAACATGAAAGCGGAGTCGGGTATGTTAGCTGGATGTTAATATCACATAGAACACCTTTGAAAATAAGGAGTCTATAAAAGTCTGTTAGTCTGGGTGCTTTCCTGACTTAGATCTGATGGTCTCTTCAGGGTTAAAAGTCAATATTCAAATGTAACATACCGAGTGGCCTTTATTAACAGCTTCCTATTTCCTGACAGCATGTAGTTACATGCTGTGTTGGCACTTGAAAACAGGGCTTGCTCCAGCATTGAACACTCATGCACTTTTGTGAACTCTCAATATACAGGTGGCGGGAATTGGGGGCCAAAATTAGCAAAACACAGAGACATCTCCACATCTCACAAATAGTGGGTGCCCTTTGGGTGCCTTCTGTGGATGATTTCTGCCTAGCTGAACCAATGTATTTACAGTAGTATATATGCTAGGTCACTGCGCATTCTCAGTTTGATGTGTATTTCTCTGGATTTGTCTGAACAGAGGTTGACAGGAGTAGGTTTTTATTACCAAATGTAAAGAGAACATAGCATGTGACAGAAATGTGTGTGGCCCTACTAGCCAGTAACAATTGCTGTTCATCTTTTCTCACATTAAAAATAACCTGAACTACTGACAAAGCGGATGAACATATTTTTAAATGGAGATGTCTGTAGTGATCTAACAGCTGCCAGGTGAGCACTGATTCATCTCAGTGATATATCAACCAGGAGCCCTAATTACAACATGAACCATGCTACTGCTAATCACTTCAGCAAAACCACAATTTGCACATGGAAAGTACAAGACACAAATGTAGTGAAGAAGAATAAAAATTCCCCATTATTTCAATTCACAGCAACGTGCAAATTTCAATTTGGGATATTGCAAACTGCTGCTAAGTGATGCTACTCAGAGAGATTACTTCAGCAGAATGGTCCTCCTCTGTATGCTCTGAAATAATCTGAAATGCTTTTTTTTTTTTTATAAACATGAAGTTGCTCTCTAATACTTTGGAAAAATCGCTGTTCAGCAAAAGGGATACAACAATGTACGGTGTGAAAAGCCGTGTGCTCTCCCTTATTTCTCCATTTGAGTAAGACTGAAGAGGTGGTGGGGAAAGCACCTACGAGAGATGAAGATTATTTCTGCCATGTTGAGGGCATACATCCACCTCTTTTTGCTCCATTTGCAGTTTTGGGCTACTACTGAGCTGCTATTAGATGCTCATAGCAGCAGTGACCACCATGGCTCTCTGAGCTACAGGTTGTTTCCATTTCTTGCAGAGTTAGGCACTGTCTATAGAAGCATGATCCATCACCACAAGATTTTGCTCTACAGCACGTTATCCCTTCAATCGATTCGGAACTCGAAGTTGGTGCAAAGTGCCTCAACTTCAACTTAAGTGGGGAAACTTCACTGATTGATTACCTGTTGATTTCTGAGTGGAGCTTACGGTGTTTAGTTCTGAACTATAAAGCTCTAAATGGACTGGCAGCTTCCTAGGTGAGGGACTGCTTTTCTCACCCGATATACAGTGCTGCTGCAGTTGCTATTTACTGCTCAAGCTGGACCTACTCAATTAATACAAGTGGGGTTGCAGTACTGGTGGAAGCAAATCCTTTGGGAGGGCCTCTGAATTTCAAAATTCATTTTCCTCTTCCTTGGGCCACAGTAGCCCAAGCCTAGACTTTATGGGACTCTCCGAAGATCCATTTCTTTTGGCAGGGTACGGGGAGGGAAGGGCTGAAATGGGTTGCCCTCCCTCCCTGCTTTTGAGGAATATAAGAACATAAAAACGGCCAAACTGGGTCAGACTAAAGGTCCATCTAGCCCAGTATCCTGTCTTCTGACAGTGGCCAATGCCAGGTGCCCCAGAGGGAATGAACAGAACAGGTCATCATCAAGTGATCCATCCACTGACACTCATTCCCAGCTTCTGGCAAACAAAGGTTAGGGACACCATCCCTGCCCATCCTAGCTAATAGCCATCGATGGACCTATCCTCCATGAATTTATCTAGTTCTTTTTTGAACCCTCTTACAGTTTTGGCCTTCACAACATCCTCTGGCAAAGAGTTCCACAGGTTGACTGTGTTGTGTGAAAAAATACTTCCTTTTGTTTGTTTTAAATCTGCCTATTTGGTGACCCCCCCCCCCCCCGCCCTAATGACTTACCTAGCAGCCTAAATTTGGCCTCCAGGACCTCTCACCTATCCTTCCCTATGTCATTGGTACCTACATGTACCACAACCACCAGCTCCTCCCCAGCACTACACATAAGTCTATCTCGATGTCTCAACCTTCACACCAGTCAGGCAAGTCACCATGCGGTTTTCGCGGTCATTGCAAATCCAGCGATCTATGTTTCTAATGATTGAATCCCCCATAACTATTACCTGTCTCTTCCTAATAACTGGGGTTCCTTCCCCTGGAGAGGTATCCTCAGTGCGAGAGGATACCACAACATCATCTAGAAGGAGGGTCCGAACCAATGTTCCCTCTAATTTTTGACAGGTCGTGTGCGCAAAAACTTTCTTCTGTGCAAATTTTTGTGCGTGCAGTATTTCGCCGTGTGCGCAGGGTTTAGGATCTGTGTGCGTGCACACAGCCTAGAGGGAACAGTGATCCCAGCTATGGGATCGTTTCCCTCTGCTCCAGTTGAATGTTCCCCTTCCCTGAGACTTTCATCCTCCTCAACAGCGCAGAGGCTGTCAGATGGGGGGTGGGACCGTTCTATTGTGTCCCAGAAAATCTCATAAGGCTGCTGAGACAAATGTGCTTAAAGCCATGGAGATGGACTTTGTTTTGTACAAACTGGAAGCCTCAGGAAACAGACATCCAATTTAATGTCCCGTAATTTATTCCACCAGCTTCTGAGATTTGTTGATACAAGATGAGACTGTACTACTAAATTTAGGCCCCACTGGGATTTCCTGGTTTAGAATGTGACTTTTTTCCCCAAGAAAACGTCTGTCCCTCCTACAGTCTTCACTTCAAAGGGGTTGATTTGCGCTTTGTCTGTCAGCCTCTTGTCTCTTCGCTCTTTCTTTCAGCTCTTTGCAAAGAGTTTCTGAAAGAATGGGAAAAACACTTGTTAACACTAGAGAGCAGAAGTGTCATGGCAGAGCCATTCCAGCTTCAGCAGCTTCCCAGCGGGGCTTGCGCTCTTCATTGTCACTACAACACGGTTTCTCAACTCTCACTCTGCTTATTCGCCTTATTTATATTGTAGGTAGAATCTACAGCCTCCACTGAGCTAGGCACTGTACGTGTACGTACACACTTTTTTCATTTTCCGTACTAATTTGCCATAAACACTCCCTCCCTTCTGTGCTGGGCTAGCCCTGACTCCTGTCTTAACTCAAGGCAATAGGAGAAGCTGGAGGGAGATGATTTAAATATTCAAGCTGTTAAACTGTCCTGGTGGGAGAAGAGCACTTCCAGCTCAAGTGCCGCCCTTGCCAGCAGTAGCAGAACTGGACTTTGTCTACTCTGTCCAGCATATTCAGAGGCCCTTTCACATTATCTACTGTAAATAAGTTTGTCCTAGGCCAGTAAGAGCACCTTCGATTATTGCAACAGTTTTTATAACTCTCTTGCTTTTCACCATTTTTTTTTCAATTTCTCTGAAAGTCCTTGAGTCATTTTCTCAGCACTGCACGGGTCTGGATTCCTCCTTCTACAGAGGAATCAACTGGATTACTTTAATTCATGGAAGCATTTCCCTTGGCTCTAGGTTTTGATAAAGTTTGTTCTTACAAAATCTAAGTTTGGGGGCAAATTTTAAGTCCGTATCCTCAAGCATAAGCAAGGTAAGTGTCCAATGGAGGTGGCTAGGAGTAAATATTGTGATTGGGGCCCTAATGTACCAGGTGCTGTACAAACAGAGCTCCAGGCCCTGAAGAACTTCAATCTAATGACATAAAGAGGATGACGATACACCATGCGAGCAAATCTGGTGAAGTGGCACAGGTTTGTCAATTCGAGGTGGTTTTTTTTAATGGGTCAGAGGAAGAGAATTGGAAAAGTGGAAGAGTCACAGCTTATCACCTGCCTGGCCATGATCAGAATGGTGGTTTTTGGAGGCATCGTGGCGAAGGTGAGGTTTAAAGAGGACATACAATTAGGAACTGTTCAGATTTTAAGAGTTTTGCCCATGCCATGCTGCTTTTGATACTGAGGTGTGCAGACTGATAGAGATGCTGCTGTAGCCCCCACTGCACGTGACTCTTCCCTCCCCAAAAAACTCACTTTCCCCTGACTTCAAACCTAACTTTCAAAGAGACAGAAGGCCCCCAAAGCTGTCCTGTCCTCACCATACATGTATCTGGCTACAGGATTCTCCTGAAGCGGTGCTGTTTCTGTCTCAGGCATAGGGCTCCTGAGAGGCTTGGCTCCGGGATGAGGGACAATCGCCGGGTGCATCTCTCTTGGAGCATGCTCTAAAGGAAGTCCAGCTGCAGAAAAAGGACAGAAGATTTAATGCTCCCCTGAAGAACCTAGCCCCATTTATTAAGAATAATGGTATGTCTACATAGCAAAGAAAACCCAATGACTGGCTGGTGCCAGTTGGCTTGGGCTGTGGGCCTTTTTCACTGCTGTGTAGACTTCTGGGCTCAGGCTGGAGCCCAAGCTCTGGGACCCTCCCAGCTCTGCTGAAAGAATAGGTGGCTTACTTCAGTTATTTTGTAATTAGAGTGATTTGATAGAATTAACTCCTCCTCTGTTTGTAACGTGAGATGTTTTTGTTCAAAATATTCAATCCATGTCTTATGCCCAAACGTTTCAGCCCATATGGCCTGCTTGCAAATTAGTTGCTGTGCTTACATGTAGAAACAAGCCGCATACCCGATTTGTTGTCATACGTGTGTGTGACAAATGGCTTCAAGCTCCCTTGAGTTTGATTCACAAAGTAATCAATGACATCATGAAGGCTCAGGAGCATAACCTAGGTAACAAAAAGGGGTGTGAAAAGTTACTGTGAGCCACGTTTTCAGTCTGAAATGTGTTAGCAGGTAGGTACATAAAGATATTGTCAAGTAGCTGAAACTGCAATGCACTGTGTTTTGAGAGCCACCTACTTACTATAAGTGCGGTGAAAATAGGAGCTTCCAGGAGCATGCAAATAGAAGGGCAAAATACTTGCTGAAAATCAGCATTGCATGTTAGGCACATTGTAGGAGCGGGCTCATGCACTGCACTGAGGGGGATGCACCGCAGGCTTGGGCCTTGAACAAGGCGGAAGCTTGGGCTTGCTTCCCAGAAACCCCTGCTGCTGCCTTTCTCTCCCTCAGTGCAAAGTGCAGCTCCAGCCAGGCTGGAAACAACCTGGTGTGGAGCTCCTTTTGGCCCCAAACAAAGGAAAGGTGCTAGTACAATACAGTGTGGGTTCCTCCCTTGTCTCAGCCCAGGCTTTACTTTGGGGACATGACACAAACCACTAGAAAAACACTTGTCTCTTGAGGTCCTGCCCCTCTTCAGCTCAAAGTTTTTCTAGACAGGCTATCGGATCCTACCGGGGGAATTTGGGTTGAGTGAGAGCGCCTGGATTTGGGCTTGGATTTTAATCTTGTTGTCAGACAGGGAGAAAATGAGCTGAAAGGTTTTAATAAAATGGCTCCACAGGATATTCCACCACCCCCATCATGGCACAGCTTCATTTTAGGATCCTCACCAAAGGCAGATGTTTGAATAGCAGGAGGAGATGCTAATACCCAAGAGATGCTTCCAGGACAACAGGGGAATGGAGAGCTGGCCTGAAGTTTTGTGGGGTCCAATGCAAAGTAGAACATGTGCTCCCTTTCCAGATTTGTCCCCCTAGGCTTGCACACCTATGACACCCTTGTCTGTGATCCCCAGAAGCTGCTGCAACCTCTGCCATTGCCAGTTTGTGAGGCTCCATGGCTTTACTATTTGTCTGGTGTTCAAAATAATTTTCATTAGTGTTTCACAGTGCTTTTTATCAGTTGATCTCAACGTGCTTTACATAGGAGATCACGCTTAGTATCCCCATTTTACAGGTGAGGAAACTGAGGCAGAAAGTGACCTAGCGGGCCTCTGGCGGAGCCAGGAATACAGCCCAGGTCTTCTGAGTCCTAGTCCAGTGCCCTCACCACAAGGCAACAGTGCCTCTCATTTGGTCTTTTGTTTTAGTTCAGCTTTTTAAACCAATTTCTGTACGTAACGTTTGGGCTCTCCTTCTGGGCACTTAGAGCAACCCACTGAACTAGTACCAGTTTATTTAACCATCTTTGGTTTAGACCTTTTCCGCTCTCCTTTCTGTACTAGGTCAGTAACATTTTCATTTGAGCTAACAGTCCCCACATCCAATTCCAGTTAAGCTGGGGCTATTCAGTGGCAGAGGCCTCAGAGAAAAGGAAACTTGTAGATTTCAGGAGACCGAGTTGCAGGGTGTGGTGTGGTAACACCCTTGAGTGCCCAGTCAAGGGCAACAGAGGTTACAATTTCCTACTTTGAGCAGTTCCACAAGGAAGCTGCCAGCATGAGCACAGAGATCTAACCAACCTGCAAATCCAAATGAAACCTTAATCATCCTGTAGTGCCATGGTAATTTTGGGCGAGCAGTCTGATTTCTCAAGTTTCGATTTCTAAATTGTGATGGAAGACCCGGCATTTCAGAACTAGATAGAAGAGAAGGGTGAGCCACCCGGGAGAAAGTTGCACCGATTTAATTTAAGGTGTGAGTTTCAACACATCTAGTTAAACTGGTAAAAAGAAAAAAGGCTGTATGGACACTTATTTCTGGGTAAACCAGGGTAATTTCAGTTTAGGTTAAACCTGTTCTTAATTGGTTTAACTGAAACAAGCCTGGCGAAAAGCCAAATAAGAGAGTCCACGCAGATTTTGCACTGTTTGATCTAAATTGGTTTTAATTCACACTTTTAGTTAAACTGGTACTGGTAAATGGGTACAACTCTGCATGTAGACAAGTTCAGATACGAGTTCAGTTTACAGGCTGGTCACAGACATAGAATTAACTTCTCAAAGGTATAATAACATGATCCAATTTTTAACTGAGTAATTAACCACTGGAAAAATTTACCAAGGGTTGTGGTGGATTCTTGGTCACTGACAATTTTTAAATCAAGATTGGATGTTTCTTTAAAAGTTCTGCCTTAGGAATTATTTTGCGGAAGTTCATTGGCCTGTGCTACACAGGTCAGACTAGATGATTACAATTGTCCCTTCTAGCCTTAGAATCTATGAATCAGACAAATCCCTGCTTTTTTTGTTCTACTTTTCCATACTCTTTCCAGCTTTCTAACACAGACCCAATATATGGTTTTATATCGCCAACAAGGAAACACCCACTTACTGGTCTTGCCAGTTCAACTGTGTAACCTTTGCCCATGTTCACCACTCTGTAGTGCTTTATGCATGGCCCACTGAAACAAAAAGAAAGTACAGTATTAATACACTGCTGTTAATAAAATAGTGTAAATGAAAATGAATGGTGATGGCTGCAAGTTTCCTATCTTTTATTTAAGATGTTCATTTGATGGAAAGTTTCAATACACTAATGTTATCAATCTCTTTTTGAAACAGTTCATTTAAAGGTGACCAGCTAAGGGGGAAAAATTGGTTTGTTTGCCTTTTTGCTGCTTTGTGATGTATCAAGAAGAAGCTGGAAAGGTATTTTTTAGGTCTTTGTTTTACTTTAGAAATACCAGGAATAGCAAGTTTTGTCTTCCTTGAGCATAACCTGGGATGCTGGAAACAGCAGCAGGGCCGAGGAGCGTGGGGTCTCTTGAAATAGTTTTCTGGTTCTAGGTGAAAATCTCATAGAAAGAATGCCAGAAACTTTACTGATTTCAGATTTCAGACTCAGTTATATAAATGTTCTACATCATGTTTCAAAACAGCACAGGAATTCCCTTGACCGGTGCAGAGGGGACCCTTCTGTGCACCCAGCTGCCAAAACCCTCTGTGTCATGGACCATCCCAATCTCCAACCACTGGCGCCAGAAGGACTGCAAAACTGTGTGTGTGGCGGGGGCAGCAACCAAACGGGCCAAATTTGAGTGATGGTGCAACCCTATGTACCAGGTCACAACACCCCTCACTCGAATTTGGCTTACCCACTCTTCTGTCATGCCAGTGGGGAAGGGCTCTGTTATAGTCAGTCAGCTTCAGACAGGGGCCAAGGTGGGAGGGTTTGGGCCCCGTCTCTACTGTGCTGAGTTCAGGTTCTCAAACATGGAGCCACATGGGTACCCCCCCCATTTAAAAATGGTGAGCAACGGCCATTTGCCCCCCACCCTCCCAAACCAGTGCCCATGTCACAACCCAAACCCTTCCTGGGACTTCTCTATGCTTTGGGGTCCTGACTGAAAGTCTGGTCCCCCTAGGGAAGGAGGCAGAAAAGGTTAGTCCCTGAGGTAAGTGAGGCCAGGAAGAGGAGAGCAAGAGTAGTGTGTTTGCTACCTACAGGCCCAGTACTTTGTTTTGGGTCTCAGCTGCCTCTGGTTCTGAAGCTCTCCAAACGCTGAAATGTAACAAGTCTTGTGTGGTTTGATGCTGAGTTCAGTTTTATTAGCCTTAACGCTGATCATTTGTTCTAGTGTTAGGTATGGCTCCAGAGTGTGCACGTTGGTTGGTGCTTGCTCTGGGGTTTGAAAGTCTAAGATTCCATGACGTAGGATACGACATTTGAAGGACCAGGCCCATGCCCTCCGCCTCATCAGGCCAGCACTCTTTGACTGATTTGTGTCTCTTTTGTCGTGTCAATCCTCTCCTCCTCCGTAAGCCAAATCACACTGTCTCTTGAGCCTATGCTCAATGCCTGAATTACCTTCTCCCCATTATTCTCACAATACGGGACAGATTTCACAAGCGATCCCTGGAAATTCTAAATTAGGCATCATAACGCAGTACATATCAATTAGCAGTTAGATAATATCTTGTGGATTCAACCTACTCTATCACCTGTCTGATAGTGACTGAGTAGTTCTTATTGTCACTACCAGGCCGCAGGATCAAGTTCCCCCAAGAAGGATTCGTCTCTAACATCTCAATCGCTTTTTGCCGTGACACTGCATAGAAGCACCTGCAAAGAAGGGAGGAGAGAAGCAGCGTGAACACACTGAGTTCCACTAGCAGAAGCCGATCGTTCTACAGTGGGCAAGTAGCATGAAGACTAGACCTGCCCTACCAGCCTATTCGTAGAGTATCCTGTACCTTAGGTATCTGGGGCTGCCATTTGCCTTTGTTGCTCCAAGAAGTTTCACACATGAAAAGGTCATTCCATAGAGTGATGCCACCGTATCAGCCAATTGGCAGAACTCCAGATAGCTATGATTCATCCCTTTCAGCGTGTGACACGGGGCACAGCTCAGAGGGTAGGCTGTGTAACCAACAAGGCTTAATACCCAAAGTAAAGCGAGTAACGTAAACTGACCCATTTTGCTCACCTTATATGGAATACTTTGAATATCCATCACCAGCAAATATATTACTTAGTACAGTATAATTTTCCTAGAAAGACAAACATGTGACAGTCTAAGGCATGGTTAAAAAAAATAAAGCTTCCACGAAAGCTGCATATGGCCCATTTGTACTTTCTCAAAACAAAACACATTGAAACAGCAAGGCCTAAAATCTCTGGTGAGTGGAGAGAGACAAGATGAGTGCAGTGAAACGCTGCTACAGTATCAGGAGTGACGGGGCTGAAATGCCAGAATTCTCCAGTGTTGGTAGAGTAATTTAAGTGATTACTCAATTACAGAGATGAGCCTGAACCAAACCCCTATATCCAAATAACCCAAACTCTGTGTACTGAAACCCACAGCTGAATCCAGAGCTAAACTTTGCAAATAATCCCTATCTCTACAATGGGCTAAAACAAAATCTCAGATCCAAACACCCCTGCCTGAATTTTGATGTGTTCAGAATCCGGATCCTGACATGGTGGCTTTGGCCCATCACCGTGGAAGAACCTGCAGTTTATCATGGCTCCTATTGTTTATCAGGGATTTTTTGAAGATAATGAGGTGATAGTTCCCGAAACCAAGAATGCACCCATCAAATACACACATACATACATATAAACATATGCTACAAGGAAACAAGCTAGCAACAGTTGTTCTCAGACCTCTGTGTCCCTCTTCTTTTTATGCAATAGGTATTTTCAAGCACTGCTTCAATAAACGAAAAGGGACAAGTGTAGTACAGTGTTCAATGGAAGAACAAATAATACATAAAATTCCATGCTACTCATGACAAAGTCAAACTTAGACCCCTTAATGTATAATGATTAAGGCTGTGAGTCTCTCACAGAGGTCACAGATTCTGGGACCTCCATGACTTCTGCAGCAGCTGGTGCAGCTGGCCCAGGGGCTGCCAACCGCTGCTGGGGCAATCTCGGGCCACCTCACCATGAACAGCAGCAAGGGTTTGGGAGTGGGAGGGGACTCAAGGGTGAGGACTCTGGGCAGCGCTTACCTTGGGTGGGGGGGCTCCCCAGAAGCTGTAACATGTCACTTCCTAGGCAGAGGCGTGGCCAGGCGGCTCTGTGCGCTGCGTCCACCTGCTGGCAATGCTCCCACAGCTCTCATTGGCTGTGGTTCCTGGCCAATGGGAGCTGCGGAGCGGGTGCTCGGGGTTGGGGCAGCATGCGAAGACACCCCTGGCTGTGCCTTTGTCTAGGGGCTGCAGGAACATGCTGGCCACTTCTGGGAGCTGCACAGAGCTGGGTAGGGAGCCTGCCAGCCCTCCCCGCAGCACCAGTGGGGGTCCTTGGCCACGCCCCCCAGAGCACCTGCCGCGCCCTTGAGCACCCATGGAGCCCCCAGACCACTCCCTTCCCCAGGGCACCCAAGTTTTAATCAGTTTTAATAGTACAAGTCATGGACTGGTTACGGACTATGAATTTTTGTTTACTCCCAGTGACTTGTCCATGACTTTTATTAAAAATACCTGTGACTAAAATGTAGTCTTAATAATGATTGATATAAATAATTGGTTTTGTTTGTAAGAAAAGCCATACTGGGTCAGACCAAAGATCCATCTAGCCCCGTATCGTGTCTTCCGACAGTGGCCAATGCCAGGTGCCCAGAGGGAATGAACAGAACAGGTAATCATCAAGTGATCCATCCTGTCACCCATTCCCAGCTTCTGACAAACAGAGGCTAGGGACATCATCCCTGTCCGTCCTGCGGTTGATGGACTGAACCTCCATGAACTTATCTAGTTCTTTTTTGATCCCTGTTAAAGTTCTGGCCTTCACAACATCCCCTGGCAAGGAGTTCCACAGGTTGACTGTGCGTTGGGTGAAAAAATACTTCCTTTTGTTTGTTTTAAATCCGCTGCCTGTTAATTTCATTTGGTGACCCCTAGTTCTTGTGTTATGAGAAGGAGTAAATAACACTCATTTTATTTCTCCACACCAGTCATGATTTTATAGACCTCTATCATATCCCCCCTTAGTCGTCTCTTTTCTAAGCTGAAAAGTCCCAGTTTTATTAATCTCTCCTCAAATAGCAGCCATTCAATACCCCTAATAAATTTTGTTGCCCTTTTCTGAACCTTTTCCAATTCCAATATATCTTTTTTGAGATGGGGCAACCAGATCTGCATGCAGTATTCAAGATGTGGGTGTACCATGAATTTATACAGCGGCAATAGGATATTTTCTGTCTTATTATCTATCCCTTTCTTAATGATTCCTAACATTCTGTTTGCTTTTTTGACTGCCACTGCACACTGTGTGGATGTTTTCAGAGAACTATCCACAATGACTCCAAGATCTCTTTCTTGAGTGGTAACAGCTAATTTAGACCCCATCATTTTACATGTCTAGTTGGGATTATGTTTTCAAATGTGCATTACTTTGCATTTATCAGCATTGAATTTCATCATCCATTTTGTTGCCCAGTCACCTAGTTTTGAGAGATCCTTTAATAGCTCTTCGCAGTCTGCCTGGGACTTAACTATCTTGAGTAGTTTTGTATCATCTGAAAAATTTGCCACCTCACTGTTCACCCCTTTTTCCAGATCATTTATGAATATGTTGAATAGATCTGGGCCCAGTATAGACCCCTGTATGCTTATATATAGGAAAATTAAAATGCTCTGAAAGAAAAGAGAAAATTCTGATCAGACTTGTATTGACATAGTTCAGTCTGAACTTACTCTGGCATAGTGTTCATTTTGTTAACGTAGTCTCCCTTGTTTGTCTTCTCCGTGCTCAAAGATGCACTGGGTGACTGTTCCATTGCAGTTCTCCTTTTCTTTTCTTTCTCTAGCACGTCATGCAGCTTAATAAGTTGTCCAGGTAGCAGTGATATACACACTGGAACTGACAACTGAGAATTAACAAAAAATAAAGTTGTAAAAGAAATGGAATGGGGAGAACAACGTTGGTGGCTGTTAACCGTGGTGAACCCCAACACCACCACCACACTCTACTAAAAGACAACTACAAAGCAGGTTTCAGAGTAACAGCCGTGTTAGTCTGTATTCGCAAAAAGAAAAGGAGTACTTGTGGCACCTTAGAGACTAACCAATTTATTTGAGCATGAGCTTTCGTGAGCTACAGCTCACTTCATCGGATGCATACCGTGGAAACTGCAGCAGACTTTATATACACACAGAGATCATGAAACAATACCTCCTCCCACCCCACTGTCCTGCTGGTAATAGCTTATCTAAAGTGATCATCAAGTTGGGCCATTTCCAGCACAAATCCAGGTTTTCTCACCCTCCACACCCCCACACACAAACTCACTCTCCTGCTGGTAATAGCCCATCCAAAGTGACAACTCTCTACATAATGTGCATGATAATCAAGGTGGGCCATTTCCTGCACAAATCCAGGTTCTCTCACCCCCTCACCCCCCTCCAAAAAACACACACACACAAACTCACTCTCCTGCTGGTAATAGCTCATCCAAAGTGACCACTCTCCCTACAATGTGCATGGTAATCAAGGTGGGCCATGTCCAGCACAAATCCAGGCTTTCTCACCCCCCCCCCCCCTTTTTCCCGGGGAGACACACACACACACAAACTCACTCTCCTGCTGGCAATAGCTCATCCAAACTGACCACTCTCCAAGTTTAACCAGAACGTCTGGGGGGGGGGGGGTAGGAAAAAACAAGGGGAAATAGGCTACCTTGCATAATGTCTTAGCCACTCCCAGTCTCTATTTAAGCCTAAATTAATAGTATCCAATTTGCAAATGAATTCCAATTCAGCAGTTTCTCGCTGGAGTCTGGATTTGAAGTTTTTTTGTTTTAAATAGCGACCTTCATGTCTGTGATTGCGTGACCAGAGAGATTGAAGTGTTCTCCGACTGGTTTATGAATGTTATAATTCTTGACATCTGATTTGTGTCCATTTATTCTTTTACGTAGAGACTGTCCAGTTTGACCAATGTAAATGGCAGAGGGGCATTGCTGGCACATGATGACATATATCACATTGGTGGATGTGCAGGTGAATGAGCCTCTGATAGTGTGGCTGATGTTATTAGGCCCTGTGATGGTGTCCCCTGAATAGATATGTGGGCACAGTTGGCAACGGGCTTTGTTGCAAGGATAAGTTCCTGGGTTAGTGGTTCTGTTGTGTGGTATGTGGTTGTTGGTGAGTATTTGCTTCAGGTTGCGGGGCTGTCTGTAGGCAAGGACTGGCCTGTCTCCCAAGATTTGTGAGCATGTTGGGTCATCCTTTAGGATAGGTTGTAGATCCTTAATAATGCGTTGGAGGGGTTTTAGTTGTGGGCTGAAGGTGATGGCTAGTGGCGTTCTGTTATTTTCTTTGTTAGGCCTGTCCTGTAGTAGGTAACTTCTGGGAACTCTTCTACAAAGCAGAAATCTTTTTTTAATGGCTGGATTTAGTAGATGAGCACTGGCTGGTAAATGGAACTGTCTTGTGTCCAAGTCTACCGTGGAATAAAAACTCCAAAGTGATTCTTAGCAAGTGTAGCTAGACGTTCGTAGCAGTGTTGGTGATGGTAATATAGTATCTAGGCCTGTTTATTAGCCTGAGATAGAATTTTGGGTTTTGTTTGCCCGTTTGACTTTTGATATTCTTATATCCTTACTAACGTGTGAACAAAGGCACTGTGTGTTGCATCTGCCCACAGCCAGCTGGGGTTTATAGCAAAATGAGAAAAGATAAGGAATAGAGTTAAAGTGTTGCTGGGTAGTGTGGGAGTTTAATAGATGAGCGTACACTTGAAAGCTGCCCAACTCCTCTCCCACGCCAAAGTCAAGCAACCAGGCGGGAGGGGTGAGGGAGTTGGGGGGAAGGTATAAGAAACATAAAAGCTAAAGAAATGGTGACCCTGGCTGAAACACAATCTCACTCCCTACCCGTCCCATGGGGTACAAAAGAGGTGGTACTAAAGCCCCCAGACTCAAGACCCTCCACAATGGAATATGACCATAAATTGTAAGGGGTGGTACCGGGGCGAGCACTACAGGTATAATTAACCCCACTAAAAAGGAGAAGGGGGGAAACAGGCAAGCTCTACTGGTGTAAAGAGCTGCGATATGCTTGCTTGTTAACCCCATTAAACATTGCATTACCTGCGCTTTGGACTCTGGTCTTCTGCTTTCCGTCTGCGTGATAAGAACCAAGAGAGGGCAGGGGAGTCTTAACAAGCAAATGCAGCTGTGGCCTGACTTTCTGAAATGCTGAGCACCCACAACGCCATTGATTTCAATGGGAATTGTGGATACTTAGCCCTTCTGAAAATCAGTCATATGGAGGGTGTCTACACTGTAATAAAAAACCCAGAGCACTGAGCCTCAGAGCCCAGGTCAATTGACTCGTGGTCACAGGACTGGGGCTGTGAGGCTAAAAACTGCAGTGTAGACATTCAGGCTTGGGCTGAAGCCTGGGCTCTGAGACCCTCCCCCCTCACGGGGTTCCTGAGCCCGGACTCCAGCCCAAATGTCTATACTGCTATGTTGAGCCCCGTGAGCTCAAATCAGCTGGCCTGGGCCAGCCATAGCCATGCCATGGATATTTTATTGCAGTGTCGATGAACCCTTAATGGCTGGCCTACATATGAAATTTGCACATTTAACTAAAATCAAGTTTTAAATCAATTTAATTAAGGCAATGTAAACTCCCATGTGGACATACTCAAATCAGTTTACAACTGGCTTAAATCACTAACCAATCATTATCCACCAATTTGGTCTTTTAAGCAAAACTGATATAAGCCAATTGTGAACAGACAGAAATATGTCCACATAGGGGTTTGCACCATTTTAACTGAATTGATTTTAAAATTTATTTTAATTAAACTGGTGTAAATTTTGTGTTTAGATGTGGCTTAAGTCTCAGCCTGGGGCTGTGAAGAACAATTCCTGGTAAATTGGCTAGAACAAAGTGGTTTTCAACCTTTTTTCATTTGCACACTCCTAAATAATTCTGAATGGAGGTAGAGACCCCTTTCGAAATATTAGACATAGTCTGAGGACCCCCAGGGGTCTGTTGAAAACCACAGGTTGAAAACCACTGGGTTGGAAGAAGGAAAGGGAGAAGGCTGTATACGTCAGGCTGTTGTAGTTAAGACATTTCAAACAGCTTATTTCAGGTCTTTTCTACCAGCCCGATAGCATTTGACAAGGCTTGTGTTCTGATCAAAGCAGAATCACGCTCCAGTGATTTGGTGTGAGCACAATGGTAGATTATTTGCAAAGAAGCATCTTGTCCACAGAAAAACTGCAAGTGAAGCAGAAGTTATATTTAATAATGACAATTAAATAAAACTAAATGGAACAGCCCAGACTTTGTCACCAAGTGAAGAAACTTCAAATTAAGCCAAAAGAAACCACCCTTCTTGCAGCCTTTCTGAAGGTTCTTTTTACAAGAGACAGGTATTGCGGCTGTTTCAATTTTAAACTCTGAAGAGAACAGCACAAGAGATAATGCATGGGTTGTCCTGGACCCTGGGGAGAAACCGCAGTCTGCCAACAGGGGTAAATCCCTTTTTGTGCAATATTGAACTATTGCATTTAAAAAAAATCTAGTATTTTACAAAAGGTGCATATGGCAAACACTGCAACTGCTCAAAATTGTAAAAAACGAACGCAAGCCCACAATCCTGCAAACAAATAGGCACATGCTTAATGTTATGGTAGCCTGAAACAGGGTGGTCCTCCCCTGTAAGGACCTGCAGGCCTGGGGCCAGCCAGGTCTGTTCAATCAGCCCACCTGTGCCATAATTAGCTGCATCTTAGCGAGAGAGGGCAGGACTAATGGAATCAGGTGACAGCCTGTTAAGCACCCATGCGTCATACTAGGTCTGAGAAGGCTGACTTTGCAGTAGGAACTACAGAAAGTGACAGTCTCCTGAAGAAGGGCCTGAAGAGGTGAAGAGATTTTGAGAAAAGAGTCTGGTCTCTATTCCAAAGCCAGAGAAGAGGCTGGGAACTGAGCCTGGAGGATGGGCTGAAGAGGAGCCTAACTCTTGTACGACTTTCCTTACCCTGGAAGGGGGTCTGAATTAGATGCAATATAGCTGTAGGGCAAAGTTGTGGACAAAAACAGGCCATTGGAGGGCCCAAGAAGCATCTAGGGGGTGCTAGATGCAAAGACTCCTGCAATGCCATGCCCTGATGCTAGGGGTCGTGCGGTGAATGAAACACCCATAACCCTGTAAGTAATGTTAAAAGTTAAGCTTGTGCCTAAAGTGTTGGCAGGATCAGTGCCTTAGGGAGCCTAGCTTTACATCACAGCAGGCTCCCAGTTCCACAGCTGTCGGGGGTCCATTTCTAAGGCAAGCATATGGACTGAGGCCTGGGATCTCTCTCTAACCCAGTACAACAGCATGGGTGTATCTAAGGAAGGTAGACTGAGGTCTTTGCTGTTAAGAAAGCCCCTGCGTATGGCATAACCGGTTACGCTGGCTCAGTTTGAATCATTGACTAGTGAGATGGCAAGACTCTGCACCAGTAGGAGCCAGTCTGTCACATACAGGACATTTGACCAACTCTGTCCCTTATGGATGAGTAATCTTTTGGCACACAGCTGTGAGTAACTGAATAACCTTTGAACAAAGGAAATTCTGTTAAATGGATGAACTTTTACTGATAGCCAGGAAAGAAGCAGCTGTGATGCAATACTGGCATAGAGAACTTTGTGACCAATGTATGCTGGGCTAAGATATATATAAAAACCAAAGCCTTCTTCAGCTAATGCAAGGTGTTATAGGATACTTAACATAAGTGAACAGGATTATAGAATTCAGGTCAAGTAATTGCTAGAAATGTGTGCGATTTATTTATATATAAACACATGCAGTGTTCTAATTTCTAATTGTGTGCTTAATGCATATTAATATGTTGATGTGATTAATTATATCTATGAATTATTCATACCGCATTAATATTAAGCACACTATCAATGTAACTTTGTGTATAATATACAAAATCACACACATTTGTAGTGATTATTGGCCAGAATTCTATAATCCTGATCATTTATGTTAAGTATCCTATAACACCTTGTGTTAGCTGAAGTAGGCTTTGGCTTAAGTAGAGGGGTGTTGTACCATGGTACAAGCCTAGGAGGTGCCTTTATGACCTTGGTAGTGGTAATGCATTTCTTCAGAACAAAGAGATAAGAGGTACACCTGGTACCATTAAAAACAAGGTGGAAAGATGACTGGCTAAATCTAGCCTCAGCTGAGGCATGTGGTACCTTTTTACTTGTGAACAGGTAGGAGAGCCTTGGGGTATAACTTTGGAAGCACACCTCCTGTGTAAGGTGAACTTAATACGGCATGAGATCATAGAATATCAGGGTTGGAAGGGACCTCAGGAGGTCATCTTCAGGAGATGGCTTCTGAAAACTGGTATTGTATTGAGCTGTTTTTCCCCTGTGCTATACTATTGACTTTTCTGCAATAAACAAGGCTGATATTGGTTATTTGGTCTCGAGTATATTTCATACAAACCAACATGTGATCAAGCAATTGAAGATACAATTTACCATCTGCTGAGAACCAGCACTAAAGAGCTTCCCTACCTGTGTGACTGTGAAGATAAAGCCTTTCCATTCCTCCCCACTGTCATAGTCCTCGACCTGAGAGAATAAAAAGTAGAAACCTAAGAGTGACTCCAAAACCAAGTATTTCCTGGTCTCTGCTGTGTATGTCCCTCTCACAGTCCCCTCTGAGTCTGCATTTTTAAGTTGACTTAAAAAGGAAACCAGCTGGAACTTGTCAGGTTTCCTCACTGTCACCTCTTAGCTACAGCCTTTTTGTGCTGAGTGTTCAATCTGTACTCTGACTAGGGTGACCATATTTCCCAAAGGGAAAACGGGACACCACGCAGCACTGGCCCAAGCCCTGCCTGCCCCCCTGGACAGGGCTTAAAGGGACTGTCCAGGCCAAAATGGGACATATGGTCACCTAACTCTGACCTCCTCTGGCAGCTCCCCTTCTGATTTAATGCACAGGATGCCATAGTGACTACCTACCATGAGACTGAAGACAGGTACAATCCCTCTGTATGACACCCTCAAACCCCTTCTCACATAATGTGGAGGGGGTGATAGGCTATGGAAAACTGATTCCCTTTGCCCAATACTTAGCGGGGTGGAGGGTGAGAGCAGGTGCTCTAGAGAGAGGCAAAGGGACCAGTACCTCATCACTACACATCTGCCTCTCAGCGTGTATGGGGTGGGGCACAGTAGGGGATGAAGACCCCCATGTAACTATTTTGGAGGGGGGAAGAGAGTAGAATTCCCCCTCATGTACTCCGTGCCCCACATTCATCTTCACCACTCCCTCTTGCTTTTTTATCCCATCTTTCCCATTCTTCCTCTCCTCGTCCCATACCTCCTCACCCTCACTGTATGTGAGAGAGAAGGGAAGTGGAAGTGACCACTGCACCAGAGGCAGACCTGGGTTCCCTAACTGGCCCTGCCACCAACTTGGTGTGTGACCTTGAGCAAGTCACTTCTTAGCTCTGCGCCTCTGTTTCATCTCACATCCTGTCTGTCTTGCCTAGCTAGACTGTAAGCTCTTCAGGGCAGGGAGGTTCTCTCTAACTAAGTATGTACAATGCCTAGCACCATGGGGTGCCACTCTTGCTTGGAGTGCTATGGAATGCATATAAGTGAAAGAGATGACATGGGAGGAAGAGAAGGTAGAGACAGGCAGAAGTTGAGCCCTGACACAGAAGGAGCGGGGGGAGGAGAAGGAGGAGCCCCCTTGCTTCAGCAGGGAGCAACAGTGACTGCATGTGCAAAGGAAGCCCTGAAACTGCCTCCCAGGGCTGGAAAGAGGGGAGTGCCATGGTCCCAGAAGATGGAGAAGCCCTGGAGACCCCTTCCCAGGCCAGGAGTGGCAGTGTTCTCTTCCAGAGGTTCCACTGTGTGTGCATTTGTTATTTAAACAAACTAGAATGATTCCAAAATGCCCCTTCCCACCCCCAAAAGGCAGGGGGTATCATGCACCAAGCTTTGAAAAATAACAGCCCTGCCACTGCTTTTTGCTATGTTATGGGGATCAAGAACAGCTTGGGTCAAACACGGCAAATGTGCACAAGTCATGCCTTACTGGGTTCACTCACCTTCAGCTCCACTTCCTCATTTCTCAGCATCAGGATGAACTGTGCACCGTACTTTTCATCTGGATAAACATTCACTACTGATGTCAAATTCGTCAGCTCTAGTTTCTCTAAATACTGAGAAAGAAAAGAAAGACGGGCATGCATTAGAGCACATCTAAACAAGTCAGCTGTTCCCAGCAGACGCTAACTGAAACAAGAAAACACCAGGGTTTTCTTAAATTTCAGATTAGTGCCATTAACATACATGGCAATACACAGTCCTTTATTTCTTCTTTGAGAAGCTGTTTTCAGCCACAATATACATTTTTGGGCAAACTTCTCACCACTCTTCAGTGTGGGTATGCAGCACGGATCCCAGAATTCAACAACGTTCCCAGACCGATTACAAATTATGCTAGATTCAGCTCTGGGTTACACTGATGTGTCCCATGTGGAGATACATAGTTATTTTACTGATTCACCCTGGCAGCCAAATATGGTGGGTCCCATTAGCTGCACTAGAGGAGCTTAAAAAGTTGAGTCTCTCTGAGGCAAGAGATAACTAGATGGTGGGACGGAGGTTGTCCTGCATGGAGAAACTCTAGGAAGAGCCCACTCAGCAGAGAGGGCAGGGTAAAATATATGGGCCCTATCGTGCCAATAAACACACAACGTGAGTAAATGTTATTTATTGGCAGGATAGGGCCCTCTCATGGGGTGGCTTGCCCCTTTACCCACTGTACCCATGACAGGTATCTTTAAGGAGAGTGAGCCCAGCTCACCTGTAGGCAGTCAACTCCTTAGGTGGCTGATTGGTGGCTAATGAGCACCTGCCTCTGATTAAAAGGCAACCAGATGTCATTTATGGGAGACTACTCCTAAGAAGAGGAGTTCCCAGGGAAAGGAAATAGCTCCTCACAGGCTGAGCTCCCTACAGCCATGTGCCCTCGGCAGAAGAGTTGCAGTTAGCAGGAAAGCCATGGCTCCAGGGAAAAAATCAAGGTTGAGAGTTAGCAAAGGGCTTGGCTGTGGGATTGATAAACTCAGAAGTTGTCTGTCTCCTGGCTGAGAAGCCTGGGTGTAGTTCAGTCATGCATTCCCACTAGTAAATCAGACCCTTGGTTATGGGGATGCTGTGTGACAAGCTAAAGCCACTCAGGGAAATCGAGGAAGGGTGCACCTCCACTCCTGGACCTGGCAGCAAGGGGTGCATATGGATGGCACATACATACTGTTGATGGGCTCATAAACTTTAGTTTGAGCTCCCCCCATCTGTGCTCTCCCTTCCCAGGCTGCCCCTTCTCCAGGGGGTGTCTGTTGTGGAAATCTGACTGCTCTGAGGCCACTTCACTGTGGCTACTTTATACTGACATGGAGTGATAAAACTCTTCTCTTTACCCTAAGGTTCCCCCAAGCATGCCACTGGCAAGAACATTAGAGCTACAACTGAAAAACAAATAACAAATGTTAAAAGCTGGGAAATGCAGCTTTAAAGAGACACTTCTTACACAAAACACCCACACAACTTTTTAGCTTTGAGCCCTGTAGACTTACAACAGGAGTTACAGTACTTCACTAAATGTTCCCTCTGGAAGTTCTCTTGTTATGGTTGGTTTCAGAGTAACAGCCGTGTTAGTCTGTATTCGCAAAAAGAAAAGGAGTACTTGTGGCACCTTAGAGACTAACCAATTTATTTGAGCATAAGCTTTCGTGAGCTACAGCTCACTTCATCGGATGCATACTGTGGAAAGTACAGAAGATCTTTTTATACACACAAACCATGAAGAGTGGGGTGGGGGGAGAGAAAACCTTTTGTAGTGGTAAACACCCATTTTTTCATGGTTTGTGTGTATAAAAAGATCTTCTGTACTTTCCACAGTATGCATCCGATGAAGTGAGCTGTAGCTCACGAAAGCTTATGCTCAAATAAATTGGTTAGTCTCTAAGGTGCCACAAGTACTCCTTTTCTTCTTGTTATGGTTGACTTTTGGGTGAGTAGGAGGTGTCTGTGACTATGCATGGATCTGTTGGAGAAAAAAATAAGGGAGAAAACATCTTTCTCCCATCACAAGTCCATCTCAGTATGTACATTCTGTGATGGGGAACATTTTGGGGATGTTACTTGAGTTCTGTGGAAATGTACAGTAAAAGTATGTTAATTCTTTAGGGTAATTACCTGGGAATTGCTCATGTGAGCATCTTGCTCAGTTACCTTCTGATTTGAATTGAACAGCACTTACAGCTCCATTCATTGAACAGAGTTGTTGCTAATATAACTGAAGTAGTTTCACTGAGCAAAGGCACCGACTTCCACTGGTGCCAGAAGGTGCTCGCCCCCCGTCTGCCCCCAGTCCCACCATGACTCCACCCCTGCCTCGCCCCCTCCCACCCATGCCCTGCCCCCATTCCAACCCCTTCCCCAAATCTCCGCCCCGGCTCCGCCTCTTCCCCGAATGTGCCGCATTTCCGCTCCTCCCCCCTCCCTTCTGGAGCTTGTTACGCTGCAAAACAGCTGTTTTGCGGTAGCATGCGCTGGGAGGTAGGGGGAGAGGCGGGGATGCGGCGCGCTCAGGGGAGGAGGCGGAGGTGAGGTGGGGCAGGGAGGGGAGTTTGGCTGCCCATGGGAGCAGAGCACCCACTAATTTTTCCCTGCAGGTGCTCCACCCCTGAGCACCCACGGAGTCGGCTCCTATGTCACTGAGCAATATGGATTGGAGCTTTTGGTTTAAGAATCATGTTATAAACCATGCTATAAAGACTGCCTAAAGCAACAGAACTGATATGTTCTTCATTTGCACAAGTGTAACCAAGAATAAACCCAGTGAAGTCAATGGACCCACAACAGGGTATATCGTATGTGAGAGAAGAACTGGATCCCTTATCTATAAAATGGTATCAGAAAAATATCCCTGCCACACTGCTCTGAGAAGCTGTACACAAACAACATGTGGTTGTTGCGAGCAGAGTTTCAACCACAGTTCAAATGAGACAGACTATGTCCACGTGGGATATGAAAGAACTTTTGCTTTGTATTGGCCCTCATTTCTGAGGTGCAGAAAGGCAGAAGCTCTGTGTTGGAGCAGTTTATTGGACGGACTGGTTTAAGTACCCATATGCAAGATGCAGAAGATGTGCATATTATAACTATACCGCACCTTTCAACCTGACTGGTCTCCAAACAATTAAAAAAGTGTATATACACATACAGCAGCTGCTTCTGAGGTAAAACATGAGGGAGGGAAAGTCTTAGTCAAGGACTGAGCAACCTCCCTGCTCTCATAAGTGCCATGTGCAACATGTTCGTGAATGACCCTGTATAGTAAATGGGCAGGAGTTAATGGGTGATCAGGATATTTTGAACTAAGGTTTGTAAAGCACATTGAAGATCTAAAGAGCTGCATATGTGCCAAGCAAAAGGCTAAAATCATTGAGTTAATATCAAAATGTTGTGTTGCTTGCAGTGTGCTCCCCACTAGCCATTGGTTCTCATCTCAAAAGTGAATATACAGAATAGCCTGAATGACTAAGAATCTTCCTTTTGTTAGGAGTAGACACACACTATTTTTAGTATTTGTATCACTTTCTACACTGTAACTCAGGCTCTCTGTTGCAGTGCTTGATACATGTTCCATGGGCTTCAAAGATGCGAGAACAGGGATGGGAGAGACACTTGCAGTAAATGAGTATATACTCACTTGGTGAAAATGGCTACTAAAAATAATCATATATACATACACACAAGCATGTTGTACTACTCACGGTTGGGGTTTTCTTATCACTATAAAAGAAAAGTGTAGTCCCTCTGAGTTCTGTCCAGTACTGTTCAAAATCCTGTTGGAAAAGGGCAAGAGTCAGTTTACCTGGAAAATCTTTTTAGCCCCCAAAGAAAAGTGAATGAAATATGGATAAGAAAAGTACCATAACCCAGGTGGGTTTATTTCAGTGCTTTATAGTTTGGTAAAGGTCAAAGACCTTCTGTTTTATAACTTCCAGCAAATGAAACAATTTGTAAAATTATTTCATTCCAGGTCAGGAGTTCCGATATATAGACTTGGGGGCTGATTCATTACTTTGCTACTCCAGTTTATGCCAGTGTAACTCTATTGGCTTCACTGGAGTTATTTAAGTTTAAAACTAGAGTAGCATCGTAGTGATCCACATTCAATATCTTGGTTATGGTAACTGACCAAGTATTGGTATCAGTATGGATTATCAATAGCACTGACAATATCTCAGTACTGATGACCAAGTAGTTTATATTTTTTGACATTTTTGCCCCTCATTTAAAACGTGAACTCCAGCCTGGGGGAGAGAACTGTTTAATAGCTTTTATTTTTCATATTGCTCTCCCTAAGTTGCATAAAAAGCAGACTCCGTACTGAAAACAGATGAAAAGGGGGGCTGGAATTTGTATTAATTCAGACTATAATGACTGTGATCTAGGGTGGGAAACGGGATTTGGGTCATCTAGGGCAAACAGCAAACTAGACAAAATGCAGACTTTCCTCTCACCCCTGTCATCAGTCAGTTTGTTTTAATTATTTAAAGTAGTTAGGGATCAGGGCAAAACCAGTCACTTATTGTTCATCAGAGATACTTTCTTTGTACACCTCTTTATTTATTCCATGATTTCTACTATAAAACTGGAATCCTTACATCTTCCTCTGTTGACTGGGAGTGTATGATTACTACTTTTTCCCTCAAATCCATCAGCTAATTTCTGTTAAAGCTTTAGGTAGTGAATAGCTGTCTAGACACCTTCTGACCACACGCATGGGCCAAGATTAAAAAAAAAAAGTGTGTGTAAAGTTAGGCAGGCTATTAAGTCCATTTCTAGATGTGACGGGTTACCGCCCACTCTGGAGTGCCACCTGATGTCCTGGGGTACCACTGAGCCCGCCTGTTCCAGCAGCCGAGCTACCTTACCCTGTCCTGCTAAGCCAGGCCCTCAAGCCTCCTCTAGCACACACACAGGTAGGGACACACCCAGCTGCAGAAAGACACAGACACTGAAATCAGTACTGCATGGGAAAGCTTTCGGCTAAGGAATTGCCCAGCACTCAAGTGCATGCCCACTCTGGAGAGTAGACCCAAAATTGTATTGTCTTGCACAGAGAACTGTACAGTGTAAGCTAACTGAAATTTGCCTTCTCCCTCAATACGGAGAGAGATATGCACAGTTTTTTGCACCCACCCCCCCTTCCTGTGTTGTGAATTACACAAACTGGGTTTAAAACAAAAACAAGTTCATTACATACAAGAGATATATTTTTAATTATTTTTGATTATAAGGGATAGCCAACAGATCAAATCAGATTACCTTAGTAAATAACCCCCCTTCCCCGCAAACTGAGTTTAACACACTAGCTAGGTAGGATATAAATTAGCAAATTCTCACCCTGAGTGATAAACAGGCTGGCAGATTTTTAAGGCACAAGCTGCTTTGGCTTTCTCAGGTTTTCATACACAGGCTAAAGATCCTTTTAGCCTGGGACTATCACTTCCCACAGTTCAGTCCTTGCCCCTCAGGTGTTGGAGAGTGAGAACCCCTTTGATGTCATTGTCCCCCTTTTTATATCTTCTTCTCACTCGCTGGAAAGCTCTTGTGCTGTGACCTAGGTCAAACAGTTCCCATTGCGTAGTGATACCTCTGAGATGTTTCTATTGTACACAGTTCCTGGGGTAATCCTTGTGCTTGTGTGCATTTCCTCAATAAGCCATTCACATTGTTTGGCCCTTTTACTGTCGTACCTGGCAGGCTGCTTGTGGGTGTTTTCAACCTCACAACATGTTTCAGTAACACGTAGCCAAACTTTATAACTTCACATACAACGATAGCACATGCAATCCAATGAGATATTAATGTCTAGCAGAGCGAGCCTTTCAGAATACCTCAGAAGACATACTTTGTACAAAACTCATCCTAATTACATGACAGTGGTGAATATTGGGGTGTCACACTAGGTACCTAACTAACTGGGGTCTGATTTTTTTTTTCAAAAGTGCTGATCACCCAGAAGCAATCATGTGGAATCCCCATCATTAGAGGTTTTTAAAAACAGGTTGGATAAACACCTGTCAGGGACGATCTAGGTTTACTTGGACTTGATCTACACATCCTGCCATTGTTCCTCTGAACAATCTAGTCCCACAAAGATTAATATTAACTGTACTGGTTTGTTTGTTCACCAATATCTCCCTCTAACGTAAAGCTAGATTGTTACGCTCACAGTGACACTTTATCTACTTCTCCTTTCAATGATGATAGACTATCGATTTGCAACCAGCTATTACCTTATTGTTGTAAATCTTCCCTGTAATGAACATGCTAGTTAGTGATGGGAAAGGCTGTAAGACAATTGCAATTAAACACTCTGCTCTCTTGTCTGAGGATGCATGAGAAACATATATTGTGGGCAAAGCCTTTCATTTTGGGATTTTATTTGTTTAAAATTGCCCAAGTATTTATCAGTGTTCATTACAAAAATTAAAAAATAAGTGAAAATCAGTGCATAAAATTAACGTAATAGTTTTCTGGGTAAATACGAGGATGGTTAATACTGAGAGGCAGGAGGACAGAAAAAAGCAACAAAGAGAAAAGGAAGAGTATTGAATGTAAAAGCAGCTTCAGGCTGTGGTGTATTTCATGAACTCTACATTAACAGTATGTATACATGTACCCATGCATGTACCATGTATCTCTTCCACTACCTTGCCTTACTTTAACAGACAACCTTATATTTACACTGAGACTAATTTATTATTAACCTAAACACATCCACCTGTTTGTCACATACTTGAGTGCTCCAAAATTTAGGTGAAAATCAGTAAAACCTTTTGTAAAACCTGGGGATTTTTTGATAAAAGTTGGTTTAAAAAGAAAAACAAAAAAGAAGGGCCTTACTTATGGACTAGTAAATGAAGATAGCAAAACTGTAAAATGTACTTTTGAAAAAGTACTATTTTGGCAAAAAAGTGAGTGTTTCTCACACAAGGGTAAAAACTGCACATCTACTAGGCCTGACAAACTAAGGCATGCAGGATATTTCCCCCCAAACCTCTACCTGGTGACCTCTCCCCCATAGACTTCAGTCTCATAATAATTCTTCTCAGTTCTCCAGAACCACTTGTGGACTAGGGTGGTTCTCCCCTCAGCATCCTTGTAAGCCCTGAATGTCTAGAATGGGGTTATGCTCTCTGGACTGACGGCCTTCTTCCAGCTTCAGCCCCAAAAGAACTAACGAAGGCTGCTAGGCCCCGTCCTTGGTTAGTAATTTTGGCCAAGAACAGAGAAGTGCAGGACGACAGGCGAAGTTTCACCTTTTGTTGTCATGAATGAGTGATACTTTGCTTTACTGAAAATGCACTAGCTGACTGGAGGAATTCCTGCTATCTGCTTACTGGGAAAAGCTGGTAAAGACGTTGCTCTGCATGGCTATATAGGGTGCAAGGCACCCTCTCATGCTCCTCCTGTATGGCAGGGAAGCAGCATCCCAGGGACTGACTCCATCCCTCCCCCAATGCTGGCTGATAAACTGAGGGACGTACACTGCACCAAGCATGGACCTGATACACGGTATGTTCCTCTCCAGCCCCATTGCAAAGGAGACCCAGATTGTGAATCTTGATCTGCTTCTCAAAGCACGAAAGGCAGCCCAACCTGGTGCTGCCTTATACAATGACCTTGTGGCAAAGCTACAATTTAGACCAATGAAATTGGCAACATTTCACGAGAAGAATATTTACTTTTGAAAATGAGTACTCAGGTGACTGACCCTCTCACACAACTATAGTTGTCAGGCTCCCCACTTTGGATAACGTGTAAAAGAAGAGGGATCTGATTCTCCACATGCCACTGTAGCTCCACTGAAGTCAGTGAATTCCCCCCCCCCCCACACACACAAGAATGAGCTGACACAAGGGCTATACACCAATTTAGTCTCTCATAACCCCCTGTTCTGAAGGCTTAAGAAGTGCATAGTTTTTATACAGACACTCTGCATAGGCATGAATTTCACCTTAATAAGAATGAGCAAAACCAGTCACTCTGCAAGCTCTATGCATTCTGGAATGTCTTTGGGTCACGGGTAAACAAACTCAACACTGCCTATAAATAAGGTGCACAGACTTGGTCACCTTTATTCCAACTAAAATTAATAGAATTGTGAACCCGTGCTGCCTTCTCAGCATAGCACCTGCTCTGTAACAGGCTGTCCAGAATTGCTATTTCAATTGCATGTAATGCTAGTTTTCCCTTTTCCGATTTGTTGTGTGATAATGCTGTGGCCCGAGGAATAATGGCCACGTTCTACTCAAGGCGTTATTGCATTTCAGAGGTGGGTGAAGTGATTCCTATTTGTAAAATGCTTGGGGATTAAGACCAGAGGCATTATATAAATGCACATTTATTACTATTAAAGCTATTGGGGGGAAAGTGTTACTAAACATGGCTATTTCCATCATGCTAGATAAAATAAAGAAATGTTTTAGAATAAGTCTGATTGCTGCTAGCTATTTGAATAGCAAGAGTAGTAGTTTATTTGGGGTTTCTTGGTGTTTCAGTTTACTGTGCGATCAATTACTATGGATGTGAATCACTCTGCTATTTTTGTCTTTCAACTGAGTCCATCCTTAGTAGCATGTAACTCCTGTGTGCTCTCCGGCTTCATCTACACTGCAGTTTCCTCCATGTTATGAAACTTTTCTTGAACGAATTTTTAATTTAAATAATTCTGGTGGCTGGTGCCTCAATTTTTAAATAGGTATTTTTAAAAAAATTATCTTTAAAAAGTAGCTTTGGCAAAATTATGTTCTGTTCATGCCAGCTAGCATACCAGTGTCAACAGAAGTCATTCTTTAGACATGGATATAAACTGTAGGCAGATGGGGGATCCTTATTTCTCTAACTGATTTTCATGGCTCTGCCAATTATGACATCAACATTGGCATTTATCTGGAGCTGAAAGAAAGAAGAGCAGGGAGAGACAGGCAAGGTTGCCTTTAAGGACCCGATTCTGCAAAAAGAACTGTGCAAGTTGACTTTTTGGTTGTGCAGAGCCCTATAGAAATCAATGGGGAATCCACATGGGCACAGAGATCTGCTCATGCGGTTCTCTTTATCACATTCAAATAGACTTTGAAGGGCAAGTAATGAATGTGCATTATCTAATTTGTTTATTATAAATAGGCCTTGACCGAGAACCATAGATCCAAGCCACATACTGTCTTTAGGGAAATCTGACTCCAGATCCAACTACAAACTTCACAGCTTCGTTCCGGCTCTACTTTTTATTCATAGCAGATACACATTTGAGCTGATCCCTCAAACACAGAGTTCCTGGCGCTCTGCTTGATCGTAAAAGATTGCATGTTGAAGTTTGGAAGAGCGATGTCCTGTCCTGGTCTTCCTAGCAATGTTTTCCCCTCCTCAGTCGGTTATATTGCGTACTGTGTGCCAGTGGGTCATTTTCTTCTGTGCCTACAGCTGGCTGTCTTTCAGTATGTGAAGTTTTGGAGACTATTTCAGGATGAAAGGTCCTACATAAATGTTATATTATTTTATAGTATGCTCCATATACAAGCATACATTGTTAATGATGGGTCATATCTCAGATTGAAGTTTTTATTTTTCTAATCACTGGTCCAAGATGAGAGCTTCAGTCATGTATTGGTCCTCAAACGCCAAGATTTTCAAAGATGAGAGTCTAAAAGTTAGGCTCCTAAACTCATATTTAGGCCTAACTAAGTGACCTGATTTTCAGAGGAGCTGAGCAATGCCATCTCCCCTGGACTGCAACAGCTGACACCATTTATAATATTTCTAGCCATGATGGTTTCTGAGGTATTGCACCTTAAATGTAATGCTGATCCCTTAGTGTAGCCGTGGGGTTTTTGCATTAGTCTAGGACTATCTGTAATAACCTCAGTACACATTTGGTCAGTGGCTTAGTTTATTTTTATTTTATCCCTTTCACTGCTACACATATTAGGTTTCACATACTATCAGCAATCCCCACTATGTTTATCAGCAACGCATACCCCTAGGGGAGCTTGGGGAGACCCGCTACAGTTTTAAACCCTGCTGAAACAACATTCTAGGGAAAGGTTTCAGAGTGGTAGCCGTGTTAGTCTGTATCAGCAAAAAGAATGAGGAGTTCTTGTGGCACCTTAGAGACTAACAAATTTATTTGGGCATAAGCTTTCATGGGATAAAACCCACTTCATCAGATGCATGCAGTGGAAAGTACAGTAGGAAGATATATATATATATACAGAGAACATGGAAAAAATGGGTGTTGCCATACCAACTCTAATGAGACGAATCAATTAAGGTGGGCTATTATCAGCAGGAGGAAAAAAAACATTTGTAGTGATAATTAGGATGGCCCATTTCAAACAGTTGACAAGAAGGTGTGAGTAACAGTAGGGGAAAAGTTTCAGAGTAGCAGCCGTGTTAGTCTGTATCCGTAAAAAGAAGAGCAGTATTTGTGGCACGTTAGAGACTAACCAATTTATTAGCGCATAAGCTTTCGTGAGCTACAGCTCACTTCATCAGATGCATGGGGGCAATTAGATGGAGTGTAATGGGTAATTAGATGGAGTGTAAACCTCTGCAAAAGCCAAACTTTTGGTAATATCTATTGTTATACCCCTGCTCCTGGACACTTTTGACCTAACCTTGATAGCAGTCCCTCCATTTATTAAAATTTCATAAGGAAATGCAGTTCTGTAACAGACCACTCCCATTCCTGAAATTAATAGTCTCAATACAATCTTCCATGGCCTTTTCTGATGCCCAAGAAAATCCTATTGCAGTGCTGAAAAATTATCAGTTACATGTATGATTCACAGATACTAAGGTCAGAAGGGACCATTATGATCATCTAGTCCGACCTCCTGCACAACGCAGGCCACAGAATCTCACCCACCCACTCCTGCGAAAAACCTCTCAGTGATCTTGGTGTTGCGCAGTGAACTGCCAGTATGTGAGCTAGTGACTCTGGAGAGAGAGTGGCTTTTAAAAGATTCCACATATGGGAGAAATTGAAAAATATCTGCTGTTTATTTCTGGACTGTTACGCAGCATAATGAAACTTCAACCAATCTTCCATGTTGGAATACATCATTAATAGTGATGTTCAAAAATATCACTGTTCTGAACTTCCTCTTGCTATATTGTAGTTTAAAAAAAAAAAAAAGAGTAGTAGTTACTTTTCTCTTTGTGAATAGTCTAACCACCGCACTCTACTAAAAAAAAAATAATGGGGAAATACAAGTTTACCTTCAAACTTATTTTTGAAAAAATTCATATTTGCGCAGTGATCAAGCACAGAAAATATTAAATCTTTTATAGCCATGACTGGGTCGGGGAAAGGATTATAACGGAAACTGTTTTGCCGTCTTAACTATAATGATCACTATCATCAGGAGCTAAAATAGAGAAATCTATACTAAAAAGCAATCAGCATGTTCAAGGACCTGGTCTGTAAATACTTACTAATAATGTTCACACATGCATACAAGATCAGGATCAGGGCATAAATTATTATCCAGCCTCATAAAAATTCCACTGGACTGTGTTTCCAAAGTAGTCCATAAATAAAAGTTAAATGATTTCAGCATTATATATTTTTAATTATTGTAAGTCATCACCATGCTCATTTTAAATGCTCCATGACTGAGAATTTCAGGCTTAAGACTAGTATGGGATATTTCAGAACAAGATAAACAAATCAAACTTTGCTCTTGTGGCTTAAAGTGTAACCTAAGTGTCTCATCATTATTGCAGCTCTGAAATCAGTCTCAATCAACTTTCCTGTAGATTATAAAAAAAATATGATGGGGTACTAAATAATTATTATGGTGTGTAATGCAGTTCTTTTGATTATATACATTTATAGAATAAAACTGAAATGGAGTAAGAGTCCATTGGAAAACCCAAAATAAACTACAGCTTCAGAAATCAACATCTTTCTCCATCTTTGCTTGTTATAATATCGTCTACAGAAAAGGAAATGCACGTCTATAAATATGGAGACTTTTATGGTACATTTTATATTTTATATTATTTTGTTAAAGAGTCTATTTAGTTGAATATATATATATATAAATAAGAATCTGAAAGCAAAAAAAAAATAGTAGTTTCAAGCATGGGAAATATTACTCTCTGATGCAACAGCAGAAAGTGCCAAGAGATACGCAGGTTTTGTTTACACACAAACTTGACTGAAATAACTAAATCTGTTTTAATTCATGCCTTTAGTTATTTCAGTGCAAATCTGCGTGTGGATACTTACTTCAGAATAAGTATTTCAGAATATTTTGATTTTGCTTACATTGGTAAAAAATTGACTTCAACTAAATTGTAATGGGACACTTTCATTCTGAAATAAGTGTGCACAGGACTTTCACTAAAATAACTAAAGGTGTGAATTAAAACAGATTTAATTATTTCAGTGCGAGCTGGGGTGCAGACCAGACCTAAGGAACAGGTCTCAACACCTGTAATGAGTTACAACACATTTCTCAGAAAAAGTTTAATTGAATGTAGCTGCTCGGATTGTGCACCTTACCTGGTTCCGTGCCCGTCTGACAGATAGAAACCCTTCAAAGTACAGGGGCAGAGCAGTAATCCTCTGTCTCGCTTGGAAGATTTGTCGTGGGGCTGGTACAGGGGTTTTCTCAGGCTTAGCCATCCTGCTCCCTCCCTATCCGCTGAATCTTGGCTGTGTTCTTTTCCTCTGTGTATTCTTGTCTGCTTATCTTTAGCCTCTGGCAAAGGAAAGGTCGCCCCGGTTTGAGAGAACAAGTTGACGGTACAAAGAGGAAGTCTTGGTGGTTATTTTAAAATAAACAACACACCGCACAGACCCCTTTCTCACTGTATAATCCGAAGAGGAACAAGATTAAATGGATTAAAGGAAACTTTCCTAGCATGCTATTTGTACGTTTCCATCCTGCAGACCAAGGTTCACAATCACAAATGATAATTATGCCATTTCTTACCGGGATTATCATTATTGGATTTAGTTGGGGATCTGTCAGAGAAACCTCCCTCTCACAGTTCACAGACTCTGGAATCTTTACAGGTGACCTGCAAAGAAAGAGAGATTGTGCCCGTTTGCTTCTGAAATGTTTGTTTTGGCTTTTTAAAATTCCACTTGGCTTTTTACATTAAGAATGTCTGACGATTGCTTTTGCTGGAGATCTGGTGGAATTCTGACATAAGAGTGATTGAGAGAAGAAGGTATTTTTAGTGAAAACTGCTGTTTTTGTTGTTGATACATGTGTAACTCAGATTTCTGATAAACACTTGGGGGGGAAAACTTTCTTTGTGAAAAATCCATCATCCCCAAAAGTTCAGATAAGGTGTGGGAGAGATCCCTTTCCCAGGGTGAAATTCTGGCCCTACTGAAGTCAATGGCAAAACTCTTGTTGACTTCAACAGGGCCAGGATTTATCTTCAGGTTTGCGTCCCTTCCAGAAATCCTCAAGAAAGAACAGGGACAGCAAGACATTGTGATATTTCTATACGTAACAAACAAACAAAAAGTATTTGAAAGCGTGCTCTAGAAAAAGGGAACACATTTTCCCCCGTTATTCTTGTGGGTTACCTTCAAGGCTCCTTTTCTGCTTCCCTGCAACCTTCACGCAGATCCAATAGGGCTTTAATATATGTGACCTGCTTGCGAGGCAACTTTTAGACTGTGCAATTGCTAGGCAAGGATAACAGAAAATCTGGTACTTCCCAGAACTACGTGAAAGTAAAATATCGATTTTTACTCCGCAAGTAATGACTTCTTGGAAAAATCCATATTATTAACTTTTTCTAAGAATTTATTAGATGGCAAATTTTTTCCAATTGTGCTACTTTTGGCATATTTTTGTAGTAAAATGGCAGAACTTGACTCTACTGGGGAAATTCAGCAATGGGGCAAGATATGCACCATTTTTGTGACATTCAGTAGCTGAAGAGCGGCACTTACTGAACTCCCAGCCTTGGAAAGCCAGCACAATCTAAAACCACCATCAGTTCAAAGCAGAAATTAACATGTAATAACTGATGCATTCTTACTATATTTTGACAGATTACAGCATGATTTAGTGAAGGTTTTGACCCCAAAAATTTTTATATTTCAACTCAGAGGTAGACCCTTGAGGTCTAAAGCATTACTATCTAAATAATACTAGACCTGACTGACAACTGTGCTGCAATTTATGTGGGTGTTTGTCTGTACATCATGAATGCAAAACGGACGTAAAATGCTAGTAAATCAGAATGGTAGCATTATACGCACATTGCAGGCATGTGAATGACTATATAAATTTGTTAGTCTCTAAGGTGCCACAAGTACTCCTTTTCTTTTTATAAAAAGTGTAGGGTGTTGGAGAATCAGTTCCTCTGTTTAACTCTTAAGAATGCTTCTTTTTAATAAAATCACCAGAAACAGCATGTCACGTGTAGTGTAAAGATTCTCACACTTTAATTACCACTTTTCTGTAACAGTGTTACCATATTAATGTACATCACTGTGTGATGTTTCTCTAAACAGAAGCTTGCTGTAGTAATCTTGTTTTGTCACTGATATTTAAATAGCAAGGATCTGTAAACCTCTTAACTATTCCTAAATAAATAAGGTTTCTTTTTTTTAAATACTTTTTTGGTTGTATTTTAAAGTGACTGTTTGTTCTCAGGGAGTTGCCTTCTCTGCTCTACAGCAGTGTGTGAGATAGCTTCCCTTTTGAATTTTTCATGATTTTTTGTTTGTTTGTTTTTTTGAACACAAACTGTAGGATACGTTGTACCATTTAAGAGGTAACATTTAGACCTGTTTGAAGCTTCCCTTTCTTTTGAGACGTGCCATTTATGATGAAATGTCATCCATTATACCTTCCCTAGTGGAAAAGGTAATTTTCACAGTGAAAGAACTCCAACCTGTTCCCCAAAACTTCTTGTAACTTTGTTTTTATAAAACTAAACAAAACAGCAACCAAACAAACCCAAAATAAATTCCAGGCACATCTGCAATATTGTTTTATATTTTCATAAAACTTAGATTTTTCACTTGAGGCATCTGGCTCTAGAGGATCTCCTCAAAACCTCTGTTAAGATGCTAACCTATTCTGCATTGCCCTATGGCCCTTTTACTCTACTCCAGTGGAGCAAACGTACCATGAAGACAGCAGAGCTTTTTACCAGGGAATATCACTAGTACAGATGTTTTATGGATGGCGCTGAACTGACTATAATGGCTCTCTGCTGCTCCCTTTGAACTCCAGTTTAGAAGGAATGCCAGGGCTACCACCACAGTGCCATTGAACTCCAGCTATTTTTGGCTGCCAGAAGAACCCCAACGGGCTACTCCAGCCTCAGACAAGTTAGAGCATCTCCGAGGCTGCAATTAGAAGACTTCAAAAGGTCTTTACTTTTAAATGTTTGCAGAGTCTAGTGTGTCTCTATGTACCTATGCAAATCCCATTACAACACACATTTTAAGCAAAGGCAGATGCAATTTTCTGGGACAAGAAAAGTGAAATGTTTGAGAAATTGCTCTTAGCTGAATACTTGATGTGATTGTGGGTCAGTTATGCCAATGGAGAAAGATGGTAGAAACTGCCAGAGCCATAGGGCTGATGTCTGGTTGATATTTGTGGTGCTGGAAATGGCCCACCTTGATTATCACTACAAATCCTCCCCAGCCCCCCGCTCTCCTGCTGGTAATAGCTCACCTTAAGTGATCACTCTGGTTACAGTGTGTATGGTAACACCCATTGTTTCATGTTCTCTATGTATATAAATCTCCCCACTGTATTTTCCACTGAACGCATCCAATGAAATGAGCTGTAGCTCACGAAAGCTTATGCTAAAATAAATTTGTTAGTCTCCAAGGTGCCACAAGTCCTCCTTTTCCTTTTTAAAATAGTCATGGACAGTTAGACTGTGAATTTAAAAATAAGCTAGGCCTGACCACAAGAGAGGTACACTAGTAAAGAGGATATACTCAGCAGCATGCAGCTGGAACGGATGAAGAGCTGGAGCATGTGGCTTCTGCCAAAAGCAGACTTTGCAGCTTGTTGCCGAAAAGGGACCAGAATGATCAAATGACAGATTTTCCCTGTCCTTCTATGGGACAAATTTTCAAAAATGGCCTCTGATTCTTCAATTTTTAGGTGCTCACCTCTGGCACCGACAGCCTAGATTTTAGCAGAGCTAAGCACCAGCAGCTTCTATGAATCTCAATTTGAGTGATGGGTGCTCAGTGCTGCTAAAACATCAGGCCTTTGTATCCAGAGCTGGGCAGCCACAAAATGAGACACACATTTTACAGCACTTCACAAAACAAAGCCCCCAACATGGCCTTTTAGCTGTGAAAGGCATAATAAAAAAAATGTGGGCCTCAAAGCTAGAATAGCACCTGTCCCATGTTAGGCAGCCAATATGCAGGAGTGAGAATCTTGCACAGCGAGTACTGTATCTTAAGAGAATAATGTTACCCACCCTTGTGAACTGCTTTGGGTTCTGCAGCTGAAAACCACAGTTTATTGACCACATTTCTCCAGGGGGGCTGACTCAACCACCCAGAGATTCTACAGCTGATCTGTAAACCACTGACTGAGGGGGTGTAGGCATTGCCTGTGGGTCTCAGAAGCTGGGATTCTAGCCTTGGATCTGCCCCTTTTCTTGCTGCGACAGTTTACTATTTACCACACTGTTCAGCGTGAAAGCATGAGGGGCTGCAAGTTCAGGACAGACTAGCTTAGCATGGGTGGTGCAACAAGAGGGTGAGTGGGGTGTATGTCTAGGAGCTTGCAAAGGGAAGGTATATGAATGCACGATGGCATGGTGCAGGGACAGCACTGGGTGCAAAAGTGGCCAAGTGTGAGTAAGAATGGGTGGCTGAGAGCAGGCAAGGCAGGGGTCTGTGTTTGAAAGGATGGGCACAGGACAGTGAGGGCTGTGCGGGAGGACGATGGGGGGGGAGGCTGGTGTCTGTGTGAGGCAGCAAAGCGTGGGGGGAGGTGACAGCATGCATGGAGCAATGGGGGGTAAAGGGGTAGTTCGGGGGGGGGGAAGGGCGCGGGTACGCAGTGAAACAAAGCCGGGGGGGGGGGGGCGATGGGGCTGGGTGTGAGGGAGACGGGGGAGGGCGCGCGGGGTCTGCCCAGACGGCAGGGCTGGGGGTAGCAGGGGGCGAGGCGGGTGTGCGCAGGCCGGGCACAGTGGGGACCTGTGGGGTGGATGGGCGGGGGTATGGGCGCGTGTGCCTGGGGGGCGGGGCCGGGGGTACGGCCGCGTGTGCGTGGGGGGGGCGGGAGTACGGGCGCGTGTGCCTGGGGGGCGGGGGCGCGCGGAGGGCGGGCGTACGGGCGCGTGTGCCTGGGGGGCGGGGCCGGGGGTACGGGCGCGTGTGCCTGGGGGGCGGGGCCGGGGGTACGGGCGCGTGTGCCTGGGGGGGCGGGGCCGGGGGTACGGGCGCGTGTGCTTGGGGGGCGGATGTGCGAAGTAGCTCCCTGTCTCGCCTCTGACCCCTCCCGGCTCGGGCCGCCGACTCTGTGGGAAAGAGAGGCTCGTGCGCAGGCGCAGCACCCACCGGCAGGCGGCGAAGAGGGAACGGCTGTCTCTGACGCACGCCCCCGTTAACCAATGAGCGTTTCTCATCCCCTCCCTCAGCGGGAGCGCGTGCGCAGTGGAGGCGCCCCCGAGTTTTCAAATCGCCGAAGCGGCGACGGGCGGCGCGCGCGGGCGCGCACGGGCGCGGTCTGGTCCGGGAACGGCCGCGGCGCAGGCCTGGGGGAGCGCTGGAGCCGACATGGCGGAGCCGCTGGTGAGAGAGCCGGGTCCTGCCCCCCGCGCCCGCATCATGGCTGCTCGCGCCGCCGCTCCCGCCTTGGGTGCGGGCTGAGGCTGCTGCGGGGTGGTGGTTTCCAGGGCAGGGTGCTGGGCGGGGTTCGGGAGGGTGAATGTGGGGGTCCTACCAGGGCGTAGTGACTTCTTGGGTGTGTTACGGTGGCGCCCAGGAACCCCCCCCCCCGGGGGTAGTCCGCGGTGGCAGGTGACGGAGCGAGGAGCGATGGTCGCAGTGGGGGAGGGTGTAGGTTGCATGTCAGGAAACACGGTTTCACCGGGAGGGCGGGGAAGCCCTGGAATGGGTTCCCCGGGGAGGTGGCGGAATCTCCCTCCTTCGGGGTGTTTAAGGTCCGGCTTGACAGAGCCCTGGCTGGGGTGATTTAGTGGAGGATCGGTCCTGCTTTGAGCGGGGGGTGGGACTAGGTGCCCTCCTGAGGGCCCTTCCAACCCTGATCTTCTGTGATTAGGTGTATTATGGTAGCGCATAGGAGCCCCACAGGGGGTAATTATTTCTTAGCTGTGTTATGGTAGGGCCCAGGAGCCTCCCGGGGGGGGTGGGTAGTTATTGCTTAGGTGTGTTATGGTAGTGACCAGGAGCCCCACTGGGGGTAATTATTTATTAGGTATTTTATAGTAGCGTCCAGGAGCCCCCCCCGGGGGTGGTTATTTCTTAGATGTGTTGCGCTAGTGCCCAGGAGCCCCACGGAGGGTAATCATTTATTAGGTGTGTTGCGTAAGTGACCAGGAACCCCACCGGGGGGTAGCTATTTATTAGGTGTGTTACGGTAGTGCCCAGGAGCCCCCTCCCCTGGGGGTAGTTATTTCTTAGGTGTAGCCCCACAGAGGGTAATCATTTATTAGGTGTATTACGGTAGCACCCAGGAGCCCCCCAGGGGGTAGTTATTTCTCAGGTGTGTTATAGTAGTGCCCAGGAGCCCTCTCCGCATGCAGGTATTTACGTGTATTACAGCAGTGCCCAAGAGCCCTGGTCATAGGCCAGGGCCCCATTGTGCTCTGCATTGTACATCCTTCCCTGTGGAGCTGGCTGACTGCCTAAGCGTACAACAGTGGGTAGAGCCAGTCATATATGGGTCGGCTGTCCACTCTACCTGTGACACAGGCCAGCCCATCTCCCCTGCAGTCTCCTTCTTGTTGCAAGTGGGGTGATGCTGCCCTGTGTGATGGCAGCTGCCTGTTGCAAGCCAGGTGGATTTTTCTGGCTTCTTAGGGCTTGTCTACGCTACCTGCCAGTTTGGCAGGCAGCGGGTAGTCGATTTATAGACACGATAAATAGACCGCTGAGCGCTCTCCTGTCGGCTCAGGTACTCCACCAGAACAAGAAGCACAAGTGGAGTCGATGGGAGAGTGTCAGCTGTCAACTTACCGTCGTGAAGACACCATGGTAAGTAGATCTAAGTATGTCGACTTCAGCTATGTTATTCACGTAGCTAAAGTTGCGTATCTTAGACCTTCCCCAAGTGGTAGTGTAGACAAGCCCTCAGTCTCCTGTGCTGGGGCTCTTTGTCTCACCCAAGAGGATGTTTAGGAAGTGCCTATCATCCAGACATTTAATGTGCTCGATAATCTGTTTTCTAGTACTCCCTGCTCCAGCAGGGTCCTCATTAAACTCAACAATTCCCAGCAGTTACTGCACACTGGGGTTGTTGTTGAAGTTTCTCTATGTGGTTAGAATAGGAAATAACTATGGTAACTGGTATATAATGGCAAATGTTGACTTGTTAATGGTGACCTGCAAAGGGTGGAAGGAAGTCTGTGTTCTTTATGATGCTTCTTTATGATGTACTTAGTTCCAGACCTGAATTTCTAATATTTAAAATATGTAGAAGAACCATGGGATTATGACATCACAAAAGACTGAAACCTCAGCAGTTTAAATGGAATGGATTTTTAATGGTGACTTAAAAAAAAAAAGAAATTGTTCAAAACATTTATGAGACAGAAAGTCTTTGCTGAAGTTCCAGAATTCCCAATTCTTTAGTTAAGGTGTGAGAGGTTTTCATATACATTTGAGATTACCAACGAGTTCTCCGGCAATTTCAGGGCAGGTCAGGCTTGACATTCTTAATATTTCTTGGGCTAAATAAAGAAAACATAAGCAGACTTTTTCTGCTAAACTAATTTTTAGTCCTTTTTTAAGCAATTGATTCATGAAGAAGCAAAAAATGGGCTCAATTAAAAAAAATTTTAATTAAAAAAATCATTTGCAGTTCATTTTTAATGGTGACTTCTGTAGGTCAGTCTAAGTAATCATTCTGAGATGCAGACAAATGCTTTTTACTGGAAGAGTTTGTAGATTAATTACCAATAGCTTGTTGTACCATGTGTATTACATATGTGTTTTAAACTTGATCTCTCATCACAACACTGTTGTTAAGCAGGCTTCCACAATGTAATACATGATTTCCTATCAAACTTAGTTTTACAGTAGTTGGATTTTGTGTGAACTTTGTGCTATTGTGTTTAAAGTTCCTCAGGTTGTTTTCCTCAGCTGTTAGAGAGTCTCATAAATGTTAAATATTCCTGTCTCCATTTTCTGGTAGGAGGTCCTGGACATGGCCTTCTAAGGACTATGAGAAACAGAATTAGCAACAAGTAAAATTTTCTCAATACCATATCCATAGGATTCTAACTCTTCAGTCTTCTGCTTCTCATGTGATACAGGTGGGATCTGCTCCAGATCTTAATGATGGCTTTGAGTTACAAGTAGCTGTACACTCAGATTCACAGGTCACATTTTGACCATTGTATCTTGGCTCCCTCTACATCCTTCCCGACTGGTATCTTTCTAACCACGTTCAAGCAATGGAACTCCCTGTTGGATCTGCACCTCTGCTGCTGGTTCTTGCTCTCTGATTTTTCCAGACTTTGTTCCATGCATTAGACTAATAGCATTCTAGTCACTCATTCTTATTTAAGAAATAACTTGCAACTTGTTCTTGATCCATCTGTATATTGGATTACATGATCTGGACCTCCATGATTTCTCTGCTACTGCTTTTCTTGACAGTATAGTCTTGGGGGTTCATTGTTGCCTGGTGTCATAGTCAACGAATAGGTTTGTGGTCAAGGCTCTGGTCCTGCAGTTGTTTCTCCATTAACATGATCACTGTTTGCTTTGAATCAGCTCTTGTACTGTCATTGGGTTTTGATGCTTGAGGAAGATTGCTTCATGTTAAGTGGTGGCTTTGATGTATATGGGATACTGCTTTGTTCTATTCTTCACCTCAGAGCCCTTTGGATTTATCTTGATGCGCGGCTGCTCTGGTTATTTCTTCACAGGATGTCATCCTTGTCCCTGTCTAGCTGGTGGAAGAATGGAAGTTCAGAGGCATTAAAGTGTCCACTGAGTGCAGTTTTGCATTCAGTCACCCCTAGGCCTGAGAGCTGTATTCATTGCCTGGGAGTCTAGTACAGTGTGATGCTGAGTGTTGGATGTGCCAGAAGATGTTATCAAGGACCCCATTAGGTTGAGACAGGAATTCCTGAAATTCTGTCTTAGGTCCCCCAAGAGACACTCTGCTAAAAGCTGTCCTAAGGCTGATCTAAACTGTTTTCAAAGTTGTCTACCTCAAAGCACAAGCCTGTAATTTCTCTGCTGAGTGCTTGGATACTCTGCAGTAGCATTACTCAGGTTGGCATAATCCCAGCAATGCCATTTTGAAGCTTGTCTTGAAACAGTTTGTATCTTCATACAAGCTAAAAATCTCTCGTTTGAATAGTTTTTTGTGCATTATCATTGGGGCTTTGTTCCTGTGACAGTTTGGGGGAGCAGTATGTGCAATCTATTCATTCTTTTTGATGTTGGGGCTTTTTTATATGTATCTATGTCAGTCTGCAGACTCCATTTGTGATGTGTTTTTTTTACCTTGTCTGTTGTCCTGTTACCTCCATGCTGGACTTAAATTCCAAAGGTTGATGGCAGAGGGCTAATAGGTTCTTGATTTAAGTGCTCTCCCATTGACATGAATCATTCTAAACAATTGGCTGACTACTGTCCAGGAGAACTGGCTTGTCAGAGGAGAGAGCGCCTATCAATAAAGTGACCTGGTAAGTGTGTTGGATCACCTGAAGAGGCTGATCCAGGGGAAGGGACTTGTGTTAATTTAGACGGAATCAAGGTGTTAACATGACTGTAACTGTTGAACATTAAACATTGAGGGGCCCTCCTGGTTCTAGGGAACGGGCAATGGGTAACATTGTTGCAGCTCTTAGAAGGGGGGGGCTAGATACAAGATTTATTGACAGTCTGGTGTGTGACCAAGAAGAGGCGCTCTCCTAAAGCTGTGACAGCTCCAACCTAAGTGCTCTGAGGTAGTGAAATATCCAATAGCTCTCTTAATATACCATTGTTGCTACCTTTGATGAAGTAGCTTGTCATCTCAACCAGCCTCTGAATACTCTGCCTTAAAATCTAATGGCAATGACTGAATACAAATAGTGCCGAAGACAACGCAGAAGAACTGCAGGACCAGAGTCATGACAATATACCTATGTGGTGTTAATTATAGGAATATTCTGGCAATTTTCTTCAGTCGCCTGCATGCCCATCCTAGCAATGTTACAAGCTCAAGGTTAAAAACCCCAAGGACTTATTAGTGGAACAAAGCGATCAGCCCCCTTTTTTTGGGGGGTGGGTTACCTCTCTGACTGGAAGAACCGTATTGAAATACTGTTTGTAGCCATTGATTCTTGCTTAAAAAGGACCTAGGTAGGAAGATTCCAGAGCAGGGTGCCAGATTCACTTGGAGGAGAGGGCTGAATTCTGTTTAATTATGGTATAAATTCAGGACTCTCCAGTCTCCACAGTAGAATTCACAGTGGAATACACAGTAGAATTCACTGATGCCAGCAGGAGATTTATACAGCTTGAGAGAAGAATAATTGTATTTGTTCAGTGCTTTATTGTTGCATTAATCGTCAGTGAGAAAATAAGCTCCCCTTTAAACCCACTGCTATTTCTGCCTTTTGTTTCTGTTTCTTCCCCATCCTCATTTCCCTGTTTCTCTCTTCCTTCCCAGTTTGAGAGTCTTTCCTGTTCTTTTCTCTTCAGCAACTCTTAGTTCCCAGCCTAATGAGCATCCTCTCCCCTTCTCCATTCCATCCACTAAATACTGCTGGGGGAATTTTGCACCAAAAAATTAAAACTTCTCCACACACTGTTTTAAAATTCTGCAAAATTCTGCTTATTTTATTTGTCAAAATAATACAATATAATCACACCAATTTCAATTATTTTGGTAATTTATTTCAAAATACTTGTCAGCAAGAATGTAACAATACAGACAAAAAAAAGATTCAGGAAATGTTTTTTGACAAATAGATTCCTTACTGGGCATATTAATACAGAACTCTGAGTAATAATTCATTTAAACTACAGTATAAAACTATATTTCCTGCACCCCTCAGAAGAAGTGCAAAGGCTTGGAGGAGTCAGGGGTAACGGAGGAGCTGAGGGAGGGAGAAATAATTGCTGGGAAGGAGCCTGGGTATGAACTTGAAGTGTTGTTGGGTATGGGTGGGAAAAGTATGGAACAGGTTTTTGAGGGGGTCAGGGAGGGATTATTGGGGAGTATCCCCAGGCAGATCCTGGCTGACTCCTAGTCTCTCCCTTCAGTCAGGCACATCTGCCCCGTCCCCATGTGTCTGCCATCCTCCTTCCCCCCGTATCTCTGCACCCCCTCTGCCCATGTGTCCCTGCACCCCCTCAGCCAGTCCCCTCCCCATATCTCCATGTGTCCCTGCATCCCCTGTCCTCATGTGTATCTGTGCCCCCGCAAAGCCATCCCCCTGTAGCACTGAACCCCCTACCACTCTGCCCATGTGGCCCTACACCTCCCCCACATGGCCCTGCACCTCCACTCCCATTCATCCCCCTTCCCCAGTCTGCCCTCCCCCACTAGCCCTTATGAGCCCTTGTTTGTGACTCCCCCCAGCAGTCCCATGTTGTCTGTTTCCCTATTTCCCCTGTCTCCTGACCTGGCCCGATAGGCGTTGTGAAGAAGCCAGGCTCTTTCTCTTCCCTATCCTGGCTGGGAATGCAGCTGTGGCCCGAGGTGGGGAGCAGGACTGGGTGCAGGGCCGGGAGCTGGGGCCGGCCTGCTGCGCTCCTCCGAATGTTCTCTTTGCCTCCCTAGGGAGATGCACCCCACACTTTTGGGACCTTCTGGATTAAACTATTTAAATGACACTTCAGTGCCAACATTAAGGTGATGCTCCAATCAGATCGATAGAAGACATGGGAGTTCACCCGTTTGTCATTGTTTCATGTGGTCTACAGACTCAGGGAGACATTGTTCATTTAGAAAACATTCATTGTTCATTTAGAAAAATTATCTCTGCAGTCATGATGACTAGAAAGTTTTTTTTAAAATGAAAGCTTAGATTCTGGAGAACCTGAATGTCATGTGTGCCATGTAACTAAATCATGCTGTCTGGATGCTTTACACCTCTATTTTAGAGGTAAGCTGAGTTACTGACTATTGGTATACATGTATCCCCATGTGTGGTACAGCTACCAGTACTGTAGAGGGCCAAAAAGCATCAGCTAAGGGAGTTCCTACTTGTTTCACACCAGCACAAAATCAAAGCCTGGGAATCCTCTGGACTGATGTACTCAGGGAACAAGAATTAGTTAAATAATTTCAATTTCTTTTCTTTTTCGAACAGTATCATGTTTGATAATAAGAAATTGACTTTTGTTTTTTAACAGAATCATTTAAAAAATGACTACAGAGCAAGATTCTGCAACGGAGAAGGGTAATTAATTTGTGCTTGCATTTTAAATTTTAATTCTTAGATAATGACCACTTGTGAAAGTTATGTTGGTTTATATCAGTAGGTTAATATCATAACTGCAGTCTATCAGCTATATCCCTCTAAATTGGTTTTCAAATTTGCTTTGTGTTTTGCTTTTATTTTTGTGATGTGGCTATGTGGAAGTTAAGATTTTAAATACTAAAGTAGTGATACTGAAAGCATCTAATTTTTCCCCCCTCTTGGATGTCATGGACAGTTGAGCAATCCTCAGTTAAACAGAGTATTCGAAGGTGGACATGGACAAGTGAGTGCATGATTGGTCACTCAGAAGTCAGTTAATGCCAGTGTTTAGATTGTGTACATAACCTTAATCTTGCTTTTTGCTTCTTAGCTACTACGTTACCCCATCCAGAAACCTTTTGATTTGCCTCTGGGTAAGACGGTGAGTGAAGGTAGGGCCTGTTGATACTCCCTTCTCTGGCCCCAGGATCTTTTCAGAGCATTGATTTCAGCCACCCCAGGTTGGATAGAGGTCTTGGTGGTGAGGGTGGAGGACTTGCAGGCCTCTCTTACCAAGCTGTTTGTCAAAGTGCTATTGGAAGGGGGTGGATGCTGGCAGTTCTGGAGCCGGAAGCTCAGTACTCACTTCAGGGACAAACCTGCTGTGCTTTCAAAGATTTTTACTTGATGGGGGGAAATTTCTGTTTCCGTTCCCCTGTCTATCCTAGCTTCCAATGCGGATGGGGTTACAATTGTGCAGTCTCATCTGCGCCCCCACCAACTGACCCTCCAGTTTTTTCCTGAAAGTTGCATGTTTTTCTCCTAATTCCCTCATCTGACTCCTACTTCCTATGGTTCAGGGGGAAAAATCCTTCTGTTAATCCCTGCTGTTTCCCCTCTGAGGGAAAAGGCAATGTTCCATCCTGAAGTTAAATTAGACTTGTGTGTGTATGAGGAAGAAGTGGGAGGTAGCTGGAAGTGCTCCTTTTTTCCTTTCCTTCCCACACCTTAGGGCTGCTACCCATGGTTCAGTTAGTTGCTGCGATCCCTGATGACTCCTTCCTAGCTGATGCAGGACTCATGGGGTGGGCAGGTTGGCTTTTGCCTGCAGAAAGAAAAAAGACAATAGGGGATGCCTAAAAATTAATTAAAGTTATTTTAATTTCGTTTTTAACAGTGACAAGTGTCAATGAGTAGAACTGCACTGAGGTTGTTCTTGCGATCTTAACTTTGGCTTTTCCAACTTCTGAGTGTTTACATCAAGCAACTAGAGTGTTTCCCACCTAGCTTTTTCAGTTTCACAACTGGAAATATTTGGCTAGGCACCACGGAAATGACCTGTCTAACGCACTGTAGGCAGTAGGAACCCCTCTCTTGTTCTCACCATAGCTAGTCTACTGGGTAAAGCCCCTTACAGAATTTTCAGGTATGCTTCATTGGCCTTTGTGCACCTTAACAGTCTTCAGGAGTTGTTCCTCAATCTATTCCTCCACTGCAAGTTCCACTGGGGACCTTATTCAGCCCCTTCACACCTTAGTTTCGGCAGGAGCCATTTCCCTCTTTGTAGTTGTCCCTGCCAATTCTCAGTAATACATTTTGTTATTGTACTATGCATTTAAGTCCCACATGCATATGCTGGGAGTCCGCTTTTAGGTGCACTCTTTATTAGCTTAGTGAAAAAATCTACCCTACTTGCCTAATATCTGATTTTTAAAAACTTGTGACATATTCATTGCAAAAAAACAATTTGTTCCTATCCTCTAGGTAGTGATACCCAATGAGGGCTGCTCTCATGCCAGATTTCACCTCTCATTTTCAAACTGTTTTACCTGTATGGCAGTTTAGGAAAAAAGTTGTAAATTTTGTTCTATGGGCAGAAGACATTCCTTCACTCCCCTCACACTCAACATTGGTTGAGCTGTTGTCCCTTGAATTTAAAAAAAAAAAACAACCCAAGACAAAACACTCCATACAGAAAGTTAAGCATGGTAAATGAAAAGTTTACAGGAAGTTATGAACTAATGGAAATAGCGATGACACTGTCAACCATTATGTAATGTTGAGCATAGTGCTTGCTGCTGCATATGCTGAGATAAACAGGCTACGTGCAAATGTTAAGTGGGTAACTTTTTACTGCAAATGATTCTTTCAATGTATTTTTTTCCTTCTTCCCTCTAGAAAACAACAGATTAATGTACAGCCAGGCCAAAATGTACTGAAAATTATACGAGATTGTTTTGAAAGTAAGCTTCTAACTTTTGTCTGTAATTTTTATCTTTGATTTATCTTTTTATGAGCAAGTTGTAACACTCTCCTTAATCTCACATAGTGGAAAAGGAGTAGTTGTATAAGCGGTTTGATTTTTCATGTAGCATGTTTATAGCGTAATGCAAAAAAATGCAATGATCTTTCTAAAAATACATGGAAACTGCACTATAACCTGTTACATAAACTATATCTTTCTCTGTTGACTGGATTTTTTTCCTCTCAAATTCTGAGTAAATCATATTTTTTAAAACATGCAAGCTATGTACTATTCTATTCATCTTGTTACATTTAGTTTTTTCTTTTTAGATTGTGTTAGTGATTCTTCAATAAATTCTCCAAGCATAACACATTGCTCAACCCCTGTCATCTTTAAGCAAAAGGAGGATTTATTACTGAGCAAAGAGGTAAGTTAGTTATATTAACAATGTAACTGTTTGGTGTGGGGAACAGTTTCCCTTCAGTGTGTATTTGTTCCACATTGGACAATTTTATACATGCACCTCTTGATGTATACAGTCTGTACATTTTCTTTACATTTGTGGCATAATTTAGCTCTCTATTGCAGGGGTTCTCAAACTTCATTGCACCATGACCCTCTTCTGACAACAAAAATTACTACATGACTCCAGGAGTGGGGACCGAAGCCTAAGCCAGCCCAAGCCCTACTGCCCTGGGTGTGTGTGTGGTGGGGGACAGCAAAGCCCGAGGGCTTTGGCTTTGCCCCTGGGCAGTGGGGCTCGGGATTCAACCCCGGGCCCCAGCAAGTCTAAGCTAGCCCTGGCAACCACATTCAAAGGGGGTCCCAACCCACAGTTTGAGAACCTCTGCTGTAACGGTTGATAACATTATTTCCCTCAGTTGTCATCGTAAAACAATTTGGGCATATTCTCTATCTCCCTGCTCCATCCTTTTTCTCATAATAGTTTACCCAGCTTTCATTCCTGATAACTTTCTCTAGTAGTCTCTCATGTTCAGACTTTCCTTGAACTTCTGCTTCTCTTGTCACTCTTCCAGCTTCAGCCGTTGGTCTCACTAAACTTTTTACAATTAAAACTCCCACTGCTGGAAAAAGCAATGAATGATTCCTTGGTTACCCACTGCTGGTTGGTAGGGCTAGCTTGCACCCTAATGCAAAAGAATACAGTTGTGTTTATTAGGTCTTTCTTTGTGTTCTTCCCAGCAACCAAATGGAAGTAGTATAATTGAGCCATTGAAGGATGATGCTTGTATAAAAGGCACTTGTTAGCTCATAATCTTCAGTTGTTTGTAAGAGGTAGAGTAGTTCACTTTCTAGCTGGCTTCGTAGAAACAAAGTCTTGGCCCTGTGATTGCACCTGTCTAAATACCAAAGAGGTCAAGCTGCAGTCTCTTGGGGTACGTCTATACTGCAATAAAAGTCCCTCAGCTAGCTCGCATCAGGTGACACGGGCTCATGGAGCTTGGTCTGTAGGCCATAAAATTGCAGTCTAGATGTTCAGGCTCAAGTCTAGGCTCTGAAACCCTGCGAGGAGGGTGGGTCTCGGAGCCTGGGCTCTAGCCTGAGCCTGAATGTCTACACTGCAAATTTTAGCCCTGCAGCCCAAGCATCGCAAGCCTAAGTCAATTGACCTGACTGTGAGACTCAGTGCCCTGGGTTTTTTTATTCCAGTGTAGGCATACCCATCGTTTGTTACCAATATTGTGCATATTTCAGGTTTTCAACAGAGACAGCTCACTGTAGGGGTCCTATATTTATCAGAACAAGTGCTTCTGTATGTGTGTGGTCTGCTAAGATGTTTATATGGCCCCTATCAGCATCCTATCCAGTTGCTTTACAGATATTAATCAGTTTATCCTCACAACACCACTGATTAAGGAGGTGTCATAAATATAAAGAGAAGGGTAGCCACCTTTCTGTGTACAGTGCTATAAAATCCCTTCTGGCCAGAGGCAAAATCCTTTCACTTGTAAAGGGTTAAGAAGCTAAGGTAACCTTGCTGGCACCTGACCCAAAATGACCAATGAGGGGACAAGATACTTTCAAATCTGGAGGGAGGGAAAGGCTTTTATCTGTGTGATACCTTTGCTGGGAACAGATCAAGGATGCAAGCCCTCCAACTCCTGTAAAGTTAGTAAGTAATCTAGCTAGAAAATGCATTAGGTTTTCTTGGGTTTGGCTTGTAAATTTGCTGTGCTGTAGGGAATGTGCATTCCTGTTTTTGTGTCTTTTTGTAACTTAAGATTTTGCCTAGAGGGATTCTCTGTTTTGAATCTGACTGCCTGTGAGATTATCTTCCATTCTAATCTTAGAGTGTTTCTTTTATCTTCGTTTTGTTCTTCTAATAAAGTTCTGTTTTTTTAAGAATCTGATTGGGTTTTTAGGGTCCTAAGAAACCCAAGCTGGTCTGTGCTCAACTTGTTGATTCTCAAGCCTCCCCAGGAAAGGGGGTGTAAGGGCTGGGTTGGGGATAGCTGGGGGAACAGGAACTCCAAGTGGTCCTTTTCCCTGGTTCTTTGTTAAAGCGCTTGGTGGTGGCAGCATACCCTAGTCCAAGGGCAAAGATTTTGTGCCTTGGGGAAGTTTTTGACCTAAGCTAGTAGAAATAAGCTTAGGGGGTCTTTCATGCGGGTCCCCACATCTGTACCCCAGAGTTCAGAGTGGGGAAGGAACCGTGACAGGAGGTATCCCTTATTTTACTCCTGAAGACCTGGGGTGCATAGCAGGGTTGGTGGTAATCATGACTTTAAAAAAAATCAGTAATAAAGTTTTGTTTAAATCATGATCTTTAATTACATTTTTTTCAAATTTAAGACATTTTATTTATATGTTAGCACTTCCCTTTTTATAGTCTTACTAAATTACTAAAGTAGATGTTACACTTTAATTAGCTTCTTGCTCCTTAGGGGAGTTTCAAATTTTATACAGGTTTTTTTTTGTACTAAGAAATTTCATACTTAACAAGCTTATCTATGCAGAAAAAGACAAGTCAGCTCCACTTAACATTTTGACTGTGAGAATAATACAAACTCAAGAAAAAAATTGATAAGCGAATAGCCCGTGCTATATTTGCACCCAATAACACCTTCTGATACATTTAACTTCCACAAATCAATAAAACTGAAATGCTTTGACCAGGCAGTAACAGTCCATCATGATTTGTATTTTGAAGTCATTGGGACTTTTGCTTTTAAGGTACCCAGGTGCTTTTGAAAATCCCACCGTTAGGAACTTAACTTTAGACTCCAATTTTTAAAAATTTTGGCCTATATTTTAAAAAGTTCACAATAACTTTGTTAATGTATTGAAATTTATTTAATGTATTGTATTTTCATTGTGAAGCAGTTTTGTTTTAAACCAACAAAGATTTTATGGCACTTAATTTTTTTATTAAAAACAATCTAATTTTAATTTCTGATTTTGCAATCATTTATGCATATTGTCTAATTTTGCACACCTGATTAGTTCCACTGAAGTCAATGGAATGATTCAAGTAAAGTTACAAACCTGCTTAAGAATTTGCAGGGTCAGGGCCTTAATTTTCAGTATTTTGAATTGGTTATAGCAGTTTTGTAAAAATCAAAAGATTCTCCATCCGCAGTGGTATTAACACCTCTCTTCCTCAGCATTTATAATTTAGTTTATTATTAATATTATAATATTAAACTAAAGTTTCAATAGCACAGATTTTCAAATTAGTTTTTACAAAGCCTAAATGTGATTCATGTGAGTGATTTTTTTAAAAAAGTGATTTAAATCCATTACTTACATTGGCCTACATGCATGCAGAGGATAAATAACTTGCTCAGCATCTTATAGAACTAAGAATTGAACCGTGGTGAGAGGCTTGAAGTGGTTTAATTACTTGAATGTTTTATCATTTTACTGGCATTTTTAAAGGACTGGAGATGTAAGTATTAAATTGTGATGAGAATCTGCTTTTAAATGATTTTAAATAAGATTATGATCAGAAAATAGGTATGTAATGTGAGGATTTATATTTGTTAATATTTTTACTGTTGCTGTATCATAACAAACTTTTTTCTTTTCTACCTCTCCTGCTGTTCACTGTCAAACATTACAGTTAAATTCAGGTTTATTTAACTCTGTGAAGAAGACGTTTAAGTCTACATCTTCTGTAGATGCATCACCAGTAAAATCAATCAGCTGTTCAGGTTGGTGCTGCTATCATTTAATTGTTAAATTTTGGGGGTAATTATTTCTTGGAATTTCTATACTGTTTTTTGAGGTGAAAACACTAATGCTGTTTAATATCTATAACAGGACAGTCAGCTGAAGAACATCAGAAAGCTATAGCACTTGAGAACATAGTTGGCTCTAACAAAAAAGAGGGGTGTGTATTAAAAGAAGATACAAGCTCAAGTGAAGATGATCTTTTTGATGCCGGTAATCCTGTTGGTTCTAACAAGAAAGCAAGTAGTATATTAAAAGATGTTGAAAGATCAAGCCAAAGCCCTGCTGGCATCTTTGATACTGATGAGGATAATTATGAGGTCATTGGATCACCTGTTCTTCTTGTTGAGGAAGCAGAAACATCTGTACACCTGTAAGTTGCTTCGTTTGCTAAATCTACAGAAGAAATGTTTGAAAATTCTACTGTATAGCAATCTTCAGTGCTCACAGTAAAATTTAAGTCAAGAGGTAGTGATTCAAATGAGACTTGTGTGAGTATTGGATAGCCCTGGTTCCTTCCAAATTTGTTTTTGCAAACCCACTTCAAGTTATCAGACATGGTAGAAGAAGTTAATGTTAGACTCTACATCACAGTGTCACAGAAATAGAAATGTAGAGCTGCTAAAATAGTCACCTGCAAAACTATATTTTAAGTTGCTTGACAGAATGTTTGCTCTTAGCACAATATATTTTCATAACTTTTTAAAGAAACATCATGTAAACTGAGGAGGATCTAGGAAGAAACTTAAAGTACATTTAGAGATTAACCGTATCAGATCTAAATACTATTTTTTTTACATATAGATTAAGTCTTGATGAAAAAGCAACTCTAGCAGTGATGAGGAGACAGACAGAAGTTCGAAGGTCAGAAGGTCCTCAGGCAAGGACAGAAGAGCAGATAGTTCCAGTGGAAAGAGCAGAATGTGTTACTGGACCTTCTGAACAGGAAAAGAAGTCGCTTTCTTCAGCATTCTTAGGGGCTGTGACAACAGGAACTGTTGAAAAAAGGTGCATTGAAGTAAAACTTAATTGTTAGCAAGTAATTAACACAATCTCAAATATTGTAGCAACAAATTTATCTAATACTGAATGATGTATTAGAGCAGTCCATCTGATTACTAAAAATAATCAGAAAAATGATCATTGGAAATAATGGCAGTTAGTGTTTTTAAAGTGCCCAAAAAGCCACAATTGAGGAAAAAGGCCATAGTGGTTTAAAAATGGACAACATTTAGAGGGGAAGTGAAGGCAGCTATAAAAAGTGTGATATATAACAAATGGAAGGAAGGGGAAGTTGATAGTAGTGAATATAAATCAGAAGGTAGGAATGGTATAAAATTGATAAGGGGAGCAAAGGGCCACAAAGCAGAAATCTATGGTCAGTGGAGTTAGGGACAATAAGAAGGAGTTTAAGTATATTGGGAACAAAGAGTCCTAACAATGGTATTGGTCCATTACTAGATGGAAATGGTAGAATTATCAACAGTAATGCAAAAAAGGCAGAAGTGTTAAATATTTCTGTGCTGTATTTGGGAAAAAGCAGTTGCTCTCCATAAATAACACTCTTTCCATTCCATTAGTATCTCAGAAGAATGTTAAACAGCAGCTACTAAAGTTAGGCGCATTTTTAAATCAGCAGGTCCAGATAACTTTCATCCAAGAGTTTTAAAAGCTGACTGAGGGGATTACTGGACCATTAATGCTGATTTTTCAGTAATTCTTGGAGCACTGTCAAGTTCCAGAAGACTGGAAGAAAGCTATTGCTGTGCCAACATTTAAAAAAGGGCAAATAGGATGACCTGGGTTATGATAGATCTGTCAGTCTGCCATTGATCCTGGGAAAGATAATGGAGCAGCTGATACAGGACTTGATTAATAAAGAGTAAAAGGAGGGTAATGTAATTAATTCCAATCAACATGTGCTTATGGAAAATAGATCTCATCAAACTAACTTGATATCTTTTTTCATGAGATTACAAGTTTCGTTGATAAAGGTAATGGTATTGATGTAATATACTTGGACTTCAGTGAAGTGTTTGATTTAGTACCGCATGGCACTTTGATTAAAAAAACTAGGACAATATAAAATTAACATGGCACCCATTAAATGTATTAAAAGGTATCTAGCTGATAGGTCACAAAATGTATTTGTAAATAGGGAATCATCACTGAACAGGTGTGTTTCCATCTTTAGTCTTATGTTGTTTTACATCTTTATTAATGACCTGGAGAAAACATAAAATCATTACTGATAAAGTTTGAGATGACAAATTGGGGGAGTGATAAATAATGAAGAGGACAGGTCTTTGAGAGAGAGCAATCCAGATCTGTTCGTAAGCAGGGTGCAAGCAAACAATATGTGTTTTGATGTGGCTAAATGTAAATATGTACATTTAGGAACAAAGAACTTATGTAGGCCATACTTACAGGATGTAGGACTCTGTTCATCATTCATCAGTGATTCTGGAAAAGATTTGGCGGTAATGATAGCTAATCAGCTGAACATGAGCTCCCAAACTAAATCAAAGTTGTCCTTTTTGGCCTCCGAAGCTATGAATCTAAGTCGTAATTCTGACATTACACATAGACTCCTCCTGAGGGTTGAAATGACATAGAATGCTTCCGCCGGTGTGCACAGGCAGAAATTGTGGAAAAACAACCTCACTTGCCTCATAACCTAAGTCGTGCAGAACGCAATGCCATCCACAGCCTCAGAAACAACCCTGACTTTATAATCAAAGAGGCTGATAAAGGAGGTGCTGTTGTCATCATGAAGAGGTCTGACTACCAAAAGGAGGCTGTCAGACAACTCTCCAATACCAAATTCTACAGACCACTTTCCTCAAATCCCACTGAGGAATACACTAAGAAACTGCACCATCTACTCAGGACACTTCCTACACTAACACAGGAACAAACCAACATACCCTTAGAGCCCCGACCGGGGTTATTCTGTCTACTGCCCAAGATCCACAAACCCGGAAATCCTGGATGCTCCATCATCTCGGGCATTAGCACTCTCACTGAAGGACTGTCCGGATATGTGGACTCTCTACTCAGACCCTACACCACCAGCACTTCCAAAGCTATCTCCGTGACACCACTGATTTCCTGAGAAAACTACAATGCATTGGTGATCTTCCAGAAAACACCATCCTAGCCACTATGGATGTAGAGGCTCTGTACACAAACATCCCACACACAGATGGAATACAAGCTGTCAGGAACAGTATCCCTGATGATGCCACAGCACAACTGGTTACTGAGCTCTGTGACTTTATCCTCACACAATTATTTCAAATTTGGTGACAATATATACTTCCAGACCAGTGGCACCGCTATGGGCACCCGCATGGCCCACAATATGCCAACATTTTTATGGCTGACCTGGAACAATGCTTCCACAGCTCTTGTCCACTTTACACCCCTTCTCTACCTATGCTACATTGATGACATCTTCATTAGCTGGACCCATGGGAAGGAAACCTGGGCAACGATCCATCACTTTCACAGGCCTTGGGAGGCAGGCCAGTCTTAGCCCACAGACAGCCTGCCAACCTGAATTATATTCTCACCAGCAACTACACACCACACCATAGTAACTCTAGCTCAGGAACCAATCCATGCAACAAACCTCGATGCCAACTCTGTGCACATATCTACACCAATAACACCATCACAGGACCTAACCAGATCAACCACTCCATCACTGGTTCATTCACATGCACGTCCACCAATGTAATCTACGCCATCGTGTGCCAGCGATGCCCCTCTGCTATGTACCTTGGCCAAACTGGACAGTCCCTACGTAAAAGGATAAATGGACACAAATCAGATATTAGGAATGGCAATATACAAAAACCTGTAGGAGAAGACTTCACCCTCCCTGGACACACAATAGCAGATTTAAAGGTAGCCATCCTGCAGCAAAATAACTTCAGGACCAGACTTCAACAAGAAACTGCTGACAACGACAAAAGGAGTTTCTCCTTCCTTGGTGTTCACACCTCAACTGCTAGAAAAGGGCCTCATTCTCCCTGATTGAACTAACCTCGTTATCCCTAGTCTAATTCTTGCTTGCATATTTATACCTGCCTCTGGAAATTTCCACTACATGCATGCGACGAAGTGGGTATTCACCCACGAAAGCTTATGCTCCAATACATCTGTTAGTCTATAAGGTGCCACAGGACTCTTTGCTGCTTTTACCGATCCAGACTAACACGGCTACCCCTCTGATACTTGATTTTAGTAATTGTTTTGTACATTTATTTCCATCTATGATTCTTGGGTTACCAAAATTTGAGTTATCTAACATAAAAAGCGGTAGCATTTGAAACTGCTGTGCAGTTGAAATCTTGAACAGGTTTGAGACTCTGGCAGAGAATACTGATGCTGAATTGATGTCACTGTGACTGTCATTGGTCTCAGAAAAAGAGCCAGCAAGCCCTAGGTCTGTTAATACTTTAACCATCTGTAACGATGCTGTTTCTGGTGGGACCCTACTGAGTGTGCCAGTTCAGGACAAATTGCTTAAAGCAGGGCAGTTTCAGCCCAAGGATGGGGTTTCTGTGTACACCAAGGCAAACCAAACCAGCCAGACAGAGAAGACTTTGGTTTTACCCCACTGGCTAACCACAAGTCACACCAGCAATTCCCCTAGATACTCCAGTTTCCCAGTATCACCACCAGTGCCACTCATTATGGGGACAAATGGTTATGAAAACCAATATCCCAGTAAAAGAAAAAGTTTCTCTTGATCCCAAAGGACCAAGCCCCCAGACCCAGGTCAATATACAAATCAGATTTTACCCACAAATCACGCTGTTGCCAATCCTTTAGAATCAAAATCTGAAGGTTTATTCATAAAAGGAAAAAGATATAGATGAGAGCTAGAATTGGTTAAATGGAATCAATTACTTACAATAATGGCAAAGGTCTTGGTTCAGGCTTGTAGCAGTGATGGAATAAACTGCAGGTTCAAATCAAGTCTCTGGAGTACATCCACTGCTGGGATGGGTCATCAGTCCTTTATTTAGAGTTTCCAGTTGTAGCAAAGTCCTTCCACAGGCAAGAAGCAGGATTGAAGACGAGATGGAGATGAGGCATCAGCCTTTTATAGTCTTTTCCAGGTGTAAGAACACCTCTTTGTTCTTACTGTGGAAAGTACAGCAAAATGAAGTTTGGAGTCACATGGGGAAGTCCCTGCATACTTTGCTGAGTCGCAAGGTGTATCTGCCTTCTCTGAATGGGTCCGTTGTATAGCTGATGGTCCTTAATGGGCCATCACGCAGGCTAGGCAGAGCTGACACCAACTTGTCTGGGGTGTCACCCAGAAGCACAGCATAAGTTTGAAATACAGACAGTATAGAGCCAATATTCATAACTTTAAAGACAAAAATGATACACACACATAGACAGTATAATCATAACCAGCAAACCGTAATCTTGTCTTAGACACCTTATTTGACCCACTTTATAGAAGACTTGGTGCTGCTACAGGACCTTGGTTTCAACAGTGATCTGTATGGTCCCAGATTATGTCAATAACGTCACACCATCATTGACCAGTGTCACACGGGTCATTTGAGAGATGATGTGGTTATGTATTGTAAGTGAAGTGGCACTTGTTTAAAAAAAAAAAAAAAAGCAATACATGCTAACTGCAAAACTTTTATGGAAGCCAAAGCCATCGCACTGGAGAAAGCTACCAGGAGCAACATTGTCTCTGTGTTTAAATGCTTGAGTGACCTCGCTGACAAAAAGGGTCATTCACTTAGTGAGGTCAACTCCAGGTCTTGTCAGCTAATCAGTACAGAGGCAGAGTGCGTGACATTTCAGCTAGCTGCTAAATGCGCCCACAATTTCTTTGGACCCTGACGGAAGAACATAAGAACGGCCATACTGGATCAGACCAATGGTCCATCCAGCCCCGAATCCTGTCTTCCGACAGTAGCCAATGCCAGGTGCTTCAGAGGGAATGAACAGAACAGGTAATCATCAAGTGATTCATCCTCTGTTGCCCATTCCCAGCTTCTGGCAAACAGAGATTAGGGACACTTCAGAGCATGGTTTTGGATTTGTGCCATCCTTGCTCATAGTCATTGATGGACCTATCCTCCATGAACTTACCTAGTTCTTTTTTGAGCCATATTATAATCTTGGCCTTCACAACATCCTCTGGCAAGGAGTTCCACAAGTTGACTGTGTGTTATGTGAAGAAATACTTTATTTTAAAAAACCTGCTGCCTATTAAAATGACATGAAGGCTGCTGCTCAGTTGACGCATTCTGCACAATTTGATCCTAGCAAATTCACTAATAATGAAATCCAAAGAGATGTAAAGAAGGTTAAGGAGAAATAAGGTGGCAGAGACCTGGAATTCCTGCAGAACTGTTAAAAATGTCCTGGCTTCAAACACTGTTCAGTATCATCTGGAGAACAGAGTCTGTCCCATCCGACCGGCAAAAAGGCATTATTTTACTGCTTTGGAAATGTAAAAGCAGCAAATGAGACTATTGTAACTATTGTGGCATTACTCTTCTGTCTGTCCTGGGGAAAAATTTTGTTTCTGTTTTGTTTCTTTAGTCCTGGCAGTTTCATGATGGAGCAAATCTTCATGCTGTGCCATCTTATTGTGAAGATATGAGAATTCAGGTGCCTCATTCACACTGTGTTTGTGGATATTAGTCACCTTGGACTCTGTTGACAAAGTATTGCTTTGGCTGAACTTGAAAACTTGCAGTCCTTTCTTAAAAGCTCTGTAGAATGTTCCATCTGCTAGATGATGACTCCTCAAGCTGCATTCTTGTAAATGAGGAAAAAAACCATCTTTTGCATTAGGTCAGGTATTTGACAGGGATACATTGCTGCCCAGAACTCTCCAGTGCCGTTACAGGCTCTGTGCTTGACCAGAAACTAAGTAAATGCATTTTAGGCATATGCTTTGATGACAAGAATCTCACTGACCTTGATTTTTGTCAACGACATAGCACTAGTCATCAAATCAATGGACAAGCTAGTTGAGGCACTTAAAGCCTTGGAAAGCTCAGTGGCAAATGTCAGCCTGAAAATTAGTTGGCGGTAAAACCAAGATTCTAGCAGTCAGCAATTTCAAACACACTGCGGGCTCCAGCATCTTGGTGGGTGAACACCCAGTTGATATAGTCTGTGATTTCACCTACCTCAGCTCTGTTGCTGATAACATGAGTGGTATCAAGAAAAGTTGAAACCTGCACTGCAAAAGTATTGTTAGTAAGGGGCACCTTATCAAGAATGTCTTTTGCAAACTGAATAGTGTTTTTAAGTAGAGAGGCGAAGCTGGTGGTCCGTATTCTGACCTGTCTTACTGAAATATGGTCCTTCCCTGTCAAGATTGAAAAGAAGTTGGACACAGTTCAGATGTAGCATCTCCGAACGATCGAAAACATCAAAGGGTATGAATTCAAGTCGAATGAAGAGATCCATTTTCTAACTAAACAGGTTCCGCTCACTCAAACAGTTGCCCAGTGCTCTTTAAGGTAGTATTGTTATCTGCTCTGAATCTGTTGAACTGTTATCTGCCTACTGACTTCCCTGAGAATAATCTTCAACTTTGTCCCAATGAAAGCTGGGATGAAAAGACGCCCGGGAAAACCTAGAACATGATGGCTGGTGAGTGTCAACAGACTGTTCCTCATTGGCATCTTACATGGTAACATGCCAGATTTGGCTCAGGTTAGGATATCATAGAGGTGCACAACGCATTCAGTGGCCTCTGTGCTGTCCAAGTGATAGCATTAGAACTAACCAACCAACCTAACCAATTTTGTAGCTTTATGATTTGACATTTATTGTTCTTGCTTGTATGTGCCAAAGTAGTGCATCACTCCTAGTTTTTTGTGGATTAAATACAAAAACAGTAGTGTCTGAGTGGGGTGGAGGTGGATTTATGCTGGGACAAGGCTGTGTGGGAGTGACTTTTAAGAGCAATGGTGGAGCTGAGCTCTCTGGAAGTTGGGTGTATGGTACTTAGCCTGAGGTAGAATATTGCTTTCTAGGTAGTTTAACTTAATGGGAGAGGAAGTTAGCTGGGATGGGGGTCAGGTGGGAGCAGTGTTATGGCTCTCCAAAGTGTCTGAGTTAATGATGAGGTACAAACCGGTGGCCACAGATAGGAAAAAAGTGGCTGTGTCCCCCTTTGGTCAAGTGGCAGGGAGAAAACAGGGTAGAATGATGAATGAATGTCGTTTGAGCAGTACCTTGTAACGTGCTCAGATGTTGTGAAGTCACTGTTAGATTTGCAGGATTAAACTCTGAGGGTTTTTAAATTGAAGCATTTGAATGCTGCTCAGAGATGAAAGCTCAAATTGAATTAAATCATCTTCCTTTCAGTTGGAATGAAAAACAGAAGCCTATTAGTCCCAGTTGGTACAAGACAATTTCCGAAAATGTTTACTGATGCTTAAAATCTTGTACATACAAGTGTAAAATATGGAAGAATGTTCCAGGAAAAACAAGTTACATTTTTAATTATTTTGCTATATGGATTGTTATTTTGTCCATAGTAGTACAATGCTCAAATTACTGGTGATTTTTTTCCCCCAGATATTATATAGTTGGTAAATAACCCAAAACATTCTAAGCATTTATCTTTCCTTTAATATTTTATCTCATTTGTTTACAAAACTGTTTCTAAATTTGCTGAACCAAATTACATGAAAAAACAACCCTTTTTTTGTATTTTCATCCTTAGGTATTCAGCCTCAATACCACCACCACCTTCTCCCATAAAAGATTTAGGAATGGAAAATGAGTGTGAGTTTTTAATTGACGAATCGGATGGTTTTTCTTTTACATCCTGGTTTTCAATTCCCCAGAAGAACAAAAAAATAGAGAAACAGGCCTTAGCAAAGCCTGTGCCAAAATCTCAGCCTTCCAAAAGGAAAAAGGCAGTTGTACGAGAAAGCAAGAAACGTAAGGATAGGAAGACACAGAATGAAGTACCTGTTAAAGTGACTCGTATGGAACAGTCGAAAATGAAAACATGTGATGTTGCTGAAGGGATACAAGACGAGTTACAAAATGCTTCTGATACAAATCTAGGTTTATCTGACAAAAAGAAAGATGCTCTTAAATCTGTAAGGCAAAGCAGCCCTCACATGGGTAAGTCATGTTTAGAAAAACAGATCAAGATGTAAAGACTCTTTGGATTTTTATACTTGCAAATGTTGAAAATTTGAATTGTTACGATAAAAGAAAACTAGTAGTCTTTCACATTCCTTATTAATAGGAGATCCTTCTGTCCTTGATTTGCCTGTTCTTAATTGAATCTGTCAACAACCAAAGACGTTTTCCTTTGGTTTAGAATGGTGGTACTCCTCCTGGGAGCTGATCTCCTTGGGGATGTTTTGATTGATTACAGGGGATGTTAAATCAGGGAATGGGGAATATAAGAAAATATTTTGTTGGTTGTCCCTTATTCCTGAGTGTGTCTGGTTATTCAGCAGTTGATAAGCAGGTTGGGAGAGTCCTGAATGGGATGGAAGGATCAACTGAGAAAGTATGGGGGTGTGTGTGTGTGTGTATATGGCAGTAAGGGAGGCAACAGTGACTCATTTCCCCCTTGCCCACATGTGGAGATATCAGGGAAGGTAGCAGTGATTACTTGCTTTGCTGTTGTTGTGGGGACCAAGGAAGGTGGTACCACCTGTGTTCCACTCCCATCTTTGTGGAAAGGAGCTAGAGATATGTGGTGTGTCTGCAGGGAATCAGCATTTGAGGAATAATGCAGGGGAGAGCTATTTAACAGGAAGAGTGTAAAGTTGACTTGGAAGCAGCTGTGTGAGAACAAAAGGTGCTTCAAATCTTTCTAGATTAGGGATTAACACCCAGTAGATGAACGGAATGTGGTACAGTAACTCCTCACTTAACATAGTTATGTTCCTGAAAAATGCAACTTTAAGTGAAATGCTGTTTAACGAATCCAATTTTCCCATAAGATTTAATGTAAATGTGGGGGCTCAGGTTCCAAGGAAATTTTTTGGGGGCAGACAAAAGTCTGTACAGTAGTGTACTGTACTGTGGTTGGGAGGTGCCCCTGGATTACCCCACAAAGGCACAGCCTGCTGCAGACAATGAGGCAGGCAAGGACGCTAAGAAGCACCTTATGCAGCAACAGCTTCCCAACAGAAGAACAGGCGCCGACTTTGCCGGGGGATGCTCCAGGCCTGCCTCTTCCCATCCCCGCTCTGCTCCAGGCCCACCTCTTTCTGTCCCCGCTCCACCTCCTCTCCCGGAGCACACCGCGTCCCCGCTCCTCCCCCTTCCTCCCAGTGCTTCCCTGCCGCCAAACAGCTGTTTGGCAGCTCTTAGGACTTTCTGGAAGGGACAGGGAGGAGCGAAGACATGGCCCTTCCCCACTTCCTCCCTCCCTCCCCCCCAGAAAGTCCTAAGCACTGCCATACAACTGTTTGGTGGCGGGGGAAGTGCTGGGAGGGAGGGGGAGGAGGTGGAAAAGAGGAACTTGTGTAATGCTCCCTTGTAAAGTTACTGCTCTTCCACAGAATCCTACAAGCAGTGGACAGAGCAAGCAGCTAAACGATGTTATAAGGGAGCACTGCACAACTTTAAATGAGCATGTTCCCTAATGGAGCAGCGACGTAACTTCGAAACAACGTTAAGCGGGAGAACATTAAGTGAGGAGTTACTGTACACTGAATATTTACCACTGTACACAGAGTATTCACTAGATAGTGCTGCTTTGAGAACTTTAAGTGAAAATCACCCACCAGAGAAAAATTTATGTTCATGATATTTCAGTTAATAATCATATAATATTGTTTTATGTATAAAGGTATTCCTGTGGTGTTAAAAAAGGAAATTAATGTGTGCATTTTTGTATGTTGGCAGAAGAAAGTAAAAAACATACAGATAGAGAAAGATCCACAAGAACCCCAAACAAGGAAAAGTCCACGGCCCTGAAACAGATACAGCCCAAAAAATTCACTTTTTCAATTTCCAGATCAGACCCAGATACTTCTGATACAGAACAACCTAAACCAACAGAAATACCTAATGAAGATTCCTTTGGATCTTGTAGTATGACTGAGGAGCCTCAAGAGAAGGTTGTGTCTTCAAAAGAGGATCATAATTTTCCAAAACCTCCCCAGTCCATTTTAAAAACTGCTCTACATTCATCCCATAAGAAACAAACTGCTAAACAGAAACTTTCAAAAGTTGCATCATCTAAAAAACTGGTAGAAAACCGAAGAAACAAACTTAGAAAATCTTCCCTTAAATCCAGTAGTAGAAAATCCAGGGTACAAATCTCAGAGGAGAGTTCTGAAAGTGAGCCCATAGAGGAGGTGGATGAAAGAGAGATATTAAAGTCAAACAAAGTGTTTGCCCCTTCATTGCAACAGGAATCACTGACTTCTGCATTACAGAAGTCCCGTAAATCTCCCAAACCTAAAAACGTCATACGTTCACTAGAATCATCTGGTAATGTACATATCAAAACTCCTGCAAAATCTAAAAAACCTTCACAGATTTTCATAGGCAATACAGAAGACGCTGAGGGGAAAAGACCATCAGCGAAATCTCTACGGAGGACAGCTACTCAGATTAATCAAAGAACAAATATGATTGATTATTCAAACCCTGAAAATGCTGAACCTTGGAATGCAACAGATTGCAAGGGTTCCTCTGGCCAGGACATGGCAAAACAGAACCACAAGATGTCAAATGCGTCTATGAAAACAAAATATAAAAAAAAGAGTAATGTCCACCAATCACAGTAAGTGGTTTTGTGTACTTTTTTAAATGATTGAACATTTTCTGCCAAGTTTGAGACATTATTAAGCAATTAAAATATACTATAGAGTTTATAACTCCTTAAGTCAGTAATAAGCAGGTAAATTAAGTGACATTATTAAAAAGCTGTTACTAAACATGAGCTGATAAATCCAGGGTTTTCTTGCAATAGGGACCTAATGCTCTGTCTTGTGAAGAGTCCTCTTATGATGTTACAGTACCAGATTCAGTATAAATGTTCACATGGGGGAATTTTATATCGAGTCGTTTCTGTGAAATCAATTTTGAAGGGGTATATATTTAGAATATTTACTATTACAAGGTATAGAATAATTCAGTAAAATTTCTGAAAAGCCTTAAGAGGAAACTCAGACTTGAATTTATATTCATGGCTGTTAATTTAAAAAGGTAATCAGCTTGAGTTGGGACCTCACTTTTTTTTGTAAAATTCTTTTGTAAAACATAGGAATCTAGGAATCCTTATACCAAATAGGACCAGTGGGCCTATCTAACCCGGTATCCTGTCTCACAGTGCCCAGTGCTAAGATGAAAGAAACCCTATAGTGAACAAATATGGAACAACCTGTTCATAAAGGGGTGCTTCCTCCTAACCCTATTAGTTAGTGTTTGACTTATGCCCTGATCCAAGAGAGTTTGTCCTCTTTCTTGATTTCTAAATGTTTTATTCTGTCTAATGTAACTGTTCTTCTTATCATATAAATGTCTAGACCTGTAAAATACCAAATTCTCCAAACCCAAGACTGATAGAAATAGTTCTTTGGAAACTGCTTATGCATAGGGTTTTTTGTTGAATAATATAGTTAAGCCAACCAGAATTGTAGTATTCTACGAGTCTGACATCCAGATAATGGGGGAGGGAAATGTTAGAAATACATAGACACAAATTAAACTGTGTGGAAACTGTTCATAAACAAATCAAATTGGTTAGTCTGATATTTTCCAAGGTGAGTGAATTTATATAGTAAACAGAAGAGACCATGAAAAGTAAATTCCATTAATAGTCATTATTACAGTCTAAAAATTACCACTCACCTTAGTCCTAAGTACCAAGAATAATGTCCAAAATATGAGTGACAAGCATCAAGAGAAGTGACCAAACTATTCCCTAATGACAGGTTTCAGAGTAACAGCCGTGTTAGTCTGTATTCGCAAAAAGAAAAGGAGTACTTGTGGCACCTTAGAGACTAACCAATTTATTTGAGCATGAGCTTTCGTGAGCTACAGCTCACTTCATCAGATACATACCGTGGAAACTGCAGCAGACTTTATATATACACAGAGAATATGAAACAATACCTCCTCCCACCCCACTGTCCTTTAGATAAGCTATTACCAGCAGGACAGTGGGGTGGGAGGAGGTATTGTTTCATATTCTCTGTGTATATATAAAGTCTGCTGCAGTTTCCACGGTATGCATCTGATGAAGTGAGCTGTAGCTCATGAAAGCTCATGCTCAAATAAATTGGTTAGTCTCTAAGGTGCCACAAGTACTCCTTTTCTTTTTGCAAACTATTCCCCTTAGCCTTGGTCTTGAAAAAGCAATCTTATGACTTCCTGATATTATTTTAAAAAAGGAACTTGTTACTTTGATCAATTACTTTTAACAAACATTTACTTTTGCACAATATTTACTTGTAGTGAAGTTAGTACTCGATTTATGATTGGTCATTACAGCTGACGAAGCCTGTCTCTGCTTCTGCCAAACTAACTTCTGTACTCTTATTTTGTATCAGTACTTTTCTAAAACTCCTTCCATATGCCCCTCTTTACTATAAAGAATTACTTTCAGTAAGATTACTAACAATTGCATCTCTTCTAGAGTCTCTCTTGCGCCTGAGAAAAACAAGAATCATAGCAGGTAATCTCCTCTGTTGTGTGTCGAATTTTCATTTTAATATTTCTCAGCACTAAGAGACCGTAGCAGCGCTGCAAAGCCTTCTCTATAGGATAAATGAGCCATCACCAGGATTTTGCTTTTTTTCCTGAGACTTGTTGCCTTGATCCCAAATCAGATTGGAATTTTTAAATCTTGCTTGGTAAATAGCTATTAACAGTAGTATCAGTAATACTAATTGTAGTATCAGTAGCATTACTATTGATGTAGGAGTATATTATTATTAGTAATAGGAGTCCCACTGAGACTGGGATTGTGCTAGGCATCGTATATATGCATACATCCCCAGTCAGGGAATTTAATATAAAAATAAATAATACAGGAACTCATCTGCTGATGGTATTATTAATTTTAATATCTTAATTCAATGAAACTCAATATTTTAATTTAAATGAAGCTGCTGCAGAATTTCTGGTTTGCCACACCAGTGTCTCAGAGTTCAGTGGGTGGAGTTGCAAATTTTATGTTCAGCTTGCTGTGGAGTATTTTGGTTATAATTCAGCACGGACTGTTGAGTCCTAACTGCCCTAATGCAGGTAGTGTAACCAACAATAGGCAGGAAGGGAGGACGAGTGTATCAATGATGACTGCTCCCTGAAGCACTGTTGTTGGAATTTGATCTGTGGAGAACTCCTTCGACTTCATTGGGACTCTGTGTAGGCAGGCTATTGGGCCAATGAGGATCAAGTTTCAGGACTGGGCTTAACTTAGTCCAAGTTCTAAACCATTGTCTCTATTTTCTGTCCCCTCCCTACTCCTTTTAAAACATTTTTTAAAGCACTTATAGATACCTATGGAACATTATGGGGAAGGGAGGGAAAGTTGAGAAGGCACAATGATGAGGAGCAAAGAGTGTTGGCATAGAGAAGGGAGTGGGGAGAGGTTCTTCGTATCTGTCAGGAGGAGGAGAAGAGGAAGTATGGTGATGGAGATGGAGTAAATGCCACTGAAAGTCTGTCTGCAGGAAGTGAAGGAGTCAAAGAATGAAGTGCTGATTTGAAGAAATGCAGCTCTGACATCGGGAGAAGCTGACTGCTTTAAGGCTTCCAGAAGAGCTGGGGGATTTCCAGATTCAACTCCTGTCCGCTGGGCGCCATGTGGTGGTGGGACTTGGATTGGTCTCCCTGTTTCTGGTATAAATGGGGGCAATGAGAGGTCATGGAAGCTTGGCTATCCCACCCTTTCCCAGCTGCTGCTGACCTTAAACACAGCACTTAACCTTTGTACCTTCATTTCCTTGCAATAAAATGGGGGCAATACTTACACACCTTTGTAATGTGCTTTGAAATCTGCCAATAGAAAGGGCATATAAATGCTAAGTATAGAACTGTTTACTAGAGTAAACTGGTTCCTCACTATAATTGTCTACATGGATCCACACGCTTGAATGATGTGCTCCCTGGCGCACAAACTCACGCATTCTGCTGGTAGCTAGCATGTCTGATGGGCAGTTTGCGCTTGCTCTCTAGTTTTGTACCCATATTAGAGGGAGCATGGACCCAACTGCTCTTCAATTTCTTCCCCTAAATCAAGGATCTATCGTAAGACTCCAGAGTAGTGTCTCAGTGGTTTCAATGGGCTATGCATCTGTTTAACTAGAAAGGGTTGTGTGGAGACTATTGCTTCTAGGTTAGAAGTCTCCTGTGGGCAAGTGCAAAACTTTCTGTTTACAGCTGCTCTGGGCTTCTAATCTGTCCCAGCTGTCTGTCAGTCAAGCATTTCTGTTGTTTGGGCAAAACAGTCTACCAAGTTCATTGCATTACTTACAATGTTCCAGGGCATATATAGATACCATGTCCTCTATCTTCCAAGTCCCTTAAGTACAGACGTTCTGCCACTCCAATTCTACAAATATTGTCACAAATTTAATTTTTAAATACCGGATGTGGTTTTGTTCCCATTTCCCCATACTAGGCTGCAAATGTACAATGGAATGTCTACATCCATTTCCACAGCCTTTTTTTCTCTTCCCTCAGTTATGTTTTTATATTACATTGAAAAATATTTGACATATTTAGAAGGAGAAATTGTTAATGCATTATGGAAAAAAAACTTTGAAATTTGATACTATTGGTTTTGTAATGTTTTTATTGTTCATAATTAACATTTTCACACAGATGCTATTTTTTTTTTTTAAAGTGGGCCTGTACTGAAACGTTATGTAAAATTTACTTCAAAAAATGATGAGCCTATTGCATGTGAGTGGGAGGATTCCTCTTCAGGTAAGGTTTAAAGGTGGCATTTTCTTTGAGTTCCTTTTTTATGTACATGAGAATATTGCAAATTTAATTTAAAGTATTTAAAACACTACTCAGCGTAATTTAAAATTGCATGCAGTATCATGAAAGGTTTCAAAAGAACCAAGAGGCTGAAGGTCTGTTCTTTAGTCTACTGGGATCATCCATGAATGCGCTAACCTATATATATATTGCTTTTTTCTTCAGAAATTGGGTTTTACCTACATTTTGGAAATATCTTTGGTTTTTAATTATATGTAAATGTAGTGAGGTTGAATGAGGCCAGAGTCCTGTGGAAAAACATAGCATGTGATCATGGTAATCCCTGTTGTGGTGATCTATATTGCATTTTTCAGATAAATCTATAGCCTTGAAGGGCGATGCAAGTGAATTTTTGTCAAACACACCACTAAAGCATAAACTAGGTAAGGTTATTTTTTAAGTTCCTTTATGTAAGTGCATGAAATACAACTAGGCTTTCAATTTTGCAATAAATTATTAAGTGCAATAAAGACCCACAAAACTTGTGGGGACAAAAATGTTAATTTTCTCTTTTATATTATGGTAGTGTGATAATCCCAATCAGATTATGGTCCCATTGTGCAAACATAGAAAGGTGCAATCCCCAAGAGCATATCATTAAGATGAAAAACATGCCAAGGGTGGGAGAATAGAATGCAATAAGCAGAAGTGGTCATGATGGTGATTGGCAGGACTTGTTAGTTCCATCTTTTAAAAACAGAATTAACGCGTGTCTAATTTTAAAATGAATTTAAACTCTGGCCTTAAATATAAAAATATGTTGAATAAATTCTGAGCTTTCTCTTTTTTGGTTATAGTCAACAATTTTCTTTTTAGCCTCACCATGCTAATATTACTGATTGTTTAATTATCAGTATTTTTCTCTTATTTTGCCCCTCTCATTTTTATTTCATTGTTTAAAACTCTGTTTGTTTGTCTTAAAAATTATTTTAAACATGTGGATTTTGGTATTTAACATTTGCCACTTTGTTATAAATATTATAAATTGTGTTGTCTAACTCTAACTTCTCTGTATATTTTAAAGATCTTACCCTCTTTTCTTTAAATTAAGCCTTGGCCATTTATTCTTTTCTTTTAACCAATACCTTATGTTTCCGCTCCGTGAGGTGCTTTCGGATGCAGCGAGAGCTCTTATTCCTCCTGTATAGTTCAAGGTTTATAGTAGTCCACACTGACTGTTACTTGTCTCCTTAGTTTCTTCTAGATGCTTACAAACTCATTTATTTGTTCCATTATCTTTCTGGGTACCAAAATTAAGCTGACTGGTCTATAATTCCCTTAGTTGTCCTTATTCCTCTTTTTATAGGTAGGTACTATATTTACCCTTTTCCAGTTCTGTAGGATCTCTCCTGTCTGAGTTTTCAAAGATAATCGCTAATGGCTCAGAGATCTCTTCAGCCCGTTTCTTAAGTATTCTAGGATGTTTTTTGTCAGGCCCTGCTGATTTGAAGACACTAACTTGTCTAAGTCAGTCTTAACTTGTTCTTTCCCTATTTTAGCCTCAGGTCCTACAAATTTACGCTGATGTTCACTATGTTAGTCATATCTGATCATTGCTACCTTTTTGCAACAAAAAAGGCATTTAACACTTTGGCGATTGCTGCATTTTCCGTCGTCTTTCCTTCCTCATTGAATAATGGACCTACTCTGTCTTTGGTCTTCCTTTTGCTTCTAATGTATTATAGCCTCTTCATTGCTCTTACTATTTGAACCCATTTTGTGACATGCCTCAGGAGGTTGCTGAGATAAATGGAATGAAACGTAATGGAAACCCAGTATGGGGGCTATTGTTGGACAGATAGGGCGAAATATCTGTGTATTACAGTGCTACGTGCTCATGTGAAATATGATTGACAACGCTTGTTTTCTCGCGCAGTCATAAAACCAATGTGTTATAGCCTAAGTGTTAAGGATGTGATGAATATTCTGTATTAGCCTAATACATAGTGCTATTGGTTTTATACAGGTATTCTGTTAAACACTATTCTGATAAAAACTTGACTAATGAATAGTTGCGTGTTAATTAATGTCATAATCTCTGAGCTCCTGATGGTGAGAGCAGTAGTTGAACACTATTCAAATGTTGCCAGTCCTGGTGTGCTTGTCACTAGACCGCATTTTGAATATTATCCGGAAAGCTGGCTGTGTTTTTTTTAAAAAAGGCCTGGTTGAAAGCTAAACAATGCAATAATTTTGCAAAAGAGTGCACATTTTGTAAAGCAACAGTCTCTCATGCTAGTGAAATTTCAGACTATGCTACAGTCACCAGATTGAAATACGCACAATTGAAAACAAATCCCTACAAAATTAGTAAGGTATCTTACGCTGTGGGAAGTGACAGCTTACTTTAGGACCTTCAACAGGGGTAATGATTCAGATTAACTAATTAGAGCATGTTGGACTTCTACTGATAACATCTGGGTTTATTTTATCCAATATGAACTATTTTTTCTTTTAATCTGTTCATTAGTAATGCCATCCCAAACACCCAATGTTCGTCGGACAAAAAGAATACGACTAAAGCCTTTGGAGTATTGGCGAGGGGAGCGTGTGAACTATATGATGAGACCTTCAGGTATTGTTTCTAAATATATTTCTGCTTGTCTTTAATTTTAATTCACTGCATTATCAGAGTATATATCGGGACTTATTTTTTGTAATAAATCCTTTTGAGTCATATTCATTAGACCATACTTATGTACTAAAAACCAAAACAATAATCAGTGACATCTGTGGCCTCAAACTGACTCAGTTGTTTTTCCCTCAGTTTCTTTCTCATTTGCTCCCCATAGCCATTAAGTATTCTCCTTAAAACATATATAACTAGAAATAATGTTATAAGCGATTGCTACACACCCTCAGAAAGTGAAGCTGCTCATTCTGTACTTCAGTATGTTAATGTTATATTCCTAAAGGGGGGAATAAAGTGATTTTGCCAAATCTGTATTCTTCTACAATACAGAATCATGAAGGTAAGAGAAGGAAACCACCTGTTAGGCTGAGTCTGGTCCTTCTTCCAGTGCAGAATTATTTTTCTGTGTCTATTGTTCTAATTTATCCAGTCTGATTTTAAATGTCGCAAGTAATGGAATACATCTCACTGTCAAGGATTTTTGCCTTGCATGTCAGCCTACATTTTTTCTTAGTTTAATCGCATTGTCTATGATTGCATGAAATTTTCTCCATCCTTGTTTTTTAAATAGTTGATGCGCCTTCCTTAAGTATTGCATACCTAGAAGTAGGGCCAGATTTTTGAAAGAACTCAGCTGCATTTGCTCTCAACGGGAGCTGCTCGATCCTGAGGTTGTTTTTTTTAAATCTGGCTACTTGCTTTAGGTGTCCTGCATGAGTTCTAAGGAATTTTGAAAAACTGTGCTAGCTCTTCTGAATGTCTGGCCCATATATCTTAGTTTTTAGTTTTTCTAGATAGATCAGTCATCCATGCTGCTTGATTATTTTTCTTGCTTTTCGAATCATAGAAATGTAGGACTGTAAGGGACCTTGAGAAGTCATCTGGTTCAGTCATAGAATCATAGAATATCAGGTTTGGAAGGGACCTCAGGAGGTCGTCTAGTCCAACCCTCTGCTCAAAGCAGGACCAATCCCCAATTTTTGCCCCCCGATCCCTAAATGGCCCCCTCAAGGATTGAGCTCACAACCCTGGGTTTAGCAGGCCAATGCTCAAACCACTGAGCTATCCCTCCCCCTGGCTGAAGCAGGACCTACCTGGACAGTCCCTGGTAGGTGTTTGTCTAACCTGTTCTTAAAACCTCCAGTGATGGGAATTCCATAACCTCTCTTGGAAGCCTATTAGTGTACTTAATTATGCTTATATTGGGAAAACCTTTCTAAATAGAAAACCTATATCTCCCTTGCTATTGATTAAGCTGATTACTTCTTGTCCTACCTTCAGTGGACTTGGAGAACAATTGATCACTCTCCCCTTTATAAAAGCCCATAACGTATTTGAACACTGTTATCAAGGTTACCCCTCAGTCTTCTTTTCTCAAGACTAAATGTACCCAATTTTTTAATGTTTCCTCATAGGTCAGGCTTTCTAAAACTTTTATCATTTTTATTGCTTTGCTCTGGAGTCTGTCAGGTTTGTCCATATCTTTCTGAGGGTGTCCAGAACTGGACACAGTACTCCAGCTGAGGTCTCACCAATGCTGAGTAGAGTGAGACAGTTACTTCTAGTGTGCTCCATATGACAATCCTGTTAAAACACCCAAAAGATATTTGCTTTTTTTACAGTTGCATCACAATGTTGGCTTATATTCAATTTGTGATCCACTGTACCCCCAGAGCCTTTTCAGCAGTGCCTTATTCCCCATTTTGTAGTTGTAGATTTGATTTTTTCCTTCCGAAGTGTAGTGTTCGGCATGTGTCTTTGTTGAATTTCATCCTCTTTATTTCAGATCCTTTCTCCTGTTTGTCAAGATCATTTTGAATTCTAATGCTGTCCTCCAAAGTACTTGCAACCTGTCCTAGCTTGATGGCATTTGCAAATTTAATAAGCATAGTCTCCACTTTATTATCCAAGTAATTCATAAAAATGATGGATAGTACCAGACCCAAAACAGACCACTGTGGGACCTCTACTCGATACATCCTCCCAGTTAGACAGAGAACCGTTGATAACTACTCTTTGACTATGGTCTTTCAATCAGTTGTGCACCACCTTATAGTAAATCATCTGACCACATTTCCCTAGTTTGCTTATGAGAATGTCATGAGGGACTGTGTCAAAAGCCTTACTTCGGTAGGCATCCTTCAGTCTCAAGAGACCATGGATATGCACCCCTGCGAGGTAAAGCCTTAGTAAAATCAAGATATATCAAATCTGCTGCTTCTCCCCCATCTGGTTGGCCAGTAACAATGTCCAAGAAGGAAACTAGTTTGGTTTGGCATGATTTTTTCTTGATAAATCCATGTTGTGTATTACTTACGACCCTATTATTCTTTAGGTGCTTACAAATTGATTAATAATTTTTTCCATTATTTTTCCAGGTATCAAAGTTAGGCTGACTGGTCTATAATTCCCCAGGTCCTCTTTGTTTCTCTTTTTAAAGATAGGTACTATGTTTTCCCTTCTCCAATCCGATGGGACCTCACCCATTCTCCATAAGTTGTCAAAGATAATTGTTAAATGTTCCAAGATTGCGTAAGCTAGTTACTTAAGTATCCTAGGGTGAACTTCATCAGGCCCTGCTGACGTGAATACATCTAACTTATCTAAATATTCTTTCACCTGTCTTTTTCCTATTTTGACTTTCTTCCTTCTCCCTAGATAATATTAATTGTGTTAAACATCTGGTCACAAACTTTTAAGTGAATACTGAAGCAAAATCAGCACTAAACACTTCAGCCTTCTTGGTGTCATCCATCATTAGCTCTCCTTCCCTGCTAAGTAGACGACCTATGCTTTCCTTCATCTTTCTCTTGCACCTAATGTATTTATAGAACCTCTTAATATTGCCGTTTGTGTCTCTTATTAGGTGTAACTTGTTTTGTGCTTTAGTCTTTCTGATTTTATCCCTGCATGGGACCTTGCCTACCAGTTCTGAGTTTGTAAAAGTCTGCCTTTTTGAAGTCCATTGTCCTTATTCTGCTGCTCTCTCTCCTTCCTTTCCTTAGAATCATGAAATCTGTCTATCATTTTATGATTGCTTTCACCCAGGTTGCTTTCTATCATCAGATCAGAACCAATTAATCCCTGTTAGAATTAACTCTAAAATGATTGTTTCCTGATTAACTCCTTCACCTTCTGAAACAAGTTGTCCCCCAGTACATTCCAAGAACTTATTAGAGAGTGGTTTTTTTTTTTTTTGGTCCAAACTACCTTCAGTTTGTCTATCTTTCTGGTAATGTGATGTGATGCTCAGATCTGTAGGTGAGGTTCCTGATAGAAAAAGGTAGAAAATATTTGTTAGCAGTGTATGATAAAATACCCTTGTACGTGCTGGCCAAAATTGCACTGACCTTTTTGTATGAAGTTGCAAACTCATGTCAAAAGAGAGTCTCTTTCACCATCGGTACTGGCCAGATTTCTTTTATGCATTGGATGTGTGTGATTTTGCCCTCTATTATGTTTTGTTTACCAGCTTTTAGCCTTTTTTTAATACGTGTGAATTAATTAGAATGAAGTATATTTTAAGCGAGAATTAGAAAAATGGATACTAACATCTAAATATTACATCTCTTTAGTTCCTCTTGTCCAGTAATTTTGTAATTATTTTTTTACATTATATATATATTAATTAAAGCAATCTTTACAATTACTAATTGCAAGAAAATTAACATCAACACAGTATTTATGGTGTTCCCTACGTTAAGTACGGGAAATACTCTGAATGCTGCAGTAACATTAATTGGACAAAAGTTAAATTAAAAACTTTAATTTTTTTAACTTTTACCTAATTAATGCCTAGAGCTCCTGGCTTTCTTTTTCTTGTAAAGTATTGTGAACCTTCCAGTTTGCCTTGAATGCAAAAAGATCCATTTCAGAACCCCAAAATTTTTGATGATCAGTTGGAAGGACTTGTAGTGAAGACTATTCTGCTTGATCAATTTTTCTTCTCTTCAGACAGCTGACCTTCATATTGGTGGTTCCTTTGATATGCAAGGCCCTGTTAGACAATAGATGGGTTTCCACCCACTGCATTAGTGATGCAACTTCCTTTTGTAAATCCCTTGACCTCGTACTTCCCTCTTGGTTGTGTCGTTACCAGAATATGACTGTTTGGCAACACTGGGGCCAGTTGTCAAAGAGCATACTTAATGCTCTAAGCTGTAGAAAATTTGTTGTTTTTTTGTTTCAAGGAAAGTGTCTTTTGAGCCACTGACTTAGAGGACATGCCACATCCTTCAAGACTGGTGTGTCTCTTGTTATGACAGACCTCTCTGGCTCTGCCATGACCAACCCTCCCTGGAACATCTCTGGACTCATCCACCAATGCAGGAATTTCAACACAAGTGATGGAATGTTTACTTTTTGAGATGGGAAAATCAGAAAATTTCAGGGAAGGGACAGCAGAAAATTCTACAGGGTCCTCATGCATTTTTTGCCTAGGGCATTATTCCTGTGCAGGATACAGTCATCCCTAGAAAGTTCAGGAGGGTGCCTACTCACATTCTCAGGAGGGTAATTGCTGATCTGATCTTGTTCCTCTTTCAGCTGACTGAAAGATTTTGTGTGTACCTCTTTCTTCATCTACACTCCAAGATACGACTCTTTTTTGAAATTTACTATAAATATGTGCTGTTGCAACATTTGGGTTGTTGACTCAGTTGCTTGAGTGGACCCCTCCTTGGACGGGCTCTGATGAATGTTGTCCAGGAAACAGTATACCTATATCCCTTTCTGTCTGAGAAAAGCCACAGAACAGCAAGGACTTTTGTGAACACTGAAGGCGTGGATGACCGTCTGAAAGGCAGTGGTTTGTATTGAAAGTGATGGGTCCCTTGAGTGAATTGCAGAAATCTCCTCTGCATTTGATGAATTGGAACATGAAAATAGGTTTATTTCAATTTGATTGGCACAAGATAGTCCCCTCGGCAGATTGCACCACTATGGACTTCAAGGTCTGCATCTTTTATTTGATTCTCCTTATGAACTTGTTCAGGTGGTTTAAGTCCAAGACAAGTCAGTCCTCCCTGGATCTTTTGGGTACCAGAAACAAGATTAAGTAGTGGCTGGAACAATCTCTGATTTGCAAAAGATGATCTATGGTCTTCAACATATTTGTCTTTTTTTGTGAATTTGAGGATACTGGAGAAGGAAGGAAATAGATCATTCAGGATCTTTGAGAATTCTATGATGTACTCTTCTCAAACCACATCCAGGACCCGTCTGTCTGATGCGCAGAGAGGCCATTGGTTCTTGAATTTTAATAGTCTCCCCCCAAGATGTTACTTGTCCAAACTCTCCTGACCATATTCAGGCATTGTTTCTGGTGTCTTCAGTTTCATTGCGGGAAGACTGGTCTCTCCACTGTCTGGGCTTAGACTTGTTCCATTTGCTTTGCTGTAGACCTAGGGGACAATCTCACGGACTTTGCCAGTGTTTCCCATTTGGCCTTAATTATTTTTTCCAAATAGAGATGAAGAGGAATGTGCGGTTCAGGGTTTAAACTGGTTGGAAAATACTTTTTTGTAATTTCTGTACCAATCCGCTCTTCTTCTCCTTGGAATCTTTTCTGATGGGCTCATCTGATGGAATACCCAAGCATCTAATCACCTTTTGTAACATTGTCTCAAATGATTCAGGTGGAAAAAAGATCGTTGTGCTTTTATGTCAGCCTGTGATTCAGACTGAGACTGAGAATTCACCTTCCTTCTGTGACGATCCTGACTTTCCTCTCTTGGACTTAGATTGAACAGATTTCCTAACCTTCTTTTTCTTTTGTGATGACCATGAAGAAGAGGCTGAAAATGAATTAAATGATGATAAAGCTGAAGAACCACCAGAGAGAGACAATTCTATTCCTTTTATTATGCTTTTTCTTTGTATGTGTGAAAATGTTCTGAACAGAGCCTTTAGCTCTGGTACCCTCTGGTGATGAGTCAGAGGAATTGCTGCTATCCCAGGAGAACAGGTCAGTTTTCTCCAAGGATAGGTCTACACATAAATATACGTCCAGGCTTGAGCCCAGGCTCAAACCAAACCTCCTTTGTGTCCACACGCCAATTGTGTTAAGCTAGGGTTTGGACCCAGCATTCCAGGACCCTGCAGGGCTGGAAGGTCCAAGCCTGTGTTAAGCTGGGATCTCGGGTCCGAGCCCTATTGCTTTCCTGTGGGCACAAAGCTCTGGCTTGGCTTAGGTCCCAGAAGACCTCCGGATGTATCCCAGAGTTCCTGGCAGCAGCTGCCTGGTCAAGTGTGCTCCCCATTCTGGCTCATCTTCACTGCTGCATGGAGCTTGCCCAGAGCAGGGAGCAAAGCTGACAGCTGGGAGGCAGCTCCGGGATGTTGGGAATTATCCCTCCCCTGGTTGTGCTGACCTTGGAGCCTTGCCACTCCCCCTCCCTGCAGGGCAGCTGTTTGGTTCTTGCTCCACTCTCTGGCCCTTGCTCGTTGCCACTCCTGTCCTCCCTGGGGCTGCATGTGCAGGGGCACTCAGGCTGCATGCACTGTCGGGGCAGCGAGTGGGAGCCAGCCTCAAAACTTCCCTGCAGTCTCCAGGGAATCCTTTTATCCCTGCCTCCTGGAGTTTGGAGGCAGGGATAAAGGAATTTTCCTGCCAATGCGACCCAGCCTAGAGATGGAGAGCCCAGTGTTCAGGTTAGATGGTACTTCAGTATGAGGCCTTCTCAAACTGCAGTCATTCTACTGAGACAGCCACAAAAGGAGCTGTGTATGCAATTTATGTACTCATGTATTCCTTATGGGCACCTGAGTCCCACCAATAACACTACGACAGTTAGGAAACAGGGTGGGCAGTAGTTTTCCCACAGTGCACCACATTCTTAGGGCTGGAGTGTTGACAGGGGGTGGAGGTGCTAAGCACTTCGGGATATGTTTACTTTGACTCGGGTCTGTGCACTGCAGTGTGGACGCTAGAGCCCTTGGTTCAAGCGCAGGTTAGAAAATCCTCAACCTAGGATTAAAATGCAATGTAGATGCTCAAGCCCAAGGTTCCCTGACACGGGTCAGCTGACTTGAGTCCAACTAACCCTAGACATACCCTAAGTGTCTGAGGTAATTTCTTGAATCCTTTTAAAAATTTTACTCCTTTGGGGAGGTGGGATTCGGAACCCGAGTCAGATGAGGAGTACTGTGAACCTGTTCTGCCAACAGGCATCTCTTTATGTTTGCCCCTTTAAGAGTGGATAAAAGATCTGTAAGGGGACAGCGCAGCTGCTGATTGAGGCTAACAAGATGGCAGGCATGTTTCATGCCAAATCTAAGAGCTCCCTAGCCAAAGAGGGTGTTTATTTCTTGCGGGGAGCGGGGAAGATTCTTTTCTTCTCTCCTCCATGCAGAATTCCTGACTTCCCTTGGGGTTGCAGGAAGGAGACCAAATTGTCCAATGATGGAAGTGATGGGGGATGATGAAACCTGCGCTGTGTGGGGGGCATGTCTGAACCAGTCTGCTCCTGGCTCTGTCTTTGGCAGATTCAACTGGTCCTGCTTATGGTTTCCCTGGGCCACTGTCCTTTGATGAAACCCCCTTTGGTGGCTGAAGGGCTCTCATCGTTTTCTTGCCGTTTTTCAATACATTTGCTGCCTGGCTGTCTGACTCCCCACTGAGGGGGGTGTGCCTGGGGACTGGCTCCTGGGTCGGAGTAAGGTGGCCAAAGCAAAGCCTTTCCAACCCAGCGGATGAGGAAGCTGAAGTGCACATGAGACCTAAACCTCTCCGCCTGCTCCGTGTTGCCGGAATACAGAGCAGGAGGAATGCAGCGTTGGGCTTCTGTTTGGACCTTTCTTTACCATCCACTGAGCCTGTTACCTGGGCAGTCAGGGGGCTAGGTGGGTGGGCGAGCACTGTGGAAATTCCAGGTAGGAGACTGTTTCTTCAGGATTTTTGATTCTCTCACAGCAGGTGCTGAATTCCACTGCCCTGCAAGTACTTACAGGAGGCAGAACAAAACTCAGTGGGTCTCTGGAAGGTGGGAGCTAGTTCCCATCAGTAATCCAATCAGCTTTGATTCTGCCCACAGCTATAGACCCGATCTGTGGATCCTTGAGAGAGAATCTGAGTTTTTGGATTGGATTCCTGTCTGGGTCGCTTCACAAAAGGTGGTGATTAAAAAAACAAGTAAACCGAAAAAGCAGTAACAAGGAGTCCGGTGGCACCTTAAAGACTAATAGATTTATTTGGGCATAAGCTTTCGTGGGTAAAAAAATACTACTTCAGATCCATGGATGAAAATTACAGATGCAGGCGTTATATACTGACACATGAAGAGTGGGGAGTTACCTTACAAGTGGAGAACCAGTGTGGGCAGGGCCAATTCAATCAGGGTGAATGTAGTCCACTCCCAATACTTGATGAGGAGGTGTCCATTCCAGGAGAGGCAAAGCTGCTTTTGTAGTGAGCCAGCCACTCCCAGTCCCTATTCAAGCCCAAATTAATGGTGTTAAATTTGCAAACGAATTTTAGTTTTGCGGTTTGAAGTCTGTTTCTGAAGGTTTTTTGTTCAAGTATGGCTACTTTTAAATCTGTTATAGAATGTCCACGAAGATCGAAGTGTTCTCCTACTGGCTTTTGCATGTTACCATTCCTGATGTCCGATTTGTGGCCAAAAAAAAGCAATGTGTCCAAACAGAGTAAATTCTGAACTGCACTGTTTTTAAAGAAAAAAAATGAATATGCTTTTTCATAAAAATAACTTTTAAAATGTCTACTATGCAGTAATGTTTGTTACTTTTCTTCTGTTTCAGGAGGGTTTGTGGTAGGTGGAATAGTGTCTCCTGAAAAGGATCCATGCAAGAAGGCTAGAGTAAAGAGAAAACATACACCAAAACCAAGTATAAACTTCCTTGAAACTTATTTTGTTTTTTATTTCAATAGCAGTATAGAGCAATGGTTCAGATTATGCACAGTGCTAGCTCTTCACACCCCTTAGTACTCCTTTGGGGGAAGATTTCGTAAGAAGTTTAATTAATGTTAAAACATATTAGTATGAATTAAAACTAACATGTTAGTGTGGACAAGGACATTGGGCTTTAAAACACTGGTCATGGCTAACCCTTGATTAAGAAGATCTTCATGTGGCGAGAAAGGGGGAGCTACTTGAGGGAATCGGAGGTTGGTGGTAAACTCAGAGCAATGGGTAAAGAAGGTGAACTGCAGTTCTGTCATTGATCAGCCTATTGGTTAAATAGTGTAAGTTAATGCATGTACTCCTATTATGTGTGGGCAAGCTGCTTTAACTACCAAACGTTCCATGAACGCAAGCAACACCAATATCATCCCAAAAGACAATACACGAAGGTCTTACGTATATTGGGAAAACACATTGTGTTAGACAACATGTTGATGTTGAATGATTTTACCTTCAGTGTGGACGAGGACAGTTGTTTTAAAAATGTTAGCTGACTGTGCTGATGAGATAAGTACAGTTCTTGTTCATACTGCAGATGGTGGTGACTGATCTCATTTCCTATGATTGAGTTGGTCTGCAGATGATCACTTAGAACCAAAACACAATATTCCATCCCAGTAAAGAAGCTGGCTCCTTGTCAGTCTGTTATCTGGTAATGGGTATAATTCCAGAAGCCTGATATTTCTGAGCAGAGGTATTGAGACTTTCTACTTTCTAGAATGGAGTCTGAAAAAAAAAATATAATTTTAACTTGGAAAAGATTTGTGGTGTAGGGCAGGTACGCCTCCCACTAAAACTGCTTTAACTACTTTAAAATGCACAAAACAAAAACTCTGAAGACTTTCGCTTGTGAATTTGGATTAGGGCTGTCAAGCAATTAAAAAAATTAATCACGATTAATTGCATTGTTAATAATAGAATACCATTTATTTAAGTATTTTTGGATGTTTTCTACATTTTCAAATATATTGATTTCCATTACAACACAGAATACAAAAGGTACAACGCTCCCTTTAGATTGATTTTTATTACAAATATTTGTACTGTAAAAAAACAAAAGAAATAGTATTTTTCAATTCACCTAATACAAGTACTGTAGTGCAGTCTCTTTATCATGAAAGTTGAACTTGCAAATGTAGACTTATGTACAAAAAAAAAAACTGCATTCAAAAATAGAACAATGTAAAATTTTAGACCCTGCAAATCCACTCAGTCCTACTTCTTGTTCAGCCAATTTCTCAGACAAACAAGTTTGGTTACAATTTTTAGAAGATAAAGCTGCCCGCTTCTTGTTTACAATGCCACCTGAAAGTGAGAACAGGCGTTCTCATGGAACCATTGTAGCCGGCGTTGCAAGATATTTATGTGCCAGGTCCGCTAAAGATTCATATGTCCCTTCATGCTTCAACCACCATTCCAGGGGACATCAATAACAATCCCAAAGCAGTGCGGACCATCACATGTTCATTTTCATTTTCTGAGTCAGATGCCACCAGCAGAAGGTTGATTTTCTTTTTTGGTGGTTCGGGTTCTGTAGTTTCCACGTCGGAGTGTTGTTCTTTTAAGACTTCTGAAAGCATGCTCCACACCTCGGCTCTTTCAGATTTTGGAAGGCACTTAAACTTTGGAAGGATTCTTAAACCTTGGGTTGAGTGCTGCAGCTATTTTTACAAATCTCACATTGATATCTTCTTTGCATTTTGTGAAATCTGCTTTGAAAGTGTTCTTAAAATGAACAACATGTTCTGGATCATCATCTGAGACTGCTATAACATGAAATATATGGGAGAATGTGGGTAAAACAGAATAGGGGACATACAATTCTTCCTCAGGAATTCAGTCACAAATTTAACGCATTATTTTTTTAACGAGCGTCATCAGCATGGAAGCATGTCCTCTGGAATGGTGGCTGAAGCATGAAGGGGCACACGAATTTTTAGCATATCTGGCAAGTAAATATCTTGCAGTGCCAGCTACAAAAGTGCCATGCAAATGCCTGTTCTAACTTTCTGGTGACGTAAAAAAGAAGAGGGCAATATTATGTCCTGTAAATGTAAACAAACTTGTTTGTCTTAGCAATTGGGTGAACAAGAAGTAGGACTGAGTGGACTTGTAGACTCTGAAGTTTTACATTGTTTTATTTTTGAGTGCAGTTATGTAACAAAAAAAATTCTACATTTATAAGTTGCACTTTCATGACAGAGATAGCACTACAGTACTTGTATGAGGTGAATTGAAAAATACAATTTCTTTTATTTTTTTTATAGTGCAGATATTTGTAATCAAAAATAATATACACTTTGATTTCAGTTACAACACAGAATACAATATATATGAAAATGTAGAAAAACATCCAAATACTTAATAGATTTCAATTGATATTCTATTGTTTAAACGTGCGATTAAAACTGTGATTAATCGTGATTACATTTTTTAATCACGGTTAATTTGAGGTAATCATGTGAGTTAACTGCACTTAATTGACCACCCTAATTTGGATTGAAGACCCATTTACTAAATGTCCTTTTGGCAGCAGGTTTGACCTATCGTGAAATCACTGAAAGAAGATGAGTTTCTGCCATCATTTATCAGGTTCACTTTGAAACCCCCAGTAAAGAGCCCTCTGTCATGGGATATTAATATGTTCCTAATTATGCTAAATATTGCTTTTGAGGCACTTGGTACTTTTGGGGTCACGTTTCCTACCTGGTAAGTCATTTCTGACTTCAGCTGGTAGCAAAATAACTTTAGGTTCTAGTGACTAAACCTTTATACTTTATTTCTTAAGACTAGCTGGTACTTCAGACATCTCTGAATTTCCCCCTGAAGGGGGTGGTAATTTTCCAGTTTAATAAGCCAGTCATCCTCAGAGGCACTCCTTCATCAACACTTCACGAACATCACTGGGTTTTTAGCTGATGCAGACTAAAACCCTTAAATGAAAAAAGCTGAGTAAATTTTCTAACATAAATCCCCAAGTTCTACTGAAACCAAGAGAACTGTTGAAATGTCTGATTGCATCTGTCACTGCTACAGCACATGGAGGCCTGCAGTTGGGAGAGGGTTCATGTGAAAACTTATCTATCTGAGGCAGAGTGGCTTTGTTTCCAACCTTAGATTTGTCCCTGTGTAGGATATCTGCAAAGCTGCCATGTGGTATTCTCCATGTATTTATGAAGTGATATAGGTTGCATTTGACATTGAGAAAGAAATCGAGGTTCTGACTGCTTGTAGGAATTACTCCCCAGTTATAGGGTGCCCAAACTGTCCTGCCCCTTAGTTTGTGTGAGATTTGGGATATCTTACTTTGGTTTGATTACCTTCACTCGTCCTGAAGATTTTTCCTCAGAGGAGTCTTAATTTTCTGTACTTTGCAAGAAGTTACGCTGACTTCCTGACATTTGGCTGGAAGATTTACTTTTATTTTAGAAATATCTCTTGAGATTTTAATCTCCAAGTGAAGATCCTGTAAGCTTGTAAAGAAAAGGAAAACCTTCACTTCTAATAACTTTTCTTTGAAGGTTTCATCTTTCAGTATTCCCACTCAGTCACCTCCATCAGAATTTAGTAGGGGGAAGGCTTTTTTTGGATTTCATAAAATGTTTAAAATTCTAAGTGGCTTCAGGAACTCCAGTGTCTTTAAAGCAGCAAATGAACAACTTGGATATGTATTGTTGTTACTGTTGTGACAGGAGCAGTTACCACTGTTCTCAGGAGTCCCTGTTTGTCTTGCATAAGAGAGTGACTCCACTGAGAAATTATAGCTTCCAAAATTTAGTATTACAAGTAATTCCCATTTATTAAGGGAGTAGTCTTTCAACCTATTTGAATATTTAAAATTTGGGGAATTATTTAAATCCTTAACTATGCATTTGAATTCTAAAATATTTGGAAAATGGTGGTGGCATAACATCATCTCAGGTTGGTTTAAAAATGTACAGTGATTAGTTTTTTTTTTTACATTGTTCTTTTGCAGGGAGTCATGTTGCTGAACATTTGAATGTCTCCCTAGCAGATACTTCTAAGCCAACTGCTGTATGGGATCCAACCATTAATGAAGAGGTTTTGCTAGGTAAGTTGCTGAAGTGACTTGACCGGGTTCTGAGGAATTCTGTGACAATACGGCAGAATTGGGTCCTCCTTTGGGGTCATTCAGGGAAGTATGCTGATCAGGGCTTCTTCTGCACACCTAAACTCTTGAGGTGCTGAGAGACCCCTCTTCCTTCCTCATGCAGAAAGTCAGGGGAGCCAGAGAAGGGGAAAAAGGGAGATAGCACACTACTCTAGAATTTTTGAGTCTGCTGCTGAACCTGGTACTTTGGAATCTTACAACAAAGTACTATGCTGAGTACTCAATATGATTAAGAAATTGGAGGATGTACTGTGCTAATGACAAAAATGTTTAATATACATATGGATATTATTCAGCTTCTGTCAATTTTGTTTTTCTGTAGAGTGTGTTAACACTGGAAGTAATCATTCTTGTTTCTTTAATGATGAGTCAGTGGAAATATATAAAAACCTGAACACATCTGTTTTTGCTGCTGGTAAATTGATCTTGAAACCACTTAAAGAAAAGGGGCACCAATTTGTTTACACAGATAATATAGTGAGTACATCGGTTTCCTTATATATTCTTGTATAGCAAAATACCATGTACTGAAAGGCTTTGATACTTTAAAGACCTATTTAGTATTGTTAGAAGTACTCTACTACTTGAAGTTAATGCTGTATTTGTAACTTTTATTACATGTTTTCTTAAAGAGGAATACGTGCAGAAAACATGTTAATGAAACATTTAAATTGTAGAATCAAACACTGAAAAATAAGGGAAATTCACCAAGTTAAATTTTGCTCTACAAAAGTAACTGAGCCACCTGGTACACATTAGCCTTCCTGTGTTCTTCATTATATGGAAAAAATATCCATATATTGTTAATAAATACCATAAAATGTAAGTAGCAATGTAAAGTTTTCTTCTCTATTAAGACTTTTACATTTCAAATACCTGTCTTTATTAAATGCTTGATTTCCCAACCATAAATTGTAGTGGGTTGGGGGGAGTGATGAGAGGAGTTGAGGGCTTATTGTTTTTTGAGAGTTTTTTGGAAGTTTTAATTTGTATTTATACAAAAAACTTCGGTGTATATGAGTGGGGAAGTTTTAGCATAAAGGATTTTTTCCTTGTTAGTACTACAATCATTTTGCAAAGAAAATATCTCACTAATGCTAGAATATTTGCTTTTGATTTGATTTCTGAAGGCTTTCCATGTTATCCGTGGCAAGATTATTGTTACCCTTCATAAGACGTCCTATTATCTGACTACAGGAGATTTTTTCTATGTTCCAGAAGGTAAGTACATTTTAAAAACAACTTGTTGCAAAGGGACCAGCTGAAGGGAAAGTATAAGTGGTGGAAACTAAGCTGAGGGGGTGCTAGGAGAAAGATAGGGAATAATTGGATAACATTTGCTGAATTTGGGGATAAGAACCTCATTAAGAGATGAATAAGTCCCAAAGGCAGAGAGAAGTTAATGGTCCATCCTGTGTAAGCAGTAACACAAAACACTGTATGTTTATGTTGGTTATCTTCATGCTTCAAGTGCACTATGAAGCCAAAAGCTATGCCCTTGTCTTCAATCACTCAATAAGGGCTAGTACAAAGTGTAGCAGTACTAGCTGAAGTGTTAACATTTTCATAAAAGGTTTTGGAAAATCTCTACTATTTTAGCCCAAATAACAGCTATTATATCTTGCTACCAGCAGAAGGCAGGAAGAAGGAAATGGTGTTCATCTCCAGCCTGTGAAAGTTACTAGACTGCCAAACACTGTTCAGTTCTTTGATCTTTTCTAGTCCGCTAAACCAGCTTGCTTATTTTGGGATTGGTCTTCGGTTGTGTTTCACCAGTGTAACTTTATGGTTGGTTAGGGATATGATATATATTTTACTGAAAGCTATACCAGTGAAGCCTTATTGTGGATGCAGTTATACCAGCATAAAGGTGATTTAAACCTGTATAATTATTTCCCTTCCTGTACAGGAATGGTTATACCAGCATAAAACACATTTATGCCGACATAACTGCATCCCAGCTAGGTGGCTTGTACGGGTATAATGAAAGTGGTGCAGCTCCACTGTAGGCAAGGTGTAAGTTATCTGGCTTTCAGTGTAATTAGTTTGCAGCTCCGTGTTTTAGCAGAATTTTCTGTCTTTAGGTTAGTAGTCCCAAGCAAAGGGTCAAAGACTTTTCAGGGGCTGGAGATGACTTGGTTAGGATGGCTCCTGTCCTCTCTATTGCTCTGGATAATGCATCTTTAAAGGTATGTACTGAAACCCTGCAGGATTTAGTCTAGATTGCACCTGCCAGAACACCCTGTCGCTACAAATACTATTAGGTGCAGGTTTAATAAATGCAAGCATCAAAAGCCCCTGGTGAATTTCACTATATAATCTTACTACTGGCCCTCTATTGGCTACAGGTATCATGGATGATAATTTCTCATGCAACTGTCTATCCACCCAATAACTACAGACATCTGACTTTCAAGGACTTACATGTTCTGTGTGAAAAATATGGTAAAACTACCGAAGCCAATTCCCCTTTGACTATTCTTTCCATGGTTCAGACAGGCACAATTATTTTTACCACCATGTTTAAATATGAGCCTTGTCTAAATTTAGAGCTTCCACCATTATTCCCATCAAGAGTTTGCCCCCTTTGGGAATGATAGGTTTGAAAAGTCCTGACGTGTGGACAGGGTCATTGAGTTAAACATACTAAATGCCTTGGAGCTCTGTTCATCTGCAGAAGACTTTTAGTTCTAGCATTTGGATGTGGCCACTTTCAGCAGATGACTGGATCAAGAGTACTAAAATTGCCAGAGAATCCAATCTCCTGTGCCTGTAGAGATAGAAAAGGATTTGGTTGCTCTTGGATCCTGAAATCTGGTAGGAAAGACAAAACATTGACAGAGGAGTTGAGCTGAAAATCAGTTGTACTTAGGTAATGGTGAGTTTTGTGAGAGTTCTCTGTAATTTAAAAAACTGAGAAAAAAAACATCATAATGAGAGAGTAAAAAAGATCTCTCACTTCAGAAGTAAAGAAACTTTGTGAATAAACTTGATACAAGAAAATAGGTGTGACTGAGCTATAAGGAATGACGGTAGGTGAAGCTGAAGAAAGCATTTGAAGTGTTGGATGTTAGAGGCTGTCAAGGTTCCTCCCCCACTCTGAACTCTAGGGTACAGATGTGGGGACCTGCATGAAAAACCTCCTAAGCTTATCTTTACCAGCTTAGGTCAAAACTTCCCCAAGGTACAAAATATTCCACCCGTTGTCCTTGGACTGGCCGCTACCCCCACCAAACTAATACTGGTTACTGGGGAAGAGCTGTTTGGACGCGTCCTTCCCCCCAAAATACTTCCCAAAACCTTGCACCCCACTTCCTGGACAAGGTTTGGTAAAAAGCCTCACCAATTTGTCTAGGTGACTACAGACCCAGACCCTTGGATCTTAAGAACAATGAATAATCCTCCCAACACTTGCACCCCCCCTTTCCTGGGAAATGTTGGATAAAAAGCCTCACCAATTTGCATAGGTGACCACAGACCCAAACCCTTGGATCTGAGAACAATGAAAAAGCATTCAGTTTCTTACAAGAAGACTTTTAATAAAAATAGAAGTAAATAGAAATGAAGAAATCCCCCCTGTAAAATCAGGATGGTAGATATCTTACAGGGTAATTAGATTCAAAAACATAGAGAACCCCTCTAGGCAAAACCTTAAGTTACAAAAAAGATACACAGACAGAAATAGTTATTCTATTCAGCACAATTCTTTTCTCAGCCATTTAAAGAAATCATAATCTAACACATACCTAGCTAGATTACTTACCAAAAGTTCTAAGACTCCATTCCTGGTCTATCCCCGGCCAAGACAGACACACAGACCCTTTGTTTCCCTCCCTCCTCCCAGCTTTTGAAAATATCTTGTCTCCTCATTGGTCATTTTGGTCAGGTGCCAGCGAGGTTACCTTTAGCTTCTTAACCCTTTACAAGTGAGAGGAGCTTTCCCCTGGCCAGGAGGGATTTCAAAGGGGTTTACCCTTCCCTTTATATTTATGACAGAGGCACTGGAAAAAAGCAGTTTTTACTGACTGACTTTTCTCACAAATTTCACAATATTCCACCAGGATATTCCTATTGGTTTTCTGTAATGTTGGAGGGGATTAGAACATCCTTTGTTAGTTTCTGATCATACCTTTTGGGACTTTTTTACAATGCCTCACAATTTTGGGGGTGAAAATAGTTTTCTTTGTATTGTCACAATTGCTTTTACTATTTTTACTGCTCAGGAAGTTTTCTAAAGGAAGTTTTTTAAAGGAATATGTTAAGCTGGTAAATCTTCCTTTATTTGGGGTCTGACATCACAAAAGTTGTTTCCTGTTTTCATCTGCTGGTAGGAGATTATAATTAAGGCTAAGATTTAGTCACAAATATTTTTAGTAAAAGTCATGGAGAAATCACGGGCAATAAACAAAAATTCACTGCCCCTGACCTGTCTGACTTCTACTATAAATACCCATGACTAAACCTTAGCTACTCCTAGGGCACCGCTGCTCTGCGGGGTCCCTGGTGGCTGACGGCTGGCCCCTGCTCAGGTTGCGGCGGTTGACTGCCTATGTCCGCCCACTGTTCTGAGGCTCCTGGGGACAGCTCTCCGTCAGTCCCTGGGGCCACGGCTGCTCCAGCAGTCCCTGGGGCCAGCCACACCGGCCGCTACTCGGGCAATCCCTGGGGCCAGCCACACCGGCCACTGCAGCTGTGGAAGTCAAACATGTTGTGGAATGTCACGGAATCTGTGACTTCCGTGCCAGATACACAGCCTTAGTTATAATATGGTCTGAGTTGGCGTATTATGGGACTAAAGGAAACCCAATTAGCTGCATGTTAAAAAGGGTCTTTTCTATTATTTTCCTCTTTGTAATTATTCCTTGCTGTAATAATTTGAGGGAGGGATAATTGTTTCATTAGTTATGACCTGTTCAGTTAATCAGATACAGGAACAGTCTGAACTTTTTCCAGGCAATCATGTTCCTGTATAAAAAGTAAATGTTGGATTTTTTCCCCAGTCCCTTTTGGGGGAAGAGATTTATTATTTTACTATTCTGTGATCAATTCCATTATACACAGCTTTTGGGAAATCTTTTGATCAGTTCATCTCTGTTCTGGTTCCAATTTAATACAGGTTCAGGAGGTTGTCGTTTCTCTAGTTGCTATCTTTCTCATTAGCCCAAAAGTGAAATCTTGTGATGAAGCAGGTTTACAAACTGTATTAACATAAAACAGGTTCTTCTTAAACCTCTTCACAGTAAAGGGCCGAAAATTTAAGTCCCTGACTTAGGAGGGTGACATGGATGCAAAGTTCATCTCAATAGTAATGAATTAATTCCAATCTGTGGTGGAAATAAGTAGTTCAGAATATTAGGATTGGAGGCAGAAAAAGGGATCAAGTTGTTGCCAGAAGCCCACATTAAGAACCTCTTTCACTGAAAGGAATAAGTCTTGGTGAAAGACTTTGGGCATTGTATGAACATCTATTTGATCTCCCTTGAGCATTCAGTTCCCTTAGATCCTTGACATCTCTCTGAAAGCAGGGCCTCAGACCCAAAATTGAAGGGTAAGAGGTCCACACGGGCTATCCGGAGCTTAGGGAAGACCTACCACTTACTGTAGAGAGTTCAGCAATGGAGGCTGCTTCTCAAGAACAGATTCTGGAGCCAAAAATAGCAGTTTTCAGAGTAGCAGCCATGTTAGTCTGTATTCGCAAAAAGAAAAGGAGTACTTGTGGCACCTTAGAGACTAACCAATTTATTTGAGCATGAGTTTTCGTGAGCTACAGCTCACTTCATCCGATGAAGTGAGCTGTAGCTCACGAAAGCTTACGCTCAAATAAATTGGTTAGTCTCTAAGGTGCCAAAAATATCAGTGAGATCCACAACCACGCCAGAGCCAAAATTATAGGTAGAGCGAGGGGAATTACTGTAGTTACTGTCAGATTTGAGGCACTTGAAACTGATTGGACCCACCTGAAGATAGCCTCTGTTACAATGCACTGACATCTGGTAAGAGTTTTGGGTATTTTTGGGGTGGCTGAGTTTTTTACTCTGGTCTCAGAATCCCCATCTGGTTGTAAGATCACTAGATGGAGCTAGAACCAACCATTACTACGGTTGTGAGTGTTAGCCAGCAACTGAGCAAATCTGGATCTAGTGACTGGGGCTCTTCAGGTACCCAGAGTTTACTTTCAAAGCCTTCTTTAGAAAAGAAAAGCAGCAGGCACTGCTCCACCTCATTACAGGCATAAAGGGTAAAGCCTACTTAGCCACTCCCTTAGGGGCATCTTTTCCCTTATACCTTTCAGGCTGCAGTTGTGCTGATCCATTGGACGTTTGAGCATCACACAACACACATTATTTACAATCTAACTTCTTTTTACATTCAGCCACAGCCCTACTGCAGTGATGCATCCTGGCAAATGCCTGTCTGCAGTCTCCCAGGAGTAGAGTGATAGTTACACCCTGAGCCCTTGAAGTATTCCATTTATCTGCACCTGAATACTGTTCCTAGCTATAACATCTGCAAGGAAGACAGCAAGTTACCAACTTTGGCTGATTATTTATTGCATTAAGTTGGTCTTGCATCTGCACACTAATGTTCTGTTTAAAATTGTCATAAAATTCCACTTGAATCAGTTTGACACCTCTGGTTTGGTTTCTGAAACTACATAATTTACCTGTCAAGGCAAGGTTACACAAGTTGGATGTTAAGAGGGACAAACTTTTTGTTAATTACCCAGTTTTTTCCCTTCCAAGATAAATTTAAAATGGAATCTATTCCATATTAGTTTGCTGTAAATGGATCAGACAGTATTCAAGCTTGTTATGACTTTAATTAGTGATGATTCTGAAGTAGACAGTCAATTTCACTAGGCTGAAGGCAACTTTGATGGAACTTCATGTAATATTGTGATGGAATCCCTGAGTACAGCCTGGAACTGGGCTATCACTGGGTCCCCTTAATTCTCCAGCCTGCGTGGTCTCTCACAATGCTTTGCTAGTGACCAGCAGCAAACCCCTCCATGTGCTGTTATCTCTCAGTACAACAGCATGTGACGCCCTACGCCCAGCTAGATTGCATGTATGCTCCCTGAACCACTCACAAATCACACAGAGATAGGCACCAGCAAATCTCCCAACCCCCAATCTTGCATCCAAGGAATATACCGTCTTGCCCTGATCAGAAGCCTGACTAGTGTAAGTTTTTTACTGAGTCCACCCCTCCCTTGATGTGGAGAGTGGACACATTAGCCTTTGTAAACTGAACTGATATTTCCCAGCCACTTCAAGCAAAACACACTGTTTTAGGTAACATATAAAACAGATTTATTACCTACAGAAAGATAGATTTTAAGTGATTATAAGTGGTAGGCACAAAAGGTCAGATATAGTTACCAAAGAAAATAAAGGGTAAGTGCACAGTCTAAATCTTAAACCTTATTAGACTAGGCAATATTTAGATCAAGCGGTTTTTCTCACCCCACTGGATGTTGCAGGTAGGATACAGTTCTTAATACACAGGCTTCCGCTTTATGCCTGGGACCAGTCTCCTCAGTTCAAGTCTTTGTCTTCCCAGGGTTCTTCTTGCTTCCAGTGTAGGTGAGGGAGGAGAAAGTTAAAAGCACAATGCCCCTGTCGCTTATACTCGTAATTCTTGTCTATGGACAGAATCTAGCCCAGGCATACCTGATGGGACTTGCTGAGTCACAGGGTTGAGCAGTCCCCATTGTGTGGTGCTTCTCTTACAGAATTGTCAATCCTTTACAACTCCACTACTGAACTCAAAATCGCTTAACTTCATACACATTAATGATATACATATTTTGATAGAAAAGTGAGTTTCAGCAGATCGTGACCTTTCATATGATATCTTACATGACATACTTTGAATGAAATATAATTATATGACGGATGAATATGGGGGTTCAGGGTGCTGCTTTGAGGTACAGAGTGCCACAAATATCTATCAGAGAAGTGCAAAGTTGCCACTGGATCTGTTTATAACTTCTTGTAGCAATAATTCAGGGGTGGCCAACCTGTGGCTCTGGAGCCACATGTGGCTCTTCAGAAGTTAATGTGTGGTATAGGCACTGACTCTGGGGCTGGAGCTACAGGTGCCAACTTTTCAGGGTGCCGAGGGGTGCTCACGGCTCAACCCCTGGCTCTGCCACAGACCCTGCCCCCCCTCCCCTGAGCTTAGAATCATAGAATATCAGGGTTGGAAGGGACCCCTGAAGGTCATCTAGTCCAACCCCCTGCTCGAAGCAGGACCAATTCCCAGTTAAATCATCCCAGCCAGGGCTTTGTCAAGCCTGACCTTAAAAACCTCTAAGGAAGGAGATTCTACCACCTCCCTAGGTAACGCATTCCAGTGTTTCACCACCTTCTTAGTGAAAAAGTTTTTCCTAATATCCAATCTAAACCTCCCCCACTGCAACTTGAGACCATTACTCCTCGTTCTGTCATCTGCTACCATTGAGAACAGTCTAGAGCCATCCTCTTTGGAACCCCCTTTCAGGTAGTTGAAAGCAGCTATCAAATCCCCCCTCATTCTTCTCTTCTGCTGGCTAAACAATCCCAGCTCCCTCAGCCTCTCCTCATAAGTCATGTGTTCTAGACCCCTAATCATTTTTGTTGCCCTTCGCTGGACTCTCTCCAATTTATCCACATCCTTCTTGTAGTGTGGGGCCCAAAACTGGACACAGTACTCCAGATGAGGCCTCACCAATGTCGAATAGAGGGGAACGATCACGTCCCTCGATCTGCTGGCTATGCCCCTACTTATACATCCCAAAATGCCATTGGCCTTCTTGGCAACAAGGGCACACTGCTGACTCATATCCAGCTTCTCGTCCACTGTCACCCCTAGGTCCTTTTCCGCAGAACTGCTGCCTAGCCATTCGGTCCCTAGTCTGTAGCGGTGCATTGGATTCTTCCATCCTAAGTGCAGGACCCTGCTCTTATCCTTATTGAACCTCATCAGATTTCTTTTGGCCCAATCCTCCAATTTGTCTAGGTCCTTCTGTATCCTATCCCTCCCCTCCAGCGTATCCACCACTCCTCCCAGTTTAGTATCATCCGCAAATTTGCTGAGAGTGCAATCCACACCATCCTCCAGATCATTTATGAAGATATTGAACAAAACCGGCCCCAGGACCGACCTTGGGGCACTCCACTTGATACCGGCTGCCAACTAGACATGGAGCCATTGATCACTACCCGTTGAGCCCGACAATCTAGCCAGCTTTCTACCCACCTTATAGTGCATTCATCCAGCCCATACTTCCTTAACTTGCTGACAAGAATACTGTGGGAGACCGTGTCAAAAGCTTTGCTAAAGTCAAGAAACAATACATCCACTGCTTTCCCTTCATCCACAGAACCAGGAATCTCATCATAAAAGGCGATTAGATTAGGCAGGCATGACCTTCCCTTGGTGAATCCATGCTGGCTGTTCCTGATCACTTTCCTCTCATGCAAGTGCATCAGGATTGATTCTTTGAGGACCTGCTCCATGATTTTTCCAGGGACTGAGGTGAGGCTGACTGGCCTGTAGTTCCCAGGATCCTCCTTCTTCCCTTTTTTAAAGATTGGCACTACATTAGCCTTTTTCCAGTCATCCGGGACTTCCCCGGTTCGCCACGAGTTTTCAAAGATAATGGCCAATGGCTCTGCAATCACAGCCGCCAATTCCTTCAGCACTCTCGGATGCAACTCGTCCGGCCCCATGGACTTGTGCACGTCCAGCTTTTCTAAATAGTCCCTAACCACCTCTATCTCCACAGAGGGCTGGCCATCTCTTCCCCATTTTGTGATGCCCAGCGCAGCAGTCTGGGAGCTGACCTTGTTAGTGAAAACAGAGGCAAAAAAAGCATTGAGTACATTAGCTTTTTCCACATCCTCTGTCACTAGGTTGCCTCCCTCATTCAGTAAGGGGCCCACACTTTCCTTGGCTTTCTTCTTGTTGCTAACATACCTGAAAAAACCCTTCTTGTTACTCTTAACATCTCTTGCTAGCTGCAACTCCAGGTGCGATTTGGCCCTCCTGATTTCATTCCTACATGCCCGAGCAATATTTTTATACTCTTCCCTGGTCATATGTCCAACCTTCCACTTCTTGTAAGCTTCTTTTTTATGTTTAAGATCCGCTAGGATTTCACCATTAAGCCAAGCTGGTCGCCTGCCATATTTACTATTCTTTCGACTCATTGGGATGGTTTGTCCCTGTAACCTCAACAGGGCTTGCCATGCCCTCGCTTCTCCCACTTTCTCCCTTCTCCCCCCCCCCCCCCCCCCCCCGCCTCTTGCATGCCACAAAACAGCTGATGGGTAGGGAGGGAAGGGGAGGCAGTGATCGGCAGGGCCGCTGGTGGGCAGGAGGCTCTGGGAGTGGGGGTGGTGGGACTGATGGGGGCTGCTGACATATTACTGTGGCTCTTTGGCAATGTACATTGGTAAATTCTGGCTCCTTCTGAGGCTCAGGTTGGCCACCCCTGCAATAATTTCTCAACCTGACATCCTATTCTGGCTGTCACTGTTCAATTAGTGCTCAGCCCTCCTTCAGGAGGTTGATCTGCAGTGGCAATTTCTGAAGGGAAAAAATTGACTAATTACCTGTGACTGGTAAGATCTCTGTGTATGGCCTCTACAGCTCTATGCTTAACTTCCATCCTTCTCCACTTCCCTAGGGTCCATCTCTTGGTATTCGGAATAAGTGGAGAGGCATTGAAGGTGGTAGGGACTGTAGACCTCATATCAAAAGCCTTACTCTACAGGAAGTATGTACTCTTTTAAATGGCTCTAAGTTTGTGGTGCTGTAAGCATACAAATTGCTAGTGACGATCTGCAGACATTACTCTTGACAACTCTGATTACAAGTTTGAATCCCTTGATGGGATAGCCTTGTTTTTTTTTCTTGGTGTGAAAATCACGGCTTTTATTAAAGTTCTCGTAACTGTTGATGGCCCAATCTTACACATTCCCTTCAAGACACTCCTCAATACACATCTTCTTAAAATTAGTCTAACTCTATATCAAAATAAGCAATTCTAGATGTAATTTTTTTCCTCCCAACTATTAATACATTTTAAATTAAATTCAGACTTTGGTGGCTTGCCCATTTTCTTGCTTCGGAATTATGGATGAAATCCTGTTTAAGTTGCCGACCTATCCTAACTGCCAAAGAGTTCAAAATGCCTATAGGAAAAGTGTTCAAAGTTAAGTAATGCTACAGCAATGTGGTCATAATGCAATAAAACGTTCTGATGACTTTTTATTCTTTTACTCTTAGGAAATGGATACAACATACGCAATCTCCTGAATGAGGAAAGTATTCTTCTCTTCACACAGCTGAAAGGAGAAAGGTGGGGAAAATAACTTTGTACATAAAGGTTTTAACTAAAATATATTTCAGGTTTGTGTGCAGTGTGGTTTTCTATTATCCAATTACTCTTGAATATAAAAGGGCCTTTTATGTCCATCTGAACATTCTATTTCTTAAAAATTTGCATTTTTAAATGTTATAGCTGTGCGTATACAAAGTAATTTTTCCACTACCAAAAATAGGACACCTGAGCTCCTATGGAATTAAGAATCTTTTTTTTTTGTCAAAAGGAAGGTGATATGATTGAGCAGCTCATAAAAATGTTTTTTAAAACTTTTATTTCTAATTAGCAGTAAGTATTATGAAACCTATAACTTTCGAGCTGAGTAAAATGTCATCCCAAAATGGTTTTGTTAAAAATATATTACTCTAAATATACACTGATCTTTACAAATATAGACATTTGAAGAGCTTGAACTGTATGCAGTTTTTAGAGTAAGTACCTTAAGTTTCACTCTTAAGTAACTTGATTTTCAAAACTGCTGGGCACCCAACACCTCCCAGAGAGTTGTCATGCCCAAATTTAGAACTCAAAAATAAAACAGAGTGGTCCTGAAATTATACAGATTATTGAGAAATGGTCTATGGCTTCCATAGTCTAAGTAAGTACATGCACTGAGACTGAGCTTCAAATCCTAAAGCCAGAAAATTAAGACACTTAAAGAGTCCCTTGTACCAATTAACTCTGATCTCTTGTGTGTATACAGTATAAAGACTTGATTCTGTAACAGAGAGGTAGAGGTATTTAATTTTTTAAAAATCATATCTTAATAAATGAATTGTTAAGTTTTGAACTATAGTGTATGGTTGAAAATTTATACCAGCTTGTCCTGTGCCCTCTCCTCAAGTCATCTATGGTGGATATTGTTAGAGGTTGCAGACAATTGTGAGATTTTTCACATGCCCTTTTCAAATGCAAAATGCCTCCCTTTCCGAAACTAGACCAATGGAAAGTTGGTATTTGGGTAAGTTTTGGACAGTATTTTTTTTATGGTAGATTTTCTATTTTGCTTGTCACAGCACATACCTCAGGCCTCTTTTTATCCTTGTGTCATTCATAATAGCAATTACAGTTGTCTGTCCAGTTTGATGTCACTGCACTGTAATGTATCTCAGGGGACAAGACGTTAACCAGAGCTGACAACTTTTCTCTCTGCTATCTCTGAATGTCTCTTTGTAACAACTGTATTTTCTCCTGGCAGTTCAGTGCTTTCATCTTTCTTCCTTTCTTTTGGAAAAAGAAAGATGAGATCTAAGTAATCTCTCTTGACACGTCCTATGTTGCTTGACAAATTACCTCTCATTGAAATTAATGAACCTTCATCTCATTGGTAATCCATTCCCCCCATTCACTAACAATCTGACTGAATGCTGGACTATTTCCAAGCTGTTTTTTGTATACATTGGAATACAGATTTTCATTTTAATCATTTAGAAGTCTTATCACGCTGCATGCTGAGTCTTCTTGTCCTTATCAATTTATTGTTTAATGCCTAACAAATATAGTTTCATTTGTCAAGTTTTAACAGAATTGATGGTCATAAATGAAAATAAAATACAGCTTTTATATTTAATTTTTTACAGATGAAAATATGAATGTTTAAGTCGAACATCCAGAAGGTTTATTATAATGCTTGAGGACCTGTTAGAATCCCTTCTCTGCAATCCCACCTAACATTGAAAGTTAAAATGTACTGTTCTCCTCAGGTTTTCATGGCCAGTGATCCCAGGAGGCTTCCGCAAACTTGTTGATTTTCAAGCCAAGAATGTTATTTAATTTTATTGGCCTGGGGTTAACATTCTAGACTAGGAAAATGCTGAGATCGAAGATCTCAAATGTGTGTATCAACATTAGGGACAGTTGTTTTTTGACAAAACAGAGAGATGTAAATGGGATCAAAGGGAGTCACTGAATTACTAGGCACACTCCTGCTTTGTATATTTATCAGATTGCCATGGTTTAAATAAGACATTTTAATTGTCTAGGCACATATTTAGAGTACTTCTGTATGAATTTGATCCATTTAGCGTTAAGACTGCTTCACTATCAATAAGCAGTTTAATTATCTTCACAAAATGTTTGTTAGTGCATTGTTAAAATATTACCAGCAGAGCTAGTGTTAATGCCAATAGTTGTTCTTCGAGTGTTTGCAGGTGTATGTTGGACTCAGGTGTGCACATGCTCAGTGTGTCATAGTTGGAGAACTTTGTGTACCTGTCGGGGTGGTGCATGTGCCCTGTGCCACCTCAGGCCCCCTCCTGAGGCTATGTAAAAGGGTTGCACTGCCCTTGTGCCCCCAGTTCCTTCTTACTACTTGCAGCCTGAGTCGGAGATCCCTGTGCAGTTTACTTTATAGGTACTGCATTACAGTGAGTTTTCTCTGTTGTTTTTGAAGATTGTTAGTATTAGTTTAGTACCCACTACTTAGTTTGTATTCATTTTAAGTAGTTAGTCTGAAATCTAGTGATATGACCTCACCAGGTTGAAGATTCTCCCTCCCCCCCCCCCCCACTGATCGCACAGTGCTTGCTGTGCCTGGATGAGTGACACAACAGAAACGTGCAGTATCTTCTGGTCATTCAAGAGAATGCAAATTTCTGGAGAACTGTATCTCAAACAGCACCTCATGGAAAAGCCAGGAGGCCTGATTAAACACCAGGGCCTTTGACAGATCTGGCCCCTTACACTGCCTCAAAGGGGTAGTGGTCTCATATAAACCTCTAGACCAGCTATATATGAAGACTACAGAATGAGTGGTTCGTTCTGAATATGTGGGTATTTTATTTTACCTTGCATCTTTTACCTTGATAGTATGGCAACTGCCAACCACATTAGAATTCTTAACGTTTACCTCTACTATGCTCCATGACTTCCTCGATAGTAATGAGGACCTCTGGGAAAATCATGAACGTACAGTGTACTCCTGAAGCCAAGTGTCTAGACAGCAGATGGTGTGGATAACGTTAGCCTCCCAGGCTAGTCAAGTTTCATTACGGCCTAAGATAAGGATAAACCACAACTATTCAAATATTCTCCCTTTTCTGAATTACCTCTGCCATTGCACAGGAAAAGGAGGAAGTAGAAAAAGCTGAATAGGAGTTGAAAGCTGTTTGAGGACCCACTACCTGTGAATCACTTTGTTGAAAGTCTTGGTAGTGATTGTTATGCTAAACTTCTGGCACACATGAAAATAGTGAAGATGAATTGGCTTCACAGTACCTTGTATTTGGTTTGTCAGCTGCTAACTAACTTCAAAGCTATCTGCAAAAGTGCTTGGACATTCCAAGAACATTCCTTTGAAAGAGGGGGTTTGGAGTGGAGAAGTTGGTAGCTGCCTTCCAGTAGCTTCCTTAACAAGAAAGCCCAATGTGTTTGAGTTAACACAAGCAACAAAGGCACTTAAGCTTGTAAAGAACAAAGTCTGAGCTAAGTGAGGTCTCAGAAGGTCTGGTTTTTATTTATTTAAGTAGCAGTGCTCGCTTATGATCCTGGTGCTAGCTATTCTATTAAAATGCAGCCCCAGCCAAAGCTGCTATGTCTAGTGTGTAGAGTTTGGAGAAGGTGTGCAGATATCTCCAAATTAGGTGCCTTGACTCTTCAGTGGACATCTGTACCTTCTTGTTCTGCCCACAGACTTAGTTTAATCTTCCTTGGACAGACTTCATTTTGAGATAAATAACGGAATACATTATTAAACCAACTAGTGATAGTGGAGGAGTAGATGTTTCCTTGGTCCCACAGTATGCCATGAAAAGGGAGTCTGAGTTCCTAAAACAAGAATTGCAATGCACATAAAACTGGCTTTAAGGACATATAGTTTATGGAAAATTTTCTCTTTAGGGGAGAAGGAAAAGCAGAATTGGAAAACATACTGGTAGTTGTGAAAATCAAGCACTTTTTGAAAAATGTAGTCCTACATTTATAAATCTTGTCTAGTCTATTACTAGAAATAGTTGCACTGTATGTAAGGGAGCAGTATGACTGCTCAGAGCTCAAGTATGAAACTGCAGAAAAAACTGAGAGTCTCTGGATTAAGTTTAGAAGCCTGAGCAACAAGGGTGATGTCGTGATGGGAGTCTGCTATAGACCACCGGACCAGGGGGATGAGATGGACGAGGTTTTTTTCCGGCAAGTTGCAGAAGCTACTAGATTGCACGCCCTGGTTCTCATGGGCGACTTCAGTCATCCTGATATCTGCTGGGAGAGCAATACAGCGGTGCACAGACAATCCAGGAAGTTTTTGGAAAGTGTAGGGGACAATTTCCTGGTGCAAGTGCTGAAGGAACCAACTAGGGGTGCAGCTCTTTTTGACCTGCTGCTCACAAACCGGGAAGAATTAGTAGGGGAAGCAAAAGTGGATGGGAACCTGGGAGGCAGTGACCATGAGATGGTCGAGTTCAGGATCCTGACACAAGGAAGAAAGGAAAGCAGCAGAATACGGACCCTGGACTTCAGAAAAGCAGACTTTGACAACCTCAGGGAACTGATGGGCAGGATCCCCTGGGAGAATAACATGAGGGGGAAAGGAGTCCAGGAGAGCTGGCTGTATTTTAAAGAATCCTTACTGAGGTTACAGGGACAAACCATCCCGATGTGTAGAAAGAATAGTAAATATGGCAGGCGACCAGCTTGGCTTAACAGTGAAATCCTTGCTGATCTTAAACACAAAAAAGAAGCTTACAAGAAGTGGAAGATTGGACAAATGACCAGGGATGAGTGTATAAATATTGCTCGGGCATGTAGGAATGGAATCAGGAAGGCTAAATCACACCTGGAGTTGCAGTTAGCGAGGGATGTTAAGAGTAACAAGAAGGGTTTCTTCAGGTATGTTGGCAATAAGAAGAAATCAAAGGAAAGTGTGGGCCCCTTACTAAATTAGGGAGGCAACCTAGTGACAGAGGTTGTGGAAAAAGCTAACATACTCAATGCTTTTTTTGCCTCTGTCTTCATGAACAAGGTCAGCTCCCAGACTACTGCACTGGGCAGCACAGCATGGGGAGGAGGTGACCAGCCCTCTGTGAAGGAAGAAGTGGTTTGGGACTATTTAGAAAAACTGGACGTGCACAAGTCCATGGGGCTGGATGCGTTGCATCCGAGAGTGCTAAAGGAATTGGCGGATGTGATTGCAGAGCCATTGGCCATTATCTTTGAAAACTCATGGCGATTGGGGGAAGTCCCAGAAGATTGGAAAAAGGCTAATGTAGTGCCCATCTTTAAAAAAGGGAAGAAGGATGATCCTGGGAACTACAGGCCAGTTAGCCTCACCTCAGTTCCTGGAAAAATCATGGAGCATGTCCTCAAGGAATCAATTCTGAAGCACTTAGATGAGAGAAAGTGGTCAGGAACAGTCAGCATGGATTCACCAAGGGCAAGTCATGCCTGACTAATCTAATTGCCTTCTATGATGAGCTAACTGGTTCTGTGGATGAAGGGAAAGCAGTGGACGTGTTATTCCTCGACTTTAGCAAAGCTTTTGACACGGTCTCCCACAGTATTCTTGCCAGCAAGTTAAAGTAGTATGGGCTGGATGGATGCACTACAAAGTGAGTAGAAAGTTGGCTAGATTGTCGGGCTCAACGGGTAGTGATCAATGGCTCCATGTCTAGTTGGCAGCTGGAATCAAGTGGAGTGCCCCAAAGGTCGGTCCTGGGGCCGGTTTTGTTCAATATCTTCATTAATGATCTGGAGGATGGTGTGGATTGCACCCTCAGCAAGTTTGCGGATGACACTAAACTGGGAGGAGAGGTAGATACGCTGGAGGGCAGGGATAGGATACAGAGGGACCTAGACAAATTGGAGGATTGGGCCAGAAGAAATCTGTTGAGGTTCAACAAGGACAAGTGCAGAGTCCTGCACTTAGGACGGAAGAATCCAAGGCACCGCTACAGACTGGGGACCGAATGGCTCGGCAGCAGTTCTGCAGAGAAGGACCTAGGGGTTACAGTGGACGAGAAGCTGGATATGAGTCAACAGTGTGCCCTTGTTGCCAAGAAGGCCAATGGTATTTTGGGATATATAAGTAGGGGCATTGCCAACAGATCGAGGGATGTGATCGTTCCCCTCTATTCGACATTGGTGAGGCCTCATCTGGAGTACTGTGTCCAGTTTTGGGCCCCACACTACAAGAAGGATATGGAGAAATTGGAGAGTCCAGCGAAGGGCAACAAAAATGGTTAGGGGACTGGAATACATGACTTATGAGGAGAGGCTGAGGGAACTGGGATTGTTTAGTCTACGGAAGAGAAGAATGAGGGGGGATTTGATAGCTGCTTTTAATACCTGAAAGGTGGATCCAAAGAGGATGGATCTAGGCTATTCTTAGTGATAGCAGATGACAGGACAAGGAGTAATGGTCTCAAGTTGCAGTGGGGGAAGTTTAGGTTGGATATTAGGAAAAACTTTTTCACTAGGAGGGTGGTGAAACACTGGAATGCGTTACCTAGGGAGGTGGTGGAATCTCCTTCCTTAGAAGTTTTTAAGGTCAGGCTTGACAAAGCCCTGGCTGGGATGATTTAGTTGGGGATTGGTCCTGCTCTGGGCAGGGGGTTGGACTAGATGGCCTCCAGAGGTCCCTTCCAACTCTGTTATTCTATGATTCTATGAAATGTTTCCGATATACTCCAGTAGGTGGACCTCTAAGCACAGTTATTTTTTAGTTCAGCATCTGTATTCAGCTATTTTGGGGGGTTTGTATAATGCACGTCATTTACATGGTACAATAACTTTATCCAAGGAAATAGGACAACCTGTCATTTTATTTACTTGATAGACCATAATGATGTCTATTGTATAATGCTATATAAAAGTGAGGTTGGATGACTCTAGTTAGGTAATAGAATACAGAGCATTTTATCTAGTAAGTTACTTGTTCAGATATGAGCCAGGTTAGTATTGAACAAGATTGGTGTTCTCTGTTAGCTGTACTTTTTGAGGTATGAGATGAAATGATGACATCAGTTTACTTTTTCTTGGGCACATCCATATCATAGTTTTGGTAGGCTTAGCAGAGAGATCAAGGATCGAAGGTACTGAACTTCTCTGTTATTGCGGGATGTGGTACATCCATATCATGGGCATGAAAAAGACACAATGGCATTACAGTGTGTTATTCCATTGATGCCTCCAGAGATGTGCCTGGTCTGCTGACAAACTGACAGCCTTGAAGCCTTAAATTTTTAACACATTTTACAAAAACTAATCAAGAGCTAAAGCCAAAAACATGTTATGCCCCAGTGTAGTTTCTAACATGATTGATTTATTTGCTTTGTGCTGAGTCTGGGTCCACATCAGCTGACTTGGACTTGCAAGAGTCGGGCTGCGGGGCTAAAAGTAGCAGTGTAGACCTTCCCACTTGGACTGGAGCTCAGGCTCAGAGTCCAGGCTCCAGCTATTTTTAGCTCTGCAGTTCAATTCCTGTGAACCCAAGTCACTTGACCTGGGCTCTGAGTCTCTATGCCACTGTAAAGACATACCCTTAGTCCCAGGTGGTACAAAACTGATTCAAGTGCATCATATAAGCCTCTGGAATAAAGTGTCTTGTTTAAGTAAGGGTCTGGGTGTATTCTGTTCATTTTGTAGTTTGTTCACCTGAGAAAGAGGAACAACTTACCAGTTTACTCTGAAGTAAAGGACGGCCCAGTTTACAGACTAGTGTGGCAACAGAGATTGATCCTTGTTCATTCCTGATCTGTTGAACCAGACACTTGCCTGTGGACAAAGACATTTTTTGTTGGTTGGTTGTGAAAGAACACTGAGTAAAATCTCTTGTGTGTGTATGCTTCCTCTGGTGTCGTGGTCATTTGTTAGGTCTGGGGGCAGCCAACTGAAATGCTCTCTGCTTGAGCCTCATTTATTTGCCCAAATACCCCAAAACAAATTTTATACTATAAAGTTGAAGACTTTCTTCTCAGTAGGTTTTTGCAAGGCTAGATGAGACTTGTATCTTTTAAATAAAAACATCGACATCTCCTTTAAGACTCCAGGTTACTCTCATGACCTTGTGCAATGTTGGGTCTATACAGCTCTTCTTTGAGAGATGTCCCTGTGGGTACTCCACTCCAGGTGTTGATGCATCCCTGCGCCTTCGCTCACAGATTTTTACAGCAGTCCTCATACTGGTTGTGCATGCGGAGAGCCTGCCCCCCCGCTCTGAGTGTACCTTAATAGTTCATGAGCGCGACTGGTCTCCTCAGTTCCTTCTCTACTGTCCCTGGCCTGAGACAGAGGTCAGCAGACTCATTGGAGACTTTCTCTCCCTTTGTTACAATTACCTTTCTAGTTAGTTACCAGTAGTATTTAGTTTCCACCTCTCTCTCTCTCTCTCTCTCTCTCTCTCTCTCTCTCTCAAAAAAATACTTTTTCTTTATTCCTGTCAGCGGCAGCCGCTTCCGACATGCCTGGCTCCCCAGGCTTTAAGTGCTGCTCTACCTGCAATGATGCCATCCCGCTGTCGGATGGCCATTCAAAATGCATAAAATGTTTGGGGGACTCCCACATCCCTTCCCAAAACGTGCCCACTGCAGCAAGCTTAAATCTAGGGCACGGAAGGACACGAAGCTGAGACTAAAACTGCTCCTCCTCCAGAAATCCTTAGGGTCAGCTTCAGACCCGGGTGCCGACTCTGGCTCCGCTGCACACCACAACCCCCCCGCCTCAAAGAAGGACAAAAAAAGTCCAAAAAATGGCACCTTCTCTCACCCGCGGGAAAAGAATTCCCTGGGCGGGTCTACAGCCTCCCTCCCGGCGCTTCCCTGGCTGAGCACTTTTGACGTGCTGGGCTCCTCCGACGCTGCGCGAAACCCGGCTGCAGCGGTACCGCAAAGCTTCAGGCTTCCAGTTGCCTGCCTCTCATATGGCACCATTCGGCACCGTTTCTGTCGCGGTGCCAACACAGGCTGATAGGCCTGACCCCCCGCGGGCTGTTCTTGCTCTCCCGGCACCTGCTGGGCTGGCCAGCAGTGAAACAACGCTTAGGACACTGGTGCAGAGGAACTTTTCTTCATAGCAGATTCCGCTTGCACAGCCCTCACCTCACAGAGGGGCTCCAGCACTACAGTTTACACAGTCAAGGGACCTGCTGGTGTCGCCCATCCTGCAGTCACCCATAATTAATGCCTGCTTCTCTCCAAATGCTCAGTCAGGGTCTGGACAGCCTTCATCCAGTGATGAGGAAGCTAGACTGCAGGGGAAATGCTCACCATATCAAATCTCCCATCCTCAGACCCCAATCAATAGAAGTCACAGAAAAATTACCTCATCCTACTCTCAGGATCCTGCCCCGTGGTATGTAAACCCCTGGATGGAACCACCTATGCCCTTCCCACCACTGGCGATATTGGACCCTTCCCCCCCCCCCCCGGGGGGGGGGGAATACTGTTCCTGAAGGCTTGTAGTCCATCTTTGGGTGGAATGTTGGTGTACAGGGCTTCTACATCCATAGTGGCTAGGATGGTGTTTTCAGGAAGATCGCAGATGGATTGTAGTTTCCTCAGGAAGTCAGTGGTGTCTTGAAGATAGCTGGGAGAGCTGGTAGCATAGGGCCCACCTGAAGTGTACAGCCCCTCAACCTGAAGCAAATACTCACCAGGAACCACACAACAGAACCACTAACCCAGGAACCTATCCTTGCAACAAAGCCCGTTGCCAACTCTGGCCACATATCTATTCAGGGGACACCATCATAGGGCCTAATCACATCAGCCACACTATCAGAGGCTCCTTCACCTGCACATCTACCAATGTGATATATGCCATCATGTGCCAGCAATGCCCCTCTGCCACGTACATTGGCCAAACTGGACAGTCTCTACGTAAAAGAATAAATGGACACAAATCAGATGTCAAGAATTATAACATTCAAAAACCAGTCGGAGAACACTTCAATCTCTTTGGTCACTCGATTACAGACCTAAAAGTCACAATTCTTCAACAAAAAAACTTCAAAAACAGACTCCAACGAGAGACTGCTGAATTGGAATTAATTTGCAAACTGGATACAATTAACTTAGGCTTGAATAAAGACTGGGAGTGGATGTGTCATTACACAAAATAAAACTATTTCTCCATGTTTATTCCGCCCCCCCCCCCTTCCTCACACGTTCTTGTCAACTGCTGGAAATGGCCCACCTTAATTATCACTACAAAAGGTTTCCCCCCTCCCAGCTCTCCTGCTGGTAGTAGCTCACCTTACCTGATCACTCTCCTTACAGTGTGTATGGTAACACCCATTGTTTCATGTTCTCTGTGTATATAAAATCTCCCCACTGTATTTTCCACTGAATGCATCCGATGAAGTGAGCTGTAGCTCACGAAAGCTTATGCTCAAATAAATTTGTTAGTCTCTAAGGTGCCACAAGTACTCCTTTTCTTTTTGCGGATGCAGACTAACACGGCTGCTACTCTGAAACAGTATTTTCTGATAGTCTTAATACAGCCTCCTACTACAGCTACGCCCCATTTCCTTTTTTCATTTTGAACATGTTACTCTGAAATATTTACAGAAATATAACACATCCTAGAAACATTAGGCTTTAATTTCAAATGAAATGAAGACTTTAACTGTAAAAAAATTAAAATGGAGGTGATAACATGACGGTTCTTTCTGCCTAATAGGAGACAAGTTATAAAAGTATTTTTATGGCATTGGTTGTATGTCAGCTGAATGTTCTGTTAACTTCACAACAGTTCTTTTTAAGAAGGTGGTGTATGAATAAAGTAAGTTTGGGAATTCACTAGTTGGTGGTTTCTTGTTCTAACTGTAGTAAACATGAAAGCTCCTGTTCAATACTGCAGTTTTATGAAGAGAGTTTAGGGATTATCAACCATCAGTATATGAACGTACCTAAACCAACATGCCTAAAATCAAAGGGAGCGATAGGAAAGAAGCAGTTGAATGGGCCAAAGTCACAAATAGTTTTTTTTAAAGTAAAATATAAACATTGTCAAGAGTTAAGTAAGATGGTAAAGTTGTTATGGTAAGATTGCAGAAAACCAGTTTCTTTAGATTCTTCAAAGTCAAATATGCCATTGAATGGAACTCTGTTTATTGAAATGGAAGAGCAGAACACAGAGTTTGACACTGTAAGTGAAATATTTCCATTGCCATTTTCAACAGAACATAGCCACCATGGTAACTTAGATCCCTGTCCTGGGTTTCTACTAGTTCTTACATTATTCATGTAGGAGCAATGAGTTTTTTCATCAACAACCCAAAAGGCAGTGTTCAACTGGTGATTATTCCATAAAGGCAACAGAAGACGATACCTGAACTTGATAAATTGTATCCTTCCTTTATGCTAACCTCACCTTCATTGTAGCACAAAATGGGCAATTTTAAGAAATTAAAGTTAATTAAATATAGAAAAGTTTTTCAAACATAATTTGTGAAATTTTATTACTGACGGGGGGACTCCCCTAGGGTGCAGTAGTCTGTACATTGAATAGACCAAGAACCCTCCCTTATGTCTCAATAAATGCCAAGTCAGCTCTGGGGCTAATTAATCAAAACAAATTTACAATTAAGCTTATGAGGTAGGACTAATTATATAGCCTGGCAGGGAAAAAGTGCTGAAGGAAGGTCCTTGAGAGGAAAGTCTGAGGCTCCCAGTATTGGCCCATAAAGTACAATTACGTGATAATTGCAGAGGTCATGCTGCACCCAGCAAATGTACCCTCATTTATTATTGTAGCTGATTTTACTAATATTGGTAAATGCAAACACTTGCTTTTTGAGTAACTAGAATTTGTTGAACACTTCTATGAAAATTCATAGCTAAGGCGCCTTGGCAGTTGTGGGAATAAGTTAATACCCATGTGTCATAGCTGAACAAATATTTTAACTTATAAATAAGGCTCAGTATATTTTAAGAGCTAAATAAGTTTTGATCATGTTGAATGTTTACTTTTATGTTTTACTACTTGTTTCTGTTTTGTTTTTGTATTTTTGGGTCAGGATCTCCTTAGAGCTCATAGATTCCAAGGCCAGGAAGGGACCATTGTGATCTAGTCTGATTCGTATTGGTTAAACTTTAAATAAACCAAATGAAAGTATAGGTGGATCAATCTCATCCAATCAGTCTAGGCTAGATGTCATTTTACTCTACTTCAGTCTTCTGCTTCAGTAAAATAACTTGGTCATTGAATGGCCAGACTAACCACACTCTCCAGATACAAAACGAAGAACCTGTTTTGCTTTCTGAACCTGACAGAAAATGAAAAAAAAAATGCAATTAGAGTTGTACGATAGCAATAATACAGTTTGCACCTCAGTTTTCCTCAAAACAATCCAATTCTGGTTTTGTAATTTATCCACTTGGGGGATCAGAATTATTGCCTCAATGTCCTTACCTTTCTGTATTCTAAATAAGTGTACGACAAAGTGCCAAGCTTGATTTTAAATCTCTTGGATTTACTTACTCTAATTTGTGATTTATTATATTCTGTTTTACAACAAACTAGGGGGCCTGATTCTGCAAACACTTAAACATATTCTTAATATTACATACATAAATAGTTCCACTGATGGCATTACCTTTGCACAGGTGAAGAGGGTTAAGCTTGTGCAGAAATTTGTGGGATTTGGGCACAGGCCAGCTCCTAAATCATATATAGGCATTTTGAAAAAATCTCTGACCCCTATGGTCCCTTCCCTGAGGTGTCCTTAGGAAGGTCACAGCATCTTATGTCTCCCTTAGCATTTTTTGTCCATTTGTGTGGTCTCTGCCAATAAGCAGCAAATACTTCTCAGATTGTTGATGCACAAAGCACTTTGAGGATCAATTGGACTATGAATAATTGTCTTGGTTTGGGGTTGTGTGCAGGGACAGGAAAGTACTGTGACCTTCCCAATTTCTGTTTGTATTCCTATGGGTGAAGAGTTATGTGATTGTGTTGTGTGGGAAGTGTCACCTTAAGTCTGCATTTCCTGCAGCTTTTCTAGGTTGTTTTGGTTCTGGGATTCAAACTCTGACATTCTGGAAGAGCACAGGGCCCTGTTTTGTCCCTGCAATTGTAACTCCATGTCAACAAGCATTTTAGCAAGTGAATTTACACGCTCCCTCTTCCTCCCTCTGCCCCTTCAGAAAGTTGGGGTAGTGAGGGAGGGCATGACTGCTGGGGAGGAGGTGCTTCCCTAGTTCTCCTCATCTGTCAGCACCTCCTCTCCTGGCCTCTCCATGCCCACCCGGTGGGGTTGAGTGACCAATAGGAAAAAAGAAGCTAGTGGTGGAGAAGCTGCAAGGACATCAGTTACAAGCTGGCCACAACACTGGGAGGAAGAGGAGCTGGGCCGTGCCCACTTCACCTCAGAGTCGAGCTGGGGGGTGGGTCATCTGCACTCCCCTTTGCCCAGTAGTGGCAGAGAAGAGGAGCCCTGGAATCCCTTCTCATTGGGACCTGTGCAGCTGCATCCCTCAGGGGTTTCCTGGTAGAGGGAAAGTGCTGTATGGCTTCCATTTCTCCCAGGGACAGGGAACTGGGAAGTCCTGAGTCTCTTCTCCACCTGTCACAATTAGAGCAGGTCTCTTCCTGTTGGTAACCATAAACTTCAGGAGGGCATGTGAGGACGCTATGTCTGGAGGGAGGAATTTAAGGGAAGGAGAATTGGAAGCGAAATGCATGACTGAAAGGGGACAGTTAGCCAGACTTCTGTGGATTTTAGAGAGGCTGCAGAATAAGCTTTAAATGGCACTCATGCTGAGGAGAGCTTGCAAAGACAATGGCTCTTTAAGTGCCACCATTTCATCAAAAGACAGCCTAATAACCACTGCTAATCTAAAAATGTTACACCAAGCACAGCACTGGCCCCTAGACCTGCAGAGTCCGTCCTGTGTCTTCCTGGTGCCCTCCAGGACCTCTAAAGAGTGCTCCTCACTTAGAGCAGGGGGTGATTCCCAATGTAGAATCTCTGTACAGCTTTGGAAGGCTCCTTGTACCAAACCCAGCCAAAACGCTCAGTCCCCTGAAGAGCCAAAATAGCCTTCTGGTTCTAAACTGAGGCATTGAGATTGTGAATTGACTAAAGCTAAGCCAGGAACTGAACTGAGAAGTCCTGAGTCCCCGTCCAGTGTGTTAAACACAAGACCATCTTTCCTACCTCTCATGGGGTTGTGGAGTGGTGTTTTCCATACAGACCCCAGAAGGCGATTTCCACCACCTCTAAAAATTCTGGTTCAGGTGACTTCCTAACATCAGAAAGGAAGTCTGGAGTAGACCTCTGAACACAATCCTCTGTGCCTTGCTCACTCCATTGTCTCAGCCACAGGGACATGGGCCATATTTAATTTCTTGAACATCCTGAATCCTTTAATACACAGAATCACATCCTCTGAGTATTGCTGTAGGGTACTTCAGCTCTGGCACAGTCAGCCATAATTTTTTAAATTGTCTTTCATATCAGAGTCTTGGGTTCTAATCCCAGCAGCTTTACAAGTGATTCTGCAACTTCCATTTGCAAAGCAAGCTAAATGTAAGTTGCCTCCCGCTCCAGTAGGCATATGAAACAGTGGTGGTTAATGGAGCTCATATGTATCCCAGAGCAACCCAGTGAAACTTTACAGAACTAAAAAGAAAATCTAATACATTTTAGGTTGTTATATTTTGGTGCTGGTTCTTGGTCCTGGACTCTAGATCTCAGCAGGGAAAGTCCAGTGAAATGTTTTGTGGGTAATGCCTTTAAATCCCTCCCCTGATCTCTATGCAAAAAAAGCACTAGAAGAAAGTTAAAACGTTAAATAAGTCATTTTATCTTAGGAACGCTTTGATCAAATGCCTCCAAACTTGCGCCACAAACTCTACCCCAGGCCTAGAACTAGTATAGCAGTTTTCAGTCTGATTATATATGGGGATTTTAGAACAGTTTGAAAATTCAGCATCTCGTTGAAACTCCCCCACATAACATAGTGCATCTAGAGTGAGCACTGTGCATTAAAATGTGTACTAAAAGTTCTAACAGTAATTTCTGCTCTTCAAATAATTTTTGCTGTGACTACACAATATACATAAAGTCACAATAATCAACCAAATAAAGCAGCAGATGAATAACATTTATAGATAAAATGCAGTGTCACAGCAAGGAGTGATTTTGTAATGACAACTGACGTAGTGGTTGAGGGAACCATAAGATCTTGGAGATGTCAAATGAATAGGTTTAACAGATTTCATTAATCTGGTAGAGGCTAATCTGCCTGTTTTTAGTGTAAAGGGGGTGTGTGTGTGTGTGTGTGTGTGAAAATCACCTTTGTATCTGGACAGTGTTTCCGTGCTGTTATGAATAAAAATTGCCTTGCTGTCCACTGGCTTTTTTTAGGTTATGATATGGGCAAGTGGGGGAGCAGTAAATTTTTGCTGAAAGATTGATCTGTTAGTTTGAATAAACTAACTTCCATGCTTTTTGTATTTCAGGCCAATTATAGAACATTCATTAAATGAGTCCTCCTCCTCATAGCCTGTCCAGCAAATTGGAGATCATCTTACGTTGGATATTGGGGGATTCTAAAGAAGTCCGTAATTACTTTTCAGCTGGAATTCTCTTCAGGTCTGGGAATATATTGTTTCGTGGACATTGACACAGATCTCTTTGTCAGCTGTATGTTGTAAATTTATGTAACCATTTGTGGTCACACGAGTCATTTCTGGTTTTGTATCAATAAAGAGTAAATAAGGTAAATCAGAGCCTTAAATTCTTCACTTTTATAGCACATTTAAGAATGTGTTTTCTGGCACTTTATGGGGTTTCTTCAGAAAAATCCAGATGTTTGTATGATAACAGGCAGTGTCTCACTTGTAACATTCATTAAAATATGAGCTACACGGGTGAAACTTTTCAGGGGTTTCATCGAAAGTGCTTCTCACTGCTCTAACTGCTCCCATTGAAGCCAAAGGGAGTTTGATTGTTGACTTCAGTGGGAGTGGAGTTAGGCCAGTGCAGAGCACTTTTGCATATCCTGCCTGTAAATGTTGTGATTTTAGTTTTGCTGAATTGCTGTTGAAATCTAGGTGGTCTTATGTGTCTTACAAGCAGCCCAGAGTCCCACACCGAAAGGTGAGCTTCATAGGATTCTTCTTATTGTTGAGCTGGGTTACAGATTTAGTTAGAGCCTGCTGCATAATCCTGTGCATTTGCTACTCTCATCTTGAAATACCTGACGGGTCACTTGCATCTCCTTCAGCATCTTTTGTTTTCAAGATGTTCTCTGTTAGCTGCAGACCGTGATCTCTGAGCATTACCCACTGTGGCAGGTCTCAGACACTTATCAGAGTGAAATAAAATGAAAGCACCTCCCCTCCCCTCCGGAAAATATGATCCATTAGTTTTTCATTTGCCAGAAGCATCAGTTTTTAATATTTTTCCTCTCCTTTTATCTCCCAGGAATATCAATCTGCATAGATCTATTATTAATACCACAGCAAGAAGCTCAGCTTCTCAGAAATCTTTACTATAGGTCATAAAAATAGGTCTCCCCAGAGCAGTTTAAAATCTGAATTGGATTCAGGTAAGCTGTGAATACTGCTGTGTTTTTGAAACAAAACATCTTTACGGTTCTTAGTTTATAAGAAGATGGTGCTCTTTTCTGAGGCAGCGTTGGCTAGGGATTAGAGCTGGGAGTTTGGACCAGCACTGACAAACTAGGATTATGTACGCTGCAGTCAGGAACGCGATTGCAGCTCATGTGGCTATACCTGGGTTAGCTTTTATTGAGCGAGCTCAGGTACCACGGCAGCAGGAGCTCAGGCACCACTTCAGTGCCTGCTAGCTACCCAAGTAATTACGTAGGGTTCTGGGTGGGCTTGTACAGCCTGTGCTGAAGCCCATACTGTCACAGCTTCACTGCTTTGGTACTCACTCTAGCTTAATCAAAGTTAGCCTTGGTATGTCTGTGTGAGCTGCAGTTGCACCCCAGCATTGCAGTGTAGATGTACCGTAGTGTGGGGGGAGAGAGAGAAACCTTAAAGCTTTTGGAATGGGGGGAAAAGAGAGGAAAGTTACCCTGAACAGGGTGACCTCTGCTAGACAGAGATGTAGAGAAGCGTGTGGGAATCTGGCCTTCGGCAAGGTTTTCTAAACTAATTTAGTGCCCAGATCACCCCCATTCACACTGCACAGGAAAATCTCTGTGGCTTCCTGCCAGCTAGAATCTTTCAATGCATAATTCTGGCGAAGGCCGTTCCAGTGCTGTTAGAACCTGATCTCACTCCCACTGAAGTAATTGCCAAAACTCCCATTGACTTCAGTGGTGAGGAACCATGCCTCCTTGAGGATGTGCTTTATTTCTTAAAGCCTAGCTTTGTGAGATGGATCTCTCACACAGGTGGAGAATTGGCTTCTTGCTTAAAATAAAGTATATACATTATAAAAAATTGGAGAAAGAGCTGGGGTGACTTCCTTGTGTGAAAATATACAGCACCCATGAGCTGAAGTAATTTTAATACACCTATTACAAGTACTGTTCTGATGAATTAGCTGAATTTTGAGTTGCTTATCCAATGTACAGAATCAAGAATTCCGATGTTTTTTGATCAAAATAAAATTTAAAAATAAGAAATTATGGAAAGTAAACTAAGGATAGGTGATAGTGTTTTCAAATCTGACTAAATCAAATCAGAATAAATCAGTCTGTTCACTAAGGGGTTAACTTACTCCCATAGGGTAGCATTTTCCAAAGCGTTCAATTCCCAGTTCCAAAATTAGCCTAAGTCCCATTGTATGCAATGTTGTTGTAGCCCTATCAGTCCCAGGATATTAGAGAGACAAGGTGGGTGAGGTCATATCTTTTATTGGCTCAGCTTCTGTTGGTGAGAGAGACAAACTTTCACGCTTACACAGAGATCTTTTTCAGGTTTGGGAAACCAATAAAAGATATGACCTCACCCACCTTGTCTCCCTAAATCACATTGCAATTCACCGCGACAGTTCAGTTAGTACACTCAAGTTACTCCACTGGATCTAGCCAAGCTCAAGGGAGAGCAGAGTCGGTAGCCACACTGCAAAACAACAGTGGAGCTACGCAGTGATTGGATTAGCAGCTGGTGAGTAAGATCCACACTGCATTACTAGCTCAAGCTTCAGCAGCATTGGAGCTCCACCCAATCCCCGCTGAATCCCCTTGGATGGGCTAGCTAGCTCGAGCTTAAAGCACCACTTAACTTGAGCTAGAGACTTGTGCGTGTGAACAGGGGTCAGGTTAAGGGCAAAATTTGAATTATAGCTCCAGCTGACACTGCAGTAAAGACAACCCCTTAGGTTCCAAAGTGCCTAAATCATATCTGAAAAAGGAATGTCATGTAGGCATGTTTGAAAATTTTGTCCATTATCTAGTGTCTAATTATCAAGGCGTGATCAAAGCAGTGGGGAATATACTCCAGGGAACAGTCCTGCACTGTAGGGGGATGGACTATCAGATCTCATATGAGGGTCTCCTCTCTACTATGAGCTGAAAAATCTGAACGTGCATTTCCTATGCTGATTAGATCCAGTCATAAATCTCATAGTAGGACTGCAGTCCAATAAAATTGATCTTGTGATCCAGTATCGTGCATATTGATCTCCTGTACTTGTCACATTTTTTTCAGACATCCATCTCAGATGTGGATCAGCTGCCTTAACAGAATATTATAGCCTTATAACCTTGGTATGACTCTTCCCCTGTCTAGCATCGTTCTGCATTTGGTTTCATTTTCCTCTCCCTCCCTTTTAGATACCATTAAGAATTAACCTTTGCAAAGACGGATGTTCTCACAACTCTAATGCTTTAATGCAGTGCATTTTATGATACTCCTGCATTAGTGCTGTGTGTGCTTTGTTACTGGAAAGAGATATTCTTGTCATAATACAGTGGACATAAAAGCAGATGCAACTTTCCTAAACAGCATTTTATTAAAAACAATAAATAACTAAAATAGCACTGATCACTGAGCAAAATCAAGGCACTTACAATGTTCTGCTAACATGGAACTTAACTGCTTAATTTGTCCCTTTCAGATCTGCACAATAGCCCCTTTGTGTAGTGGTTTCTAATTAGAGAGCAGAGTTAATCAGGTTTTCTAAAAGCTACCTGGGATCTAGATGCATAGATTCTTCTTTGCGTGGTTGCACATGTCCATTCCACTGTAGATGCGTGTGCTCGAGTACCAGTTGGAGAGTTTTTCCCTTCGCAGTACTTGTCGTGGTGGCACAAGCACCCTCTGCTGCCTTGTACACCACCTGCAGGCACAAAGGGTCAAGCTGCTTCTGACCCCCTTTAGTTCCTTTCTGTCTCCTGGGACGGAGCTCCCATTCTTGCCTCTGCAGTTCTCTTCTCGTGCTGTAAAAGAATCTGTGTAGTTAGAGTAGTTAGTACAGCTTAGATTTAAAAAAAAATTGAGCATCTCTGGCACCTAGTTTGAGTACCAGTCTTGGTACCAGAGATATGCCATGTTTCCAGGCTTCAAGCCCTGCCACTCTTGTGTTAAGGCAATGCCTATTAGTAACCCTCATTCCAGTTGCCTTAAGTGCTTGTGGGAGGCTCAGGTAAATGACAGATGCAGCGTCTGTAAGGGCTTTAAGTCCCATTCAAAGGAGGACAGGGCAGCCAAGTTTACGTATCTGTGTCTGGAATCAGCACTCCAGCATCCATCAAAACTGTCCACCTTGGCCCGGGTCCTGAGTGCTGCAGCATCAGTTAGCAGAGCGTCTCTGGCCGTGCTGTACCAAGAGGCAGCTCAGTGTCACTGGTGCCAAAGAGGCAGCACCACAAGTCATGCTCGGTACCAGGTACTCAAAGAGACTGAGCTCAAATAAGGATTAAAAATCGTGAGCTCAAAAAGGAGGCAGTCTCGGGAGTGCAGGGGAGTTAATTGACTCCAGAGCCCAGTACTGGCCTGTTTAGATGACTTCTGAAGTTCCATTGTCAGCATTGCCTCAGACTCTGGTATCACAGGACTATAACACTTTCCTGGTTCCATGTAAGCCTGAGGCCTCTGAGGCTGCGAGAGAGAGAGTGACTCTCAGTACCACCTTCACCAACAGTCCTGGGGTCTTGCGTGGCACTGACGCCAGCAGATTCGCATCCTCATCACCGGGGACCAGCGGATAGCCGTTAGCCTACCAGTTAAGATGGTACCATTTAAGGGAAAGCCGCAAATGATCTTGCCAGCACCCCCTTCTGATTCCTAGCCTGCGTCTCCGGTACCGATGAGTACGGCTCGTCAGAGTCAGAAGTGAGCTCCTATGTGTCTCCGCCTCACTACTCCCACCAACCGGCATACAGTACCTCCCCGCCTTGGTTTCAGCCTCAGTTCCAGCATGGGGCATGCTGAATACACCGTTGGGCTGCACATAGTTGGAGATCGGGGCTGTATCAGGCCATTTAGGAACCCGTGGGTGTTTCCCCCCTCAATAGTTTCCTTGCATCCGGTAGAAGTGGGATACGCCCTTCAAATTCTACCCCTCCTTCCATCCCCTTCCCCATCCTCCTTCAGGGACCCCTCTCATGAAACTCTTGTTGTGAGAAATACAATTGCTGCTTCTTGTGGGATCTATAAATCAGGTTCCTCTATTGCTCATGGGAAAGGGTTTTTATTCCTTATGCTTCCTGATCCCGAAAGCAAAGGGGGTGTCAGGCCTATTTTAGATGTAAGAGAGTTAAAGAAGTTCCTAAAGAAATCAAAATTCTGGATGGTCACTCCAGCTTCTATTATTCTTTTCCTGGAGCTGGGGGACTGGTCTGCTGCTCTTAAATTAAAGGACACAGGAAATTTCTATGATTTGCTATTAGTGGGTTCCCACTATCAGTTCACAATGCTGCCCTTCATGTATTCACAAAGTGTATGGTGGTGCCAGCAGCATTCCTTCAGCGGTCAGAAGTCCACGTCTTTCCTTATCTGTATGACTGGCTAATAAAAGGTCGATCCAGGTCACAGGTGTTGTCCAGCGTAGACATAATCTGTTCCACATTGGATGGGCCTGGCCTGTTGATCAACTCAGGAGTCAGTCCTGTCTTCTCTACAGAAAACAGAATTTACTGGAGTGGTCCTGGATTTCACGACAGCCAATGCCTTACTACCAGAGGCAAGGTTTCAAACTATGCAAATCATCATTCTAGACTTAAGAGCTTACCCACGCCCCCACAGTCAGAAACTGCCTCAGGCTGCTGGGGCATGTGGCAGCGTGCACTATTGCAGTATGCCGGGCTGTGTTTCAGACTGCTGCAGGGCTGGCTGAGGCGTACGCTCCAAGGAAGCACCACATAGACATAATAGTTCATATTCTGATTCAAATGTTATCGTCCCTAGACTGGTGGACAGATCCGGGAATGTCTGCAAAGGAGTTCCCTTGCACAATCTCTTACCTTAGCTGTGGCTGCCTTGGGTCTCCTGCAGAAGCAAGGTCTCTGTTCTCCCCAAGATCTCAGTCTGCCTATATATATCAGGGAATTGCAAGCTATCTGATCAGCTTGCGTGGCATTCCTTCCCCACATCAAGAGAAGGGACTTGTGAGTTCTGATTGACAATACAACAGTCTTGTTTTATGCCACACAAGGCAGTGCCTGGTCTTGGTTGCTTTGCCGGGAAGCCATTCTACTTTGGAACTGCTGCATTGCCACCTTTATACTTCAGGAAGCGGCTTACCTTTTCAAGGGCCCAGGATAAAATGGCAGATCATCTGAGTAGTTGTTTATCAAGCACCACGAGTGATCTCTGTGCCCAGACATAAGATCTGTTTTTCCAACTCTGGGGAGCTCTCTGAGTGGACGTGTTTGCAACAGAAGTCAACAGAAAATGTCACCAGCTTTTCTCCCGAACAGGCCACAGCCCGGGTTCATTGATGGATGCTTTTCTACTGCCCTGGTCAGAGGAAATCCTGTACGCTTCTCCCCACCCCCACCCCCTGAATCCCTCTTCTGCCCAAAGTTCTGTGCAAGGTCAAGCAGGACAAGGCTCATCCTATACTGATCGCCCCACCATGGCCCTGTCTGCATTGATTTTCAGAGCTCTTAGACCTTTCAGCTAGTCCTCCACTGCCACTTCCACTTCATGCAGACTTGATTTCACAGAATCGTGACCACCTCCTACATCCCAGTCTCCAGACCCTTCACCTGACAGCCTAGAGGTTTCATGATTAACATGGGTGGAGGAATACTACTCTAGGGAAGTTCAGGAGGTGTTGCTAAATAGTAGAAAACCATCAACTAGGAGTACTTACCTGGCTAAATGGAAGAGGTTCTGTGACTGGTCAAGACTGAAAGAGGCTTTCCCAGTCCTCACTTCAATTCAGCACACACTGGACTATCTTTGGTCCCTAAACCATCAAGGATTGGTTATCGGCTCAATCAGAGTGCACCCAGCAGGTGTCTTGGCCTTCCACCCACCTGTTGATAACCCCTTTCTGTTTTCCAATCTGATGTCTGTAAGATTTTTAAAAGGCCTGGACAATTTCCGCAGGTGCAGAATCCTATTCCCCCATGAAGCCTGAATGACACTGATGGGTCCCCCCCGCTACCTCCTAGCCTCTAGTGACCTGCTCTCTGGTGCACCTTTCTGTGAAGATGGCATTTTTAGTGGCCAGTATGTTGGCCAGGAGAGTGGGGGAATTGAAGTCATTAGTATCAAATCCTCCATACACTGTTTTCTACACAGACCAAGTTTACCTTAGACATCAAGACATCGATACTAAACTGGGAGGAGTGGTAGATACGCTGGAAGGGAGGGATAGGATACAGAAGGACCTATACAAATTGGAGGATTGGGCCAAAAGAAATCTGATGAGGTTCAATAAGGATAAGTGCAGGGTCCTGCACTTAGGACGGAAGAATCCAATGCACCGCTACAGACTAGGGACCGAATGGCTAGGCAGCAGTTCTGCGGAAAAGGACCTAGGGGTGACAGTGGACGAGAAGCTGGATATGAGTCAGCAGTGTGCCCTTGTTGCCAAGAAGGCCAATGGCATTTTGGGATGTATAAGTAGGGGCATAGCCAGCAGATCGAGGGACGTGATCGTCCCCCTCTATTCGACATTGGTGAGGCCTCATCTGGAGTACTGTGTCCAGTTTTGGGCCCCACACTACAAGAAGGATGTGGATAAATTGGAGAGAGTCCAGCGAAGGGCAACAAAAATGATTAGGGGTCTAGAACACATGACTTATGAGGAGAGGCTGAGGGAGCTGGGATTGTTTAGCCTGCAGAAGAGAAGAATGAGGGGGGATTTGATAGCTGCTTTCAACAACCTGAAAGGGGGTTCCAAAGAGGATGGCTCTAGACTGTTCTCAATGGTAGCAGATGACAGAACGAGGAGTAATGGTCTCAAGTTGCAGTGGGGGAGGTTTAGATTGGATATTAGGAAAAACTTTTTCACTAAGAGGGTGGTGAAACACTGGAATGCGTTGCCTAGGGAGGTGGTGGAATCTCCTTCCTTGGAAGTTTTTAAGGTCAGGCTTGACAAAGCCCTGGCTGGGATGATTTAACTGGGAATTGGTCCTGCTTCGAGCAGGGGGTTGGACTAGATGACCTTCAGGGGTCCCTTCCAACCCTGATAGTCTATGATTCTATCATGCAAAGTTTCTTACCAAGGTGATTTCCAGTTTTCATATTAGCCAAACAATCTTCTTGCTGACCTTCTTCCCAAAGCCTCATGGTCATCAAGGTGAGGAGAGGCTGCATACGGAAGATGTTAGAAAACTTTAGCTTTTATTTAGATCGTATTATACCTTTCAGGTCTTTAACTCAATTGTTCATTGCATTTGCAGACAGAATGAACAGCTGTTCTGTATCCACTCAAAGGAGTTTGTCTTGGATATCCAGTTGTATTCAGCTATGTTACCAATTGGCTAATGTGAAGTCTCTGGATAGAGCATTGGATTATTTGACTAGGTCCCAAGCAGCCTCTGTGTCCTGTATGGGTCATGCTCCCATATTAAATGTTTGCAAAGTGGCAACCTGGTCATCAGGTCATACATTTACTTTTCTCTACTCCATCTCCTAATAATCTAGAGACCATGCTAAATTTGGACTAATGGACTTCTAGTCCCTGTTCAATTAGATTCCGAGCCCCCCACATCCCCCTTCCAGTTGGGACTGTGTGTGAGTCACTTATAGTGGAAAGGACATGTGCAATCACTTGAAACTATTATTAACCTTTCCATAACTGTTGTTCTTCGAGGTGTGTTGTGCATGCCCATTCCACGATCCACCCTTCTTCCCCTGTCTATCGGGGTCTTGCTGGTTGGAAGGAACAGAGAGGGGTCAGGAGCAGCTCTACCCTTTAAGCCTGTGCACGGTGTGTGAGGCAGCAGAGGGTGCTTGTGATGCCCTGATGGGTACCCCGAAGGGAAAATCTCTCCAACAACTGTGCACTGAAGCACACGCACACCTACAGTGGAATGGACATGTACAACACAACTTGAAGGACAACAGTTATGGAAAGGTTAGTAACTATTTCTTTTTTTAAAGCTTACGATTAGCTAGTAGAGGGGTTTTCAACCTTTGGCTGTCCCACTATGGACATTTTATTGTGGGACCCCCTCCAACTTAGCAGTATGGGAAGGGCAGAGTGGTTGCCTCTTTTGACTCCTGTTTAGTCCCAACCCCCTGGTGGAGAACACTTGATCTAATCTGACTTCCTGCGTAATATAGGCTATGGATTTTCACTCAGTAATTCTTGTGTGGAGCTCATAACTTGTGGTTGAACTAGAGCATATTTTTGAGAGAGACATCTGGTTTTGATTTAAAGATTCCAAATGATGAAGAACCTGTCCCATCCCTTGGTAATCTGTTCCAGTGTTTAATTACCCTCACTGATAAAAGTGTTCCTCTTAATGCCATTTTGTGGAGAAGTGAGTGCTGTGTTCCCTTTGTTTTATTCTGAAGCAATTAATCATGAAATATTTTAATGCTGTATGTTAGGATATATTTTTTTAAATGTCATATGTAATTGCTTTTCTTTTCCTTGGTGGAGGCTGTGAGGTTTGTCTGTTTGTTTGCCAGCCACACCAGCACTACACTCAGCCTCCCACTTTTGTTTTAATGCCCATCAAACATCTACGGATTTAATGAGCTGGAGGAGGTTCAGTGGAATTTTCCCCCCGCATTGCATGTTTATTAATGAGCTTTGCTGTTCATTGCAATGTGATATTGTTAGTCCTATTGCAGTGCAGAAAGCAATTAAGTTTTTCTTTTTTTTTTGGCTGAAAAGGAGCTACCAGTTGAGCAGTGGCATGGACACAGCCCTGCGCCCTTTCCTTGGTAGCTGACTAGAGAGCTCAGAACTGGTGCAGAATATGCACTTAGTTGCCAATAGAATGAGGGGTTGCCCTGGCCACTCTTCTCTGATTCAGAGGAGCCAAGCAGCAGGAATGCCTGCCTGCTGTCTGCCCTCGTCACAACTACGCTAGCACTAAGTAACTGCAAACGCCAATATCTAAACTAAGTGCAATAGACAAGGGTTTTCTGCATTTCTGTACATTTTAGGGGGAGATTTTCCAAAGAGCGTAAGGCTCTTTCACTGGTATTTATGGGCCTAAATCCCTTAAACACGGAAAATCAATGGGACTTGCGCTTCTAAATCCCTTAGGCACCTTTGAAAATCTCTTCCATGGATAGCAACTCTTAAAAGAGAAAACAGATTCTCTATTACTTGGGTCAGATCAATGCGTTGAACTAAAAGCAGAAGGTATGGCTGCTTCATTAGGAAGCAGGGAGCCCGTCTTGGCCCTTCCTCCAGTATGTGGTTCCAGAGTTGTTCAAGGGATCACAATCCTGTTGCTTCATGTTTTTCTTGTCACCCATTGAAAGGTCAGAAACCACTAGACAGGATGGGGATTGAGAAGTGGCAAGGAGTCCAAAGGAATGCTTTTCACAGGGCTCAAAAGGGTAGGAGGCTGAACTGGTTTCAAATTCAGAGTGAGGGAAATTCTTCCACTTGTTAAAAGCACTGCATATTTTCTTGAGTAATATTACACAGAAAACAAGACTATATGGGCCTGATTCTGATTCACACAAATGCCCTTTTACTCTGGCAGAGAAGAGTAAAAGGGCCTTAGTTTAAACAAGAATCTGACCAATGCTTTACCCTGCTCTGTACAACATGTGCACACAGGAGACTTAATTATAGTACAGGGTTATAATGGCCATTGGCCATCCCTAGGGGAGCCATCAGAACATGTTTGTTGGAGGAGCTGCACTTCTCTGAGGCATGCTGCTGTATGATAGAGATAAACAACTCACTCCTTTTAGCACACCAGGCAAGACTTCGGGACTGCTCAGTTGTCTGATAGAGAAGGAAGAGATTTATTACTTGAGATCACATTTACCCATACACCTTGCAGTTCAAGATTGGCCCTTACAGTATGTTTTCCCAGTGCTATTGTCTAATCCGGTTTTAAATCAGATCTGCCCACTCCTGTACGCCACTATATCGTTTGCATTGGATTGAAGTACACTGGAGTGCTATGGTCTGATTGCTTTCTCTTGGGACTCAGCTCTCGCAAAAACAAGATTCGTGTTTCATGGGTAATAAGCAGTTGTAACGAAATAATTATTGGGTATCATATGAAAGATATTCCTTCGCTAACTATTCTGAATTGGATTTTGTACACTGTCTGTGTGAGAGAGACCTAGCTAGAATGCACAGGACACCAGGACCACAGGCTTGGTAATGTGAGGAATTGAGAAGATGGGGGAGCTTTTTTATTATGTGAAAGCAGAGTGATAAGACTAGGTGGACACAATTACAGTTTGATGGCTGTCTCCTTTGGTATTGCATCAGGCTTTCCCTTATCCTCCATTCTGACTCCAGGGCTCCACCTGCCTGTGGTGTTGGTAATGAGGCATGTGCTGGACTATACACACACCTCTGTATTTGAAGGCCACTCTCCCCTCTAGTCTTCCTCTTTAATAAAGTAACAATCTGCAGCTGACAGTGGGACGGAAGAGCCGTGCCAAAACCAGCAGGCAGGGAGTATGGGCCAGACTTTGCCTTATACTCAAGAGCTGAGAGCATCACCCTCTGACAGCTAACATCCTTACAGGGGCCCAGATAGAGTCCGGCTCTGGTTCGACAACGTGACCAGGGAGACAGCTTATAATATTGTCTGAGGAGCATTCCATTTATACTGTCTTGGAGGAGAGCTGCCCCTGCTCAGAGTGGTGATCTCAGATTCTGGTCCTTCTTGCTATCTTTCTCGCTTGCCCTGTATGAGAGAAACAAACATACCATAACTTAGTGCCTAAGATCTGCAGGGGCAGTATGGCAAGCACTTAGTAACAACAGGTCAGGAGCTCCCGTGGTTGACTATTGCCAAACATAAGACATGAAAATAAGGCTCTTTTAGCCTCTTCTCAGCACATTTAACATTTATTCCAGTAGAAGCAGGTCTTGGACCAATTCAGAGCCTAAGGAAATCAAGTTGTGAGAGACAGCCAGCTTGGTATTTATAATGCAGACTCAGGGCTCTTAATTGCAGGTTTGAGAGACTCCCCCACACTTCACTACCCCCAAAAGAGGACGGAGAATGAACACAGGTAAGACCCAGAGAGCATGAGCTCACACAGGGCTCCTGGATCTCTCAGCTGGGCTTTGATCAGACCATTGCTCCAACACTTTCCTCACCAGGGAGGGCAAAGAGGAGCAATAGAGCCACTATTCAGCAATCTCTCTCCAGGAAAAAGGAAGAGAGCAGGGCTGCTGTTCCCAGGTGTCTGCCCTTGGCTGGCTTAAAAGTGAGGAGCTGATTTCCATGAGGAACTTGAGAGCCCTGGTGTGAGGGCAGTTACCTGCAGCCTCGAGTGCTCTGTAAGCTGACTTGTGTTCTAGCTGCTGGAACCTCTGCCTGTCCCACCAGCAATGAGGAAGACACCAGGCGAGGACATCCACTGCCAGATTGCTGCATTCAGGAGTTCATGGCAACTTAGGTTAGGTTAGTAGGTAGTTCGTTACCCCAGGAAAATGAGCTCTAGAAGGTAGGAATCTGCTTGCTAAGGGCTTTGGTGAAGAGCCTGGGGCCTGCGGCCATTGTCTTGATTTGGTGATCAGTCTGAGCCTTTACAAGGTCCTCTAGGATTCCCACTTGTGAGGCACCCCTGGTGTTAAGCTCATGAAAACGCTCTTTAAAGCCATGTCCAGTGGGGTGGGACAAACATCTCCTCGCCCTGTTGTATGTTTGGTGCTGCAGGGTATGGAAGTTCCACACCCCCGCCCCAGTGCCTCAGTGCTTTCTCCACTGCTGCAGACAGCACCCGATACCCGTGCTGTGTCTGGTGCATCTCAGGCAGACTTTACTTTTGTGCCCGGTCTTGTCTGGTAAATATTTCTGTTACTGTCACGGCAGCTGCGTTTCTGGTTATGGCACCATCCAAGGCCAGAGATTTTCACAGGGAATGCCTAAAATTGCTAGCTATGTATGCATTTAGCTCAAACTCTGGTGTCCTGCTTTGAGGCCTCAGGGTCACTGGGAAGGCTGGGCAGAATTGTGAGAGGTATCAGGAAACGGATCGTCTTGCTTGCTGGGAAATGTGGGTGGAGATTGATTGGCCTTATTGGTTATTCCTTTTGCTGTTGTTCCCTCCCCTCAATACAGTTCAAAATGCTTTCTTGCTGCTCTAGGAACTCTCTCATTTTCCTTTTCAATCGGCTTCTCTCACCAGAGAGGACGGTTTGTGCCAAACATTCCTCCATATTATCCTTTCCATTCCTTACCTTCTATGGCCTGAAAATCTCCAGGCTCAGGACCGAGGAAAGGGGCAGAAACTAAAAAGTAAATAGAGAGTTTGGGGGCCAGGTTTTCAAAACAGCTCTGCTCCCATTTGGGCAACTAACAGATTTTGGAAAGTTCCCTGCACCTGCCAGCTCCCATTGCGAACACAACCAGCTGGCAGGGAATATGTTTGAAAACAAGGGGAGCTGCTGAGTGCTTCAGAAAATCTGGCTACAAATATTCCTAATGAATCCTAACAGCATCCCTGTGAAATAAGTACGCAAGTACTGAAATCCCCATGGAGCAGAGGGGGGGAAGATAAGTGATTTGACCAAGATCACGGCAAATAAGTCAGATCCAACACTTGATGCCAGGTCACCTGGCACTCAGACCTAAGCCTAACCCCCTAGATCTCAGTGCCTGGCAGGCAAGTCCGTTAACCTGATGTGTAATTAATTAGTAGCCGTGTATTATGTTGGTAACTATTATTCTTCAGCTCTTCACAGGCTTGTATTGACAGGTCCCTACTCCCAGGGCTAAATCAACAAAACACAGACAATGTGGGGGGGGTGGGGGAAGAGATGCAACATAACAAAGTAACAGTCAGGAAATAGCTTGCTGGTTCCACAATGTGTATTGCCATTTTGTGATGCTTCGCATTGCTTTTTTTTTTCTCGGTGTTCATGCAAACTATGTACCTTCTGCCATTTCCTTCTTGTTCAGGTCTGAGTCTACCCCGTGAGATGTTTCTACGGATGGCGTAGGGTATGACATCCTTCCTTGCAGCTCTTTCTGTGGCCTGGGGAAGGGCCTTGTGCTTGAGTTGCACAGAACAAGGCCAGAATCTGCAGAGCACATGTCCTGCCTTTCACCATTTGGGGTTATAAGTGATGATTACTTTGCTACGCACCTTAGGGGTGGTAAGCAAGGCAAAAACCTCAGCATGGCTAGAGACAACGTGCTTTAACTTTGGTACATCAGGATTTACAGGAGCCAATAAAACCAAACTTTGTTCTAGATCAGCTGGCAATACACAAACTAAAGTGCAGACAATTTTAAGAAATCTGCACTACCCAGTGACCACCACTGATTCTTTCTTAGAGAGGCCCCAAGTAATCCCTGCTATATTTGCTGACAACCTGTCAGAGACTGGCTGAGTTCTGCTGGATAGGGTCTTTACTTGAACCAATTCCATTCGAGAGAGAGCTTTTCTATCCAAAACACCATGCTTGGTCTGCTCATTTGATTTTTACCTGACATCTCTCAAACCCCTTGTAAGCCTTGGACTGACTTCCTCAGGTTGACTTCGTTGTTCTCGTGTTGGGGGGGTCACTTCCTTAGTTCCTGTTAAGGTGCTGTTTTGTTCTCCCTTATTTCCAGTAGTTAATCAATTGGGTCTGCATCTTTTCAGGAGTAATTGCATTGAAGTGAGTGGTGCTATACTATGTAAAACTGGCCTGACACGAGCATCAGCCCCTAAATGCAGTGTTTGAAAACTATATTTATATCCCATCCGTTTGCTAATTCTAAATACTAGGTGAGCGTCAATACCAGATAGACGCTAACGTCTTTATTTGGGTGTCCTCTCAGGGCTTGTCAACGCAGCAATTAGTGCACAGAAAACCAGGGTGAATCTACAGTGCACTGGGTGGCCGCACCCTGACTTGCTGTGTTGACTCTGCTACCGGGCGCTAAAAGTCCTGTAGTGCTTTTTGACGTACTGCTGTTTGAAACCGGGGTGCGTCAAAGTACACTGCAGAACTTTTAATGCACGGTAGCAGGGTCCCCATGTCAAGTTGATGCACAGCAGACATTAATGTGCTGTAGATTCACACTGCCGTGCGAGTAGCCAAGCTGCTGGGACCCAAGCAGTGAAGGCATTAACATTTAGAGCACGCTATGCAGTCAGCAATACAAATATAATCAAACCCGGGGGTCGCCTTACAGGGAAAGTTTCTCTCTCTCCTCTGTGGAGAGCCGTTAGCAAAAAAAATGTGTATGGGAACAAAGGGATATGTGGATAGAGAAGAGCATTTTACTGAAAGGCGGCTCTGAACGTCAGCTGCAAACTCCTTCCCAGACTAGATTGCAGTTTTGGTTTTTGGAAGAACGTGTTGGCTTTTTATATTGTTCGCACCCCTCATGAGTGCATCTGAATGTCAAGGGTACAGACAAAGCGATGGTGCTGTTTCTTCTCTTACCAGGAAGGGCAAAAATCTCCCCTTAGCTATAAGTGGCAAGTCCCCACCCTGCCTACAAGCGTGGTCTGTCCATTGACAGTAGTGGATAAACTCCTCACGTTTCTAATACAGAATATGGGACCAGTGATGAGCTGCCAAAATCTTAACGGGTTCCCTCCTCACCCCACAAGGGGGTCGTTGCCCACCCCCGCCCCCTGGGGCCTCCTGCCCCATCCATCCCCCCTGTGTTCCTTGATGCTCCCCCCAGGACACCTGCCGCTTCCACCCCCTCCCCGTCTGCTGACTGCCCCCAGAACCGGGCAGGAGGGTCTCGTGGGCCACCGTAGTGGGTGCCCGCCCCACCCCGCCCCTAAGAGCCAGAGGGACCTGCCGGGGGACGAGGTGGGGAGTCGCAGCGGTGCTTACCTGGGGCAGCTCCCAGGAAGCATCCGGCAGGTCCCTCTGGCTCCTAGGGGCGGGGGAGCGTAGCTGGGGGGGAGCGGGGGAGCAACCGCTCCCCCCACTGATCACACAGGGAAAATTTGGTGGGTGCAGAACCCCCACCGGCAGCTCTCTACCCCGCGCCCGGCCTCAGCTCACCTCACCTCCGCTCCACCTCCTCCCCTGAACGCACAGCCCTGCTCTGCTTCTCCGCCCCAGCCCTTCTCTCCCCCCCCCCCCGGCTTCCCGCGAATCAGCTGTTTGGCGGGAAGCCGGGGAAGGCTGAGAAGCAGGCGGCAGCTTCACACTCAGGCCGAGGGTGGCAGAGGTGAGCTGGGGGGGGGGGGGAGCGGTTCCCCTGTGCGCCCCCCCCCCCGGTTACCTGCTCGCACCCAAGCTGATTCACGGGAAGCCGGGGGGGGGGGGGGGGCTGGAGCGGAGAAGCAGAGTGGGGCGGCGTGTTCAGGGGAGGAGGCGAAGCAGAGGTGAGGTGGGGCAGGGAGCTGCTGGTGGGTGCTCTGTACCCACCAAATTTTCCCCTTGGGTGCTCCAGCCCTGGAGCACCCATGGAGTCGGCGCCTAAGGTGTCACTTTTGGCTGGTTAAATTTAGAAGCCCTTTTAGAACCAGTTCTCCCTCGCGGAACAACCGGTTCTAAAAGGACTTCTAAATTTAACAACCGGTTCTAGCGAACTGGTGCGAACCGGCTCCAGCTCACCACTGTATGGGACCCATATTCCTTGTGTGCGTACACTCATGCATATTCTGTATACATAGAAGTATATTTTCCACTCTGCTAAATCACCACTAGAGGTCAGTAAAATGTAAGGGAACTGATGAGGTCTTTCTGCAGAAAAGTCCTTTCTTTCCTCCTAGACCTGTTGCTTACATGTTCAATTTCCACCTTGGGAGTGAAAGAGTTTCTTTATTCCTTTGGAAATGGCTCACGCTTCAATGAAGTGGAATTCAATTGTCAATGCTCCCATTCAGGTTTTCCTAGGGCAAAAAGTTCAGATGAACTAAAGAATCTCTTCCCCAGTTGCTCAGGGGGTGATCCATTGTTTCCTCTCAAATTCCCTTTGTAATAACTAGATATAAATGCCATCTTAGAATAATCTCCGTACTTTCAGGAGAACGTTATAAGCTTAATGTAAGCAGAGCTACGGTTGTTTGGGTGTAACTTTTTCTGACTTTACACTCTCTGTTCACAGTTGTGTATCTCGATACGCACAATGGTCAAGCGTTATGAAGAAAGGGGGAGTTGATTTCAGGGTGTGAGGGCAATCCCCAGGTTCTCCTTTGTCAGCCTGATTTTAGTCTTTTGGCAAAATGGTGTGGGAATTTAGGGCTCAGGAAAGAAAAGTGATAATGCTGCCTTCAGCTCAGTGCTGGGCAAGCTTCCCTGGGGATGACTCACCCTGCATCATTGCTGCTGTGTCGGGTCCCAGCTGCATCCCGCAGCAGCCAAACTGTCTGGATTTCTTCAGATGAAAATGGTTTGGGTGGTGAAAAGGTGGGATTGTGTGTGTAAATCTTGATTGTTGTTCAATAATAATAGTTAGTACTTAATGGCCCTTGTTAGGTCTCAGCGGGCAGACGTTACCACCCCCACTCACAGAGGCCTATCCGGAAAGTAAGGATGGTCGCCTGGCCCTTGGGAAACCAGGGTTCAATTCCCTGCTGTGCCACAAGCTTTTTGTGGGGGGCCTGGGCAAGTCACTTAGTCTCTCTATGCCTCAGTTCCCTATCTGTACATTGGGGTAATAGCACTGCCCTCCCTCACCGGGATGTTATGAAGAGAAATGAATTGCTCAGATACTATGGTGATAGGGGCCATGTAAGTATCATAGCTAGAAGAGGAAACTGAGGCACAGAAAGGTTCTAAACAACTGGGAATTCCTGTCACCAATCAGCAAAGGACACAATATGGTTGATGAGAAGGTTTTGAAAGTTGAAAGGTATTTTGTAGCTTGTCAGACCCATTCCTTAGTGCCTCCGTGTAAGAGAAACACAGAACATTATTTGAACCGTTAGTTCCTACCCACCAAGCCTCTCTGGCGAGATGAACCACTGTGCGAGCGTGTAAACTCTCCCCTTATTTTACCTGAGCTGCTTCCAAGTTTTGGCCACCCAACTGACATAGCAGGAGACTGGCCTTAACAAGAGCTTGGAAAATCCCCTCTCTCCCTCGAATACACGGCAACGGTTAGGTTACACGTGACTCACAGAAATGTGTGGGGCTGACTATTTAAGTCATTCTCAGGAGTGCCACCTGGAAATGATATCATCACCTCAGCAACTGGCACGACATGATGCTCTGAATCTTTAAGGCAAGAACATGTAAATTGCTGGACTGAACATTCACCAGCTGGGGGTGGGGCAAATGGCTCCCTGGAAACCTTTCCTTAGCTGTCTCTAACTGCAGCGAAAGTTGAATGTTTTGTTGTAATTAGAAGAAAATAAAGATCACATTTACACCAGTATAAATTTGGAGTATACTGACAGCAGAATCTGGCTCCGTGTATATGAAACCATAACCGCTCTCGAGCACTTTTATAACACTATCAATAGCTGATATGTATGTAATATAATAATGTTACATTTATTGAGCCCTTTAAGTGCAGGTGCAGGTGTCTGATGCTTGAGACTGAAGAAAATAGAGAGGACGGAGAGGGAATCTTAAGAGTGTTTTTAGAAATAATGAATCTTTAATCTTAATGTAAAAAATGAAATAAAAGGGAAATAATGCAAAAAGTAAATAAAATATTTGTTTTTGTTTGATATAATACCTGAGTACCCCTTTGCGTAGGCGGAGGATTGATATTGTAATTTTGTATTTTCCGTTTCTTTTAATGTAGGTTGTTCTATTTAATTCTTTCTCTCTCTCTCGTAAAGTGCAAATTCTGCTAGTTCTGAGACTCGCCTTACTCTTTCCTATTTTTATTATTGTTTGTATTCCAGCTGCATGTAGAGGCCCCAGATAAGATCAGGATGTCATGGGGCAAGGTACTGTACAAACATGGTGAGAAATACTCCCTCCCTGAAGTGCTTTCAGTCTAAATGGGTAGGGTAGTAAAGTATTGTTGTCTTTTTGTTATGCGTTTATACAGCGCCTGGCACAATAGGGCACTATTGCAAAATAACCATATAACCCTCATTGTGCAGATGGGTATGTGCGGAACAGAGAGGTTAAGTGACTTGCCCAAGGTGTCTGACAGCCTGAGGCAGAGGAGGGGCTGATGTGTCAGGTCTCCTGAGAATCATAGAATACCAGGGTTAGAAGGGACCTCAGGAGGTCATCTAGTCCAATCCCCTGCTCAAAGCAGGACCAATCCCCAATTTTTGCCCCAGATCCCTAAATGGCCCCCTCAAGGATTGAACTCACAACCCTGGATTTAGCAGGCCAATGCTCAAACCACTGAGCTATCCCTCCTCACAATGTCTTAGTCTAGTGCCTTAACAACAAGAGCATCGTTCTTCTGATATTGATCGCCATATCAAAAATATTAAATTGAGATGGTGAGTTAGACAGAAGGGAAGGGAGTGGCCCATTTTCAGTGTTTGAGACAAGTTGAGTTACAGATGTTTCCCCCAAGACAGCTTTTTAAAAGTATATAATGTACGTTCCAGTTGTTCCTAGTGCCGACTACCTGCATCCACGATCTCACTAGACTAGGAATGGAAACCAGGCCTCGGTTCTAGTCCCAGCTCTGCCAGGGACCTGCTGTGTCACCTAGAAGACCATCCCTAACAAGGTTACGTTCTTATTATGGGATGGCTCATCTGTGTTTAAGTACCAGTTAGTCTGGACATTTTTAATGTCTTGGATTTAGAAAATATTCATGTTGGAAATGTATTGATCTTATCAGGGTCCCCTTCTATTTTATGCGGAAGGGACTCCTGTATGACAGTTGGGTGAGCTTGGACCTGTCGCTTGGACAGTTGGGTGAGCTTGGGAAACCTCTCTTTCCCCCTTTGTGAAATGCAGATGATAGCTAATTATGAGGCATAATTGACACAGATAAAAAGTGTTGAGATCCTCAGAGGACGTGCTGAAGAAGTGCAAATAAGGTTTTAAATAGCTGTCAGTAAGTCTACAAGCCGTCCACTGGTAAGGAACAGGAGCCCATGAGTCCACCTCTGGTCTATGGTAGAGTAAAACATCTATTATGCTGCCTGTCAGTATGCTTGTCTGCCCGCTAAGGAACCCCTCTCATCGCAAACCTCAAGCAGGAAACTACTGATACCCTGGAGGTAATGTCCAATTAGTACAGAGTTGGCATTACCCCAAGTCCTAACATCCTATTCATCTTAATTTGGAAAACGGGAGTGGGGAAGTATAGAACATGGTGCAAACCACATGTGAACACTCAATCTTAGCTGGGAGATTGAGAGTGTTGCATCATACTCCCTAACTCCTGTTTTACTAACTAAGTGAACAAGTGCATCCGTGTTCATTTCAAGCTACTATGACCAGGGGAAAAATACAAGCTTGAATGCATGTTGTGTTTTATTCTGAGCATTTTATGCTGTACTTAATATCACAAGTCAGCAGGACACTGCAAACGATCAGCAATGTTTGATCTCATCCCTTGATTTTGTTAACTCTTTCTTTTTATATTAATTTACATTTTGGTGGTCCTGTAAGAAATTATTGCAGAATCTAAGAACACTATAATATTAAAGAGCCAATATCAGGTCTGCATATTTCCACCTAATTAGTGGCTTTCTCTTGATTAAATTATGCATTTTTAATACAAGTCCTTCTTGTCCCTGCAGTCTCTCTCTCTGTGCAACTAGGACATTTCAGTTTCCCCCTTTGCTGTTGATGGCATGTTCCTTGTGGTACAATAACGCTTCCCCATTTTTAGCATGCCGTTTGCCTTCACTGGCCTGTAATAAAGGAAGGTCGTTACGAACCTTGCGTACTTTTGGAAGTTGGCTTCCTATCCTTTTCATAGACATGACCCTCTTCACCCTAGAGCTGTTTGAAAAAATGGGTTTAATCAAAAATGAGAATGTCTCACAGGAAAAACATCATTTTTGATTCCATTTTTCTGTAGGAAATTTTAAAACAAAAGAAGAATTTTTGAATTGATTTGCATTTTGAAAACTGACACAGAAGAAATTTTCATTTAATTTCACTTTGAGATTCTTCATGTCAGGTTTTTCACAGGGAAAACTGACAATTTTTTGACCAGCTGTACTTAATTCCAGACTGGATTTCAAGTTCAAAGTCCTGATGCAAAGAACATAAGAACATCAGAATGGCCATACTGGGTCAGACCAAAGGTCCATCAAGCCCAGTATCCTGTCCTCTGACAGTGGCCAATGGCAGCTGCCCCAAAGGGAATGAACGGACAGGTTATCAAGTGATCAATGCCCTGTCACCCAATCCCAGCTTCTGGTAAACAGAGGCTAGGGACACCATTCCTGCCCATCCTGGCTAATAGCCATTGATGGACCTATCTTCCATAATCTATCTAGCTACCTTTTGAACCCTGTTACAGTATTGGCCTTCACAACATCCTCTGGCAAGGCGTTCCAGAGGTTAACAGTGTGTTGTGTGAAAAAATATTCTCTTGTGTTTGTTTTAAACCTGCTACATATTAATTTCATTTGGTGGCCCCTTGTTCTTGTATTATGAGAAGGAGTAAATAACACTTCCTTATTTACTTTCTCTATATCACTCATGGTTTTATAAACCTCTATCACATCCCGCCTTATCTGCCTCTTTTCCAAGCTGAAAAGTCCCAGTCTTATTAATCTCTCCTCATACGGAAGCCGTTCTACGCTCCTAATAATTTTTGTTGCCTTTTCTGAACCTTTTCCAATTCCAGTATGTTTTTTTTGAGATAGGGCGACCACATCTGCATGCAGTATTCAAGGTGTGGGACTAGGAAGGCATCAGTGCTAGTTTCTAGTACGGACTGGGTTGCAGGTGAAGTATACTGTCAAAATGTCTTGAGGTGAAATCCTAGCCCCGCTGATTTCAACGGAGCCAGGATTTCATCCTTGGTGGTTTAATTTTCCCAGGGCCCCTGTTTGAGAAGCCCTTAGGCTTGTAACTTGCATGAGTTTTGTGTGAGGTTCATTATGTAGTTTGGCTTTTCTGTAATCCACTATTAGCATGTTAAATGGCAGAGAGGGACATTTTCATCCCATTCACTGCCCCTATCTTTCTCCTGAAAGAGTCACGTTAGACACTGGAAAGATGGGAAAGTAGGCCACTATACTGAAAGGCGAAAATCCATGGAGTAGAGCTCTCTAGTTATGCTATCTTTAGTCATATATTTCATTAGGATGCATGCACTGCCTCTACCTGTCAGCTCATAGGCACGCATATAATAAAAACATCATCTCCAAAAGATCTGAGACTTACTGGTATTATAGTAAGGTGCAGAGGCCGCACCTGAGATCAGCGCCCAGTTGCGCTAGGTACGGTACATATGCCTAGTAGGAGACAATTCCCATCCTCACTTGTCTACACTAGAGATTTTTAACTTGAGTTAGTTGATTGCTAATACATTGGTACAAGCTCTCCAGACACTCCAGAAATGTTTGTTCCAGGGCACACACTTGTGTGGTTTACCATAGAGTTCGTGCTGAGATCTAGGCAGGTTCGATGACTTCCCCAGTGTCTTCTTGGGTATCTGTGGCAGAGTCAGGAATAGAAGGCAGGTTTCTCCCTGTGCCTTAAGCACAAAACCACCATCATGTTGAGATCCTAAGTATCTGCCACAAGAATGTGAACTCTAAATTGCAGTTTGGCCAATTACACTCTGAGTAGAACCAGTCTGACGCTTTGTGTCCCAGATGTTTGGGTTTTTTTTAAAATGAAAAATGGCTTTTTGACTAAATGGAAATTTTCACATTCTGATTGCAATAGATTTTGACCACCACCAACAAACAACCCCTCCCCCACCAAAAAAAATCAATTTGGAGGGTTTTTTTTCAAAGAAAAATAGTCAACGCAATGAAGAAGAAAAAATTTCCAGATAAATTTTTCACAAAGGAAAAAAATCACTTTCTGACCATCTCTGAGTACCTAAAACTCTTCGGTTTCAAAAGGATACACTATCCTTCACTTCCTATCCTAAAGTGCTATGGAGAGATGCTGATCTCTCCTAGAAGCTCCTGCATTCCACACCCCAGAGGTGGAAGTGTTTGAGTGGTGGATTGGGTGGTTCCTGAGTTTGCTAAATTCTTTGGGATTCTGGGATGCAAATTGAATTGGCCTGGCTATTTCACCATTTAGGGTGGGCTGGCATGCCTTCTACGTCCTCTCCTTTCCTCTTGCATGTGTCAGACACTGCGACCAATTTCAAACCCTGGTCCGGTTTCTCGGGAGCACACCGGTGAATAATGTGGTTTAAAATTTTTTCCAGGTTCATGGACCAAACAGAAGCTCCCAGCTCAAACTTCTGTTGCCTAATGTGACAACCTGCCTTTTCTGCCCAGATCTGATTTGAGTGGGTTTTGGCAGCTCTGTGTTCTTGTGCTATTTTTGGCTTTGGAGCATGGCTTTTTCTGTTCATGAACTCTGTACAGATTCTGCAGAAGTACACAGTCAGTTTTTGTGCCTTTGGCATATAAAGCTCTAATTTATACCTGTTGTTTAACAACTAGGTAGCTTTTTCCTCCACATCAATCCCACTGTTAGGCCACTAATGCACATCATTTGGAAGAGGATTAAGGATGTTGGTTCGTTTCTCCTTCTCTGCTGGCTCTAATCTGACAACGAAACCAGGCAGGATTACATTCTGTAACCTTGATTTAAAAAGAAATAAATCAAAATCTGGGCTCTATTCCTATTCTACCACTGACCTGCTCTGTGCCCTTGAGCAAGTAACTTCCCTTCTCTCTGCCTCTACTTCCCCTCCCACACTTTGTGTGTTTTGTCTATTTAGATTGTCCGGTGTTCAGGGCAGAGATGCTCTTACTACATACAGCACCTAGCACAATAGGGGCTCCGACCTCAGTTGGCACCTCTAGGTGCTACCATAATTTGAATAATATAGCTTTAGCATCGTTAGTTATTTTTCTTTTAAAAAAAAATAACAAGAAGCGAATCAGCCACCAGCATTTTCTAATCAGAAATGTTTTTCGAACCTACATAGCCCCTCTGTCAGAAGATCTCAGAGCAGTTTATACATGCTGCAAGCCTCGCGCCTAACTGGTCTGGAAACACAAGCATGAAGGCAGCTAAATATTGGTATAGTCATTCTACAGATGAACTGCACAGTGGGTGAGACACTTCCCAAAGTCGCAAGAACCAAGGGCAGAGGCAAGAAAGGAATGGACAGATCTCGATTCCCAGTCCCCTGACCGAAACACGGGACTGCAACCTCTTCCCAAACCTTCGAACCCAGAACATGTTTAGTGGGAATAAGGAAGAGTGAATCTCCTTACTAAACACAGGTGCTAGGTTAAAAGAAAGATTCACTCAAAATCTTAACTTTGTTGCTATCTTCGTACATCTCTCCTTTGGGTAACCGTTGAGCTTGTGGTTACCCTGGAACATCCAAGCGCTTCTGATTCCTAGATTCCATGATTAATTTCAGCCAGCAAGCACCATCCAAGTTTGTTCTGTGTTGTTTTTGTCAGTAGTTTGAAAAATTCACCTGGGTAGCACTTACAATTAATTAGCCAGTGCTAATGGTTTTTAGATCAAGGATAGTTTTGTTTTGTGTCGTCCTAGGTATTATGTGCCCCTAGCTGGCAATGATCTCCTCTGTTTTTCATGTACGAAACAGCAGCCATGGGAGGCGCGCAGCTTGGTTATGGAACATGAAATGGAGCAGATGATGATACTCATTTGGAAAATAATCTCCAGGCTTCAACCTTAGTGAAAGGGAGGGGCCTGGTGAGACTAGAAATCATACCTGTTCCTATAGCACCGTAAGAAGGATTTAAATTAACTTTTCTTTCACCACTGCTCTTGCTTTGTTTCCTTTTGGCATGTTATCACTGGGGCAGTGGAAAGCCACTCTTCTGTTTTGAGGACTGCATGCGGTCAGTGAGTGTGTTGTACTGCCAGCGTCGTTATATATACAGGTGTCAGAGGAGCAGCCGTGTTAGTCTGTATTCGCAAAAAGAACGGGAGGACTTGTGGCACCTTAGAGACTAACCCATTTATTTGAGCATGAGCTTTCGTGAGCTACAGCTCACTTCACCGGATACAGTGCACCCCCGCTATAATGAATTCCTGGGGAGCCAAGCCATTTGTTCAGTATTGCCATGGGATGAGGGGGGCAGAGAGCTCCTCCAGCCCCGGGGCTGTAGCCGGGCCGAAGTACTCCTCTGGCATGATTCTCAGTCCACGTAAGGCACTCTTGGCCCTCCTAGGCCTTGCTCTTCCTGCCAGGCAGCTGCAGCGTGGTGACATACCAGTAGTGCTCTTCAAACCAGATCAAGTTTCCTGGAGCTCCCTGCTCATCCTTCTCTTCCTAGCATTTATAAGCTCAGCACTTCCAGCCTGCACTTGGCAGGTCCAGCCATTGATATGATCATGTTGGAAAGACCATGGTTGGAGTCATTGTACACTAGAACAATATGCTTGCTGCTTGTCTTGCTTTAGATGCACAAGTGTTCTATTCTGGCTGCTTGTTTCTGTTCAGACTATAACAGGGTTCAAAAAAGAACTAGATAAGTTCACGGAGGATAGGTCCATCAATGGCTATTAGCCAGGATGGGCAGGGATGGTGGCCCTAACCTCTGTTTGCCAGAAGCTGGGAATGGATCACTTGATGATGACCTGTTCTGTTCATTCCCTTTGGGGCACCTGCCATTGGCCGCTATCAGAAGACTGGAGACTGGGCTAGATGGACCTTTGGTCTGACCCAGTTTGGCTGCTCTTATGTTTGTTCTTTTCCTGTTCTAGTGCCGATCCAAATGCTGACCTGCTTTTGATAAAAGGTTGGCTTTCTAGTGCTAGTGTGTATTCCTATCATCTGATATCACAGACCAGATTTTCAAAAGTGCTCAGCATGCACAAATGGGGCAAAATTTTCAACGGAGCTTCGCTCCCATTTAAGCAGCTAAATCAAGTGCTCAGCACCTGTTTTGAAAATCCATCACTTTAGAGAAGCTGGACATTGAGCCGTTTTGAAATTCTGGCTGAAAACTATTAAACTATATTGCAGGTTCTCCTTTGCATTTCCTGAGAAGGAGCCGTTGTATGATCTAGGAGTGGCAGCTTGAAACAAGTATAAGGGAATGAGGTGCCCAAAATCCTTGGGCAAATCCCAGCCTAAAGATCCAAACAGAGAGAGCCCTGATTTTGACTCTTACAGGCCTGTGTCACAAGATGCTGCCTGTCACAACTGATCAATAATAAAAAAAACAGCAGTTACAATCTTAAGCCATTGCCCTGAAATTCTATTGTCAGTACTTTGAGCCACAGAGGGCCCCCAGGAAGGGTGATGCTACCTTGCTCTCTTGTAGAGATGAGTGAAAAACTGGATCCTTTTCATGAAAAAATTTGAAATTTCAAAATTTTGTTTTCATTCTAGGAAGTTGGCTAGTTCGGGAGGTGGGCCACCCACCAGAGGATGGGTTGGCAGGTTGGACGCTGTCTCACCTGCTTGGTTTCCGTTAAACGTTTTGACTAAATCAATCATTCCTGCAGAAAGCGTCAATTCCATGGAATCAGCATTTTCCGATGGACACCGGTTCCATCAGAAAATCTTTGACCAACTCTACTGTCTTGTCCTGATTTGGGAACGCTCCCACAGCAGACACTCCCTCGCAGTTGTTTGCTTCCTATGCCTGCCAGGTAGGGAAATGCTACTGTGACTCACCCTGTACTGCAGGACTTGGCCTGCATTATATTGCAAAAGAATCACACCCCATGTGGTCATAGTTACATGATCTTTAATACTGGTGAAACGCACGCCCTCCCTCCAAGGAGGTCTTTGATATAAGGCATCTGTATGGTCTCCCAGTGGTGCTTAACCCCCAGTATCAGCTCCTTGTAGTTCTTCCTCCTAACACTCAGAACACTTCATGAGGTGCTTAATGCTGATGGAATGTATTTACAGCCCCCGAAAAAGCATGAAGTGGAGATGAATCAAAACAATTCTAAACGGTTTAGCAAGTGGAGGCCTCGCTCAGAATTATGTATCCATCTTCTCAGTGTTTGCTGTACTTATGTACTCAATAAAATAATGTGTTGGGAAAAATAGAGGTGAAACAGACGCAGGGCCCGATCCTCAGTGGGTGTATGCCATCTTAGCTGCTGCAGAGACTGCAAAGGAGCTACGTTGAGGCTCTGACCCATAACAGTTAATCAGGCTAGGGAGAACCCTACCTGGGTGAATGTATAGAGAGCGATATGTTATATTTTGTATTACAGTGGCACCTCCAGGCGCCCTACCCAAGATCAGGGCCCCAGTGTGCTAGGTGCTGTACATGTACATAACGTAAGACAGCTGCTGCCCCAAAGAGACCATACTTCTGAATAGCCAGAGTAGGAGGGGAAACAGAGGCACAAAGAGGGGAAGGCCAAGGCCTCACACAGATGAGTGGAAGAGCTGGGAACAGAACTCGGGTCTCCAGACTCCTGTACACCACCCACTGGGTCATGGCGCCTCTTGTGTACAAGGTCCAGTAGCACTTGGATTCTAAGCTTGAATTAGACCTCAGTTAAAAGTCCTTGGTTCTCCAGCAAAGAACCAGTTAGGCTGAAGCTTTACCACAGCATGGTGCTGAAGTGGGGCACACTCCGATTGCTAGCACTTCTTTCCCTCCCCCTCCAAAAAAAAAAAGCATAAATAAAGCTTTAAAACCTTACAGTAGCTGACATTAAAATACAAATGTGGACACACTAATCCCACAGTCAGTAATCATTTCACTGATTTTTTGTATTAGAAAGTAGATATATGGGAGCAGCAGTGCATGATAAATCAACATATCTGCCTCCTTACCGGCTTTTATGATAGGCATTAATGGTAGCAACTGTCACAGAGATTATAGCTGCTTTATTTCAACTGACTCTAAAAGACATAGTGTAATACCAGCAGCTTTTTTAAAGGATTATAAACGCCCCTTTTCTGTACTGAACTGATGACACAATTTCTGGTAAGGTTTGAAATTGGGGAAAAAATAAAATGTATCGTTTATTCATTTTTGTAGCTTTTCCCCCCTTTGAAACACTCATTTATATTCTTCACACCTGCTCACAATCCTATTCCAGCAAAGCCAATGCTGACCCTCCCACCAGTGTAATGCTCAGTGTCTGGAGACCTGATTCCTTTCTCAATCACAAGTCTCCTTTGGCAATTAGTCTCTTGTTTGTGTTGAACAATGCAAGGTTGAGGGAGGAATGTATGTTTGGTGTCTGTTCATGGAATAAGCTCAGCTAATGTGTTGTCCTTCAAATCCTTCCTTAAAACTCTCCTGTGCCATGATGCCTACAAAAAACTTGACAGTGATTAGGCTGCTAGTGTGCTGAGACGGCGGCCTACTATGCTGAGCAATATTGTCTCATTGTTTTCTTGTGTTGTATTGTCTCTTGTCTTAACTTACAATTTAAGTATCTTCAGGTCAGAGACCATCTTTTTGTTCTGTGTTTGTACAACGCCTAGCGCCAGAGGTCCTAGTCCGTGACTAGGGCTCCTAGTTGCTCCTGCAATGCAAATAATTAATATGAGTGTGCAGGAAATGGAGAGAGCTCTTATTGAGCAGCACATCCAGAGAATTCCTGTGCCACGGAACCCGACGTTACAATGGGAGCTGCTGTAATGCACAGAGTAAGGGCTCCGTGTTCAATATGTGAAAGTTTTGCAACCCGCTCTGGGGCAGGGGGCATGTGAGAATAAATGTGTGCCAGTTTTTAAAATCTTTTTGACAGTTCTGAAATGTTTCTGTTTAATGCTGGGTATATGTTATTGGAACACTGAGATCACAGGCAAACCAATATCGCTAAATCATGTTCAGTTATATGCTATCATAAATCAGCTTGACATCAACTAAAGATCACACTGTTCTTTGTGGACTAATAATAAGTGAGGCTGAAAGATTGAAATCGTGGTAGTAATACAGTTATATGGAGAACGTATGTTTAGATTGTAAACTCCTAGAGGCAGAGACTATCTCTGTAATTATGTGTGTGCAGCACCTAACACAATGGGGCCCTTATCTTTGTGGGTGAGGCCCCTTAGGTGCTACAGCAATACAAATAACTGCTACTAATTAATGTTAATGAGGCAAAAAGTTTGCTTCTGAGGGTTTATTGGTCCATCTGTGTTTCTCAGTATAGAAAGTGAAAGATACAAACATTTTTAGGATCAGATTTTCCTAAGAAACCTAAGGGAGTTAGGCACTACCAAGTCTGAATTTCAATTGGACTTGGGTACCTGTCTCCCTTAGGCGCCTTTGAAAACCTTAGCCTGAATTGTTAGAGGGGAGACATGCTCAGTATGCACTGCATGATGCAAAACCTGTTGAGGACGTTTTCTGGTTGATTTGCTTCTGGGACCAAGATTACCAAGGGGTGTTTGAAACCAGTGCCGTAGAACATCTAGTGTTATAGCAGATGAGACGCTGGCTCAACGTATGCAGACAATAAAGGTGTAGTGGATAGAAAGACTAAGTGAGAGATGGTACATTGGAAACATATAAAGATTTCTGTGGCCCAAATTCTGTCATTGGAAGCTGGGCAAGCAGATTTTATGGAACAGCCAGTCATGTACGTCTGCCCTATCTACAGCATTTATGCAAAATCAGAGCTGGATAGAAAACATTTTTCTCCACAGAAAATTTCCAGGAAAATCCCCTTTTTACCTCCCCCCCCTCCCCCCGCCCAATGCAGGTTTTCCACAGGAATTTTCATTTTGAAACAAAACAAAAATATTAATTTCCAATTAAAATTTTGAAAACTAAATGAATATGTTTCGTTTTGTTTTGACTTAAATGCTGTTTTGTTCTAGTTTTTGGAAACAAACATTTCAGTTTTCCATTTTTGATTTTTGGGGCTTCTCTCCCTTTTCCTCTCCCATTTTTACTCCACCCCCCTTTTTTTCCCTCTGAAAAATAGTGAAATGGTAAGACTGCATGTGAAAATGTGGGAAAACGGTACAAAATGGAAAATCAAACCACGCAAAATTTTAAGCTCAAACTAAATGAAATTTGGTTTAGAAATTTTTTATTTCAAATTTTCTGATCAGAAAACTGAAAAATTTCAGAGTAACAGCCGTGTTAGTCTGTATTCGCAAAAAGAAAAGGAGTCCTTGTGGCACCTTAGAGACTAACCAATTTATTTGAGCATGAGCTTTCGTGAGCTACAGCTCACTTCATCAGATGCATACATCTGCATATGCATCTGATGAAGTGAGCTGTAGCTCACGAAAGCTCATGCTCAAATAAATTGGTTAGTCTCTAAGGTGCCACAAGGACTCCTTTTCTTTTTGCGAAAACTGAAAAAGTTAGTCAAAACCAATGGTTTCCCCTGGGAAATTCCAATTTAGATGAAACCACATTTTTGGATGGGAAATTTTTGCAGCCAAAAACTTTCAACCTGCTATACACACAGTAAACAATATGGACCTTCATGAACAGTGCCGTACCCTGATTGGCACTAACTTGTCTCTTTAAATTTTTGGCAAGTAACTCCCTTGAATATATGGATCCTTTGAAGGGCATGTTATTGTTCTAAGCATAGGAATAGTCAGTGACTGACCTGCTGTAATCCATCTAGGGGTCTACATGAAGAGAGTCTTCATGTAAATGATCCATAAGAGGAAGGACTGGTGCAATATGAACATATTGAACATGATCAATCTCCAGCTGTCCTGACAAATAGAATGAAGCCACAGGCTGACATTGTTATTAAAAATGAGCAAACAGCAGCCATAAGTTGATGCATAAGCAGCTGATGCTCTTGTATAAAACACATAAGCGTCAAGTCCGATAACAGGATATAATAAAAGCAAGAGGGGAGATATTTCATGCTGTTTTGCCTTCTTGGTGGTGGTGGGGGGGGGAATTGTCACCAGCTGTTGTCCAAGGATATTTGGAATGTTTGCTATGATCGCATCATGGTTTTGCACACAATTTATTATAGGGGAAAACAGATCGCTGCTGTTTCCTTATACTATGCAAGCTTTGGATGGTTTGATAACGGAATGGTTTTCACCTGGGATGTGCTCTGCTGACAGTGCAATCTCCCCCCCCCTCCTCCCCCCCCGCCTCCATTCTTTTTAGTTGACTGCAGGTCCAGGGACATATTATCGCCCACTGCTTTAGCTGAGTTGAATCCCACCCTGGGAAGCATTGTAGGCGAGTGATGGCCTAATAAAATACAGCAACAATGGAAGCAGGCTCTTGGATAATTTGTTTAAGCCAACATTTCGGTCCTATTCCTCCCATCCCCTTTCCTTGTTCTAGTGCTGTTCTCCAGGACACTAGCTCAGCCGCATGATATGGGCTTGATGCAGGCATTGCTAGGTGAAATTCTTCTGACCTCAAAATCTCTGAATGCTCCTGTTCCTCAGGAGCGTGTGTTAAATACATTTCTCTCTGCTCAGAGAGCTGGGTTTACACAGCACAGTGTGGACTTGTGTTGACAGGTACGTTTAAAACAGTGGGAGGCTACAGTGTGTTTTATTATTATAATTTGTATAACAATGGTACTTCGGGGCCTGAGCCCAAGATTGCAGCTCCATTGTGCTATGTGCTGAATGTGCACATAGGAATAAAAGACAACACCTGCCTTGCAAAGCTTAAAACCTAGCTAGACAAGACAGGCAAAAGGGAAGGGAAAGGAAGTGATGTTACCCCGGGCGGCAGAAGGGTAACTGAGATGTAAGCAGTTAAGGGCTAGCTCCCCAAGCTGGTGTAAATCCGCATAGTTCCGCTGATTTAAGGAACTTGCCCAAGGTCGCACAGGAAGTCTGTAGCAAAGTCAGGAACTTAATTCAGTTCTCTTGAATCTCCTGCCTGTGCCTTTAACTTTGAGACCATCTTTCCTCTGTAAAGGGCTTCAGACTGCAGCAATGCAATATTCTCACAAGTGAAGGCTTCCTACAGCCGGCACATTGGTACTGATTGATCAGGGCAGCAGTTGGGGTACCCTGCTGGGGGATTGTAGCTATTGTATTTTGACGACAAAAAACTAGACATGCACCTTTGCTTGGAAACTTCATGTGGCTAGACCCGAGCCACTTGAAGAACCTTCCCTGCTCCCAGAATCCTTTGATAAAATAATGTGTGACCCAAGGGAATAATCAGGCCCAGAATTGCGATCTCCCTGGAGTCCTCATTGCTCTATGGTTAGTCCTTCAGAATGTTCCTTGGTCCATATGGTGCTGCCGACGCACCTGCCTCACATCATGGATTAAGTACAGCTGGGCACATTAATAAAAAGGGAGCGTTGCAAGCATCGCTCACACACGAGGCGCTCAGTTGCGAAGAAACCTGACACATCTGCCAGTGCTGTCTAAAGAAACTATTAGCCAGTTGCTGCCTCCCGTGCTCGAGAGCTCGAGGCAATTTCACAGTAATAGTTTCTAGGTTTCTTTCACACAGGCAGCCCCGGCGCTGGGGAGCAACTTAAATACGTATCACAAAGGTGCATCCTTAAGAGAGCCGTTTCGAGAACACACTGTGTCTTGGTAATCCACGAAGAGGGGTTGCAGCTGACATTGTCTTTATTTCTCTGGCCGCGTGGCGCAAAAGGAGAATGGAACAGGAATGGGAGCATTTGAATAGACTGCTCCAGGTCGCCCTCACCTGCATGTGTCCAGGGAATAAGGCCAAAGGAAGGGATTAGGGAGGAGAGGCTGCCGGGTTTGATATTATCCCAGTTGGGGAGCGGTGCTGGTGATCTCCTTGGCGACTCTAGAGTCCAATCCACATGAGTGCTGCACAGCTTCCAGAAGCAGTGAGCTTTCATGTCCCAAGCTGGCTCTTTCCTACAGACCCAATGACGGCCTTGCATGCACGGGGTTTGTACCTACCAGAGTCAATGGGAGTCTGCAGGGGTTTCATTGGGAGGGTTTACGAGTCTTCTGGGGATGGCGTACCAGGGAAAAGGCAGAGTAGTCTGGCAGCTGGGAAGCGAACCAAGTGAGGACTCTTGTCTGGAGCAAGCACTGGCTCTTTCCACTTCTCAGCTGTCCCAGGACCAATCTCACCCCTGGCCTACGCTGCTGATGGTTATGCACCCTCTGCTTCTGGTTCTCCATCCAACTCTTAGGCCAGAAATCTACCAGGGGAGGGAACCACAGATTAGGGGTCTGAGGAAGGAGGTGGCCAGGGAACAGCAGAGGATTTATCAGCTGGGCGACAGTTGAAGGACGTTCTGGGAAGTGGAAGGAGACTCTTGTTTGGGAAGGAGCTGGAGGAGAACGTTGTCATCAAGGCACCTGCTGATAAAGGGTCTGAAAGCAAATTAATCTGTCAGCAGTTTTCAAAGAGTTAAAACAGCTAAGCAAGTTCTGGTTTTAACACGCCTACCTCTGTATGGCCCATGACCAGACAGCTGTGCTGGGTTCACTGACGACTAGAGGCGGAAAGCACTTGTGCGAGGGTTATGTGATGGCGGTCACAAGCAAGATGCACCAGCTAGATCTCCTCATTTTCCCCTCCCCTGTTTACATGGATTCCCATTAGCTGTATATTTACATTCTCTGTAAATAGAGTGACAGGGAATGGAGAGGAAGCTGAGACAGGATTCGGGGCTGAGAGAAATACCTTGGCACTGTTTTCTTGGTTGTCAAGTTTCACTGATTCAGAACAACCAGTGATCTTTCTCTCTCTAGCTTTAATTATGTCTGCTGCCATTGGAAAGGACAGAACTGCAACTTCATTTTAAGCTATAAGGAGAGTGGCTAAATCTCCTGAATTCCTTTCAGCTTCTGAAATGTTCTTCTATCTCAGTACTCTCCCTGGGTTCTTTACCTTGTTTGAGCTAAAAGGAAATAGTACTTTTAATCTCAGAATTAAAGCCTTGGAGCCTTTAAAGCCTTGGAGTAGAACATTTTAAAGTCAACCTTGTTGAAAGCACACGAAGGACGCATTAACTGTGAAAATGACATTTTTGTGCAGAAGCAATAAACGTGGACGTCCGAGAATATAAGGGGAAAGATGTGAGACAACAATCCTGCTTGAAAAAGCAAACAAACAGCCAGTCCAAAAATGAGTGGCCAACATTTATGTAGCACAAGAGCTGTCAGAAATTTTCCAGCGCAACGTCTTTCCATTGGAAATGTCGATTTGTGAAAACCAAAACATTCCGCGGGAAAATCTGGATTTCAAGAAAATGTTGATGGAAACTAGGCAGGTTTTCAGTGGAGCTCTGCCCGGTTCCCTCCCAGCTCCTTCGAAGGCCCCGTGGGACTGGGGATCCCAAGAGTCCAGGCTCCCAGCTACTTGGCAGACTGACAGGGAGCCAAGAGCCTCAAAGCAATGAGAGCCGGGGCTCCACGGCAGCCTGCCAGGGGGACTGCCTCAGCACTAGGGCTTCCAGAGTCCCCAGCTCGGGGAGCCTTAGAAATGTTTCAAAAAAGGTCACAATGAAACTTTGAAATTCTCCGTGTGCAGGAAATTCTGAAATTTCTGTTTTCACTCTGTGTCGAATTGAATATTTTTTTTAAATTTCAGAACTTATCACGGAACAGGCTGTCCAATATCAGGGCAGCTCTTCATTCTAAAAGGTCCCCAAGTGCTTTGCAGACTTAGATTGTTTGCAATAAAAAAATCCATTGGTCTACACAGGACTTGCCAGTCTGGATCAGACCCAAGATTCACCTACTCTGGTATCCTGTCTCTGACAGTAGCCAGTACCAGTTGTTTATGGGAAGGTGCAAGAAATCCTGCCATAGGGATTTACGGGATAACCTGTCCAAGGAAGTTGCCTCCTGACCCCCATTAGTTAGAAGTTGGCTCATGCCCTGAAGCACGAGGAGTTAGATCCCTTCTAAAGCTGGTGTTTAATTTTTGTAGTATTTATTATTATAACACTGGATATTCTTGCTAGCCATATAAATGTCTAATCCCTTTTTTTAAATCTTGCTATGCTCTTGGCCTCAATTATATCTTGTGGCAATCAGTCTGACCAGCTAATTGTGCACTGTCGGAACATTTCCTTTTCTCTGTTCTGAATTTTCTACTTTTGATTTCACTGTATGTTCCCCTTGTTCTTGTCTTATGAGTATCAATCGATGCTGCTAACCCAGTTGATCTAACTCTGACTGAGTGACTTTACAGTGTTAATGCTGCACTGGTGTGAAGTTTTTGGCTTGTGTGTCCATACTGGTCCTGTGAGGCCATGGGTGTAGTGCATTGCTTTCTGGGTAGGTATTCCAGAATTCTTGGGGTATTGTATTCTGGCAGTTTGTCTATGGTGACTAGTGCACCCTAGGAGAGCAGTAGGACTAATTGCTCATGTCGTGTTACCACGGCAGCAGAATGCATCCATACTGTCACTGCATTGCAATACCGGACATTGGGTAATGTTGATTACTTAGATTTGTCCAGCGCCTAGCCCAGCTGGGTCCTAGTTCATGGATGGGTAATACAAGTAAACAATAATAATTGGTGCTTATTACTGCATGGAGACAAGGTAACTGCAAAACACTTGATAGTGGATAGGCAGCTGGTGAGTGGTGACTGCTCCTTATTTTGCTAATTATAATCATCACAGTGTTACCTTGTGTTCCCCCATCTCTCTGTTGTATTGACCTATCACTGCTTATCCAACACTTTAGACTGTAAACTCTTTAGTGCAAGGACTGTCTTTTCATTATTAGCTGCTGCAATACAGATTAATAATAATAGTAAATTGCACCATCAACCAAAAAAACAAATTTCTCCCACAGCTCCAGCTGGCCTAGCAGATGCTCAGATCAGGTCCTACATGGCAAGATGGGCACTCAAAATTGGTGAATGCTTTTGAAAACTTGGACTTTAACTTCTCTGCTTTGCTTCATCTCTCTGTAGAATGCAGTGAGTTAAAGCATGACATCGCCTTACGCCAGGGCTCTGTTTGACCCAGGAAGTTTCACTGAGTGCAAAGTATCGTGATAGCAGAAGAGTTTGTCCCAGCTGTGTTAAGGCTGCTGTGACAAAGTTCCTGCTCTACCTTGGTGGGTCTTGCGCTTATTGGCGGATTTGCTCGCCTTGGAGTTTCATGGCAGCCCTCAGCTTGGCTGTTTTCCTGAACCCACAGTCCAGGTCGACTCCTTCTGTGTCTGACCAGGAGTTGGGAGGATTTGGGGGGAACCTGGGCCCGCCCTCTACTCCGGGTTCCAGCCCAGGGCCCTGTGGAATGCAGCTGTCTAGAGTGCCTCCTGGAACAGCTGTGCGACAGCTACAACTCCCTGGGCTACTTCCCCATGGCCTCCTCCCAACACCTTCTTTATTCTCACCATAGGACCTTCCTCCTGGTGTCTGCTAATGCTTGTACACCTCAGTCCTCCAACAGTCCGCGTTCTCATTCACAGCTCCTAGTGCCTCTTGCTCCCAGCTCCTCACACGCGCACCACAAACCGAAGTGAGCTCCTTTTTAAACCCAGGTGCCCTGATTAGCCTTACTTAATTGATTCTAGCAGTTTCTTGATTGGCTGCAGGTGTTCTAATCAGCCTGTCTTAATTGTCTCCAGAAGGTTCCTGATTGTTCTGGAACCTTCCTTGTTACCTTACCCAGGGAAAAGGGACCTACTTAGCCTGGGGCTAATATATCTGCCTTCTATTACTCTCCTATGGCCATCTGGCCCGACCCTGTCACACTGCCTAAGCATTTCAGTTCTAAGCTGCTGTTTTGGAACTTTCTGGAACTCTCTCTAAAGAGGCTGAACTGAACCTGGCCTCTGGGCAGACTTCCCAAACAAAAACTCAATCACCGCCATTTTTAAGAATAAGGAGAATGGAAAACACCAATTTTCTCCATTATGAAATAACTCTTCTGATGGGGGCTAGAACACTGAAATTTGGCGGGAAACTGCCTTTGAGTCTTCTGGTGAAAATTTCACTTCTGGGGGTGAGGGGCTGAGAACGTTCTCAACAATGTCAGTGGCATTTTTAAGAATCATCTAGTGCCGTTTTGCTGCCCTTTATTTGCGCACATGTGCCTGGCTAATTTAGGTGTCCAATGGTTGTGCAGCTGCTTCCCTTCATTCTACAGATGTGTCTAAAATTAATGTTTGCTAATGAGCAATTACTAAAACTGGCCATCCCCAGCTTTTTAATGTCTGTAACACAAACACCTGCTGGAGAATGGCAGAGAGCTGTCCAGAGTGTAACCCTCCAGGCAATCTGTGTCGGTCAAACTGGTGATTGATAATGCCACAGTCTGAGAATGTATTTCTGGAACTACCCTCATCTCTTTAAAAAACAAGGAAAAAGGACAGTCAGCAATAACTGAATGTAGTGTGGCCCCCACATGACAAATTTACAGCTCACAGGCCTGAAATTTAGGATGCTCACTGTAAACGACAACCATGACTGACTTAAAAGGCTAAAGATGGGATTTCCAAAAGCCTTCAGCATTGGCCTAACTCTGCTCTCACTGGGCACATCTGTACTGCACTTGGAAGTGAGCTCCCAGCTCAGGCAAACAGACTAGCATAAGTTTGGCTTGAGCTAGAGCACTAAAAATAGTGGTGTGGACATTGCGGGACAGGCAGAAGCTTAGGCTAGCGGCTTGAGCTCAGAACCACCAAACCCCCTGAGTCCAAGGTCTCCTGTGGCCCTCTTGGGTGCATGTGATGGGAGCAGCATTGCTGTTACTCTCAAGTTGGTCTTGTGTTTCCTGCTTCCCCAGGACCCAAGACCACATGTCCCCTCCCTCCAATTTTCCGCGGACGTTTCCTCCCAATCTTGTTTGCGCTCTCGAGGGAGGGAGGGAAGGGCAGCATTTCAAATTAGAAAGATGAAGCTTACAAAATTTGGCCCATCTGGGTTTTGAACCTACATTAATAGCAATGCCTGGTTCATGGCACTGGCAGACAAGTGCATTCTCCCACATGTCCTTCAACCAGATGGATGAATGACCGAATGTTCTGGATGGATCGCCTCAGCACCACGGCTTTCGTAGCCCTGCCAGCTTTCCATATATGCATGGATCGGCTGTGGTGGCAGTGGGGAGCAACGGCTGTCACAATAGGGACCCTGGATATAAAAGCTTTCCATTTAAAAAGATCTTGGAGCCTAATGGCTCCTGGAGCAGCTACTTGAGGACTATTTAGGAGCCAGGTGATGATCCTACTGCCTAGTTCTGAGCGATGCAAACCTTAGACCTAAAGGCCTTTGCTAGAGCTTTCGGTGAAACCTGGTGCTTTGTTTGTACAGCTCCATGTAAACTAGTTTGTGGTTTAGATTCCTAGGGGCTTGTACCCCTGGGCCAAATGCAGCTGAGCACTGTCCTAAGCACCCGCTAAGCCCATTTACACAACAGGGCTGAGTTTGTCCCCTGAATGTCGGTTTTAAATCTAACCTAAAATCTCCAAGCACATCTCTGGTTTGAAACTTCTGTGTTCGCCCTGCCTTCGCTCTGAGCCAATAAGAAATGCCGGACTGAAGTTATTTCAAAGGAAGCCAGGAATTGGCTCCAAAGGTCCGTGATTGTTAGTGACTTTCGGAGAGTGCTGAGGGCTGTGAACGGAGCTAGTAATGAAAGCAGGGGAGTTTTGCATGAAGTTAGGTTTCCTGGCAAATGTTTCATACAGCTTCCCCTAGACCTAAGCCCTGGGCTTCTCGGATTGACTCACAGCGAAGGAGTGGAGTGGGGTGTGAGCAAGTTGCTCAGGCCAAGATTATAAAAAATAGACGTCTAAAATTAAGGCATGTCTGGGTTACTTCTGCAGTGAAGATCCTTACATGGGTGTTGCTCATAACACCCTTTTGTCAACACACACAACCCTCTTCCTGAGTTTGGGGGACCTTCCCCCCTGGAGAGCAGGCCCAGCCAGGGTAATAGTCTCGAGCCTGAGTTCCACTTTCACTTGGGCTGGTAACCTGTCCACTTTGCAGTGAGGACACAGGGTAAATCTTTCAAGTGCTGCCAGTCCTCCAAAGCTTTCCCACAGTTCCCCCCGTGTGCCCAGAAGGACAGACAAGTTCTCCCACCATTCACTGGGAAAGAGTCATAGAGCAGTTCCTGCAGCACAAAGAACCAGGGGCTGTGCCTCCAGATGACCTAGTGACACACACAGGGGAGCGCAGCACCCGTAAGGACACAGTAACCTGGGTTGAGCTTTGCTGGGTGGCTGCTCACACCCACGCTAGGCCATCCCGGTGCTCGGACCTGTGTGCCAACCCCCTTGGCTAAGTCTGCAATAGAGACACACACCCAGGCTCCTAAAGGCATATTTGGGACCTTCAGATGGATCTTCTGAGTGCTCAGCACTTTTGAAGATCATTAGTGGGATTTTTCAAGCACACCTAAGAGAATTAGGCACCCAACTCCCAGAGCCCCTCACTACCTCAGATGCTTCTAAAAATCCCACCCCAGGCTACTTGTTCATCTGAATGTAGGAGTCCAATGTTGGGCCCCTATTTTTAAAAACATGACCCGATCTGTAAAATGAAGCTAATACTGCACTGGGGTGTTGGGAGGGCGATTTCTGTATGGGATGTGCGGTGTTCAGCTGCTACACTGATGGAGCCATCGCAGTTCTGTACCTGGACCCAGAGGCCCAGATTTGGTACTCTGGTGTTCCACTCAACATTGCAAGGCCTAAGTGAGTTAGATGGCTAAGCCCCATTTTCCAATGTGACTTAGGAGGCTGTATTAGAATTACTCTGGCTGTAATTCAGATGTAGGCTCCTAGGTGCTTAAATCATGTCTGAAAATGGGATTTGCCCATCCAAGTCACGTAGACCTTGCAACGCTGAGTAGAGAAACTCGTAAAAACATTTACAACCATCAGGGTTTCAGCCGGTCACCTGTAGGGGTCAGTAACGGATTTTTTTTCTCCTGATATATTCTGGTGTTTTTTTGTCTCCTTTCTCTGAAGCACCAGGGCTGGCTACGGCTGGAGACGGGACCCTGGACAGGGTGGGCTGGTGATCTGGCTGGTGCAGAACATTCTGTTTCTCCGGGGCTTGGCAGGCTGGTTCTTGCACACATGCTCAGGGTCTACCTGATCGCCATGTGTGGAGTTGTGAAGGAATTTCCCCCCAGGTCAGATTGCTGGGGACCTTGCGGGGCGGGGGTGTTTCACCTTCCTCTGAAGTATGGGACATGAGCAACTTGCTGGGATCATCTGGTTATAAGCCATTTAATCAGTTCACTGCCATAGCAGGGACCTCGGGCATTGGTGCACGTTGCTCCCACATTTTCTCTGCCCGTAGCACACAATAGTTTAGCCTCCTGAGGGCTGTAGGACTTTGGTGTAATTCTGGCTGTTGGCTTGGTGTGGGGTGGTGGTGCTGGGCTGTAATATACAGGTCAGACGAGAGAATGCGGTGGTCCTTTTGGCCTTAGCCGCTATGAGTCTGTAACTAACAGTCTGGGCCATAGATCCCTCTCTCACCCGTCCCAAACCACATCCCTACTTCAGTTCCTTTCCTTGGACACGTGCCAGTTCCCCTGGCCGTTCAGTGCGGTAACTGGATCCCTGAAGTATCCATTTGTCAGTCGCATTCACTGATTCCCATTCCTCACGGTTTCCTCCGTGTGTGAACAAATGTCCATGAAGATCCTCTTGGCACACCGGTGCTGTGCAGGCAGAATACGGCAGTACACAGTTCACCTTCGACCGTCTCCTGTTTCCAAGGGTTCCAAAGTGTAATTTGCAGCATATTTGATCCTGCTCTACCCTGTAATAAAGATGATGCACCCCCCCTTGTAGACTAAACCTTTGCAAGCAGGGCTGTAATCATGTCTGACTGGTGGGCAGGCCAGCTCTCCTTGCCTTCAGTCTCTGCCATTGTACCGCTGCGATCTGCTGTCAGGCTGACTGATAGAGATGCCAGGACGGTAATGTCAACAAACGTGTTAAGCCAGACATGAAGAGAAATGGATTATTCTGCTTGGCACGGCAAGCAGTGGTGACAGGCAGCTGGGAGAATCAGGTGCTGTATCAGCTTTGTTTCTCTTTCATGCTTTGAAGAGCTTTGGTTTCTTGGGGTCACAAACCGCTGTTTCGGTCAGGAGTGAATGTTAAAATCACCACCTTCTCCCAAAGCATCTCATGGGATGGCTAATGAACAAATGACAAAAACAATCCCGCCCCTATTATCTCTTCAATCGGAGTGGCTAGAATCCCTCCTGAGCCAGAGCTCTGGTTAGCACGGGAGAGGGGGAATGTCAGGGAGCCAGTTCCATCTCCAGCCCTGAGGCCAGGTAGCCCTAAATTAAACCATGGATGTAGGCTCTGCACAACAGTGGAGGAATGGCTCAGCACTGCACATTCCCTTCCCCAGCCCCCTGCTCTCCTCCAGCGCGCTTCTTGTCAGAGCCGGTGCTAGGCATAAGCAGACGAAGTAATTGCTTAGGGCCCCGAGCAGCTCAAGGGGCGGGGGGGCTCTATTCTCTTTTTATGATCAGAATGTGCCTGTTTTAGCATGGCGGGGCCCCCAGTGGGTGGGAGTCTAGGGGGCTGTGGGAAGGCCTTGGAGGACTGGCAGCACTCAAAGGATTTACCCTGTGTCCTCACTGCAAAGTGGACAGCTTACCAGCCCAAGTGAAAGTGGAACTCAGGCTCGAGACTATTACCCCGGCTGGGCCTGCTCGCCAGGGGGGAAGTTCCCCCAAGCTCAGGGAAGAGGGTTGTGTGTGTTGACAAAAGGCTGTTATGAGCAACACCCATGTAAGGCTCTTCACTGCAGCGGTAACCCAGACATGCCTTAATTTTAGACGTCTATTTTTTATAATCTTGGCCTGAGCAACTTGCCCCCTGTCAGGGTGGGAGTCTAGTGGCACAGGTCTGACACAGCTGCCCCCTGCAGGGAGTCCCCTACTCCTGTGGAATTCTCTGCTGAGAATCTGCATCCAGATTACAGCCCCTTTGTGCGGCCTGAGTGGTGCGAAAGGGCCGTATGCACTGGGAATCTGGCCCCATATCTGTCCGTGTTTGTAAACACACCCTGAACTAAACTGGATTTTAAAACTTCGAGCTGATCATTTCAATTTGTGCACTTGTTTGGTGTCTAACGATGTACGCGATCTGGTTATAACCTAAAGTCTGTCCTTCTGAATGTCATTGCAAATGATTAGATTACACCCTGATTGGTCTAAATTCTCCTGGCAGTGACTCCGCTGAAGCCAATAGTGTTATGCCATGGCTGGATTTGGCCCAGCGTGTTCAGAAATCAGACCTTCACTCTCAGAGTTTTCCATTTCTTCCATTCAAAGGACAGTTAATTAGTGAGAGAGGGACGAGAAAAAGAATATGGATAAAACTTATGGATCCCACTAGGGGTTTGATGGACACAATGTCAGAAAAATAGATCTCCCAGCTCGGGGAGAAATCGGTGAGTGTTACGATTTGTAAGAGTTGCTAGATGCCAATAACAAAAATATATTTTAATGTTTCCTGAAGTCTCAAATACATTTTACAAAGTGATTAACCATAGGTGCTGGAATTAGGGGTGCTGGGGGTGCTTCTGCCCCCCTGGCTTGTAGTGGTTTCCATTATATACAGCAGAGGTTCTCAAACTGGTCCGTGGACCACCTGTGGTCCACGAGCTCCATTCAGGTGGTCCGTGGATAGTTCTCTCTAAGGTGCGAGCCTGGGTGGCTGCACAGGAGAGAATTAAGAGCCACCCACTTAATTAGTGGAGCCGTGCAGGCGTGGCTCTACTAATTAGGTGCATGGACCCTGGAGAATATGCACGTGAAAGGTGAGGTAGTGGCTTTGGAGGGAATAGGTGGTAGGTGGGAGGGGAAGTGAGGTGAGAAGAGGGGTTGGGGGGAATTTGGGATGTGCAGGGCTGCGGCGGCCAGAGAAGGAGGTGACTTTCCCCAGCTCCAGGGCTGCGGCTGCTGGGGAGAGACCCCCCTCCTTCCCAGTCTCAGCTCTGTGGCTGCTATGGCAGGGGAGAGATCCCCCCTCCTTCCCAGCCCCAGCTTGGGGGCTGCCGCGGCGGGGGAGAAAGAGAGGGTACGTCCATCGCATTAGAAAGGTAAGACTACTAATATTAAAATATGAGTTGGGTGCTTTTATTTGTAGAACAAAAAAAGTTGTTTATTATTACTTTTTTTTTTAATATTGCGCTTTTATCCAACACGCTTTACAATAGTTAGCTAATGGTGCAAACAACATTTGGAAAGATCACGAAGTGGTCCACCGAGACCCTCAGCAATTTTCAAGTGGTCTGCCAAAAAAAAAAAAATTTGAGAATCACTGATATACAGGGTTTCCAGTTTGGTTCAATGGCTCTCAGCACCCCCGTGATTAACTATCCTATTTGTGCAGTTGTGGTTGTTCCTATAGGATTTGTGCTCCTAGCTCCCTTAGAAAATCCCATCCTTCACCTAGAGGGCACGGCACAGGGAGAGACGGGCTTGCATCCAGCAACCGCTCTCTCCTGCATTCTCATCCCCTCAGTCTTCACATCCAAATGCAATCAAATCATCATGAGCGAAGTCAAGGGATAGCTTATTACGTCTGCAACGCATTTTTAAAGGGGCTCCGGGCTTACCGTTGGGGCTGGGTTTTCAAAAGAGTTCAGCTCCCATTTAGGCACTTAAATAAAGTGGCTAGATTTTTCGAAGGAGTCCACACCCAGGAAGTCCCACGGAGAACAGTGGGAGCTAGTGGCTGTCGTGAATGTCTGAAAAATCTGGCCCTTAGCTCCTGGTTCCCCACTGCCTTATGCGCTGTGTCAGGTGGAAAAATATAGCAATGGTCTTGTTGAAATAGTGAGTGTGTGTTATGGGCCCCTCTTGGGGCTTGATCCACAAAGAATATGAGTCTGTCCCAGCACCAGCTAGAGAGCTTTAGCTATGGTTCAGTCTCCAGTGTATCTGCCAAGGTGGCAGTCATGACACTAGAGTCATGAGGTGTGGTGACATGCTGTGGATAGAAGAACTCCCTGATTTGATCTTTCCATCAGACGACAGCAAAAGATCAGTTTAAAAACCAGATTTCAACCTTTTGGCTGCCCCATGAATGTATTTACTTGACTGTGAATGTGGACCAATTAGCTAAATTGAGGATGAGGTGGAGATTAAAGATTATCTAGGCATGGCCCAACAAATTTTGAAAGAGGGCGTAGTTAAGAACTTCGAGGTAAATGGTAATTGAGATAAAATACAGCATGGGTTTACCAAAGGTAGATCATACCTAACCAACCTGATCTCTTACTTTGAGAAGATAACTGATTTTTTAGAAAATGGAAATGCAGTAATTTAGTCTACCTGGATTTCAGTAAATCATCTGATACAGTTCCACATGGGAAATTATTAGTTAAATTGGAGAAGATGGGGATTAATGTGAGAACTGAGAGGTGGATAAGAAACTGGTTAAAAGGGAGACAAAATGATATGAAATTTAATAGTGCAAAATTCAAGGTAATGCACTTAGGAACTAACAACAAGACTTTTTGCTGTAAAATGGGGACTTATTAGTTGGAAGTGATGGGAGGAGAAAGACCTGGGTGTATTGGTTGATCACAGGATGACTATGAGCTGCCAAAGTGAAGCAGCTGTGAAAACGGCTGATGCCTCAGGTGAGGTATTTCCAGTAGAGTCAAGGAAGTGTTAGTACCATTATACAAGCCAACGGTGAGACCTCCTCCGGAATACTGTGTGCAATTCTGGTCTCCCATGTTTGAAAAAGATTAATTCAAACTGGAACATGCAGAGAAGGGCTATTAAGATGATCAGGGGAATGGAAAACCTGCCTTATAAGAGGAGACTCAAAGATTTTGGCTTGTTTAGCCTAACCAAAGAAGGCTGAGGGGAGATATGACTGCTCTCTATAAATACATCAGAGGGATAAATACCAGGGAGGGAGAGGAGTTATTTAAGTGAAGCGCCAATGTGGACTCGAACAAATGGATATAAACTGGCCATTAGATGAAGGTTTCTAACCATCAGAGGAGTGAAGTTCTGGAGTAGCCTCCCAAGGGGAGCAGTGGGGGCAAAAAACCTAACTGGCTCGAAGACTGAGCTGGATACGTTTATGGAGGGGATGGTATGAAGAGACTGCCTGTGATGGCATGTGGCCCATTGCTGACTGCCAGTGGAAAAAATCCCCAACAGCAGGAGATGACTCTAGAGGGGGAGGGCTCTGAGTTACTACAGAGAATTCTTTCCCAGGTGTCTGGCTGGTGGGTCTGGACGACATGCTCAGGATCCAAATGATCGCCATATTTGGAGTCTGGAAGGAATTTTCCCCTAGGTCAGATTGGCAGAGACCTGCAGGTTTTTCACCTTCCTCTGCAGCATGGGGCATGGGTCACTTGCAGGTTTACACTAGAGCAAATGGTGGATTCTCTGTAACTTGTAATCTTTAAATCATGATTTGAGGACTCCAGTCACTCAGCCAGAGGTGCTGGGTCTATTCCATGAGTGGGTGGGTGAGGTTCTGTGGCCTGCGATGTGCAGGAGGTCTGACTAGATGATCATGCTGGTCCCTTCTGGCCTTAAAGTCTATGAGTCTATTAATGATTTCCTGTGAGGCAGCTGTGTTGGATAGCGGTCCTCCAGTTCAGAGAAACAAAGGTCCCCAAGGTCACCTGATCGGATCAGATTTTAGCCAAGGACGGAGCAGTGGATAGCGGGATTGCATTGTTTTCCACACGATAGGCTATATAGAGGAGGATGCATCTGCCCAGACTGTATGCCAGGCAATACAGCTGGTGGGAGATGTGTTTGCTCTGTCACCTGGGGGAGCTCTCTGATCTCACGGCAATGAGCACTGGTTAAGTATGCAGTTGGATAGAGCCCAGAATTATGCCACTTAGCAATAGGAGGAACTTGTTTTCATTGTTGGTAACCCTCCCTCCCCCTCCCCCTTTCCTCCACGCTGGAATGCTGGCAGGGAGGTCCCCACCACTTTTTCCGCCAAGCACATCTCTGTCAGGTCTCCCTACACCTTTTTCCATCCATCCCCTCGCCTACATGGACTATAAGGTGGATAGAAAATTGGCTAGATTGGCTAGATTGCCGGGTAGTGATCAATGGCTCCATGTCTAGTTGGCAGCTGGTATCAAGTGGAGTGCCCCAAGGGCATATCTTCATAAATGATCTGGAGGATGGTGTGGATTGCACCCTCAGCAAGTTTGCAGATGACACTAAACTGGGAGGAGAGGTAGATACGCTGGAGGGTAGGGATAGGATACAGAGGGCCCTAGACAATTTAGAGGATTGGGCCAAAAGAAATCTGATGAGGTTCAAAAAGGACAAGTGCAGAGTCCTGCACTTAGGATGGAAGAATCCCATGCACCGCTACAGACTAGGGACTGAATGGCTAGGCAGCAGTTCTGCAGAAAAGGACCTAGGGGTTACAGTGGACAAGAAGCTGGATATGAGTCAACAGTGTGCCCTTGTTGCCAAGAAGGCCAATGGCATTTTGGGATGTATAAGTAGGGGCATTGCCAACAGATCGTTGGTCGTGATCGTTCCCCTCTATTCGACATTGGTGAGGCCTCATCTGGAGTACTGTGTCCAGTTTTGGGCCCCACACTACAAGAAGGATGTGGGAAAAATTGGAAAATGTCCAGCGGAGGGCAACAAAAATGATTAGGGGACTGGAACACATGACTTATGAGGAGAGGCTGAGGGAACTGGGATTGTTTAGTCTGCAGAAGAGAAGAATGAGGGGGGATTTGTTAGCTGCTTTCAGCTACCTGAAAGGGGGTTCCAAAGAGGATGGATCTAGACTGTTCTCAGTGGTAGCAGATGACAGAACGAGGAGTAATGGTCTCAAGTTGCAGTGGGGGAGGTTTAGGTTGGATATTAGGAAAAACTTTTTCACTAGGAGGGTGGTGAAACACTGGAATGCGTTACCTAGGGAGGTGGTGGAATCTCCTTCCTTAGAAGTTTTTAAGGTCAGGCTTGACAAAGCCCTGGCTGGGATGATTTAGTTGGGGACTGGTTCTGCTTTGAGCAGGGGGTTGGACTAGATGACCTCCTGAGGTCCCTTCCAACCCTGATATTCTATGATTCTACAGCTCTTGTAGTTCAACCCTGCAGTGTTCACTCAGGCAAAACTCCCAATGAAGGGAAAGTTCTCCCGCTCCCACCTAGGGTTAGTAACATCTCCTCTCCCAGGCAGGTGGCTCTTTGAGCAGGGAATGTCTATTTCCTCTCAGCGCAAATGGAGCGGGTGGGGGTTGCTAGTTCCTGTCCTTCCTGGTTGCATACTAGAGGCTGAGATGCAGAGCAGTTAAGGGCTTGAAGTTCAGAAGCACCTAGCAGTTCAAATCACCCTCAGCGCTTGCTCCTTCAAGGTGTCTCAAGTTGGATGCCCCAAAACCAGCTGCCATTTCTGAAAGCTGTAGCCTGAATGACCCCAGAATGGGCCAGATTCTCCCCTGCCCTGCACTCTCGTGCTGTCATTTACTCCAATCCAAGTCAGGGAGGGAGCAGGTGGAAATGTCTGCACAAAGGACAATGCAAGGAGTGGCTCTCCCCTGGTTTAAATGAGGTGCTCACCCATTGTCAGGATAGAGCTGCTGGCTGGGATGCAGTGATTCCTTCATCATGTGATTGTAAATATTAACAATTATCCGTGGAAGAAAAAACACTTTCTGTGCTGCAAGCAGGATGTACAGGGAAGATGGCAGCCAGGGGCTAACAATGGGCCCAATGTAGCATTGAACAAGGAACTACTCAACTGGTTAACCTGGTTTTAGGCCAGTCTGGATGCTACATTTCCCATTTCAGATTGGGGACTAAATATATCCATTGTTGTACTAAACTGTAATGCGGACAAAGCCATTTTAGCAATGATAGGCCCAATTCCCTGCTAAATGTAACTCCAATGGTGGTGAATTGCTTTGAGATCTACTGATGAAAATCACTATACACGAGCTAGATATCATTATTAATTATTACTAAATATACAGAGCAAACCACAACACTGGCTTGACATGAAGTATTTTTAAACTCTCATTTAATGAGCATCACCTGTCTTTTATTAGGGCCAGCTTCTCAAAAGAGCTTGGCTCCGCTTAACTCAAGTGGTGGGATTTTCAGAAGGCTCAGTTCCCAGCAGTCCTCCTTGTCCTTAATAGGAGTGGCTGGGTGCTGAGTTTAATTGAAAACCTGAGCCTTGCTGTTTATTAATTCATTCTCGTAGCGGACGTGACAGGTAAGTGCCTAATAAATGTGCAATTGTATCCTCATTTGAAAAAGAAATCCCTATTCACTGTCCTCTCCGTTGCATTAATCCATCCCTCCTGCCTGCTCTCGGTCACTTCAAGAAGATGAGACGAGGTTTTCTTTCTTTGCCTGCCCTTTGATAGGATTCTGAAATTGCCGGACTGTATCCACTTCACTCTTCATGGATCCTTTACTGAAGTGAGAGTTGCTCAACTGTTTCAAGAAAGAGCGAGAAAAATTTGTTCCCTGGTAGAGAACTAAACCAGAAACCCTGACAATCAAGATACTGGAGCCAGTTCCTCTTTTCGTTCACTGCAGGGACCAGTCTCTTCATCCCACCCCAGTTAATTGTTCTTTGTCTCTTAAAGATTCCTCTAACCGGGACCGATCGTTTGAATGACTCAGGGAAGTGATTCATTGCTAATAAGACATGGCAGGATAGTCGGTGCAAAGAGAAGGCTTGAACCTCAAGGTAAAACAGGTCTGAGCTAACTACATATTGATAAAGAAGGAAAGTAAAAATCTAACCAACAATGGGAGGGTCCAAAGTTAACCCTCCATATTAAGGTCCCAATCCTGCAGCCTCTATAGAAAAGCAGTATTCCCATTGAAATTGGTAGTTTTGTTGAAACAAGGACTGCAGGTCTGGATCATAAATTGTTTTGTATTGTAAGGGAAGAGCAAGTTGAAGCTGTATTTCCTGTATCAGGGAAATTTCTTCCCCCCGCCCCCACCTCTTCTCCCATCTGTAAAAGCAGAGGGGCAGGGTTTCTTAGGCACAGAACTTGCTGGCGTGGCAGACTGGGGGATTTCTGACAAAGAAAATTGGCTGCTGCTGTTTGTTTACACAGCGTTGAGGGAAACAGGACTTTCTGTACAGGTGCTCATGGTTTTCTTTTTAAAAATAAACAAGATTACACCAAGAAGCTCCCTGATAAATATAACTAATTTCTCATCCCAGCAGTGGCAACCTGCCACGCCCTGATTGTTGGCTAACCGCAAGGGCTAAAGAGACAACAATCGTTGAGGAATAAGCAGCCTTACCTGAGAATTTCCTAACATCATGGATCAATGCAGCTCTTTCCTCTGGGCTGCAGAAGGTCCATTGGCAGCCCAGCCAGGGATGGGGGAAAAGGGACAGCTGAAGGCAGAGGGATCCATGCTGAGGGATAATAGAAAGAAATGTTCTCTAGAAACATGCAGTTTGATTCTCCCTTGCTACATACTACAGGTGTGAACAAATGCTCTAGGAGACAAAAATGGACAAAGAAAAGGATACACGAGAGCCTCATGGGGACAAATTCATTTAAGAACGTACACATGGTGCATCCATCCTTCATGTGACAGAGCTCTAGATTAAGGCAGTCAGAGATCGTGCAAGCAACACCTCTGCAGATCAAAGCGGGCACTTCTCAAGAGCCAAATGGGATTGCAGAAGGGCCTTTTGAATCCTCATTTGAGATGGCATTTAATTTAAGGGGAAAACCTCTCTGGTCTGAATTGGAGCTCTTTTTTTCTCCCATTGGGGCCAAGGCAGGCGGATGGTGTCAGATAACACTTAAGAGGTGTGGATGTAAAAGCCATCTGCTACCATGGATATATGACCCAGCAGTTAAGTAATGGACGGACATACCAGCACTGCCTGCTGCTCCCTAAATACGTGGGTGAAAAGTGTTGATTCCATTTCTGAACTGCTTTACGGTGCTAAGTGGAAGATGCTGCATTACTGAGAATTAGGAATTGCTTCCTCTACAGAGGCTGCTAACGCATTACCTTTGCTTAATATGTGCGAGATGCAGATGGAACAAGCTGGTGTCTCAGACACTGCCGCATAACAAAGGATCGGGGAAGGGGCTCTGTGACAGTGGCGGAAAAAATTGCTTTCTTCCAACAGTGAACAAAAGGTGCTTTTTTGGAACAGGGAAAAGAGTGTTATGCCTTGAGTTACTCTGCCCTTAACTCAAGTAATTATGGTGATGGTAAAGAGACACAACTAAGGGGAGAGACTGTGAATTTAGGCACAGTCTTGATCATAGGGGCCATGTAAGCTGACCTTGAGACAAGCCAAGGAGTCACCATTCCTCCTCAGTTCCTTCATTACTCTGGGGGTCGTAACTGATTGCTAGCCAATGCCAGGTCGGCTACCCTGTCCGTGGAATGTGTGCGTGGAGGGTGGGGATGAAGAGCTGAAGCTCTGCCCACCCCTCCCCATCCACCTACTCCAAGGAGGATATGACTGGGCAACTAGCCATGCTTGTTCCTAAGTGCCATTCCCAGACATGGTCATGGAGTCTAAGTCAGGATCTGCCTCTGAAGGCTGGAGCATGAGCTCAGCTATAATTGGCGCATGTTCTTGCTTTTGCAAATTTGTAATATCCCTGCAATATTATTTCTATTTTTATCCCCTATTATTTGCTCTCACACTCACAGAAGGTAACAGTGTTAATGTTGGGCTCTCGGGTATGTATAGAATGAGGCTGGTTTTAATGTGCTTTACAGGGGGAGGGGGAGAAAGGGCTCAGTTTGAGCACCCTGAGTGTCAGCAGCTTTTAAAAATGTGCCATAATGAATCTTTCCGGTCCACTTTTAAATCCTTCTGCAGCCAGTGGGCTGGAAGCAGGCAGGTCAATCATGCAGTATTTCTAACTGTGTATTATTATTTATGGGATAGAAAGGGAACACCCAGGACTTCCCATTTCCAGCTGAACAAAATGCCAGCATTTGAAAATCGCTCCAGCTACTGCTGGTCTAAAAATGTCACCCTCCTGCTGGGAACAAAGCTACTCAAGGGTCTCTTTGTTCATTGTACCTACCAGGAACATCAACACAGACAGGGGTCTGCTCAGGGCAGGATACACCACCATGCAAAAGAGCGAAGAGCGGCGTGTTGCAGTTCCCTCTCCCACTTCTGAGCTGGGTGGGTGGAGCCACCATCCACCCGCCACCTTCCCTCCTCATGGAGAGAATTCCAGTGCAAAGTAATCACCTGTGGTCACACCCAGAAATCAGACTCAAGCAGCCCCAGCCTCTGTTGCAGACAAGCTGGTCACTGCGCGCACACCTTGGCTGCTCCAAGACCTGAATGTTTTGGTTGTGATTCCAGAAAATCTTTGATATGCACGTGGATAAATAAACAGCCCGGCCTGTGATGTCCTGGGAGACACCCTCCCAACCCAGAGAAATCTACTGAATCAGAAAGAGAAGTATTTATACAGCAGAGTAGCAGCGGCAGAATGGTGCTTCACCCCCACACTTTGGCTCATCAGAGAAAACCTTGTGGTAAACAGAGGCTGAGATATGGAAGAGCTCACAACTCAGTTTAGGTTGTTTTCCAAGGCTGGTTTGAGAACTGATGGTGGTTAGTCACTGAGCTATCTGTAACTTACAAGAAACAATGACTATAAGATAAAGCCACATGGGACTATATCTAGAATTCGTCAGTCATGCATTTTTTTAGAGAATAAATAATACTTGAATATTTACCTGCCTGTAAGACTTTCACTGGGACTCTTTGCTGTCCTTGTGCCAGCGTCATGGCAAGCAGCATAAGCTACCTTGGCCGCTGAGCTGTGTTGCACATTTGTCGACAATGGGTACAGCCCCCTGATTGCCGGCAGAGATCTGTGGGCATGCACTTGGGTACGTCTCCTTCTGGAAACATGGAACTGTGCTTTCCATCCAGCTGCATTCCCACTTGTGCCTGTGTCTCTGAATTTTTGGCAGGCAGTCAGCACACCACCAACTGAAAATCTGGCCTTTTCATCTCAGTGCTAAGAAACGCTGACACACAAAGGATCTTTGCTTTTTAATATGTCCCTTTGCTTGGATTCATTGGTTGATTCGTCCATAAAGTCTGCCAGACCTATCCTCTTGACCAGAGTCAACTGGCCTCTGTCCATGTTGGTGCTCTCTGGGATAACGAGGAATCTGAACGCTGCAGCATCGTGGCCTTTCTTTAGTTCCCTAGTGCTGGCAGTCAAGACTTCCAAGGCAATGTCTTTTGGCAGAAATGGACAGACAGGAAATCATTGGTGCCAAATTGTTAAATGCCAATAGCATTGCTGAGTGAACAGGTGGCCGATGTCAGTTATAGACAATTAACAGTGCATAATGAAAGATTTCAGGGTGGGTGGCAGGATGAGATTCCACTGCTGAGGGAAAACCACTCACGAACAAAGAGAAAACTTGTTCCCTGGGTCTGATGCAGCATTGAGATGCCTCAGTTGAGATCAAAGTCCCACTGTGTTGTATGCTGTACAGACACATAGTAAGAGACAGACCCTGCCCCTAATTGCTTACAGGCTAAAATAGGCAAAGGGTGAGAGAGGAAACAGAAGCACAGAGAGGTGAAGTGTGTTGACCAAGGTCATGCAACAGGTCAGGGTCAGAGCTAGGCCTCCTGACTGCCAGGGAGGACATTACCTCTGGAGCACACTACCTCTTCACACACATGTGAGGACCAGGAGTTTCACAACAGTCAGTTCCTTCCCATAGCGCCAAGCTTCTAGGGACCGGTGGGAAGACCCTAACCAAGCACCCCCAACCCTACTTTGTCTGGTGAGAGGTTCTGGCTGTGCAGCAACAACACTGGCTCCAGCTCTCAGTGACTTAAATGGCCCGTGTGGAAGCATGGTGCCACCTCTGGGTGTCCAGTATCCTGGCGGGACAGGAAGCTGAGGCCTGCTCCTCCTCCCCTGGTTGTCAAGAGCAACACTGTCATTGATTTCAGTGGGGGACAGGGGCAAGTAGAACAGCAGAAAATCAAAGACAAAGCACTGACCCGAAAGTTCTGCCTGCCTAGGGATGTACGTGGCCCTCGTCGCTGTAGTATCTGAGCATGCCCATGAATGGGTTTAATCCCTGTTACATATTGTCTAGGGTACGTTAAGTGACTTGCCCAGCATGGCACAGGAGGTCATGGCTATGATAGGAACTGAATCTAAATCTCTTGTGGCCTAGTTCTTTGCCCTAGCCACCTATCCACCCTACCCAATTCCAGGCTGTCCTGCTACTGACAGAAACTTGAAAGGTTTGGGAGCGTGTTCCCCATCCAGACAGTAACAAGGACTGAGGATTGTTCTGGGACAATACAGATTCATAGATTTTAATCTCTAATGGGGGACCCACTGGATCATCAAGTCTGACCTGCATGACGCAGGCCAGGGAACTTCACCCAACAATTTCCAAAAGACGCCCAGCCTTGACTTCAAGACTGCAAGTGATGGAGAAGCCGTGTGTGTTTGGTTTTCCCATAATAGGCTCTAAAGGAGTATATGAAACATGATAAACTTCATTTTCATTTCTTCAAAGGAACCCATCTCTCTACTCTTTGAGTTTCATGTGTTTGGGTTTTTACTAAAGAATTTATTGCTTCTGCTCCTCATTTTATGAACCACAGAGGGTTTGGAACAATTTGTTCCGTAGCTGAGGTCACATCTAGGCCTCTTTTAATCCAGCAGGGTTGTGTACAAGAGGCTGCACCCTGAGTATAAAGGTGACGAAATACATTTCAGTCTCCAAAAAATGCTCCACAGGCGGGCCCGGATTTTAAAAGTAAAAGCTCCCAGTTGGGTGCCTAATGAAGTAGCCAGATTTCATTCTCCACAGGAGCAGCTTTTAAAACATCTGGTCCTTTAAATATATATGGCAAGTATGGAAGGGCGTGAGTAGACTATTACATCATCAGTCAGCCCCCAAATATAGTGCTTTATAAATATGTACAGATGGTTCCATGTTCCCCGTTCAGACTTCCAGTCAATTGCTTTTTATTTTTAAGTAAAACTTCAAAGCGCTAAACACAGCAAATGTCAGAACTATTAAAAATAGAAACCAATATGTGACTTGGTGGCAGCGGAATAAATCAAAAGGTTATTAGCATTACGAGCTGAACTTCCGTAAGTTTAAACACAAGTAGGAATACTTTTACGGAAAATGTCGTGGGCCAGATCTGGAGCTGGACCTGCATGCAGCCCTCAAACACAGAGGGGTTGGGGTGGGATAGGATCTGCTGTGTTGGCTTTCCATCACCCGTTATTCAGAATTATCATTAGGTGCTGTAATGCAGTAGCTCTTAGAGGCCCAAACTGAGCTCAGAGCCCCACGGTGCCAGGCACTGCACAATCCCTGCCCTTATTGTGTAAACAGATAGAACAGATGAAGGAGGGGGGAGGAGAGATTCTTCCCCATTTTCCACCTGGGAAAGTGAGGTGGGAGGGCAGATACCCGTCCCCCAGGATCTCTCTCTCTCACGGAGAGAGAGTGTGTGTCAAGAAGAGGTTAAAGAACTCCTGGGGTCACAATCAGGCCCCAATAGCTGCATCTGTGTGGTTTGTCGGACCTTGGGGCAGGCAGGCTCCTAACAGGGAGGAACCCAGCCCAGCTGGTTGTGTGCTCTGAAACAACCTGAGCCAGAGCTGCAGTTGGCAGTCCCGGCCACTGGGCTACATACTGAAGACGAGCCTGAGAGCAGTGTGAGTCTGAGGAAAGCACACGGGCTGGTTTGTTTCTTTTGTTGAAATCCCCAGCGCTAGCTCTGGGCCTTTCCCCAAGCAGAAGGGTGGGAGCTGAGACTCCCCGCAGAGCCCAAAATACTGCTTCCCCTCCTTCGTGGGAGGGAAGGGCCATGGCCCCTGGAGGGCCTTGGAACTACCTACATGTTTGTTTGGACCCCTCCTGCCCCTGGAAGGGGATGGACTCGCTAAGAGGTGCAGCTACCCCAAATACTGCAGCACGGCTGCTGTCCAGCAAATGAGGTAAGATAGTGCCTGCCTTTCCTCCTAGGGGTGACCTGAGATATAACCTTTGACAGACAGATGAACAGGGCCGCCCGGGGCGGGGGGGGGGGGGGAGAGGCAAGTGGGGCAATTTGCCCCAGGCCCCCACGAGAGTTTTCAGGGGCCCCCACAATAGTTTTCGGCGGCACTTCAGCGGCGGGGGTCCTTCAGTGCTGCCAAACACACCCGGAGTGAAGGACCCGCAGTTGCTTCTTCCACTCCGGGACTTTGGCAAAGTGCCCCGAAGACCCGGAGTGGAAAGACCCCAGACTCCCTGAATCCTCCGGGTGGCCCTGCAGATGAAGGCCAAGAGTCTCAGAAGGGGAGTCTCCATTTAGGCTCCTGATATAAACAGATGACTCGAGATTGCAAAAGTGCTTAGCAGCCAGCAGATTCCACAGCAACGGTGGGAGGAGCTGAGTGCTCAGCACCTTTGAAAATGGGACCATTGGCTTAGGTGTCTAAAACCTGGATTGAAGAGGTTAACTGTAGGATTCTCCCTTTGAAAGTCTTGACCTAGGCAACCCATTCCAGATCACCCAGGGAGTCTGGGGCAGGACCAGGAGTCAAACACAGGCCTCCTGAGTCCTAGGGTGGGGCCTTAACTGCAAGATCAGCCTTTCTCTCTAACTCCGATTTCCTTTGGCAGTGTGAACCTTCAAGCAGCTTTGTGCCATTGGTGTCTGGTCCAGTGGTTACAAACATAGCTCCTCGCTTGTCCCAGTGTATCTGCAAAGGCAGTAGAGGGCACAGAGAAGTGAGATGATTTGTCCAAGGTCACCCAGATGTTCAGGGGCAGAACAGGGAATAGCCACAAGACCTCCTTAATCACACGTGGCTGCCCTACCCACTGGGCCATGCTACTCCATTGCACTCAGTTCTTTTTTCCTATTGTCTGAAACCATCTTTTCCTCTGAATGCTGCTCTTACTCTTCCCCCTTCTGCTATTCCTCACTCGTGAATTTGGGAGCTGTGTTGTTTAACCTGGTGCAGCTTTCCAGGAGTGTGTTTGTCTGGGGAAAAAAAAAAGCTACCAAACCAAAGCCGCCTGGTAGCAAAGGGCTTGTTTCATGTCGCTTCCTCTTCTGAGGTGGCAAAGGGTCTATCCTGAGGAGGCTGAGCTCTCACGGGACACTCACGATGGCAATGACAGAGGATTGGAGCCTCAAAGAAACCACAAAATCAGTTCTGCCCCATCTCCTGGCCTGCAAGCAAATGGTCATTGCCGGGCCTTGTGATGGTCAAAGCCAGCTTGGTGGTGACCACGGATTGCCCCCAGTCTGAGCTGAGTAAGTTAAGCAGCATATAAAGGCCACAGCCTGGCTTGTGAGGAGGGCTGGAGTCAGTCCTGCAGCAGATGGTATCCTGGGATAATTAGTCCTGTGGCCTGCTATTGGTGGACCCTCTTTTCTTCTCATTTCCCAGCTCACCCGCACTCAGGGATGGAGCAGAGGCTTGAGGTAGGTGTGTTCTGAGGCTGGCTCTTCATCTCTGCTTCCAGGACACACACACAGGAGGGTATGGATCAGACCTGAGTCTGTTTAGCTCAATATCCTGTCTCTGGCAGAGGCCAGCACTGGCCGGATCACAGGAAGGTGCAAGAAATTCCTCAGCAGAGAGTTATTGAATAACCTGCTCCAGGGAAAGTTTCCTCCCAACCCCCATTAGCTAGTGGTTTGTCTGTATCCCCTTCCATGGCCTTGATCAGTCTTGGGGCCTGTTCCTCAGCCCTGCTGTTCCAGTTGAGATGGAATAACCAGAACTGAACACACTTATCAAGTGAGATGTATTCTCCATCCCGTTCTTCATGGAGGCAGTGTGGTCTAGAAGTTAAAGACCTGGGCTTTATTCTTGGCTCTGTCATTGACCTGCTGTGTGGCTTTGAGCAAATCACTTCCCCTCTCTGTAATTCTGTTTCCCTTCCCACCCTCTGTTTGCTTTGTCCACTTAGACTGTAAGCTGTTCAGGGCAGAGACTGTCTCCCAAATGTGTTTGTACAGCTCTTAGCCCAACAGGGCTCCGGTTTCATTTGGAACCTTTCGTGATTGTGTAGTAATCATGCATCCTTCCACGTCTGCACTTCCCGCATTGTTGCAGTCCATTTAGAAAGAACTAGTTCTGTTTTGTGGTTCCTCTCTCTCTCTCACTTGGAGCTGGGAAAGAATCCTGCGGTTTTAGCTATGCTTTAAAGTGAAATCTTCATAAGCTTTGTTTGAAGACAAAAGCAATAACTGCAGCAGCCAAAAAGCTACCCAAATGGTCGTCTCCTTGGTGGTGATGGCAGCCTCTCATTTTCTACCTGACTGTTGCTTTTCTCTTTTCTTCCCTCTCATCTCCGCAGTGCTGCTGTCTGTTGCCTGTCTGAGTCACTGATACAAAGCCAAGAGGATGTGCTTGAGCAGATGGAGCCAAAGGAAGTCGTTTCTGGAGTCCTTGTAAACCACTTCAGAGCCTTCGGCATTTCCTGCTCCTCTGACGGGGCTGTCTGAAAATCCTGGTCGGTGTGGATGGTGAAAGTAAATCGACGCCAAGTGTTCTATCAAACACCAGCCAGCTCCAGAGGATCCCTGGAAAAGGTCAGGGGATTTCCTGTGCTATGGACAAGTTGAATTCTCTTGCCTGTTTAATACTAGTACCCTAGTAATGCCTCCAGGCTGCACATGAGATCAGGGCCCCATCATGCCAGGTGCTGTACAAACGCACATTGAGAGACAGTCCCTGCCCCATAGAGCTTACAGTCTAAACAGACAAAGGGTGTGAGAGGTAATGGGAAGGGGAAGAGACTTGCCTAAGGTAAACAGTAGGCTAATGGAATAGACCCTATCTCTTCCCTGTGCTGTGGTACCTCCTCTAGACTTCTTGTCTGTGCTCACATAGATTTCAGACTCGCTCTCCTGCTCCGCGGTTCTGATCCTGGAGGCTGCCCGGGCCTCCACAAGCCATGTGGGCAAACTAGAGCCGTCTGTGTTCTGCTCTGGCTTGTGCCACTGGATTTAGTACCGTTATATAAGGCACTGGTGAGACCTCACCTGGAGTACTGTGTGCAGTTCTGGTCTCCCATGTTTAAGAAGGATGAATTCAAACTGGAACAGGTACAGAGAAGGGCTACTAGGATGATCCGAGGAATGGAAAACTTGTCTTATGAAAGGAGACTCAGGGAGCTTGGCTTGTTTAGCCTAACTAAAAGAAGGCTGAGGGGAGATATGATTGCTCTCTATAAATATATCAGAGGGATAAATACCAGAGAGGGAGAGGAATTATTTAAACTCAGTACCAATGTGGACACAAGAACAAATGGATATAAACTGGCCACTAGGAAATTTAGATTAGAAATTAGACGAAGGTTTCTAACCATCAGAGGAGTGAAGTTTTGGAATAGCCTTCCGAGGGAAGTAGTGGGGGCAAAAGATCTATCTTGCTTTAAGATTAAACTCGATAAGTTTATGGAGGAGATGGTATGATGGGATAACATGGTTTTGGTAATTAAATATTCATGGTAAATAGGCCCAATGGCCTGTGATGGGTTTTAGATGGGGTAAGATCCAAGTTACCTGGGAAAGAATTTTCTGGGAAAGAATTTTCTGTAGTATCTGGCTGATGAATCTTGCCCATATGCTCAGGGTTTAGCTGATCGCCATATTTGGGGTCGGGAAGGAATTTTCCTCCAGGGCAAATTGGAAGAGGCCCTGGAGGTTTTTCGCCTTCCTCTGTAGCATGGGGCACGGGTCACTTGCTGGAGGATTCTCTGCTCCTTGAGGTCTTTAAACTACAATTTGAGGACTTCAATAGCACAGATATAGGTGTGAGGTTTTTTTTTGTAGGAGTGGTGGGTGAAATTCTGTGGCCTGCGTTGTGCAGGAGGTCAGACTAGATGATCATAATGGTCCCTTCTGACCTAAATATCTATGAATCTATGAATCTATGGATTCCAGCACGTCACGCTGCGGTCCTCCCTGCACGCACTTCTGGGACAGCCCTTCCGTTGCTGAGAGGGTGGCGCAGCTGGCACAAGGAGGCCAAAAGCCAAAGCCGACTCTGGGCCTACAGACTGGATTCTCCCTTCCCTTGCACCCTTATGATGTGGGAGTGCAAAGCAAGGAGGAAAGCAGCGGGGAATGAGGCTCGGTCTACCCTAAAGAGCCTTTCCGCGTAGCCAGCAGAGCCCTGTAGTGCAGGCTCAGCGTAAGCTGGCACAAGGCATTCGGCTGACATGGCAGCCACAGCATCTCCCCAAAGGACGCTAGCGATGCTGACCAGAAGCGTTTCTTCCTTGGCGTACTTGCATCTACCTGGGGAGTTTTGCTGGCATAGCTACACGGGCTAGCGGGGTGATCTCTTTTCCCTTCCCACGCTCCTGGCCAACGTAGCGATGCCAGCAAAACTTTGAGGCACAGCCCAGGCCTCAGGCACTCGTGCGAGGGAGGGAGACGGCCTGTATCAAGTACTGAAAGAATCATGAAAGACTGTGTAGTATAAATCAGACTCCTTTCTTCAGACAGGGATCACCAGCGGCATGAACTCTCTGCAGCATCGGTGAAACTATCACTGACGTATCGCGCCCCGGTTCTGCTGTCCACACTTCATGAAGAACGATCCTGGCTCGGTAAGAAAATCAATCTATTAAGCTGAATAAAGAGACAACCAAGGCCACGCCTACGCCCAAGACTTCTGCTGGCACAGGGGTGTGATCCCGGATGGAAATAGCTACGCCAGCAGACGTTGTTAGCGTAGCCGTACTGCGTGGGGAGAGCTGGGTTTTTTCAGGTCTAGCTTGTTGCGCTCCTGGGGGCGGTTTATTATACTGGTACAAAACACAGCTTTGCCGGGGTCGCTGCGTCCATGCTAGGGGCACTTTGCTGGAATAATAAAGCCTTGCTAGTCTAGACCTGGTGACTTGATCGTGGCCTAGAAGTACCTACGTGGGAGAATATTTCTACAGTAAAGGGCTCTTTGATCTAGCATCCAAAGGCAGGAAGTGGAAGCTGGATAAATTAAGGCTAAAAATAAAATGCAAATATTTAAGAGCAAGGGAATTTTACTGTTGGAGCAGCTCTCAGCGGGATGGGATGGATTCTCTGTCACCTGAAGTGTTCGCATAGAGACTGAATGTCTTTCTAAAAACAACTTCAGGTTCCTGGCTTTAGGCCGGAGTTACTGGTTCCGTGGCCCTTCTGGTCTCTGAAAAGCTGTGCCGTGTCTGAGCGGATCTCCAGCCGAGCTTCCATTCAGGACTTGCATCTGGGGAAAGTGAAAAGATGTTGGTTTGTTTTTTTTAAATAAACATGCTGCCCCACAATCCTCTAACCCTGATTATCCTTATGCAGTCCCCGATGGTTTGTGTTAATGATCTTAACTGTATGCAGCTGGTGGGAGTCCAGGACAGCTGCCCTCTTTTGTGTTAGGTTCCAGAACCAAAGCCAAGCTGGATTTAGCAAATCCAATTACCTCCCTGGGTTTGCTCTCTTCTACTTATCATAATCACTGGTTGATAACAGACACCCTGTTAAACAGGTACTGGACAGCCACAGCATTCTTATTTTGTGCACATATTTTGTACAATCTGGGGTTTAATTTATGTACTAGAGCTTATCAGACGTGTTTTCCATTTAAAGTGAAGCTTGGCTTTGATAGCGATAATGCTGAACAGCTAATTTCAGAGTCCCTTAGATTTACTCATCCTGCCTATCTTAATTGTTTCCTATCTCTTGGAGATATTTCATGATTAATTTGAGGGAGGAGCTTGTCAGAAGCAGCAGGAAGGGAATGCACAGCACATCCTAATTAAAGAGGATATTGGGTTATCTTACATGAAGTGATTATTAAACACCAAACCCTGTGAAAAGGGAACGTGTGTCTTAACACGCAGCACCTGGATCGCTCAAAACTGAACAGCAGCAGAAGATTCCAGGTTAGAGTGACCTTGTAATAAGGAAGAACTGTCTCAAGGCAGAATGATGCCTGAATGAGCAGAGTAGCTGGCTCCTGAAATTGAAAAACCTTTCCAAGCACTGTGAAGGAAGCACCTTATACATTTGTACAAATGTCTGGAATGACTTTGACAGCCTAGCTGGTGGGGACACAAAGAGTAGGACACACGGGCAAATCTCCTCAAAGGGCCAGGTTCGCAGCCCCTTACAACTTTAGATTTTGTCATTGACACCAGTGGGAGGTGGAGGTGAATGCTTTGGAAATCCCATCCCAGTGACCTCAGTTGGACTCCTCTAGGGCTTACAGTTAAGCATGTGCTTAAGTGCTTTGCTGGATCAGAGACTTAGGGGGGAAAATGCACTTGTTTTTTATTCCTGTTAGCCTTGCAGAGCCGGTCAGCTAAAACTAGGAGCTGTGGCTGTTCCTGTGTGAGCATCATCAGCAAACCTACTTCCTGAACTCCATGCGGTGGTATTGTAGCCATGTCAGTCCCAGGATATTAGACAGACAAGGAGGGTGATGTAATATCTTTTGTTGGACAAGATTCTGTTGGCGAGAGAGACAAACTTTTGAGCCACACAGAGCTCATCCTCAGGTCTGGGAAACATACTCTGTGTCACAGCAAAACGCAAGGTGGAACAGATTGCTTAGCATCAATAGTTAACGCATTTTTCAAAGGGCCAAACAAGGTGAAGTGGTCCATTAACACCCCCCCAGTCACGGAGGTAGGGGAAGTAGCTGGGGGAGGAGGTTGTTAGTGGGTTATAGATTGTTATAATAAGCCATACATTCAGTGTCTCTGTTCAGTCCTTGATTTGTAGTGTCATGCAAAGTTATGAATGTAACTAAATGTAATGTCCCTGGCTCGCCTTTTGAAAGTGTTGTGTAGGTTTCCTTTGAGGATGAGGACTGAGAGGTCAGATAGAGAGTGATCTCTATGTGAAAAGTGTTCTCCCACAGGTGATAGGGTGTTTTTGTGGGAGTTCATTCAAGAGCTTAGTGATTGTCTGGTTTCACCCCCATAGCTGTTGTTGGGGTATTTAGTGAATTGGATGAAGTATACCATGTGTTGTGATAGCATGTGTAGGACCCATGGATCTGGAAAGGTGTGTTGTGACAGGGTGTTGATCGTTGTAGCAGTGGAGATATGTCTGTAGGTTTTGCATCTGTTGTTCTTGCAGGGTCTGATGCCACTTTGAGATGGTTAGTCCTGGTCTGTGAGGAGCTTGCTTCTGAAAATGAGGTTGGAGGGTTGTTTGAAGGACAAAAAAGTGGGTTCAGGAAAGATTTCTTTCAGGATGGGTCCCCATGGAATATGGGTTGTAGCTGTTTGTGATACCCTGTATGGGTTCCACCGTGGCGTGGTAGGTGACAACTAGGGGTGTGCTGTCAGAGGGAATTTTATTTATGTATTGAAGCAGGTTCTTTCGGGATATTTGGGTGGCCCGTTCCATGATGCAATTTACTTCTCTGGTGGAGTGTCCTTGTTTGGTGAAGGTGGTTTTGAGTGTGTTAAGGTGCGTATCCTGGACTCTTTCCTTGGAGCATGTTCTGTGGTATCTGAGTGCCTGGCTGTAGATATGATTTCTTGCTGTGTTTGGGGTGGCTACTGTGTCTATGAAACCCCTTGTAAAATGAGTGCGTTGGCCATTGAAATCCACTCAGATGCCAAACATGGACCCTCATGAAGCTGGTTTTCCAGGGTCACTTAGTAGAGTGGAACCACGCTTGAACTAATTCAGCAGGTGACATGGATGAGGTGAAACTGTTAAGGTACGTCTATGCAGCAAAGAAACCCCCCTGGCTGGCCCATGCCAGCCGACTCGGGCTGTGGGGCCCTTTCATTGCTGTGTAGACTTCCGGGCTGGGGCTGGAGCCTGGGCTCTTGGAACCTGTGGGGTGAGAGGGTCCCAGAGCCCGGGCTCCAGCCCGACTCCAGACGTCTACACAGCAACAGCCCCGCTGTCTGCACCTCGTGAGATGGAGTTGGCTGGCACAGGTCAGCCGTGGGCATCCAGTTGCTGTGTAGACATACCCTGTGTGTCAAAGGGCCAGATTTTCAGAGAGATTTAGGCACCTAAAGATACAAACTGGTGCCTAGTGGGAATTGTGCAAAAATAGGGTTGAAAACCTAGCCCTAAGTGCTTGGTAAAGAAAGCCTGATATATCCCTGCAAGGTAACATGCCCACTGAGCTGCCTTTCTGAGGGCAGCACTAATACTGTTGAGATTGACTTAGTGAGCTGTGCAACTTCCCCCAGGCTGTCTATACCGCAATGTAGATTTAAAATCCTCAAGTGCCAGATCCTGTGCCTTTACACCATGAATAGCCCTTCTGCGTGGAGACGAATTCAACTCATCGAGTCCTAGGTCCTCCAGCTCCAGAGAGGACCGGGATATGTTGCAGGAAGAAATGAATAAAGTGAGGGGCTTCCACGGAGGAGGTAATTCTCTAATCCTCTGCGTAAGCACCGTGGAATCTCTCTGCTTGCACAGTGCTTGGGGTAAGATGCTACTCAGCATGGAGGAGGGAAGCAGAATTCAGTTTTCTGAAACAAACGTGCTTAATTTTCTCTGCAGTGTAGGATACCACTCTAGGGATATCTAGTTTAGCCCCGGAGTGGGAGATCCAGAGAGATCTCCGCTTCCCCCATCCCAAAATTAGTCACTCCCTAGCTTTTAATGTTCTAATAATCTCCTCACCAGGGAACATATTCCCCACCCCATTTCTCTGTTTCTGTGTCCTGCATTATCATTTACTAAGTATATTCTGACCCACTGTTGGCCATGGTCTACAGCTTCCAGACCTTTTAGGTGACTCCCCTTGCTAAGCAGTGATTTCGCTGTGAAATCCTTTAGCTGTGCCCTGCTTTCCAAACATTACCGCTCGCCCAGCAAAGGCCAGGATGCCCGCTTGAAGCCTGGCAGAAGCACTTCATTTGCAGTCAGAGGTGTAGCACCATGTGGTGTTTGTTCCCCTAGAGCTCTGAATAGTCTGGTCCTGATTCCCTCAGCTCCTGCTGTAAGTCACGCTTACCGCATGGCATGTCTTTTTCTCCCACTAGTGACTGGACGATAAATATATATTTAGATTGGTGGTTGTCTCCAAGCTAACATGCTGGTCCTTTAGCTCGCTTGGTGGATCCAGAAGTCCTCAGGTCAGTCCACTGCACGTGAATATCGTGGACTGTTACTTGCACCTTGTGTGGTCATTTGCCCCTATGAGGAGTGGATGTATGATGCGACTGGCTTAGAGTCACATTAATGGCTGCACAAAGTGCATAGCACTGGAGGGCTGGGCCCCAGGCGCTGAAGAGTTTGTGCTTTATGTTGCTGTTTGCCATGAGGCTCATAATGGTATCTCTTTCCACTTAGCGATGGTCTTTAAAGTCCAAGGCATAGCCTCCAGCAAGCCTGGCAATAGGCAAATGATTTAATGCTACTGTTTGACAGAAAGGGAGATGAAAATGTTCATAGCAAGCCCTGGGAAGCAGCAAGCTTGTGAGCAGGTCCATAAAATGCTCCTCTTCTCTCTATGTATTGTGCCCATCAATAAATCCACTGGCCCCAAACTCCCTTCCAATAGCAAAAAATATTCTCTGTCATCTGAACTATTCGTTGCCTTTAGAGATCACTTAGTTGTGCAACATAATGATTGATAGAGCAATTCTCTGTCTCCCCGATCACCCAGTACTCGCTGCCCTGACCCCAATTATGGTGAGTAAAGAGAAAAGGATTTAGTGCTGTCTTTCCCTGCTAGGACACTGCTGATCCTAGGCCGGAGAGGTGGAGACACTTCCTGGCTTGCTGAGTGGAGGTAGTGGTTTATGCACTAACTGTGATCTAATGTCACGGGTTAGAAACTCGAGATGCAAAATTCCTCAGCTGGTGTAAATCAGTAGAGGTCCAGTGACATCAGTCTTGCCACTGACTGCCGTGGAGTTACACCTGCTGAGGACTTGGCCCCTGCACTGCTGCACCACGTAGTACATCCCCTCTCAGCACAGGGGTGTTCCACAAGGGTGAAGTTGGCTGCTCTGAAGTAGAGAGGCAGCGAGACCTACTCCCACTCCAGGCCTGCAGCACAAATCCCTCACTGCTTCTCCCTCTGGGCCAGTCCCTCCGCTCTGTTTGCATGGCCTGGCAGGGCTGCTGGATGTGAGGGAGCATAAACTGTGTGTCTATCTTCCCCGTGCTCCCCACCTATCCCAATGATCACCCTGTGTGCAACTGGAGGAGAGACCCGCTCTGCAGTAGGCAGGACATACAGAGGTCCCCTTGTCTGTGACCCCCCCACCACATCACAATAGGGGGTTTATGGGGTGTGGAGTGTCTTGTGCTTAGCCCTTTCCCCAGCACGAATATTCTACAGAGCTTCATCATGTCTGGGGCCAAATGACTCAAGCGAAGAGGCTTCCATCAATGACTTTGGGAGGCTGCTCCACAGCCCAGTGGGAACTAGTTCCTTAACTCACTGGCTGACATTTGGGCCTACACCGCCGTCAATCTGTTCCACCCAAACCAGCCTTTCCAAACTGGAGTCGCCTAAGCTGGCGTCTTCATCCGTACACCAGCATGTCAGTTGCTGGCCTGTTTTTCAGAAGCGGGGAGCATTCACAGCTCCCACTGATGTTGCCAGCAGAAAACCAGGTGTATTTGGTAACATATTTGTGCACACCAGGCTAAACCCTGGTGTGCACAAACGGCTGGGTCCCTTTGTGGATAAAACACATGAAAATGGGACCAGAACCTTACCGGTGTAAACTGACACAGTGAATGGAGCAGGGACGTGCTGTGACCTTTGCATGCAATTCCATGGGCTAGGGGATCCAAACTGGCGTCCTCACTGTGGCGTGACCTCACATCTCCAGTGCGTGTGGTCACAGTGGGCGGAGGATGCTATTTTATTCTACTGTGTGTGTTTCGTGGCCGGATGGGATTGTCCCATGGACCAAATCCGGTTCGCCACTGGGAGCAGGTGCATCACTGGGACGGAGCTGCGCTGACTTACCCCAGCTGGGGATCTGGTCCTTGGCTTTTCCCTGGACTCTTTTAGCTGTCATTCAACCAGCTCTTAGAAATGAAACTTTCATTGAAAGCTACATGCAGTCATCTGTTCATTTTTCATTCCATCGGCCTCTGTCCAGGCTGTTGGTTGCTTGACATTTCTGTATCTACCATTCCCTGAGCCCACTTGCTAGAAACCAGCTGGATAGGTGGATGAGGGCAGAAAAACGCCATTTTAGAGCTGGGGTGGAGATTTTCAAAGGCACAAAGGGCAGACAAGAGCCTGCTTTCCACTGAAAATCAATGGGAGTTGGGTGCCTAACTCATCTGTGCTTCTGAAAGATCTTCCTCAGGGATGATAAGTCCAGTTTTTTATTTTCTTTCCACATATGTTTCAACAGCCCCTTATATAAGTCCTAGGAGAACTTTTTAGAGTAATTGAAATAAATCTAAACCATGACATCATTCGCTCACTTAGATACCTCTAGTACTGTAAAAAGACTCTTGAAATCCCTACTATTTTAAAAATGACCGAGTTAAGAGAAACTGACAATAAATTATCAGTTCTGGGCCCTACTCAAAGATTTCAGAATATCCCTCTGAAAAAGTCCCAGTAATTGTCTAACCCTGTTTCCTTTTATCAGCCAAATGAGCGGCAGCTGCTGGAACACATGTTCAATGAAGCATGTTGGGTGACTGTCCTCTTTTGCAATCTGTGTTCTCGGGCCTGGGAATCGGAAATGTTGTTGGAAGCAGAGGATTTAGAGTGAACAAAAATCCAACCCAACCCATGAGTGAGTTTTGGAGAAAACAGGCCAGCTCATGCTATTGTCCCTATTGTATTAAAGCAGAGTTCATGCCATGCTTAGAAGAATACTAACTTTGCCACTATATGTGAGGGGGGAGCCTTGAAGCGCTGCACGCTAAGCATCTAAACATTGTTTTCTTGGGCCAAATCCTGCCACTTGCTTGCGTGCCTATGGATCCCACTAGGTTTATGTCTTTGGGTATGTCTACACTACAAAATTAGGTCGATTTTATAGAAGTTAATTTTTAGAAACTGATTTTATACAGTCGATTGCGTATGTCCACACTAAGCGCATTAAGTCGGCAGAGTGCATCCTCACTACTGTGGCTAGCATCAACTTACAGCGCGGTGCACTGTGGGCAGTCTCTGCTGCCCATTGGAATTCTGGGTTAAGCTCCAAACGCCTGATGGGGCAAAAACATTGTTACGGGTGGTTTTGGGTACATGTCATCAGGCCTCCCTCGGTGAAAGCAACAGCAGACAATCGTTTCGCGCCTTTTTTCCTGGGTTACCCGTGCAGACGCCATACTACGGCAAGCATGGAGCCTGCTCAGCTCACTGTCACCGTACTTCTCCTGGGTGCTGCTGGCAGACGTGGGACTGCATTGCTACACAGCAGCAGCTCTTTGCCTTCGCAGCAGACAGTGCAGTAGGACTGATAGCTGTCGTACGTCTCCTGGATGCTCCTGGCAGACCTCGGTGAGGTCGATCAGGGGCACCCGGACGGACATGGCTATTCTCCTCTTAGAGCACCGAATGGGAGCCAGAAACTCCAGGTCATTCTCTTCTTTAAGTTTCGTCTCATGGAGATTCAGTCCTGCCTGGAATATCATGCGAGCTGGAGGCTTCTGCCTCAGGCTGCTCTCCCAGCTGGCAGCACCACGCGGTCGCACCTACCCCAGCCTACCCCTTGCTCCCACGGCTCATGAGGCCTAGACAGTAATAAGGAGCAGTTCAACTATAGGCTGAGCAAGTGCAGAATGGTGGTAGAATGTGCCTTTAAAAGCTGCTGGTGCTGTTTGCTGACTAGGTCAGACCTCAGCGCAACCAACATTCCCATTGTTATTGTTGCTTGCTGTGCGCTCCACAATATCTGTGAGAGTAAGGGGGAGACATTTAAGGCTGGGTGGGAGGTTGAGGCAAATCACCTGGCGTCCGATTTTGAGTAGCCAGACACCAGGGTGATTAGAAGAGCACATCAGAGGGGCTTTGAACATCAGTTTCATGACTGGCCAGGCTACCGTGTGACAGTTGTGTGTTTTTCTCCTTGATGCAAACCCTCCCCCTTTGTTGATTTTAATTCCCTGTAAGCCAACCACCCTCCCACCTTCGAAATAAAGTAACTATTGTTTTGAAACCATGCATGCTTTCTTTATTAATTGAAAAAAAACGAGATAATGGACAAGGTAGCCCGGGTGGGGTGGGGGAGGAGGGAAGGACAAGGTCACATTGCTTATTGTAGCCACACTAAAAATCAAACTGTTTGAATGACAGCCTTCTGTTGCTTGGGCCATCCTCTGGAGTGGAGTGGCTGGGTGCCTGGAGCCTCCCCCCTGCGTTCTTGGGCATCTGGGTGAGGAGGCTATGGAACATGGGGAGGAGGGTAGGTGGTTATACAGTGGATGCAGCAGGGGTCTGTGCTCTTGTTGGCTTTCCTGCAGCTCCCACAGACACCTCATCATGTCTGTTTGCTCCCCCATTAGCCTCCGCATCGTGTTCTGCCTCCGCTCTTTACACTCACTTAATTCTTTCCTGGCCTCCGCCACTGAATGCCTCCATGCATTAAGCTGAGCCCTATCTGTGCGGGAGGACTGCATGAGCTTGGAAAACATGTCAGCGCGAGTGCAGTTTTTTTCGCCTTTCTAATCTGCGATAACCTCTGGGACGGAGATGATAGGGGAAGCATAGAAACATTCTACGCTCTACGATTCTGGGGGGAGTGCATGGTCACCAGTGCTGCTGAGTTTGCCACGCTGACCAAACAGGAAATGAAATTCAAAAGTTCCCAGGGCTTTTCCTGTGTACCTGGCTAGTGCATCGGAGTTCAAAGTGCTGTCCAGAGTGGTCACAATAGAGCACTCTAGTATAGCTCCTGGAGGCCAATACCATCGATTTGCATCTGCACTACCCCAAATTTGACCCAGCAAGGTCGATTTTAGCGCTACTCCCCTCGTCGGGGAAGAGTACAGAAATCGATTTTAAGAGCCCTTTAGGTCGATGGAATGGGGTTGGTTGTGTGGATGCAGTCATTTTTAAATCGACCTAATGTGGCTAAATTCGACCTAACCCCGTAGTGTAGACTAGGCCTTACTTGCAAAGAATTGCATAGCTACCTTACGGATCTGCATGGTGGACTTCAATTTCCCTCAGGAATCTTTCTCTCTCCCTGTACAATCTCTCTCTATATTTCCAGTACGCTGTATGGCATAGGAGTAGGCAGCAGTACCAAGATTTTAAAGAATAAGGCCCAGATCCTCAAAGCTATTTAGGTGCATCCTTCCCTTTTATTTCAATAGGAGTTAGGTGCCTAAATACCTACCTTTGAGGATCTGTGCCCAAGAGCCTCAAGTTAGGCTACTTAAACCCACGTATAGGGTGTGTCTACATTGCAACCAGAGATGTGACTGCAGCACGTGTAGACATACCCAAGCTAGCTCTGATGAGCTAGCTCAAATAATAATGGCAGGAAAGCCACTGGAGTAAGTAACAGGGGTCCCAAGTGGGGTCGTACAGCCTGTGCTGTTGTGGTTTCACTGCAATTGTTGTTCAAGCTAGATCAAAGCTACCTCGGGTCTGTCTACATGTGCTCCAATTACACCTCTGACTGCAGTGTGGACATATACCATAATCACTTCTCTACATAGATGGCCCTCACCCCCACAGTGGCTCAGCACCTCACGGTCATTCATGGATTTTCTCCTCACATTGCCCGGGTGAGGGAGGGAAGTATAAATAAACGACTTCAATCTATAGAGCAGCTGTGTATAGATAGAATCATATGGACTTAGATTGTAAGCTCTTTGCAGAAGGGACTGTCTCTTTGTTGTGTGTGTACAGCCCCTAGCACAATGGGGCCGTGACCCCTATGGCTCCTAGGTGCCGCGGCAATACAAATAATAAATCATCATCATCAAGTTTCAAACCCTAGAAGGAAGAGTTGCTTTGCTAAAAGGAGAGCTTCTCTTTGCAAATGGAGAAGAAGACTTTTGCGATCAATCGTTGTATTTTTCGTTATTGACCACATTTTCAATCCTGAGTTCCTCAAGTTTAGGGTCCTTGCCCAAGATTTTCAAAACTAGGAATCTAAAGACAGCTCCTAAATAGTTATTTCAAACTATTCCATGAGAGGTGCTGGGTGCACAGAGCTTTTGAAAATCAGGCCTATTACTTAGGTGCCAAGACACAGACTTAGAACTTAGCTTCAAGCATGGAAATATGAAGGTGTTGGCTCTGATGAGAAGAATACCAAACTGTACACACCACCCATTGCTTGATAAATCAGTATGAACTGCAGAGCATTCTTGTTTTCAGGAGTGGTCTTTGAAAGCATTCTTTGTCTGCTCATGGAGCAGTCGCGGCAGGCTAACCGACTATCTTGCTGCAACTAACCATGTCAGCCACAGTCCAAAAATACGTGGATTTACTCAGGGCTGTTGCTGTGCACCCCACTGCAGAATGAGGTCTCATTTTAGGTCTTCGACCTGCTCTCTCTCTCTCTCTCTCTCAGTTGGAACAAGGATCAGGGCTGAGACACTGGTGCAGCTCATAATTATGTAGTTTACAGTGACACAGATGCCCTAACTTACCTGAGAAGAGAAGCCCCAATATGTGACAAAGAAGTTTGATGCTACTCATTCAGCCAGCTGAATATATTCTTTGCAGCCTAGTGTCTTTTGACATAGAGGCGGCCGGAGGTGGGGGTGGGGGAGAGGAGACACACAAGATTCTTTATCTCTGGGGAACCAGCTGAATTCTCAGCGGTGATCAAGCTGCAGTCAGCCAACAACTGATTGTCTATTATCAAACATGTCATTCATGACCTGGTCATTTGTGATTAACACAATGTGGTGGCTAGTGGGTGTTTTAATCCTGACGTTTTAGAGAGGATTCTAACAGAGGGAAACTTGTGTAGGGAAAATACTGGACACTGATACTATATCACAATATCATCATGCCACAAATAACGTTTACACACACAATAATTTGCAGGGTAGCCAAAAAAGTGGACTGTGCACTTATCTCAGCCAAGATCTTGTGACGGCTTGTACTCCAGTGGCATCCCAAGGTGGTCCCAAATGAAATCAGGGACATGTTGCCCTGGGCATTGCACAACTAGTGAGAGACAATCCCTGCCCTGAAGAGTTTACAATCTAAATACACCAGCTTCACAATAGCCAATATCAGAGCAAACGGACAAAGCAATAAAGCTGCCAGATGCTGAGGGGAATAGTCTCTCAAGGGAAATAGAAGAAAGCTCCTGCACATGGGACATTTATAACTAGAGAGGATAAAAACCACTAGAAAATATACTGTAGAGAACAACTTTGCATAGATAGTGGGAAGGACTAAGGAGCCGATTTTCACTCCCAACCCACTGGATTTAGGAGCACAAGTCCCATTGATTTCAATAGGACTTGTGCTCCTAAATCCCTTACAGACTTTTGAAAAACTCCCCCTGAATGAACAAATGAGGCCTTCCCAACTCCACCGTGCGTGATTATCTCTGCACTAGGTAGAGCTGGTGGAGACTGGAGCGGAGCTGAAGTCAAGTAGCTGAGGTTAGATCCTGTGCTTAATGCTGATACCTTTGTCCTTTATCGTGGAGGGAAACCTTGGCAAGGAATGAAATGCATCCACCCTAAATTAGAACGGAACTCACCGAACCTTGGCTGCTTCATGGTAATCTGCTCTCAGCCTAATTCCTTGCAATAACTAGCTGTTGGAATGGTTGTGACAGGGCACAATTCAGCAGTGATGATCAGTATCGTTACAGTTTTGTTTAGCCCCAAGGCATTGTTTGTTTATTTTTAAGGAAAGGTCATTGCTGCGGTGGGCTGTTAAGATGAGAGATATTCCAGGACCCTGGAGAGTGATTCCCTGGACTAGTTGCTGATGGCTGGAACAAAAAATAAAATTAAATCCAAAAAAAAAAAAAAAAAAAAGAAAATTACAGGAACATCCCTGTGATGCTGTTCTAGTTTGAAATATTATTCCTGTGGCCAACTGATCTGAATGGGCAGCAAGGTGTTGTACTCATCAAATTGTGGCATAATAGAGCCCCGTTCAAAACCAATTTACACATATGGGCACTTAACACTGCAAAGGCCAGATTTGTAGAAGATTTTTTCCCATGGAGAACACTGGACAATCCATCTTCCACCCTCTTCCCAGGGAACACTGGCAACTGCTGGTGGCTGTCCCCAGATGTACCAAAATTTTGATGTTATATATTTATGAAACTTCAGACATGCTGCGGTGACTGGAGATAATTAAACAAAGTACATGGGATGGAGATTTAACCATTCTTTGCCTTTTTTCTTCTTCATCTTTGTATACAATATTCCTCTTGCTACAATGTGCAAAGTCTCAATCCTGCCAGATGCTGAGTGCTTTGGTTCTGATCCAGCAAGCACCGATTATCATTATTATTGATTGTCTTATGGTAGCTGATAGCATCCCAGTCATTAACCAGGACCCCCGTGTCCTAAGCACTGTACAAACACAGAACAATATCATTGACCCCATCTCAAAGAGCTTACAATAAGCACACATGTAACATGAAGCCTGTGACCAGACCCAGCTAGAGCTGGGTGGGATACGACTTTCCCATCCTGTGAGAATTTTCAAGATTTCTACAAATGTTCCCATCCCACATGGGATGAAAAGTCAGAATCTGGAAAATTGTCATGAACTCATAATTTGGGAAAAACATAATCTGATTGGGTCAATTACAACATTTAGTTTAGATAATTTTAAAATGTTTCCTTTCAAGTTTTGACTTTTCCTTTTAGATTATCTTTTTATAGTATAAATTATCAATGCTTTCTAAATGCAAAGTTATTTTGAGCTGAAAAAATGAAAAATTCCATTTTGAAAATGTCAAAATGGGACATTTCAGCAATTTCAAACATCTTAAAAAAGATTTTTTTCAAATCGGGAGGTGTGTTGAACCCGACCCTTTCAGTTTTGAAGAGTCAGCATTTTCCAACCGGTGCAGGGTTGGGGGAAGGGCATTTCATCAGTAAGTTCCCAACCAGCTGTAGTCCCAGTACTGTGTGAAGAACCTTGCCAGCATTTACACTTTTAGTTTCTTTTAGGCCTCGATCCAGCAAAGCAATTAGGCGCCATTAACGGGACTAAGCCAGGTGCTTAAAGTTATGCATGCGCTTAAGAGGTGTGAAAGCTATCAAGATTCTTTATTCTGCATCTCTGATAACTCCTCTCCGCCCATTCCCTCCTTCTGTGCGACTGTCCTCCTTGATAGGGGAGGGAGACGTGTACTTCAAAGAGTAGACCGTAAACACTCTGGAAATCTTGTTTCTCCAGCGGATCCACACTGAAGCACTGCCTGATTTATTAGTTTCCTCTTGTTTGTAATGAATGTTTTCTATTGCCCCTATTAGATGGTGACACTGGTTCTGTGGTAAATGAACTGACGTGTGAGGGTAATGATGACAAAGGGCTGATAATGGATGATGACTCTATGTGTGTGTGTGGGGGGGGTGGGGTGTGCAACTGCGTGTCCTACTTAGGTTGATCCAAGGACACCTTACACCTATCAATCAAAATGGTGACAGCAGCCAGGGAGATTTAATTGGAGATTCATTGAACCTTTAATGATGTGACAGAGAAAAATAAGGAGGCTAAAAAAGGCTTCTGGGCTTTTCTTTCCCGTTGTTTGGCCAATTCTCAGAAGGAGAAAGGAAAAGTGAGCTAGCCAGGGGGCACTGGTGTCGTTTTTTCTGTTTGAGGCAATCATGACACTTTGAAAATGAGCTCGGCGTTTGGAGAAATTTCTGTAGCACCGCTTTAGCCAGGAATGAAATTTGTCAAAGGCATTTTTAACTTGTGAGGCTGGCCAACCTGGTGCCGGTTCACAATCAGAGGTGATACACCTCGGTGGGGCATGACAATGGCCGCTTGCTCTACTGATGGGCTCCACAGCGGGCTTGTTTTACAGCTGGCCTTCCTTTGTCAGAGCTCGCCCCAGAAAACGTCTCTTCCTTCTAAGGTTGTTTCATGAACAGCAAAGATGGTTTGTTAAATCCTGAAACAATGAGACTGTTTTTGTTGTTTGAGTTTGTAAATTACCTGGCTTAGAGGTGGTGAATTACGTTAAAGGTTACTGCTGCACCGAGGGCATTTTGGTGATTGTCTTTTTAAATGGTCCAGGTGCACATGGATAGGTGTCCTTTTTAGCAATTGCACAAATCTAGATCAATAATTTGTTGGTGTTGTTGATTATGGAAGCCCAATGTGGTAGGCACTCCCCACAGATGCCGGGAGTCTATTCATCTAGTCATCCATCTCTTGTTGAAAACTGCACTGTGCACTTTTTGTGCTGGGTTATTGTGTTTTCCGCCATGTTTGGGAAGTGCCTGGCACATTTATAATGATTAGTTTCACCCTAATGGCCCACTTGTCATCTTAATAATGATTTCTGGTGTGAGGAAAATCCTGTCCATGCACGCTTGTGAGCTGGGCTCAGTCATGACCAGCTTTGGCCATGTTTTGCCTGAGTTTTGTTTAACAAGGTGTAGGGGATCTGTCCGGAGACTGCGGGCATCTCTGAAGGCTGCACTTCCAGGAGAGTCTGTCACAGAATCATAGAATATCAGGGTTGGAAGGGACCCCTGAAGGTCATCTAGTCCAACCCCCTGCTCGAAGCAGGACCAATTCCCAGTTAAATCATCCCAGCCAGGGCTTTGTCAAGCCTGACCTTAAAAACGTCTAAGGAAGGAGATTCTACCACCTCCCTAGGTAGAATCGGCCCAGCCTGGGTTCTCTCAAGGCCTCCCCTGGCGTTTCCCACGGAAAAGGTATTTTTCTGACAAGTTTGGAATGAAAATTTTTTGATCATCTCTAATCTCACATCTCTACTCTGAGTGAACCTCTGAGCAGTGTCTTACAATCTGTATGCCAGAGTGCAAAGCGACGCAGCAATTACTCACGCATCTGTCCAAAGCCTGCTGAAGTTAATAGAAGTCTTTCCATTAACTTCAGTGAGGTTTGGAGCCAGTCTTATCAGACTTAGCCTTTGCTGTGAATGGTAACAAATGAGACGAAGAAGCTGTGAATAATGCCCCTGGGGAAGTTAGGTGTTGAGTGTGGCTGGCTCATTAACCTGCGTTTGGCCAGTCCAGGTTCTGGCTAGCCCGGCAGAATGATGGAAGAAAGCAGAAGAGAAAACATTCTTGCTGCTTTGTCTCTGCAGGGAGCTGAGGAAGGCTGATGTGACCCTAGGTGAATGTAGAGTGTATGATAGCACATGGCATAAGCTTGAATTCAATAATCAGGGCCTTATCGCTCCATTTTTCAAGCTGGTGATGCTTGCAGATAATTAAACTGAATGGCAAGATGCTATGGCACTCTGACCTCCGAAGCATCAGCCTCCGTTAATAATAATGCGCCAGACACTGCAGGGTTTTAGCATCACATTAATGCAGATGGAGAAAGAAAAGGGGGATAAAACTGAAGGGACAAACCAAACCCCTTAGGGTCGCCTGTGTATTCTGTCATGCTGATCTAGCCCTTCATGCTCTTTGATTCTAATTATCCCCTTCTTTTCACAGGCAGCAAGATTTGTTTAATTGCGCCATGTGTAGAGGCAGCAATATGTGAAAAGGAGGGAGGGTGGATTTGGGTCTAGCTGGTTTTGCAGCTGCAGCTGGGGTTGTATGCATACCGTACAATCAGTACCAGCCTAGCATGTGACATGGGCCCTGTAGCTAACTCCTAGGCTGTCCCTATAGAGTATTACCCTCCACCAATAGGGCCAATGGAGGAAACCATCACCTTTCTATCAGAACTCAGAGCAGCCCTGAGCTTAGGGCAAGGTTTTCAAAACACCGAGCCCTGCCGTTAGACTCCTAAGTAGAGCTGGGTGAAATGTTTTAGTCGAATGTTTTATTTGCCGATAAATGCAGTTTGGGGGTGACTGACATGATTCATGAAATCTCGTCAAAGTCAGCCAGTAGTTTTGGCTGAATAAAAAATAAAAATGTGTGTTTTGAAAAAAATCCAAATGGTTTGTGTTGATTTTCTCGAAATGAAATGGTCTGACTTTAATTTCGAAATGCCACTTCATTTAGAAAGTTAGCGAGATCTGTTTAATTGGTTTTTAAAAAAAGGCTAAAACCCACCCCAACATTCAATGGAACAAAATGGAAAAAAACAGAAAATTTAAATGTCAGTTTGAAACAAAATGATTTTTGAAAATAAATTCTGGTCCCTCCACTGAATGAAAGATCAATTATTGGCTTAGCTCTACTTCTGACTCCATGTTTAGGTACCTACATAATTGGCTTATTTTTTTTAAAGTGTGCTGAGCACCATGTGCCTCTCTTCCTCATCTGTGCATTGGGGATAATAGAATTATAGACTTTAAGGTCAGAAGGGACCATTATGATCATCTAGTCCGACCTCCTGCACAACGCAGGCCACAGAATCTCACCCACCAACTCCTGCGATAAACCTCTCACCTCTGTCTGAGCTACTGAAGTCCTCAAATCATGGTTTAAAGACTTTAAGGTGCAGAGAATCCTCTGGCAAGTGACCCGTGCCCCACGCTGCAGAGGAAGGCAAAAATCCCCCAGGGCCTCTGCCAATCTGCCCTGGGGGAAAATTCCTTCCTGACCCCAAATATGGTGATCAGCTGAACCCTGAGCATGTGGGCAAGACTCACCAGTAAATAATAGTATTTCCCTGGCTCACAAGGCTTCTCTGAGGCGCTCAGCTACTCCGGTGATGGGGGGGCCAGGTAAGAACCTAGACAGAGAACACACTTGTGCATAAAAATGATAGCAGATTTAAGACTATAGCAAATAGGGTAACTCATCATTCAGGGAAAAAGAAAAGGAGTACTTGTGGCACCTTAGAGACTAACCAATTTATTTTAGCATGAGCTTTCGTGAGCTACAGAAGTGAGCTGTAGCTCACGAAAGCTCATGCTAAAATAAATTGGTTAGTCTCTAAGGTGCCACAAGTACTCCTTTTCTTTTTGCGAATACAGACTAACACGGCTGTTACTCTGAAACATTCAGGGAAAGACATCAGAAGAAATATCCAAGTTTGAGAGAACATAACTGCATGTTGGTGGATCTGGGTCTGGTGGAGCCGTTTGTCTGGGTCCTGGAAAGGACTGGGTGTCCTTTGAGAAGGTAACACAGGATCTAAAGGACTCTTTGGACTGCTCATCCAACTGCAAATGAAAATGGACAGGTTTTTTTAGGACGGTTATGGGGCTAATTCAATATGTTGTGGTGGTACTGAGGTGTCATTGCAGAGGACAGTTGTGTACGTCTGTGTGTCTGATTGAATAGGTGCTGGGGTTTTCAGTATTGCTCAAAACCTGCTCCTACTGAAGTCAGTGGGCATTTTGCCACCAAGTGCAATGGGATCAGAGGTATGGCAGTGTTCAAGGCAGTTGAAAATCCCACTCGGAATGTCTAAAGATGGTCTCATGTAGCAAAGAGCCCTCCATTCCGCCTTGTCTTCACTGGGCACTGCTTGCCCTCTGAACTTTCCATCACCAAGTTCTTTCTCACTGGCCACATGTCCTCTGCCTAGGCACTGCACACTTGTCACCTGTTTCTGGTGCTTGGGTGACCTCCAGCCCATCAGGGTCCATTACTCCCCTGCCACGCTAAGTCACAAACTTTGTTCTCTTGGCTTAGTTGTCTAATCCGTCCACTCCACTCTCTCCCCATCCCTTGATTCCTTTGCCCTCCATCCCACTGCAAAATCCACCCCCCGGCTCTAGCTCACCCACAAGAGCAGTTTCCTCTCCCCCACCAATGCCACTGAATGTATGTTCCCCAGCTCCAGCCTCTTTGATGCCTGTCTCTGTCTATGCGATCACTGTTGCTGTCAGAATGAAAGCTGTGGAATCCTTTCCCTGTCCAGTACCAGATGAAATTCTGTAGTTGATTCTCTGGTCCACTGCAGTGGCAGAAACCAGCCTGATGAAATTGGCCCCTGGAGAATTCCCTCTGCACTGGGGAAATCTCAGGGTTGCTGTGCTGCCATCACCCCGCTGCCCAGCACAAGGGACGTGGTACGGGAATAGAGGCATGACAGGAATGCCTCTGTGCTTTGGCAATCCCTGGTTGTAGGAATAGCTCCTGGGGGGCCAAGGGCAGCTGGACAAAAGTCAGAGCGGCCAGAAGTTGGCTCAGACTCCAATACCAGCTAGTCCCGGGGCGAGGAGAACAAAAGCCATGTTTGCCCTGTCTCCCACACCAGTCCTGTGGCAAGCAGAACTTGATGGGCTAGACACTCTGGGCTCTACTCCCTATCCTGCCCAGCTAGCCCATTGTGTATGGTGTCTGGCTGTCTGGAGTGGCTCATGAAAGTGGGTTAGGGTGACCATATGTCCTGATTTTATTGGGACCATCCCCATATTGGGGCTACCTATTACCCCCATTTCCTCCATGCCAATTTTCCACACTTGCTATCTGGTCACCCTAAGTTGGGTGCCAGGCTCTGGGCAGACTGTTCCAAACCAGGGCACAAACCCCAAACTGGTTGGGAGTTCTAAACTAGATTTCACCAACCAAGCATCAAGTGTCACCCCTTCTGGTACTATAACATGGAGTCACAGGCAGTCCCCTTGGGCACTCCTGTCTATCTTGCCTCCCAGGCAAGCCTGTCTTTGTGCTAGATTGTCCCTTATACAAAATATCACAACAATATTCACATTACTCCCAGTCCCAAAGGACCAGTCACTTACCCCAGGCCAATTGTACCTCTGATCACACACCAAAGACAACACTTGTAACCAATCCTTTAATAAACTAACTAAAGATTTATTAATTAAGTAAGGAAACGAGAGTTATTTTCAAGGTTAAAGCAGGTAAACATACACACACAAATGAGTTACAGTCTTAAGTTCCAAAAAGTCATCGAAGCTGCTGTATCGTGCAAACTATATACGTCCTTTAGGGCTACCCCAACCCAAGCAGCTTGGGGATCCCTTGCTTATGCTTGGAAATGTTGCCTTCTCCAAATTCTAAGCAGCAGAGTGATGAAAGCCAAATATTCTCTCTTTGATGCATCAAATGGCTATGGGTCTGGTCTTGAAATGCCTAGTTGTTTGATGGACAGATAGCCCATCTCAGAATCAAGCAGAATTTCCTGTGAGGGAGTCTGGAGAGGAGGAACTGGATGCTATCTAACCCCCCACAGTGGATTAGAATTGTGCATTTGATCTACACCCTCTCCGTGCCCCTCTTAAATTCCTTCCCTTTGTTTGATTTGCAACCCTAGGCATTGGCAGCCTGTTGTCTCATGTTTAGCATCGTAATCTAAGGGTATGTCTACATTGCAATGTAAGCCCAGAGGTCGAACTCAGGCTGAAGCCTAACCCCCCTTCCATCAACACACAAATCATGCTAACCCAGGGCTTGGACCCAGGGTCCCAGGACCCCACAGGGGTGGAGGGTCTGAGCCTGAGTCAAGCTGGGACCCAGGGTTCAAGCTCTATTGCTTTTCAGTGTAGATGCAGCCCCACTGGACTCATGCTGTGGAAGCCTGGCAAAAGTATCCCATGGGCTGACTTTCTTTGTCTTCTAGATGGTCAAGTTTGATGGACAGTCAAGTTTTCCCACTTTACATCATGAATAAGAGGCTAGAGTGGCCATGTTTGGGGAGGGTGCTAGGAAGTCTGGGGTATAGGTGGTTGGGCCCACATAATGCCGTGTAGATGCTGGAGTCGCAGGTTGGGACCCGGAGTTCAACAGTTCCTAACCTGGGGTTACAAATGCGTGTAGACACTCAAACACTAGGTTAACAAAGCCATGGTCTGCTAACTGGAGTTCTTCTACACTGCAACGTAGACGTACCCTGATTGGGTCTTTGTTTGCATCTGGCCTGGGTTGGATTTCTGAGTGGATGTTTTGGGGAAGACAGGGTGGCTCCTATGTGTTGGACCCTGTCGGCAAGCCACTGATGGGCAATTTCTGCAACCGGTTATATTCACCCCAGTGACCGAGCCTAGCAGAAGATCATGTTGCAGACTCAGTTTTAGGCCATGCCCATTGTGTGCAATATTTTTAGTACAGTTTAGGTGGCTCATGGGTGCATATTTGAAATTTGCTTCTGCCTCGTATATGAAGACTCAATACACAGCTGCAACTCACTGAGGGCTTGATTTCTAAAAAGGGGCCCCACCCAGCCTCCTTTGGTGTGCACAGAACTTGGCGTCCCGGGACAGTGCAGCTTACGCAACACCTTTGCACATGGTGTGTCGTTTGGCACCATATAGCTGTAAGTCCATTTGCCTCAATGGGCCTGGAGTGTAATTTCTATATTAGTCCTTAAACAGTCCTCATGAAAATGTGTGTGCACACAAGCGCACCTGCTCGCACACAGGCTCACCAACATCAAGGCACATGCCAAAAGGATGTCGTCTCCTTGCAGATCAAGTACCACCCAGACCAATCTCTAGCTAGGTCCTTGAGAAGGTCTGGTTGGGTGTTCAGTCTGTGTCGCTCTTATCGCATCACTGTAGCTTTTGGTAACCCTTAGCGGCATACCAAATAGAGGATAACAAATAGAGTCTGCTTCTGGAAAATGAACTGGTCCGGAAAGCTAGCTGTTAATGTGTGTGTGTTAATTTTAGAGCTGGACTCAGACCAAACTCCAGATCCTAACAGCCCCTGCTGATCTCTGCAAACTTCAGCTAAGTGACAGTCCTATTCAGGCTTTGGTGCTTAGCCCCCATCTCTGTTTAATGTGATATCTATCTGGGAACACCAAAGAGAGAACATCTATTAAACAATAAAATAGACCTATTGTGATGTATTTTCAACTGCTTTGGGGTAATTCTACAAAATTAAGTATCAGAATTGTTTTTCTTATTGGCAACTATTGATCTCTGGCGGTGCCAGTCTCTCTCATTAACACTTTTATTACCTCGTCAATCACAGCCCAACCTGCGCTAACCAGGGGCTAAAAGGATTTACCGTTAATAACAAAATTGTCTGGTGCTTCAGAACAATAAAACCAGCTGAAACCATTGGGAGGAAGGGAGGAATCGGCAGGGATTTGAATAGCGTTTCAGGACAGAGGCCGCAATTTAAAGTAAAAACATGAGAAGGAGCCGGTTCACCAGCTGGTGCAAATTGCTGTAGCAGCCCTGAAGTTGACAGAGCCATACTGATTTACACCAGCTAAGGATCTGACCCAAAGACTCTCCTCTGAGACCATTTGGTGAGGAAAGAGCCATTTTTTATGGGTACATTTCTCTCTGTTCCTTGTCTGTGTCCAGCTCAACATGGGTCTCTTCTTTCCTTTGGAACGTTCCCAACCGTGGTTTTCTTTGCGAACGTTTGAAACATTTGGGACTGGATTTTCCAAAGACCTCCGCTCTCAGTTAGCAGACTCCACCCTACAGCACCCCCTGTTCTCAGTGGGGCTGCTGGGGGCTGAACCCTTTTTTGAAACCCAGGCCAAGCTGGATTTCACCATCCCTTTCTAGGAAAAAATGTGGTCCGTTCTCTCTCTCACCTACACCACTGATTGCATTGTTGCTAATAACGACAACATCCTGTGTGGGCATCTACTGAATCTGTGTAGTGTCCAGTTTTTTTTTTAACATTAGCAATTAGTCAATATATATGGGCCAGATCCTCCTTTGGTGTTAATTGGACTCGCTGTGGTCCATGAAAGTTGTGTGGGAGAGCAAGCCAAGGAGAGAGACTATTATTAGCATTATTTGTAATGCAATAGCACCTAGGAGCCCCAGTCGTGGAACTGGACCCTGTTGCACTAGGCGCTGTACAAATGTAGAAACAAAAAGATGGTCCTTGCCCCAAATTGCTTACAATCAATGAGGCTAAGTTGATTTCCAGCATATTTGCTTTGCTGAATCCCTGTACTCTGTCTCCTCCACCCTTGACTCTTTCCCACTGCAAAATCTCTCTCCCCAGCCCTGGCTTACACTCAACACCTGCTTTCTTCAATCCTGGTCCAGTGTTGCTGGATGTCTTTGGAGAAAGTCCTGTGTCCAGGCAAACTTCCTCGCTGCAGTTCCTTCTCTCCTCTTTCGCTGAAGTCAGTGGGAACAGCAGGGTGCTCAGCACCTTTGAAAGTCAGTCGTCTCGCTTAAAGCCATATTTAGGCACCTACGAGATTAGGCCTCCACGTTTGCAAATCCTGGCCAAGAGTTAAATACCTTGCCAAAGTGTGGCCGCCTGTGAGTTACTGTGGCGACGGCGAATGGGGTAGTTGCAATCATGCATAAGAGCTGTAACAAAGCAGGGTTCACCTTGTTACACAGAAAAACAAGGAAGCAGCAGCAAATTAGATTGTGAACCTGCTGCTTGTGTCCTTCCCCCCCACCAGACTCAACTTTCCATTTCCTCTTGCAAGCATCCAAAGTGGTAAATTTTCAGAGGCTTGGTGCATGGAATGACATGGGCATAATCCTGTTACCTTCTTAATGGGATTTGTCTGTGTCAGTCCTCGAGCAAGTGCTTTGCAGAAGGTACCCTTTAAAATAACAGCGGGACACAGAACTCCCGCAAAGTGTCTCTGGCAATGCCTAAGCCTTATCCCCACCACGAATGAGTATGAAATGGGCATCGCATCACTACTTCTGCTGACATGGTACCATAACCAGCCACTTCACACCGGATAGCACATCTCATTTGCTACAGACCGCGCTCCACTCAATCTGAATTTCTATAAAACTATCTGCAGTAATCATTCCTAGCTCTTATAAGGTGCTTTTCAGGGCTGGCCTTACCATGAGGCGAACGGAAGCGGTCGCCTCAGCTGCCAGACTGGGGGCGGGCGGGGGGCACCACTGGGACCCAGAGTGTAGAAAATGGTGTCTGCTGCTGGGGCATCTGTATTCTCTCTGCTCAAGATGCACAGAGATGGGGGAGTGCTGTGCTGGAGGAAGGAGGGCACAAGAGACATAACAGGCAGGCAGGAGAAAAGGTGAAAGGGAATAACAGAAAGCAGCAGGAGCTGCAGGGAGAGAGAGGAGGAGGAGCCTCTTAAGGACCTTTCTAGCACCCCCAGGAACTTGGACTGATAACACCAGCTCCTCAGGGAGCTTCCTCTTTCCTGCTGCTTCCCTGAACCCACTTGAGGAGAACAGGCAGTCAACTGAAGTAGTAGGAGCCAGTTAGGCCCTTAAGACGCTGATACCTTCCCTCACTCAGGCCCTGCTACCAGCCTGCTTATTTGTCCCCTTCAACTGAGTGTTGAGAGCCACTGTAGCTGGCACAGAACAGCAGTCATGAGTGAAAGAAGAGAACGCCCCTCTGGGGCAGCATTCAGAAAAAGAAAGCAAGCAAAGGAAGCTTTTCTATCTAAGCAGGAAGGAGCTCTCCTGAGATACATAGACACAAATGTTCCCGGTGAGCCTTCCGGCCCCAGTGAGGATGTGGGTGGTGAGGAGATGCCTGATCTTCCAGTTAGTCAGAGTGCAGGTGACCTGGCAGCTACTGCAGCATCCATATCTCCATCTCAAATGGATGTAACCGTGCACATTCCTGAAGAAAAGTGCAGATCAGAGAAGAGTGTGGTGGAGGCGCAAGAAACAGCTGCTGCTGAGTTTAGTTCCTTAAGTCTAGATGATCCAGGACTGTGGACCCACTTAAGCAGTAGCCTGAGGGGACTTCCTTGTACTGCACGGGCCAAAGCAAGTGAAAAACTTCATGTTCCCCAAAGACAATGAAAATAGAAGTTTCCATCCAACACGTTACTGGTGTGAAATCCCCAATGGTGACAAAGTGGAGAGGCCATGGCTTATATACTCAAAAACCCAGAATGCTGCATACTGTTTTTGTTGCAAACTCTTCCAGTCTAATGTTCCAGCCACATTGGGTTCTACAGGAACAAAGGACTGGAAAAATCTGGCTAGAAATCTGGCATGCCATGAGAAGGCAGCAAATCACCAGAGAGCATTCCATAGGTGGAAAGTGATTGAGATGAGACTAAGGTTAAAGGTCACCATAGATGATCAGCATCAAGAGAAGATTGCATCAGAGTCTCTTTACTGGCAAAATGTTCTGAAAAGGCTTGTTGCCATTGTGAGAATGCTGGCTATCCAAAACCTAGCACTGCGTGGCACTTCAGATCAGCTGCATGTGCCAAACAATGGAAACTTCCTTAAAATTGTGGAGCTGATGGCTGAGTTTGATGCTGTACTCCAGGAGCATCTAAGAAGAGTCACCACCCAAGAAATGCACACACACTACTACCTTGGAAAAACAATTTGAAATGAGATCATACAGTTACTGGCAACAAAAGTCAACCAGAAGATTGTGGCAGAACTGAAGTCAGCAAGATATTACTCTGTTATTCTGGGCTGCAGACCTGACATCGTCCATATGGAACAAATGACTTTAATGGTGCGTTTTGTAACAACAACAGAACCTAGTGAAAATGTCCCTGCAATGGTGACTGTCAGAGAGCATTTTCTAGAATTTACTGACATTGATAATACTACAGGAGCTGGTATGACAAACGTGCTCCTTAAAAAGCTGGAAGATACGGGAATTGCAATAGCTGACATGAGGGGTCTGGGCTACGATAATGGTGCCAACATGAGAGGAAAGAACAGAGCAGTGCAGACACGGATCCGAAGAGTTAAACCCTCGAGCTTTTTTTGTCCCATGCACTTCTCATGCACTGAACTTGGTGGTCCGTGATGCAGCATCAGCTTCTAGTGAGGCTGCTAAATTTTTTAATGAAATTCAAAGCATCTATGTATTTTTCTCTGCATCAACTCATCGATGGCAAATTTTGAAGCAACATCCGGGAACATCCTCTCTGACACTGAAACTACTGAGTGCCACACGATGGGAAAGTCGAGTTGAGGTGATAAAGCCTATCAAACACCAAATTGGGAAGATAGATGATGCCATAGTTGCCATTATGGAGGATAATGCTATGACAGGAACTGTTCATGGGAGAACAGTGGCAGAGGGAAATGGAATCACCAGAAACATACGTAACTTCAAATTTCTGTGTGGGTTTATGTTGTGGCATGACATACTGTTTGAAATAAATGTTGTAAGCAAGAGACTCCAAGGTGTTGACCTTGATCTATCTGGAGCAATGGAACAACTGGACAAAGCAAAGTCATACCTCCAGTCTTACCGGTCAGATGAGGAATTTCAAAATATTCTGAAGAGTGCACAGAAGTTGGCAGAGGAACTTCACACTGAAGCTATTTTTCCACCCATTCAAGAATACAAGAGTCACTGAAGAAGATGACATTTTGATTACGAGGCACGGGATAATCCCATAAGAGACCCCAAACAGCAATTCAAAGTTGAATTCTTTAACCAGATGCTAGATTATGCAGCTAGATTATACAGTCAGTTGAAGAACATTTCATGCAACTCAAGGAACATAGCAGTATATTTAAGATGATGTATGATATTCCAAAACTCCTCACTATACCTGAAGAAGACCTACACCAGCGATGCAGGGCACTAGAGACAGTGTTGACACATGATGACATGTGCGATATTGATGCGAGTGATGTAGGTGATGAACTGAAAGCCCTTTCAAGATACATTTCAGCAGGATCAACTCCAAAGGCTGTTCTGGACTATATGTGCACAAATAAGCTGACCACCCTCTTTCCAAATGCTTTTGTTGCTCTGAGCAGACTTCTAACACTTCCTGTAACCGTTGTCAGTGGAGAACGTAGCTTCTCCAAGCTGAAGTTAATAAAACCACATCTACGCTCCACAATGACACGAGAGGCTGGTCGGCTTTGCAACCATCTCAATAGAGCATGAGCTGGCCCAGACTGTGGATCTTCAGCAGGAAGCAGTTCAAATCTTTGAAACCAAGAAGGCATGGAAAGCACCACTTTGATTATTCAAACAGATAAAAATGCCCGTGTTTACTATGCAGACAAGAAAAGTTACATTTGCTGTTTAGGTGTTTGAAAGTTAAATGTTACTTAAAATTTTTGAACAAGGCATTTTAAGTTGTTAGTTCTCCTTTATTGGGGTAGGTAGCAGAGCAGTACTATGAGAGGAGTAGAACAGGAAGAAGGCAGAATTGAGACCTTTCAAAGTTTTGGCCCAAGCGAAGGGGAATGGGGGAGTCTTTTGAGCTCCCCGCCTCAGGTGCCAAAATTTTGTGGGCTGGCCCTGGCGCTTTTCATCAGTACATCTCAAAGCATTTTGCAAAAGAGGTCCGTACCATTATGCCCATTTTACAGAAGTGGAGACTGAGACACGGCGATGGGAAGGGGCTTGTCCAACATCACCCATCAGCAGATCCAAAAACGGGACCCAGGTTTTCTGAATCTCAGTTCAGTGTGTGAGCTGATAGGCCACCCAATAGCTTACCGATCGTTGATTGCTCTGCACATTTTTTCCCCTCGCATCCGGTTACAGTTCACAGGCACAGGTTTTTGGGCTAAGATTTTCAGAAGTAGGAGCCTCAAGTTAATTTTCCAGTGTCTGATTTTCTGAAGGGCTCAGCACCCACAATTGGGGCCAGATTTTCAAAAGACCGTCGCTTTCATTTAGGCACCTAAATAAGGTGACTGAATTTTCAGAAGTGCTCAGCACCCAGCAACAGCTCTCGTTCTCAAAATCTGGCCACTTCATTTGGGGGCCCAGCTGGGAGCGGAGCTCTTTTGAATCCTTATTTAGGCTCCTTAATAAGGCTCTTAAATCCTTATTTAGGCTCCTAAATTTTCAGAAGTGCTGAGTTCTCCGTGAAGTCAGTGGCAGTTGCTGTGTATTCAGCATTTTTGAAAATCAGAGCACTTTTTCAGGTGCCTAATTACTGACTTAGGGTAAAATTTTCAAAAGCACTTATGTAGCTTTGGAGCCTAAGTACCATTGACTTTCAGTGAGTTTTAGCGACCTAAGAGCCCGATTTTTAATGGTATTTAGGTGCTTACTTCCCATTGATTACTGACATTGTCACTTTTGAAAACGGGAGTTAGGCACTCAGATGTTACCTTTAAGAGCCTATTTTTTAAGATGTTGGTGTCACTCAAGATCTTTGCCATTTTTCATTAGCTTGAAAGTCACCTACAGCACTTTTGAAAAGCAAGGCAGATAGTACAAGTAAAGAAGCAGTTGACGTGAGGCACATGATGGGTAAAGACAGCTATTAAAATCATGACGGACTAAATATAACAACTCTTCTGTGCTAGTTTCCTGTAATTTGCATGTGGAATTAGCATCTCATTAATATCTTATTAGGGACACTGAAAAACTAATGACAAAACAAGCCCAGCGTGGGTGGAGGGGGACGGCTGGGGAGCAAACTGAATACGAGAGAGTTCTTTCTTGTGTGATTAAATGAAAACTCCACCATATTCCATCTGTCAACTTAGATGGTTCCCATCATTGAGGTATCTGAGGGCTTTGCAGTCACTAGTGGATTTATCTTCACAGCACCCCTGGGAGGGTGGGAAGTGTCTTCGTCAGCTACCCGGTTATCATCCCATTCAGGCTCAGCCACCACCAGAATGATGACCATCTAGCTGGCTATCTTTGCAGGAAGTGCACCATCTTGTTGTTTGATGTTCCTCACTACATTGTTGGCAGCAGAGACCTTGTGCCATTTTGAAAATGACACTTTATTTCATCGATAGCCTGTGGAAATTCTGCTGTCGAGGTTTTCTTTCCCCTTTAACAGGCTGTCTTTGCTAGCGATTGTGGTCACGAGACCTGACCATAGCATTTGCTGTAAGACTAAAGGTCTTAGCCCTCAGTGTCCTGGCCAAAGTCCAGTTCTAATGGCTACCTGAGCTCCTACTTCAATTTGCCATGTATTCTCAGTTAGATAAGGCATTCTTCTTTACTTCCTCTGCTAAACTGCCTTGTAGTATTGCTGGGCCCTGTTCAAAAGCTGCTGCATTCCACGCCGTTTCCTGCTTGTGTCTACCTGCCACACACAGTTTGTGTCAATCTATTTTAGGGCTTGTCTATGCAAACAATTTGTTCGTGCCAAGCTGGGACGTGAGTCTACCCTGCACTGGCCTCCCGCAGACTAACAGTCTGTGTGGACCCTGCTGACCTGCACTAACAATTTGTTAGTGCCCTTTGGTCTAGTCCTGTTTCAAAGAGTAGATCGGAGCGCTCTAACAAACTGTTAATGCTCTTCGGCAGAGTCCACAGGGACAATTAGTCCCCAGCAGGCTAATGTGGGGTAGATTCACACCTCAGCTTTTGCTGTGAACTCACTGTTTTAGACAAGCCCCTACGTACTTATATGGCCCCCATTATCATTGCCTATGAGCATCTCATAGTCTTTAATGTGTTTAGCCTCGCACTACCCCGGTGCGGTAGGGAAGTGCATTTATCCCCATTGTACAGATGGTAAAGTGAGGCAGAGGGAGAGACTGTTGCCCAGATCCTTAGCGGTATTTAGGTGCCTAATCCTGAATTCAGCGGGAGTTCAGCATCTAGGGCTAGATTCACAAAGGGCCATAGGCGTACGCTCAGCATCACAGCGCCTACCTTTTAGGTGTCTAGAAAATCCGACGCTGTGATTCAGAGGGCCGGAGGTGGACACCTTAGGCTCCCGTACAGTGCCTGGGCAGAGACAGGTGCCCGAGATTGCACTTCACAAAAGCCAGCATGCTAGCCCCAATGGGTGATGCAGAGGACAGGCGGGTGCACTAAGCCCCACTCCTCTCTCGGAGATAGGCACCTAAGTCCTGGCTCGAGGCAGCGCCTTGCTCGACTAGTGATTCTCAGCTGTGAGCCCTCTTTGGAGTGAGGCACCTAAGGTGGTTTCTGCAGGAAGTGTGGTTGTGGGGGGGGGAGGAGAAAGGAAATGGAGGAGCTCCCACATAACTTTTAGCCCCGTGGTTAGGGTGCTCACCTGGAATGCAGGAGACCCCTGGTTCATGTCCCCACACCACCTGGTGAGGAGAAGGGATTGGAACAGGTATCTCCTGCTTCTTAGGTGAGTTTCCTAGCCACTGGGCTATGGGATGTTCTGCTACAGGGCTCCCTCATGCTTTCCTGTTGAAGGTGTTCCACTGTAGCTAAATATCCAGAGTCACTGGAGCAGGGTGACTGGCTCTCACCTGCGTGTGCGCACCAGCCATGCTCATGCTTGTGAGCTCTCTCTTGTCCATTCGCACAGGCTTCCCTTTTCTTCCTGTCCAGCTCTCTGGTTCCTGAGGCCTTGAACACTTCCTCTACGTCTCCTAATAATTTGCTTCCCCTCCCCTGTTTCCTGGGTGTAATGATAGCACTTTTTTGAGCTAGAAATGTACAAACAGCAGCCGCAGCAACAAGAGTGTGCGCACTGGGATGCCTGATGCAAGGGAGGGACCAGTGACTTCCAGAGGGGGTGCGGTTTGTTCAGCTTCTGCCAGCTCTCGCCAAAGGTTCCCACTCAGCTCTCCTGGTAGAGTAGCAGCTGCCTTTGAATCACGAAGTTGCCAGGTTTCAGTCTCCGCCATGCTGGATGCACACTTCCTCAGAGCAGCAATCAGATGGGGATGCTGCCCTTTGGTGTAGCCTGTGCTGGGCTCTGGCCTCCAGCTGGCAGATATGACCCATGCCTGGGACAACAAGTGGTGGGAGTGCAGGGACTGGACTGCCCCCGCCAATTGCAGCGTTGTCGCAAGAAAGCAGGAGTCAGAAGAGCTGGGTTATAGGGATAGCTGGGTGAATGGTTTTGGAGGAGTAATTTAGTCACTGAAAAATGCAATGTTGGGCTGTCTGAAATGATCTGCGAATGCGGAGAAATAGTGTCTGCCCCCCCAAAAGTAAAAAAATCCAAATGTTTCAATTCCACGTTTTCAAAACCAAACGTTTTGACTTTTTTCATTTCGAAACAATATTTTGTTTCAAAATTGAGCAAAATTTATTTAAAACAGAAAAGGGTAAACCTCCCCTGAAAACTAAACAACAAGCAAAACCAAATTCCTTTTGTTCAACCCAAAACGAAGTTTTTCGATTCAGCCACTGCAGTGAAAAATCAATGCTTTGCTCCACGCTAGTTATAACAGGAGCTCCGACACTGACGCTGCAGGGTGAATTTGGGCAAGTCTGCCTCAGCCTCTGGTCCCCGCCCCTGCTCACAGAGAAAAGGATACCTTTCACAGGGACATTGTGGATCTGTCTACACTGCATACTAAGCCCAGGCTCTGACTCAGGTTGGAGCCCAACCTCCCACTTCTGTCCACACACAGATCAGTCTGACTTGGGTCCTCACGGGGTGAGCTGCTGAGTCTCTTTGCCCGTGCAGCCGAGTGGACGCCATGGGGGGGGGGGGGGGGAAGGAGTAACTGCTCCAGGGACATGGCTGATGCGGACTACTTCCTGCCGGAAGGAAGGGGGAAGCCGAGACTGTCTGCATCACAGTTTGGTCCCTACCCTGCTCTTGGGGCAGCACAGCGACTGGCAGCCCCGTACTCAGAGCACGCGCCGTACCCGCCCATCTGGCCAGAAGCGAGGCACTGCTCAGCATGAATAAGGGTGGCAGAAACCGGTATTCATTGTTAGCCTGACCCCGAGGCCACCTAGTGTCGGGCAGCTCTGTGACGCTTAGGCACCCTAGAGAGTGTTAAATGCCAACAGGATTTTTAGAAGCCAGGCAGCTGAATGCGGAGTGAAATGCTGCAGAGAGGACTGGGGGAGAGGAGAGAGGCATAGGTGCTAATCAGCTGATTTGGCTGCCAGGCTGACAGGCCAGAGATGGCACCTCCCATCTCCCCCATTCAGGATTCTCCACTTTTCCTGGAGGCAGGCACCTAAGCCATGTTGGCCACTTAGGTAGTGCATGCCCTAGCAGCTGAAGCCATCTCTCTCCCTGTCCTGCTCCCGCTGGAGATCTCTCTCGCACTCGCCCCTGGCTGTCTTTTTTGTGCTGGTGCTCGGCTGCTGTCAGTGGCGGCGTCAAGGCCTCCTGCTGCAGGTTCTGACAGGTGATGCATGTTACGCATGCTCTGAGCACACCTACGGGGTCTGGCCTCACTGGCGAGAGAGGTGTTCCCCTGCCTAGATGGAGAATCCCACATGAAGGCCTCCAGGGCTTGAGCAAGGGCTTGGGATGGCAGGAGTGTTTGGCTGTTTTGGATTGCCATCCACCAGAAACACAGGCATCTAGGAGACTTAGTTGCCTAGCGGGGTTAGGTGCCGCCTGAACTATGGGTTTGAAAATGTCATGGTAGACTTAGGTCTACCTGCCTATTTAGGAGCCTAAATCGCTTTAAAATTCTGACTCTTAGATCCTATCTTAGCTGAAATAATAACTTAATGTCTGAACTCTGCTGTATTTCATAGAATCGTAGAATATCAGGGTTGGAAGAGACCTCAGGAGGTCATCTAGTCCAACCCCCTGCTCAAAGCAGCACCAACCCCAACTAAAGCATCCCACCCAAGGCTTTGGTTTTCCCTTACTTGTTGCATTTGTCACCCTTTCTTTTAATACTTACATATGAAAATAATGTGTACTGTCAACAATTTGGTTTCTTTTGAATTAAATTGTTGTCACCAAAATGTAGTAACTAAAGTTAGTCAATAGACTGCAGTAACTAAAAAATTCTAAAGATCTTGGGTACGTTCTCCTCCAGTACAGTTCATGTGACTAAATGCTTTAAATTTCGAGCGACAAATTGGAAACTTCAGAGCAGTTCCCTGCAGGTTCTGCAGCAATTGAAGTCAGTGGGAGTTTTACTGTGAATGCAGGACCAGGCCTTAAGAGCAGGAAAAATAGGGAATAGAAACAACTCGGATGTCCAGACCAACGTTCTCTTTGGCTTAATGAATAGCGCTGCTGGCCGGGACTTGAATGTTGGTTGGGATGCAGCATGTGAAAGTGCTGTGGAAATCATACGTGGATAAATCAAAGAAACACATGCAACTGACCCTTAGGGGACTCGAGTGAGCTGTTTCCTCATTAGATTTGGCTGTAATGTATTGGATTATATAAAAATCACCGGTAATGCAAACCACACGGAGCATGGAAATGCTATTCAGTTCCTCTTTGTAAGCATGTTACTAGTAATAATTTAGGTCTGTATTCATCTAAAAGGTTGAGTTCCCGGGCGCTGGCACTGTAGAATCTTTAACTCATAACTGACTTTGTCTAAGTCTGATTCATAGCCCCCCATTTGAAGAAGCAAAACAAATTGTGAAATTGCACAGATGGTGGTAAGGCTGATTCCCCACTCTGGCACTCTGAGTGCAGAAGGTGGGGGCCCGCAAGGATTTTAAAAATTGATACTGGCCGCTTCAGGCTGGTATTAAACTCCCAAGGTTACAGGTTTTTATTTTTTAACCTAGGATTGGTAGATGCGTCCACCACCCAAGTGCAGAACCCCCTTGAGAGCCCAGGAAGGTGCATTTGGGAATTCCTTCCTGGGGTGTACCCTCAAGCCCTTTTACCGCCGCTTCGGGGAAGAGCTGAGAAAGAAAAGAAAAAAAAGAAAAAAAAAAAGAAAAAGGAAATCCACTGTTGCCACCAGCTAATTAAACAACATGTGCACAAACCTCTTAAGACACAAAAAAAATTTCTGTTCTTAAAAAAGGTAAATTTTATTAATTAAATAAAAGAAGAAAATACATTTGGGAACTCAGGCTATTGCTAGGTTTTAAAAGAGCAACTACAAGGATTAAGCACCAAGAATAGCTTTTTTGAGGTCCAGCTTAAAGGTTACAAGCAAAACAAAAGCACCTGGGGTTAGCCCAGAGGTATCCATAAGCCATAAAAGAAATAAGAAATCAATAAAATAAAGAAAGAAATAGGAGATAAACCTAATCGTGTCTTCCTAGACGTTTTCTGATCTATTTACATATCTGGGGTTTTAAATGAGTAGTTTTTAGGTATGATACTGTTGATTTTTTCATACCTGGCCCAAGGTTTTTACTGCATAGCTCTGCCCTGGCTGCCTTTCCAGCCAGTAGAAAAACAACAGACAGATAAAAGGGGAGTCTTCGTTTCAATTTTAAAAAGTTCTAGCCTTCCCATTGGCTTTTTTGGCCAGGTGCCCACTCCCTTCCTTTTACCAATACATGGCAGTGACACTTTAAAACCCTTTACAGGTAAAGCAATTAAAAAACAGCTACTAAGAGGGATTTTATAGCTGCTGGCTGGCTGGTGTTCATAAAAGGGAGCTTCCCCCCCTTCATTTATCACAGATGGTATCTCTGTAACTCTCACATGCATGGGGTCTCCCAATAGTCTGTCTGCGCATCAAGGCCCACCTTCTGGTGGACTCTTCCAAGGATGCACCTGGCAGCTGTTGTGGTCATTGAACTGCAGAAAGGAGCTGGAAAGGGAAAAAGGAAAGACCCTAGTTCATGTATCAGGACAGGCTGGTCTGATGATCAGAGGAATAGGTTTGGCTGGCTATGGGTTTTCACAGTGAACAGCTTAGGTTGGGTGTGATGTCGTCTGCTCGGAGCAACAAATGACTGTGATGAACTCTTCGGAATTGCACTATGGGGCTTAACCAAGGCAAGGGTCAGAGATTCGGGGTAAACTAACAAGGAGTGTTTCGTTTAACACAGCCAAATCTTACAAAGGCCTCACATGCAACAGCAGGGGGTGCATAGTTATCCGCTGTCTCTCTAACTGCTTCTCTCCCTTTCTTTCCCCCTCATAGTGGGGCTGGTCAGGCATCCATTCTAAATCACTGGAAATGAGCATTTGTATTCTGTCCACGTGCTCCTTAAAGAGCGATTTCTCTGTCGCAGCTCTGCGTGCTTGGGAGTGAAGTACTACTAGCTCTGAAATGGAGCAGCTGTGTGCAAGAGTTGGAGAAAAATGACTAGTTACAATGTCGTCAACAGAAAGGACTGCAATGGGCCCTCATACTGCACCTGGCTTTGCATGGAGCTGGCTGCAGGATGATTGGGGCCTACCTGTGTAACAGGAAGAGACTGTATTTAATGTGAATTGGTACCAGACAATGAATCTGTGCTTGGATTAACGGTTAATGAGTCGACCTCAGTCGAGGCTCTCCAGGGGTGCTGCACAGGGGGATTGCAGGTGGAAGAACCACCCAGGAGTGCCTGTTTGGCCCCTGGGTCTGCATGGAGCAGTGCTTTTGCACTGCAGAGACCATAGTGGAGAGTGGAAGAGGGTGGATGGGTCTGGGGGAGTCTGGGAAGGGCTCGTGGAGTGTGAGTTTATGGGTACGGGTGAGAGTGTGGCTGATCTGTGGTTAAGGTGCTGGGATAACATGCAAAAGCTCTGCCTTCAAGTCCCGGCTCTGCCACAGACTCCTGGTGTGACCTGGAATAAATAAATGAATTCCTCTGCACTTCAGTTCCCCATTTTAAAATGTGGACAGTCATACTCCCTTCAGCTAGTTAGACTGTACATTTTTTGTGGCAGGGATTCCTTCTTAATACACACATGTACACCACCGTCCAGGGTGGGTCCCAGGTCTCTGAGGCATCACTGTGCTACGGAAGATGATGATGAGCCAGTGGCCTCAATACGGGTTGGGATTTTCAAAAGCTAGGCACTCCACCCCCACCAAAAGGCTATGATGCTCCTAAATCACCTAGGCCCTGGAGAAAATCTCCCTTCCATGGTTAAATGTGTAGGGGGCTGCTGCTAGAGTAGTGGATGCTGTGCAATTCCCTGGCCCTTGGGTGTGAGACAGGATAGGTTTCACCTCTTTAGTCCACCTGCTTGACAGTGACATAGCATGAATGACTTGGGCATACCCAGCTCTGAGGTCAGAGCGCCATCCCCTCTGAGCTGTGTTGTGGGAAAGAGGAAGCATTTAATTTGCATGGGAGCAGGCTCAGGGAGAAGTGTGTCATGGCCTGTCCTACAAGGACAAGCCAAACCTAATTACACAACTCTAAACCTCTTACTAATTCTTCGTCGTCATGGTCTCCCGCTTTAGGCTGATAAGAAATTCCATGCACATTCTGGTCTGCTTCCTAGCTCTACTGCAATAATGATGAGCCAGGCTGAAATAACACAAAGTTCTACTTCATTACCCCAATATTTGTCACCTTTGATGCTCAGTGGGGAAAATGCATTCACTGCACAATTTTCAGAAGGCCGTCTATCGCATTTCCTTATCTTTCTTCGTAAAAGCACCTGTGCACTAAGGAGTTAGGACGGGGTGCAAATGACACCCGATCCCTGTGCTTTACATCACCCTTATTGACTCAGATGGGGATCAACACGTTACAACTGACCTGCATCCCTGTCATATGTAACAGTCGCATAATTAAGGAATAATCTCATTGGACTAGACATTCTTCCCACAGGTTAACGATCCTCTGGTGCTCCATAGACTTTTCCATATCTATGGGCCTGGCTGAGGTCCCAGGGCAGGTTTTACATGGGTGGCTGTGCCCTCACTTAGCCCTTTCCCACATGGAATAAAGATGGACAAAGTGGTTTGGCTGGGGGAAGCCTCAGCTTCGTCCTAGGTCTTGAGCTGAACTAACCCCAGAATGTGTCTGGAGGACTGATAAGTGTAGGACCCTCTCCCCTGGAATGGATTGTAAACGCTTTGGGGCATATTTACGTTCTGGTTTTGTACAGCACCAAGCAGAATGGGGTCCCGGTCCGTGCTTCTAGGTACTACCGCAATCCAAATAAATAACGATAATCATAACCCGTGTCCATTGTCGACAAAGTTATAGCGTCCAGGCAGCTTCCAACTACATGGCCCAGTTCAATTCTCACCACTGCCGTAGCCTCATTGAGTGACCTGTGGCAAATTGCGTGATCCCTCTACTCTTCAGCTCCACATTTTTAAACTGGGGATTATAATGGCACTTATTTGTCTGTCAGGACTAACTGCCATGGGGGAGCCAATGGCCTTCATTCGAAGACTGCCACATCTGTAGCCTTATCTCAAAGTCTGGAGGTGAAGGACTAAGGTCTGTGAATGTGTTTTTGCAGAGCACTGGATGGAAGTGGGTGGTCCTTGGGGAAGAAGTGTGTCTGAGGGAGCCATTTTGGGGAGGTTTTGAGCGAGGAGAAAACTGCAGGGAGCGACATGACCTTGCCCACATGAGAAAATGGGGCTGTGTTTCTAGGGAGCTGTGGGGAGGTAGAGTGGCAGGAGCATGGCGGGGTGAGGTATCATATGGACAAGAAGGGCTCACATCAGTTTGAAGGGGGCAGTTGGGGAGGAATCCCTGCTCTGGATGGTGTGAGCTGGCACACACGGTTGCAGAGCTGCTCCAGTTTGGCCCACCCATCTCTCTGTCATGATGGCAGAGGGGCAGCCAGGCCAAATCTGAATGAGTGGTGCTGTGACCTGACGCATGGGGGTTGCTGCTCAAATTTGATCTGGCTGCCTTTCTGTGACCGTGTGTGCCAGGCTGCAATGCCTGGTGTGGGGAGCCAGGCTCAGCCCTGTGGGATAGGAGCTGCCACTGTGGGGTGTGTGGAGCAGACAATCCCCCCAGGGCCTCACACATCCTGGGGGCAGGACCAGACCTTCCCCAAGGTCTCCCATCTCAGGGGCAGGACTGGATCCCTGCAGGCAGAGGAAGGTTCTTGGGGGGAGGGGGGCTGTTGCATTCAGTGGAGCTGGGGGAATATATAAAGAAGGATAGGGCAGTATTCCTTGGGACTAATGGGAGGTAGGCTGCTGGGGCTCGGTAGGGGATAAAACCTTTCAATACAGTACCATGAAATAATGCTTAATAAAATGAGGTAGTGTCGATACATTATTATTTATACACTGTTTTTATTTCTATTTGGTCATTTGAGGTATTTTATTAATGTATGTGCAATAAAAAAGAAACAAACCAAAATTTTTGATGGAGAAAATGAAATAACAAGAAATTTCCAAAAAATGAAAATATATAAAAAATATAGTCTCCTGGGGCTCTACTCATAGCTAATGGCCTGCTGTCTGTTGCTACACAAATGCTGAGGTGAATTCCAGACATTCTTTCCTGGAAGCTTTGTGAGTTCTTTATGAGAAGATGGAAGATTTGAACCTAGGAGCATTTTATCAAGCGCACACTGAGCCCTCTGAACTGGAGCCGATAACTGAGAAATGACTCCAGGTGTCAAAATCTCGAATTTTGCAGGACTCCAATTTGGAACATGCCCTGGCTGTAATTAAATTGCTCGCTGAGAGAAAATGATTGCTCGGTTCCAAAGTAAATGTCAGTAAATCTTAGAAATGAAAAGGAGGATAATGATGGGAATAAATTTCTCTTCACAAAAGCCCTTGCATGACGGAAAAGGAAGCAAAATGAGCTTTGCAGTCACCCTTTCTGCAGTTATGTGCACTGCCAATGTATTTGGGACGCAGAACACGTGAGCAAAAACTACTGTGATTTCAGGGATGGGAGAAAAACGTGTGTGAGTGGTTCTGGATTCATAATGCGGCTGGGATTTTCAGAGGAGCCTAAGGGAGTTAGGCACCCAATTCAAATTGAATTTCATAGTGCAATTGTGCACCTGTTACATATATTTGAACAGGCAAACACCTTCTTCAAAAGAGACATATTAGCTTAAAAATCACACTCCTATCTGAAAGTGTTGGCCCTACTATGGAGACAAGTAACACCCAAAATACTAGAACTGAAAGAGATTAGAGAAAATAGTATTCTCTATATTTTCTCAGTTTGTTTTCTTCGTGCGTTTGACAACAATTTTCAGCCAGTACCTTTTCTAGGTACCTTCATAAAAGGCTTGATTAAAGCTGGGCAGGGAACGGTTTTCCCATCCTTGAATATTTTCAGGAGTGCTAAATTTTCCAACAGCTTGAACTGGGGAGAAAAGTCAAAATCTTAAAAACATTTGTGAACCTAAAAAAAAAAAAAAATTTCTACTTTCTGTCAATCAAAACATTTCATTTAGATTTTGACCTTCTATTTTTTTTTTAACCATTTTCGGCTACTTATCTTACTTTGAAAATTTTCAAATTTGAAAACTGTAATTTTTCATTTTTAAAATGTCAAAATGTTTCATTTCCACCATTCCAAACCTTTTTTCCAACATTTTTTTGAGTTGAGAAAGTCATCAAAGATGTACCTGTTTGGCAAACGCTTTCGGTTTCAATGTTTCAGCGTTTTTCAAAGAAAAAAACAATTACTGTAGTTGAAAAATTCCTGACCTGCAACAGGCCCTGATTCTGAGAAATGCTGAGCTCCCATTGACTTCAGTGGTAGCTGCTAGGTGTTTAACACTTTGGGGGAACTATATATCACATATGTGGCTGTCATAACTGTGTGATATATTGCAGTGCCATGTGATCAATTTATCATGTACCTTTGATCACTTTATGTGCCATCTGCTCATTAACCCAGCTCTCCTGGGTCTTATTTTATTATTCCAAATTCCTGAGTGGCTTCAAACAGGTGCCGTTAAAATAAATAATAATAATAATTAATAAATCAATAACATACCAACCTGTATATGAAATGTTTCCTTCTTTTTCAGTCCACATGGGAGCTTTATATTACTGGGATAGGGGAAGATTCCCAGCTTTTCACTGGAGCACACAACACTCACTTCTGGCCTTTGAGAGATCTGGCACAACAGTTCAAAGGCTTTCCTTCTTTTTGGATAGAAAAGCAAGATAATTTTTACACATGTTTTTTTTTTTTAAGTGTTTTTATGGCTCCTGAGATGCCCTCTGCAGTTGCACTTGTGGAAACTAAGACTTCATAGGTGAAGGGATACAAACATAGTCCCAATACGTACATTTAAAAAAATGACTAAAATAGGTTTACTCTGACATTTGCAGTATATATAATGTCATAGAATTAGAGCTTTATTGGCACTCATTTGGATGAACTGCATAACTCACAGCTTCAGCGCTTATGCCACATCGCTGTGTGTGCACTCCCTCTCTCTCTCTCTCTCTCTCAGTTATTTTATTCATGCAGGTTTTTCTTTACAGTATTTGGGGATGGGCGTAAATTGCAGTAAATTTAGGTCCCAAATTAAAATGAACCATAGAAAACATTATGAAAAGCGAGGGAGATTAGATCACACCTCATGATCAGCTACACTGAGGTGAAAGAAGTGCTAATCTGTGTCTAGACTCGGAAAAAGATAACTATTATATCAGGTTTATACCAACATCTGTGAACTAACCCTGACCTAACCTCGACCCCTGTTCTTAATCTAGGCCGATCCATTGACTTGTTTCTTAGATTTGCCTGAGGTTAATAACGTTATTTAAACAGCTTCAGCGAGGTTTTGAAATTAACAGCTCATTGAGGTTAACTGAAGTGGACGGAATGCTGAGTGGTAGAATTAACACCTTTGTTCCTGAGATTAGTTTTGAGACAATTTTCTGCAAGGTCAACAGAACAGAGCTACATGCATCATTTTGCACCGTGGTGGCTGTGCTTTCACACTGGAAATAAAATAGGAACCTTTTCGTTAGTTAGTTAATTTCTTATAATGGATCCTTAAATTCGGAGGAAGGCAGCAAAATGTAATTGAAGATTTTAAAAATCCTGGTATGATTTTTCTAGCGGTTCTAGTAATGAGAGATTCCTCTTAGCTCTGGCCACTTCACCTAGGTTCATAAACAGGAACTGAGCGCTTTTGAAAATCTGTCCTGTAGTCTTTTCCCTACTTAGGGTCTCATTAGGTGACATCTCCAACTTTAAGAGCATTTGTGGCCAGCGTGACATGATTTAGGGATGTATACTCTAACCGCATACCGTTTTAATGTAATGATATCATGAAGGCTGCAATAGGAGCGGGGTGGTGTACCATTCACAGCTTTCCATTCCATGGGGTATGCTGGTGGGATGATTTCATCTGATTAGAAATCCCATTAGGCTTGATCTTTCTCAGTCACAGTTATAGGGAAAATTGACCGGACCCCATGTTTGCTTTTCTGTCACCCACATCCCTTCAGTCAAACTCCAAAGCGCGTGGCTGCACCAGCTGTCTGATTCTCTCTCTCATTGACCCGTCTTTCTAAAGTCGAAGTGATTGATCCTTTCAGCAGGGGTTTACTGATCACATTCATTTATTCATGTACTGCCCTGCTGCATGCTCCGAAGGAGCATATCTGCCTTCCCAAATGCATTTTTCAAAGCTTTTTAACAACGTAAGAGCAGTGCTTTGTAGGTCTGGGAGAGGGCTCCATTTGGAAGCATTGAAGAGGGAGTGCTGTTATAAGTCCCTTGCTGGGGGATAAGTGGTATTGTGTATAGGTCAGGGTAAAATGGATGAACATAAAATGCTATCTTTGCTAATAGAATATGGAGACACTTCATAAGAGGTGACATTATCACTGACATTTGGTCATCCGCCAAATGATATTAACATGCTAGGCTAACAATCTGCTGGCAAAATGTCTCCAACACCAAAATTAGGTTAAAATATTCCGGCGTGTAGTGGATTAATTCACAATAGGTGAAATTCACTCCAGTGCAGACGCCCAACACTAGGTCTATGTGCCACTGAAGTCCCACATAAGGGAAGCCTATTTCCAAAAATCAGAAGCTGGGACACTTTTGTAGCAATACTTTCTAGGGTCACAAAATACTCCTATGAAAGGAAAAGTCACTGGGTCAAAAGTAACAATTACATATTTCTCAGAGTGGGGGATTATTTCCAGTGTCTTCCTGTGAGCACGATTCTATCATGGAATCCTGAATGAGGGTTAATGTTCTCTGTGAGCCAAAGATAGTGGCTAAACTCCTTCAGCGTTTCTCTTCACTGCGAACACTGTTCATCGCACTGAACGCTTTTTCCAATGGACTGTTGTAAACACAGGGTAAATTCTATTGGGTAGAGCAGCACATCTTGGACACATATTTTGAACTACAAAAAACACCAACATTTTGGTTGGTAAAATGAAAAACAAGAATATCTCAATAATCACCTTGGTCCTACTTTGAGCAGGTAGTTGGACTAGATGACCTCCTGAGGTCTCTTCCAACCCTAATCTTCTATGATTCTATGATCCCGAAAGAAAGTCCTGTGGCTCCTTTATGAACCCAGTTCTGTCCCATTAAAACTGGGACATATGAGGTGAAATTCTGACTTCCATTGACATCAAAGAAGCCAGAATTTCATACATGGTCATTTTGGTCCCAAGTTTTCCCCAACCAGGCACCATTCACCGGCTGCTGGAGGGCCTAAGTGGCTTTGAACCCTTAGGCTTTGCCTATGCCAGGGGTTCTTAAACTTCATTGCATTCCCCTTCTGACAACAAAAATTACGACACAATCCCAGAACAGTGGACCAAAGTCTGAGCTTGCCCTAGCCTCTCCTCTCCGGGTGGTGGGGGCCAAAGCCCTACTGCCCCAGGTGATGGGGGCCAAAGCTGAAGCCCAAGGGCTTCAGCCCCAGGCAAGGGGCCTGTGACCTGAATTCGACTGCCCAGGGCTGAAGCCCTTGGGTTTCGGCCCCGGACCCCAGAAAGTCTAAGTCTGCTCTGGTGACTCCATTAAAACAGGGTCACAACCCACTTTGGGGTCCCGACCCACAGTTTGAGAACCACCGGCCTATGCGAACAACTCCTTTGCTAGCTGGTTAAGCCAGCATCATGGCTGCAATCATTGTCCACAAATTTCTGCTTCTACTTCAAATACCTGATCAATCTCAAACAGCCATCATATCTAAATAACAGAACTGGACAGAAGCATGTTTCCTTTTCTCCTTCCACATTTGGAACTCTTCAGCCAACTCTAGAATAACAGTGGCCCAAGATTCACAAAATTCAGTCCTGGACCAGCTGCAGGTTAAAATTCAGTATCTCATGAGACATCAGGGCTGCAGATGGGAGTGTTATTCATTAGAAATACATGGATCCTCTTCCAATGGCATAGTGCTTTTGTTTCAGTGGGTATGTATGGAAAAAATACAGTAACGTTGTAAACTAAAGGGAAGATAAAGATTATGAAGGACAGCAAAATGAGGGTGTTTTTGACCACCAGAGTAGGATTTTGAATGGGCAAATGAAGTTTAGTTTGGGGTCAGATAGACAAGTTCACGTTTTCCTTGACTGTTGAGCATTCATTGCTAATGGGAATTAGACACAGATCTGCTATATTATTTATTTTTGCAATGTACACAGCAGTAGGGTATTCTACCTGGTTCTTTTAGCAAGAAACATAAGGGGGCTGATTCTCATTTATATTAAAGCCCATTTACAACACTCTGGCGATAGAAATGGTCCTTAAAGTGGGTAAAATTACATTTACATGCCGGAAGGAAATAAAGGAGCTTTGGTGTAATTGAGAATCAGGCCCAGGATGTTTGTTACCCAGGTCTGTCTATGTTGATGAAAGTGTGTCTACTTGGTTCTCAGTATCAGCCAACCTTGGAAATTGACTAGCATTTAGTCTTTGAATCTGTCATTTTACGGTAGGATAAGATAATCATAACAGAACCAGAACTGACAAGTGATGTAAACAATAAGCAAACAGACAGATCAATACATGCTGAGCGAGGCATGCTTCACCTCATCTTGTATTGACTTACTGCAAAAACAATGGAGCAACAAGATGAACATGTGTTATGTTCTATCTGAGTTGTGGTCAGTGGTTACATACAGGACAACACAATATATTAACTCAGATGGGACTTGCTGTTCCAAAAAATAGCCATGCACAGAATGTGCTGTCTCCTGGAGTGCACAGCAACCCGTTGCGATTTGTTACACAAAATATGTGAGGAAACAAAAGCAACAATAAATGTATATGATTAGAGCCATTGAAAGAATGTGAGAAAGATTTCTAGGGCGAAGGGCGTAATTTTTGTATCCTGTTAGTCCGGCTGTCCAGTGTCTGAAAGATTTACAAGGCCAGTGAGGAGTGATCAAAAGTGTTTACAAAAGTTTACCATTTGTTGTCTTTTATTTTTTGGTCTCGTTTAGACTATTTACGAGAAGTAGAAATCTGACTTTGTGCTGACTGACTGCTCATGAGAATGTGTACTGCAGATCGGGTAGTCAAGCAAATATAGAAATATGTTAACTTCTAAGGCTTTTAGTTCCAAAATGCAGATTATAATAAAGCGGAGGAAAGGGTCAAAAGGAGATCTTATGTGGCTAAAGAAAACTGGGGTCATACAACCTAATTTTATTTTTTTTCTAATTAGATGTTAAGGTAAGAAGGCATCTCTATGATCATCTAGTCCAACTTCCTGCATAGCACAGCCAATGCAGAATTTCATCCAGTAAGATTAATGATTAAATACAACACGCTTTTCAACTTCTTTGTTGCATATTGGGTTCAGGAATTAAAAATTGATTCACGTATGACCAGGTTTTAAAAAGATCTCAGCACCCAACAGCTCCCATTTAGACACCTAAATGAAACAGCTGGATTTTCAAAAGCGTCCGCAGCCGGCAGCTCCCGTTGTTCTCAAACAAAGCTCTTCTGAAAATCTGGGTGCAATTGAGGATGCTGAGCGCTTTTGACACTCTTGCTCTTATTGTAAATAGATGCATAGACATGAACACCGGCCCAGACATTCCTCCAAAGAATCACCAAATTGTGACTGTGGTGAGGTACAAACCATGCAACACATCACAGACAACTGCTGCATTCATGCTTACGGTGGTGGTACAAGGAGGTTCCGTCTGGTTGCCCCAGAAACATTAGAATGGCTTTTGAATCTTAAAATTCAATTATAATCCCAGCCTGTTGCTTTTTCAAATGCCATACAAAGGAAGAAGACAGACAAACCTGTGTGTGTGTGTGTGTGTGAGTATAGAATCTGTATATCTCTATGTATACATACAGAGAGAGAGAGAGAGAGAGAGAGGAGCCTTGCACTAAAATCTCTTTGCTCACAGGGTAACCCTGCGGGTTGATGTGCATCATAATGAACCGGAGTTGCAATTGGCCATTGCAAGACACGTAAACAGTCAGGGGGTCTCATTCTATGTCATTATAAAAACAAAGGTTCTTTGGAAATAAACAGAATAATCCCCGAAGCCACCCACACAAGGCGTACACACATTCATAATATTAAACCAAAGGCTATTCTGTGTGGGGATGGTGAGCAAATCTCCTTATTTAAGGAGGTATGGATGATAGCTATTGAAGAAGAGGCCATTGCTGGGGGAAAGCAGTTTTCTGCATCCACTGAGATGCAGTGATGGTGGTGGTGGGGAAGGTTTTGGGAAACAATAACTCACTGTTATTTAGCAGTTTATTGCCTTAAAATGGATTACACGTGTCCTGAAAATAGGGCATTCTGATAACTCTATGAACACATCTCTTTTCTTCCTATGAAAAATAACAGGAATGCCTGCTCAGGAATATGGTATGATAGGGGTTCATTATGGCTATTTGGTTAACTGTGATACAACACGACATGGAGTATAATTTACTTTAATAATAATTATAATTGACTCATGCAGTTGTACAGACTGCAGGTGATTACTTTGATGGATAAGCTCATTGCAGGATGAATGTACTGCAGCCGCAGAACTTCAAAAATGTAGTGTAAATGTGCCAAAGTATTTTTTATAAATCCCAGGTCTCAGCCAGAGTCTAGGTCAGGAGAGCACATAAAAATCCAGGGGACAATTGTCAAAAGAGTTTTTGAAAATCTGGCCATGCTTCACTTTTGAAAGTGGGTTATAGGCTCCTAAGTCACATAGGTGCTTATGAAAATTTTACCCACGATCTTGGCTCTTGGTCTTGAGGTGGTGTAGTCTGGTGGCAGTAAGGAGACCTGGGTGCTGTTCCTGGCTCTACTGCAAACTTGCAAAGTGATTTTGGGTGTCACTTCACCGCTTGGTGCCTCTGTTCCTGCTCCTGCCCTTATTCTATTTACTATAAAAGAAAAGGAGGACTTGTGGCACCTTAGAGACTAACCAATTTATTTGAGCATAAGCTTTCGTGAGCTACAGCTCACTTCTGAAGTTTTACATTGTTTTGTTTTTGAATGCAGTTATGTAACAAAAAAAATCTACATTGGTAAGTTACACTTTCATGATAAAGAGATTGCACTACAGTACTTGTATGAGGTGAATTGAAAAATACTATTTCTTTTGTTTTGCATTTTTACAGTGCAAATATTTGTAATAAAAACTAATATAAAGTGAGCACTGTGCACTTTGTATTCTGTGTTGTAATGGAAATCAACATATTTGAAAACGTAGAAAAACATCAAAAAATATTCAATACTTTTCAATTGGTATTCTACTGTTAATTTTTTTAATTGCAGTTAATTTTTTGAGTTAATCACGTGAATTAACTGCGATTAATCGACAGCCCTATTTGTAAGCTCTTCTGCCTCTGCCTATATGTATGCACAGTGTCCAAAACAATGGGGCACTGATCTTAGTTAAGGGTTATAGGCCATATTGTAATACACATAATAACAACAATAATAATACTACAGAATAACAGTTTCCAGCTGGGTGGATTGCCAGATTTGGTCTAATCCGTACAGACTATGGGACTTGGGAACCAGAAAATATTTCAGTCTAAGAAGTGAGCCTCTTTGTTCAAGGAACACATACATGTATATTAATGCATGCTAATTGAGTTGACCCTTGTCAGCTAATATCATCCCATTAGTTACAAGCACTGCCTGTTAAACACTAGGATATTTTTAAGATCAGATTACTTTCTGAAAGTAGTACCGTGAGGGGAAGAGAAGGCGGATGGGTCTGGAATAGGAATGGTGATAGCTATGTTAGGGGCAGCCATCTTGTCTTTGCTCCTAGGCTGAGAAATGGAAAACACCTGATGCTCACGTTGAATCTCACCATTCTGGATCATCTGAGCTGAGGTGGCAGCATCTCCCCACCCGCACGTCTCTGGAGGATGCTTTGAAATATCACTTCATACTCTGCATCCAAGAGCCTGAAATTGATTTGAAAAGCATTGCTGCTTCAGGGCTCAGAGACAATCCTGTTGTATTCCACACAGCCATGGGAATATCAGCTTGCTGAGGGCCTGATCCAGAGCTTGTTGGCTTTGCCACGCTTTGGATCAGGTGATGAGCATCCAGGATTATTCTTTTTGGTGCTGCCAGGCTGAAGGCTGATGGGTGGGGTTTAAATTAGTGTCAAATCCACCAGGCTCAGCCACGTTCATTCCAGAGTGTGTGTGGGGGGGGCTGGAGCTGGGGTGCTTTTGCCAGGGCTGCTGAGAGAAGATTGCAGAGACCCACAACCCTACCAGCCAATTAGGGCATGGCTTTGGGTTAGGTCATGGGATTGGTCCCACGTGGGGAAGCTCAGGATTGGATGGATGGAGAAGTGGCTTGGATTCTAGAAGGACCCACAAATGGCATAAAGCAGCCCCAAAGGAGTCATTTTGCTATTAATTTATAATTAAATCTGCCATTAATTTGGCTGCTTTATGAGAGGCTGAGACAATGCCTGTTTAAGCTGCAGTCATTTAATACTACTTCTACGTGCCTTTGGGCAAAACCGACTTTAAAGTATTGCATACAAATCAAATTTTTGAAGTTATTCCTGTTTCACAAGACTCTGATTAGACACAATTTCCCCCCCCCCAAACATTTTCCATGATGTTTTAAAATAAATGTTTAATCATCATTTTTATTAAAACCATGATCAACACTGTTATCAGCATTCTTGTGTTCACTGAGAACTGAGAGTTCAGTAAATAAAACATCCAGATAATGGTTTTGATAACCATAAAATTGTTGATAAAAAGATCAATAAAAAGTATGAACAAAATTGAAAAAAAGATTAAAAGGTAACTTGTTTGTGATTTTTTTTTTCATTTGTGGGAAAAAGTCCTTTTTCCAACAAAAAATCTGTAGATTGGTAATTTTGTCTCAGCTAAGAAGGGCAGTCAGTGGGCCTGATTCTGCTCTCAGTTACACTAGGGTTAACCTGCAATAACTCCGCTGACTTCAGATGTATCCTGGTATAAATGAGTGAAGAATTCCGGCTAGTGAATGTGCACTAACCAGTGGAATTCACAGCCCTGTTTGGCATGCCAGTTGGGACAGTGTTCCCAGAGGAAGTGAGAGCTGGAGATGTAACTTTGTGTCAGGCACAAACATACCCATCTTTGTGAGATAAATGAGACTGGATTGTAGGATTTTCCCAAGACGTACCCTTCTACAAGAGATCTAACCCCAAATGTACCGTGATGGGGTGTGTAATCTGCACACTGGTTAAGTATGGGCTAACAGGAGCCTGAGCTCAATTAGGCCACTGGGGGGCACCTGGAGGGTAGATACTAATTGGTGATCAAACCTGCTGGGGAGGGGCATAGCGGGCAATGGAAGGAAAGCAGGCTGGGGAAAAGACCCAGGAGAGGGGTAGCTGGTGTTTCCTTTCTTGGGCTAAAGACAGAGCAAAGCCTAGAGTCAGAACCAAGGCTCCTGAGCCAGGAGGTGGCCAGGGGCAGTGAGGCCTTGGGCCAGAGGCAGGTTGCCCTGAGCCAGGAGGCAGTGAGGCCCAAGAGGGAGTGATAGTGGAGTCCAGGGGGATTTGGACAGAAGTTGGTGCTGCGGGGAGAGAGGGGGGAACTCTGCAGTCCCTCTCTTGGTGGCAGAGTGTGGAGGAGAGGGGCACAGGACTGGAGTAAGTGCCTGTGGCTGACCCTTTGCACCAGGGCAGGAACCGGACCTCTGTGGAGAAGCCTAAGAGGCTCTGATCATTGCACAGAGCCAGGAAGGGGCTGGGGGAAAGGCCTGGAGAACTGCTGATGGCAGGAAGGAGTCCAGGGAGGCAGCGGCGAGGTGTCTGATGGAGCGGACCGTGGCTGCTGGTCCGAGAGTCTGTAGACTGGAACCCAGCATAGAGGAAGGGGCTGGGTTCCCCTACCAGCCACTGCGAAAGTGGTGTGGAAAAAGGACAACTGAAAACCCTGAGAGGAGGCTATAAGGACCACAGGTCTGAGAGTTGGGGCTGGGGACCGGCTGTAAGGGCACTTGATTTTGTGTTGGACTTTGTTACCCTGGAAGTGGTGGGACAAACATGAGCTGGCTGGAGAGCCAAGTCGTGAGAAGAGGTGACCTCCACAGGGCCAGAGCGACTGCTGGCAGGGAGCGCGGGATACGAAAGAGCTGCTATGCCGCACCCAGCCACGAGGGTCACACCGACAGTAAGTCCTCCCTTCTACACACACGTTATAATCTACCAGCCTCCGTTGCACCACCAAAGAATGTGAGCACGGGAATGGGCCGGTGCTTGTTTATTCCCTCTGGGTTTGGAACATTTGGCTCCTTTAGAGGGACAGGAGAAACTAGTGTCCCAGAGAGTGAGTTTACAAAGGGTAGTAGCTGGAAGTGGTTCCCCATCCTCTGAGCTCTGACCTGTTGCAGATTTTCTTCGGGTTCACTAAAACGATGGCATTTTCTAGCTTAGTTCCTTGAAAATAGGCTCCAAAAGTTAGGCTCTGATGACTATATTTAGGCACCTCAGTAAGTAACCTGTTTTTCAAAAGTGCTGAGCACCCAGCAGCTTCTATTCAGGTCACTGGGAGCTTCCGGATGCTCAGAATTTTTGAAAATCAGGCTTCTCATTTAGGTGCCTAAATATGGACTCAGAAGCCTGGCTTCCAGCGCCTGCTTTTGGAAAACCTTGGCCTTAGAAGGGGTTAATAAATGCTAGCTCCTTTGAGGACCTTTGGCCTGAATTCTTCAGACCTCCTTCACTTGCCCTCTAAAACTGGTCTCATATCTCCCCCAGAAGTTTTGCAAGGAGGTCTTGCCTGGGGTGAGCCTACCATTTACTTACATTTCTGTCCTCAATCCTCCTTCCCTTCCCCCTGGCACTCACTCCCATTCTACTGGAGAGCAGGAAGTACTTTTCCCCCGTGAGGTTCACAGTGGTAACTCCCCCACCACAGACCATGAGATGGACAAGGGGTTTTAATAGATAAGAAAATGCTTCTGTGACGAAAGGAAAAAGTTACATCCCAGTTTATTCAGCGAAAGCATAGCCAGTTCCTCAGCGAGTGGAGCTCGATACATAGCACAATTGACTTCAGTGGAGTGATGTTGATTTAGATCAGCTGGGGATCTGGCCTGTTGACTTCAATTTGACTCTGCTGGTGTACACCAGCTGGGGATGTGGTTCCTCGTCTTTCCATGGCTGTGCGCTTTCCTGCCTTCTCAGAAATGCGCCTCCCTGTTAGGATCGAGTTAGGCTTATTGTTTGCTCTAGTGCCAATGGCCGTGAGTTTGTCTCCCACCGTTTACTTGGCCGTCTACTTCTTTCTTAAGCTCTTTCAGGAAGAAGGAGGGAGATATGATCAAAGACCCTTGGAAGTCAGGGAATGGTGACTAATGCCAGGGTCCAGATGAAACTGATGTGTAATATTGTTGAGGGTCCCAACCAGAGTGTGTGGGGGAGTGTCCTGGGTCTGGGTAGGAGGGTTTTATCATGAAGCTGAGGAGTTTGGGTAAGGGTTGGTGGCTGCGGAGTAGAAGGGTTTACTCTGAGAGAGGGGCTGCATTGGGGTGCTTCTCATGGGATGAAGCTCGTTAGGCCTCAGTTGCTAGGTTAGGGTTTCTGGAGGATGGTGGTAGGTGGGTGGATTTTATTGCAGAATGTGCTGATTCTGGTTTTGGGGGGATCCCTCACAAGTTTAAACAGGCTGCCGACTGTGAATCCGGGACAGTATTTCCAAAAACACCAAAGGGAGTTGATTTCATAGTTGATGATGGAAGGTAGGCACCTAAATACCTTGAAGGGACTGGGCCTGAGTTACCCAGCTCCCATTGAAAATTTAGAGGAGCTAGGTGCTTAACTATGTTAAGTGCCATTGAAAATTCTACTCCTGGATAATAAGAGGTGGCTCACACACTGTAGAGAGAATAATTCTTCTCCCATTGGCATAAGCTACCCAGGTATATGTGGCAATTTCCCATATGCCATCCCAGTAGATGGTGGCATGCATTTTGTCTCCATAAAGCCCCTGCTGTGATGGCTGAAGACCAAAGAGACCCACTTTGCATGAGCATGTCCAAAGCACGGGTGCTCCTGGGACACGAGGCTCAGCTCTGCAGAGGAGATGGAGCGGGGGACTTTGAAATGACAGGCTACGAGTTTCTGTCGCTATGTAGCCTGCAGCAGTGACTATGGGGAGAGCTGGCAGCTGTGAATGCTGAAGGGATGAGCCAGAACATCTACTTTCCGCTTTGGATCATGCGAGTGAGCTAAATAAATTGTGATTGACCCGTCTCTGTAAAGCTAGATTCCTCCAGAAGTGTGAACATCCTGTATGCAGCAGTGCATAATGTGTTTGCTTCTGAAATGACTGCCATGACATCACTGTATGTGTCTGATTGCATGGGATCAGCTCCCTGCTAGCGTGTATGCAGTATGAGGGAACCACCATCCAATAGGAAGGGAGAGACAACTAGGGGCCTTGTACAAGGTACCTGGGCTGGGGGAAAATGTTCTCTGCCATTCATTCCTCCCCAGTTGCACACCTGCCTCCGAGTCCTTGTTCCAGGGAAGTGCAAGGAATGCTGCAGGCTAGCACAGTGAAGTGCCAGCAGAGGGGTGGGCCAGGCTAAAGATGTTTATAATATGTTCATCTAACTGATGCTCCCTTTGCACCCCTTGCACTGGGGGAGGTGTGGCAAAAATCCACACTGTAGCAATCTGATTGTGAACTGCCCCCGCCCCTTCCATGTGAAAGGCCTCAAGGACCTCAGCATGCCCCGCATAAGTCTCATGAATGTGGAACTTTCCCATGTGCAGCCTTGAGCAGCACACAGCAATCATGCCTTTAACCCCTGCAGCAGACAAGAAAAGCAGGGGAGCTGTTTGAGACATAGAACAACTGCGCATTTATTATAAAGAGGAAAAATAAAGCAAGTCCTTAACAGAAGGTTTCGGCAGCAGCAGGGGAGCCATCACTGCAGCTGGCAAGTTGCGTGGGCTTCTCTGTGTGCAGATTTCCTTACACCTCGCCCTCCCATCAACGGGAGCAGGGCTATAATTTCAGGCTGCAGCAGTCTGAGCATTCACTGAAGCCTCGCTGATAATAATTCTCCAATAACTAATGACTGGAGAAAGGAACCGAAAGCAGATCGGAGTGTTCCGAGGGTGATTAGAGCGGGAAGAATGCATTTGAATAATATTCCCCGCTGCTTGAGCTCGGTGGATTTTAAAGGTACTTGTGCCATGGGATTTTTTTCTGAAGGTGTAGACCTGGAAGAAATGTGGTTCCTTGCGAAGATGAACGGAAAGGCACTTTTGTTTTCAAAATAGAAGTTGCAAGTGGTTTACAGTGCAGCCAGGAGGGACGTACTACCATATGTATAAATACTCCTGGACAGATCATCAGTTGGTACAAGTCATCAGTTGGTACAAATCAGCCCAGCTCCAGAGACATCAATGGAGCTGCACTGATTCACGCCAGTGCACAAAGCCACCCCCATGAGCATATAAATAACCGTTTAAAAATCAACTCCTCCTATTGGCTTACCACGACCTGAGCTCCACACTCCAGTGTTTCCCTTACACATTAATGATTCAAAAGAATCTAAAGCAGGAGACTTTTCTGCACTCTCTGCCCTAGGCCCCAATGCAGCAAAGCACTTAACCCAGGCTGAAGGTCATCCCTACTCAGCAAAGCGCTAGAGATCAATTGGGATGGCGAATATTTAAACTCTATTGGTTCTGCAGTAGCCATCGAAACGCAGTAGAAATCTAGTCTAGATGCGATAAATCGACCCCTGAGTGCTCTCCCATTGACTCCGGTACTCCACCGGAGCGAGAGACGTAGGCGGAGTCGACAGGGGAGCGTCAGCAGCCGACTCGCTGCAGTGAAGAGAGCGCGGTGAGTAGATCTAAGTACGTCGACTTCAGCTACATTATTCACATAGCTGAAGTAGCGTAACTTAGCTCGATCCCCTGCAGTGTAGACTAGGCCATAGAGAAAGACACAATCCGTGCCCTACAGTCTAATAAAGACAAAAACCAAACAGAGGGTGGGGAAAAGGACACAACATGCAAACAATTGATTTTATTACTGTAGCATAGGAGCCGTATTCATGCGCCAGCTCCCCATCGTGCTAGGCGCTGTACGAACAATAAGATCAGGGTGATTGGCCACATTGGTTCTGCTTTTTTAAATCTAGATCAAATAACTTATTTGTTTGTTTTTGGACATTTTTGCCTGTCTTTTTAGGAGGCACTTGGGGATAAAGGGCAAGAGGTGAAAGGTGGGAAGGGAGTGTCGGTCTAAGAGAAGGGAATGGATAAAGTGATAGGGGAACTGCATGGGAGGGAGAGACCAAGGACAAGCAGCATCATGGGCAGGAGCAGGAGACTGGGCTGCTGATGGGAGAAAGGGGGGACCAACACCTAATAGCAACACAGTAAATGGAAAAAAAACCACTCCTGGAGTTTAGCTAGGGCTAGACTTTCCAAAGATCTCAGCTCTCATGCAGTGGAACAAAGCAGATTCCCCAAAGGGTGCAGTGCCCCTAGCAGCTTTTGCTCAAGCTCTTTTGAAAATCTGGCCACTTATTTAGGTGCCTGAATGGGCCCTGTGGGATGCTGACTGCGTGGAAAGTCTGGCCCTGACTTCCTATCCTTGAACAACGTGGCACTTGTGGTTAATTATTGTGCCTTTAACTCATCTGTGGGCACAAAGCAAAGTGGGTGCGAATCGCCCCTGCAGCAATGGAAGCCTGCCTGGAAGTGTAGGCTGGGAGGTACTGGCTTCCTCGCCCGCCATGAGTCTCTCTTTAGGCACGTTTTAAAAAATATTTCCCAACCACAAACCAGTTCTTCAGCCCACCCTGGGCTACAGCTGCCACTGGATTTTCCCCTTCGCCTCTCTCAGCCTCTCCTGCCTCAAAGCCCAGGGCAGAATTCTTCTGAACGCCACCTTCCAGGGGCTTTCTCCTGGGATGTCCTTTCCCCTAGCCGCCTCCTACTGCCTCCTCACACGGGGGCTACCGCTGCTCCTGCTCCCAGAGTATCCCCCTTCCTTACTGCCACCCTGCCTCTTCACAGCCCAGGTGCTGTCCTGCCCTCATTCTTGTCCGAGCTGGGAGCACCTGTTCTAGCACAGGGCAGCTGAACCTGCTTCATTTCAAGTCCATACCCAGCTTTGCGCTGTCCAGGGCAAAGCGTTTAAGGTTCAGTGGTGACTGGCTGCGCGGAACCGCTTTAGAGCACAGATCTCCATGGCTGTAATTTGATTGTGTGGCACATGTGATCGTCTCCCTTTGAGGTGCGGAGGGTATCAAACCGGCACAACTGAAGGCTGATGGAGGGAACAGCCCCTGGCTCCCTGAGCGTAGACACTGCGACCGTGACAGGCCAAGGCCATCTTCTTAGTGTATGTGCAGTGTGCTTAGGTGGCACTTGACCAGGATTCATCACCAAATTTGGTCTGCTGGTTGGATCATTGGCTTCCCTGGGCCGGGTTCTGATGCGGACCATGGCATGAACGCTGATCCATGCCCCCCATACCAAGGCAATGGGAAACCGGAGGTGTTCCCAGAGTGCACTGCATTCTGGGTATCCCCAGTCAGCAGAATGGTTCTAGCATAATTTAGAGCAATCCTGTGGCTGAATTGGCTCCTGTCTGGCTCCAGGCTCAGGCATGCAGAGAAGTGATCTAGAACCAGGTTCCTTGATCCCCTCAAATGGGGTGCTGAGCCCATCTTTGCTACCAGAGAGAGCTGGCCTATTAAATGGCAATGTAACTTGCACCCCAGAGAAGACTCTGGGCACACACATTCTGGGCAGGTTCAGATTCTAGGCTGTATTCCAGTGTCTGCGGCTGATGCTGATATGTGACTACTATTTGTATTCCTGTAGTGCCTGGGAGGCCGAGTCACAGAGCAGGACCCCACTGTGTTAGGTGCTGTACAAACACAGAACAAAGACAGTCCCTGCCCCAAAGAGATTACAATGTAAGTATAAGAGAAGAGACAACAGAGGGATGCAGACAGATGGTGGAATACACGTAAACAAAGAGACAGTATTGGTCGGTATGGTAGGCAGCTGTCTCAGCACACTAGCAGCTTAATCCCTGTCAAGTGTTTTGTAGGCATCATGGCCAGGGAGAGTCTTGAGGCAGATGAGCAGGTGTGTAAGGCTGTAGCTTTGTGGATGGTTCTCCCAAACGCGAAGGACAGCCTGGGAGAAAGCACAAAGATGCTTGGGTTCAGAGTAGCAGCCGTGTTAGTCTGTATTCGCAAAAAGAACAGGAGGACTTGTGGCACCTTAGAGACTAACCAATTTATTTGAGCATAAGCTTTTGTGAGCTACAGCTCACTTCATCCGACGACGGCAGGCTCAGGGGAGGGGTGGAGTGGGGGCAGGGCTTGTGGCAGAGCCAGGGGTCGAGCAGTGAGCACCCCCCGGCCCACTGGAAAGTTGGCACCTGTAGCTCCAGCCCTGGAGTCGGTGCCAAGACAAGGAGCCGCATCTTAACTTCTGAAGAGCTGCATGTGGCTCCGGAGCCCCAGGTTAGACACCCCTGGACTAGATGATCATGATGGTCCCTTCTGGCCTTAACGTCTGAGTCTGTCTATATGTATCACTATCTACTGAGCCTTTACAGAAATGTGGCCACCTCACTGTGATGCCTAACCAGGAGCTGAGTGCTTCTTAAAATATGGCTCCCATTGTGGGTGCTGAGCAGAGCTGGCTGGAGATGGGGATTTTCCCATGTGGAAAATTTTGACCTTTCACCACAAAACAAACAATGGAGCTGAAAACATTTTGGCTGTAAACGTTTCCAGATGTCCAATGAAACAGTAAAAAACAGAACAATAACCACCCAACCCCAAGGAAAGCAGATACTTCCATGAAAATTTGAGTTCCATGGAAAACCTAAGTTTAGCTTCAAGGAGCCCTGGTGCTGGGTACTTTTGAAACTCTGTCCTATATTTGTCCTTCAGATTACACGGGCTTGAAGTGCAGGGTATGCAGTAGCTGTGGGATGTTTAAAGTCTGATATGTGACATCCCATCAGAGCTGAGTTTTCAAAAATGCTCAGCATTGGGCCTAATTCTGCTGTCATTGAAGTCGGTGACTAGCTAGCGCTCATTGATTTCAGGAGGAGTAGAGCTAGGCCAACATTGAAACTCCCACCTTAGGGGTTTATACTTTTGGGAAGGAGAGAGATTCCCAGATTTTCAACATGATCCACAACGCTTTCCTTTAGCCCTGGTAGGCCATGAGATATAGGACTTTAAAACTTCAACATTATTATGTATTGCGGAGGTTTATACTCTGGGGATCTCTCTCCTTCCCAAGCTTTTAACCGGATCCACAACACTTCCCTTTAGCCCTGGAAGGCCTTGAGATATAGGACCTTAAAACTGCAACATTATTATTTATTGGAAAGCTATGTTACATATTTGTATAGGGTTGTAAAATATATTGGTTATGATCTTCCTCCTCCGAGACCTGTGCAGATGGACTCAGTAGGATTGCTATGGCAGCAAGGTTTGATGGATGTGAAAACAGTAACAATTACAATTGCAAAACGTCCTTTCCTAAATAGTTTTTCTGTAAAATATGTGGCACCCTTGCGAGTCTTCCAGAACAAGATATTAAACAGCTACTACTGGCCTCCAGAACATTTGTTCAAGGCTAGATTGGCAACCCATAGTGAATGCTGGAGATGCATACAGCCACGTGTCAACCTTTCGCACATCCTCTGTAGCTGTCAAAAATGTCTGTGTTTTGGAACACCATATTCCGTGCTCTCTCCAAAACTTTAAATGTCACTAGCTTTCCTTCTCCAAGCGTGAGTATTTTATGGGTGCTGGAGGAGTTGGTATTATCAGTTAACATTAAGAAATGGATTGCTGTAACCATGTTAGTGGCCAAAAGAATTATTTTGAGAAAATGGAAATCTGCAATTCCTCTCTCACACACAGACTGGCTTAGTGAGTTATCTACTGCTGCATTAATGGAAAAAATGACTCTGTCTTATAGAAACTATTGGAATAACTATGAGGATGTCTGGTCACACATTAAACTATTGCATACTTTTTGCAGCTTAGTGTATATATTAGTCCTCCACACTCATAGGTTATGGTATCACTGATCTGTCTAATCACTTTAATAATTGATGCCCTGAATGACCTCCATGGGTTCACGGTTTGTATGTGTCCAGGTTTTGCAAATAACGAACATTGAATTTTGTTATTTATGTGCTATTTCCATCTTGTGCATGTATTTATATAGGCCTGTTTTTGTTGTGTTGTACTGTATATAAAAACAAAGTTAAAAACAATCAAATATGTGGCAGGTAGCGTAGATAGACGACTAAATCCCTTTTTAAGCCCCTAGATAAATGGCCTGGTTTTCCAAAGTCCTGAGCACTCAGCAGCTCCCATTAAACCTCAAGGGGCGCATAACTTTAGGCACCTATTTTAAAGCCCTAGGGCACTTGTCCTCACTTCGCGGCACTGCTCTAGGGCTTCAGCATAAACACCACCTACCCCGACGGGAGGGGTTCTCCCATTGGTGTAGCTAATCCACCTCCCTGAGAAGCAGGTCGAAGGAAGAATTCTTCCATCGGCTGAGCGCTATCTACATGGGGACTTAAATCGGCTTAATTACACCTCTCAGGGGTGTGGATTTTTCATGCTCTGATTTAGGCCGTTAAACCGCCCTAATTATCTTGTGTAGACCTGGCCTTAGTCACTTTGAGGGAGGTTTACAAAGGTACCAAGGGCAGTTCGGCACCCAGCTCCCACTGGAAGTCAATGGGGTTTAGATTATATTTGTTTCTGTGGGGGTCTAACCCCCACACCTCTTGGGTGTGGTGTTCTGTCCCTTCCAGTGGCAGCGAGACCACTTAGAGATTAATGAGTCTGTTACAGCCTTAGTTAAGGGCCATGTGGCTTTTAGCTCATGCAGTAGAGGCTCATGCATTTAGCTCCAGAGGTCCCAGGTTTGATCCTGTCCGACGACTGGGATCTGTCGGTGTTACAGGGGCACCCAGAGCCCTGGGTTGGGGGGGGAATGGAGGACCCAAGTATGGAGGGAGGTGAGAATGTGGGAGCATACAGAGCCCCAGATGTGACAGGGGAGGATGTGGGGGGGAGAAGGTAATGGGGGACACACAGAGCCCTTGGCATGAGGGAGGAAGGGAGTCAGGAGTCCAGAAATAGAGGGGGCTGGAAGGATGGCACACAGGGAGATTGGGGAGGGAAGGGGAATGCAGGGAGCCCCTGGTTTGTGGCGAACCTCATCCCTGATATCTGGCTCATGACTGGAGCCGGGCAAAGCTTTTTGGTTGAAATTTTTCCCCCCCCCCCCAGCGAAAAATGTAGATTTGGTGACATCAGAATGCCTTGCAGATTTGTCCCTTTCACAGTTCCACACCAGCCCTGCTGCTCAGGCCAGTAACTAATGGCACCATTGTACCCCCAAGTGACCTGGAGTGACCCGTAAACCCTGCAGAACCAAGGGAAACCATGTCTACGCTAGGACTTGGTAGCAGTGTTGGCTAAATTCCCAGTGTAGACAAGGCAGTCGTGTCTACATTGTTGCCAACTCTCATGATTTTATTTCAAAAATCATATGTGGTGTCTGTCTTAAAGACCTACCTGATTTCACGAGAATCTCAGCTTTCATTTCAAAAAATAAAAAATCTAGCCCTCAAGATTGTGGAGAATAGCTAGAAAAATGTGACCCAAGTGTAATCTAAAGAGCAAAGTGAAAAAAAACAAAAATTTATTGTTTTTGAAGAGCTTGTGAATTTTTGGTCAGCCAATCGTGACTTTTTGGGGCCACTCATTATTTTCTTGAATGTTTGGGTTAGCTTGGGTACCGGTATGGCCATGTTATCTCTTGATCATATACGTGTGCATTTTAACTCCTTCTGCTCTTTTCATCTCACCCATCCTAGATATTTCACACTTAGAGGGTCCAGATTTTTTGGGTGTGGGGGAGGGGAACCCTCCAGTCCCAAGTATTGAAGTCTTAGGAAACTGGGCTCTTATTTGCTGCTCGCTTGCAGCGATGTGTAATGGAAAAGGAATACTTACAAGATCAGTTTCTTTAGGAAGAATTCCACTTCTGATCCCACTGGCAATAACTCAAACTCTCTGCAAACTATTATGTAGATCTTTATAGTTAACAGATCAATTTTATTATACTTGGCCACAGAAGTGAGACTGTAAACTCCGGCTGTTGGCTGATGCCAGGGAAATATATTTATAACTTTATTCCTTTCCTTTAATGGCATCAGTTTTTTTATTTAATCTAAATTGTGCTGTGCTTTCTTCCCTGCTATTTTGTTATGCAGAACTTTTCCACATGGCCAGCTCCAGCAGAACATATTGTACTAATGAGGAAGCATTCGCAATTCTAATTAATTACAGGTCTCTCTTTCTTGATTTTTCTGATTTTTCCTCCGTTAATTTAGGTGAAGGTGTTTAGATGCTGTGCTTGCAAATACAAAATTCCAAGGAAGTCCAACATCTGAGAAGGGAATATTTGCTTCAAACGACTTATTCTTTTTTTAAAATTAAAACTGGAGTGTGTACCTTGTTTACTATGGATCAGAATGAGTTGTTGATATTTGCATCACAGTAACATCTGGAGGCCTCAGCTGAGACTCCATTGCGCCAGAAGCTGTACAAAACCATATGGTCAGAGATATTGTAAGCTCTTTGGAGCAGGGACCATCAACAGACAAGACAGATAGAGGAAAGGGAAATTGAGGCACAGAGAGGGGAAGTCACACAGCAGCCCCTCCATCCATTGACCCTCCCTCTGCCCTGCTAATCCAGCAAGCCCTGGAGAAACCAGCTAAGTGGCCATGAGGAAAACTCTGATCATCAGAACCCCTAATTTTAGGGTGACAGAATGGGGGTAACACTCTTTCAGGGAATCTGACGCACCATTTGTTTGCATGTCTTTGCAGTGACATGCGCCTAACCATGCACGGTGAGGAGCTGGTGCTTGACTGTGTCAGGAGCTGGTTGCACGATGTTTATGAATAGCTCATTCAATCATTTTTCCCCTCTGTCAATTATTGAAAAATGATTCACAAGGACATGTCTGACCAGCTCTCCTGACTTATTTATTTAGATTTCAACATGTCAAATACAAAGGAACAGCATATCCTAGGCTCCATGCACCCTTAAGTGACTGTAAAAATGCAATCCAGCCCAAAACACACAGAGCATGAGCCAGCAAACAGCCTCTCAGCACAAAACCAGCCAGTCCACAAGATTGAAACTTCCCTATCTCAGCTCCCAGAAAACCCTAATACACCCCCAACACCCCAAAAAGTTGTGTTTTCAGTGAAAAACCCAAACTAAAAACTATTTTTGTGGTTAAAAATCTTTAATTTTTGAAACTCAATAACTGGAAAATTTAACCTAAAACCAAAAACATTTTATACAAAACCTAAATTTTTCACCTTTTTCGCTTCCTTGTTCTTCACTGAAAAACTGGGAAAAGTTGATCAAAATAAAAAATTTTATTTTGGTCCAAAAGCCATTTTTTGTCCAAAACATTGACAGACATTTTGACCAGTTCAGTTTGGTGTTTAAAACATGTGAGGTGGTCATGGTCATCTGAGAGTCCAGTCTACCAGTGACTTTAATGGGAGCACATAGGCCAATGTTGAGCATTTTGAGGATCTCACCCTAGAACACTATGCAAGAAACACAAGTCTGCTTGATTCCCAATTTGGTACCTTGATCCCCAGGCTGAAGCACTGCAACCACAATGTACATGAGTTAGTGGTTCATGGAAGGGTTACCAGAAGGATGGCTATCTTATAGTTTCATAAAGAAGACTGTGCTCTCAGTCAGGGAGGGATTTGTCGAGCAGCATTCGCTTCCTTTGCGGACGTGTTGTTGCAAAGGAATTAATGAATCAGAAATCTCCAAAGACCTTTTTAAAACAAACCAAGTTTAGGAACATAGGAATTGCCAGACTGGATCAGACCCGAGGTCTATCTAGACCAGTGTTTTGTCTCTGACAGAGGTCAGTACCAACCACTTCAGAGGAGGACAAAGAACCCTGCAATAGGCAGATATGGGCTAATCTGCCCCACACAGGTCACGTGCTGGTCTCTAATATTTAAAGATAAGCTTAAGTCAGTGGTGCATTAATGATTTTGCCATCCCTAGGCCCAGAAATAATTGCCGGCCCCCGCCCCTCCAGCTCGCCTCCACTCCACCTCCTCCCCTGAGCGCGCTGCTGGGGACTGCTTCTCCCCACTCCCTACCGGTGCTTCTGTATGAAACAGGTTCGGGAAGGAAGGGAACGTGGCACGCTCAGGAGAGGAGGCGGGGCTGGGGTGGGGATGTGGGGAAGGGGACCAATAGGGGCAGGGAAGGGGCGGGGAAGGGGTGGAGTTGGGGTGGGACTGGGGGCAGAGGGTGCAAATCGGCACCGGGGGAAGCAGCCTCTGGCTCCTATTATAAATTTGCCCCCCCTGCAAATTTGCCGCCCTAGGCCTAGGCCTTGTTGGCCTAGGCGTTAATACACCGCTGGATTAAGTCTTGAAGTACAAAGTGTTATGTCTCTTAAAAAAAAAGTTAATTACAATACCTCTGGATGTTCTTGATATTCATATCAATAATGTTAAATACAAATTCAGAGTTTACTGGGAAAACACAAAAGTGCATTTCTACTTTGAAAAGCATCTGTGCACAAATGGCCCCATCTTACTTGAGAGACCCTCTTCCTGTTTGTACTCCAGAGTTCTCTCTTCCTACTTCACTGTCTAAAGGTTTTACTGCCTATTAATCTGGCAGTCACAGCAGTTCTGGGAGACTGATTCCATCTGGCTTTGAATCGTCAACTTTGTTCTGGCAAAAGAATCTTTATGGTTGATCTTGGTGAGTTAGAAAGGACCCAGTTTGACCTGCAGATTCCAGGTTGTGCTTGCAGGGTTGACGGTTAAGAAAAACTAATCTTTTGTACTTGTTCTGAAAGTCAGTGAGAAGCCTTATATGGATGCCTACTGGGCCATTCTTACAAAGTCACTTTTCAAAGTAGAATCACACCTTAACTTCTGTTGTGATGCGAGGTAACTGCATTATTGCACGTCAAAATTATCCCCACAGGTGCTATGTCTCCCCACGCATCCCCGGTCAGGCCTTTGCTCATGACATCTCTTTGCATTTCAAGGTGGTTGAGCCAGCAGGACATATGGTGCATAGCCACAGAACTTTAAAAATATCTCTCCATGTGACATATGCTGTGTGTCCCTGAACACTAGGGGGGTTAATTGTTAAAGGAACATTAATAACAGAAACTGATGGCATGCTTGCTGGGGAGCATTCCACTGCCAGCAACAGACTGTGCTAGCATGATGACACTGGCAAACGGGTTAATCAGTAGATTGGAAATAAATGGAGTTGCTGTGTAAGTAACTCAAAACTAGATAATTTAAGAATAGTCTGGATGATTACTAATTAGATCCACTGACACAGGGGAATTTGAATTATTCATGATGGGCTGAAAACAGTGGGTAATTCGTTTGTGCACTTCTCTGCAACTAATTTGAAAGTTGTTTATTCCCCCACCCCGTCCAGATGATGTGCTAAAAAATTATCCCTAATTTTAGTTTTAATACTTTTGGGAATCACAAGATTTGAAGAAAAAACTTTAAAAAAAAATGTGGAAAAATTGAAACAAGACACATTCAGAAAAGGATTTTACTGCTTATTCCTTATGATGGTTGGGTAGTTCAGATAAGCATTGGACTGTCTGAGTGCTTAACCAAATGATGATATTATTCGTTTTATTTCTATTTTGACAGCACCTTGAGTTGCCAGCAACAAATCAGGGCCCGGGGCCACTAGGTGCTGTATGTATAACAAAAAGACAGTCCCTGCTCCAAAGATCTTAGACTCGACAAGAGAAGTGTTTGCCTGCTAGGTAGCGATTGGTAGTTCTGAAGTTCACACACCCTTAGTATTGAAGGTTTCCACAGGAAGTAGTGCTAGTTTACTTCCTGCTCTGTAGAGGTGCTATGGACCATTTGTAGAGCTGCCATGTTCCACCGGAGATGAATTTCAGTGGAGGTAAAAGAGTGGCAATGTATATGTGTGCACAAACATGTTGGTGTTTACACCAAGTCTGGGCTTGTATTAGCTTCTCAGGGAATCTCCTGTAGTTGCAGAGGGCAGCAGGATGGACATTCTTCAAAGTCGCTCCCATAATGTGCCCCCTTCTGCCCAGTCTTGTTCTGACTCCATTCATTCCTCCATGCAGACATCAGACCGCATGGAGAATGCTCCACAAGAACTCCCTCCACCCTGGGAAATAGTGCTTGATTATGCCACTTAGGCACAGCCTTGTGCAGAGGGCAGTGCAGACCCCAAAGATGTAGAATGCCTCCCGTTATTCCCAGGGTGCATGGGAAGAGTTCACACTGCCATATCCCTTTAAGGGAGACCGATTGCTCCTCTATTGTGAAGATGGCCAGCTGTGCTGGCTGGTCATTGCAGCGGCTGAGCATATGGATCCGCCTACTCTTCACCTCTCCTTGCCTCCTCTCTTTATGGTGCTCTCAACCCCTTGGGTAACACCTTTCTTCCCGCTCTCTGCATGGTCACAGTAGAGTCTGCCAGAATCCAGTGCATAATAATTTGGCAGTTATTTTACAGAAACTCTGCCATTCACCTGTGAAGTTGTGTGACTGCGTGCACAGAAAAAGACATGAACAGGTGCGTAGCTAGAGACTGTAGACATTGCTCACGGCCCTAGGCAGGAGCATTGCCAAGCTGGATACCACCTCAGAGTGTGCGGCGGTGCTTCGGAGAGGCAAAATGCCTCCTGAGGCGCCCCACTGTGCCGTCTGCTGCACTCCCTCCATGGGCGTGGTACACAAACCCTCCACACACGTCCAGCCTGTGGGGGAGGGGGGGCAGAGCTGATTCTCCATTCTTCCTGCCGCCACTTCTGGGGCGCTGTGTACCGTAGCGGGAGTGGGATGGGGATGTTCAGCCCAAGCCATCCTGGAAAAGGTTAATGAGGCTGAGAAGGGGCCAATTATCCAGACAGGCTGCACCTGAGGGGAGCTAGGTGGCCTAAGCAACCCCTGATTGATGCTAGAGCCCAGCTGAGAAGGAAGGCGCTGCACTGAGGTGGACAGCTGTCATCCTCTAGGCATTAGAGAGGGCAAGGAGGCCACCCAGGGGAGAGGAGAAGCCCTGGGATACAGGCCCGTAAGGACGGGTTTACGCAGGAGGGTGGTGGAGCAGAAGCCTGAGAGAGGTGGAGTGGGGAAAAGGCTCAGAGAAACAGCAGCTAGTTTTGGAGGGAGCAGACTTTGGCTGCAGATTTAGAGGGTCCCTGAGCTGGCACCCAGAGTAGAGGGTGGGCTTGCGTTCGCCTACCAGCCCCTGAGGGAAGTGGCATAGCTTTGGCATAGAGGACTGCAGGGAGCAATACTCGGACGGGTAGGCTGATGAAACTTGGGCACCTCAGAAGGGGAAACATATAGTGACCTGACCGGAGGGCCAAGCCATGAAGGGGGAGCCACAAACTTACAAAGATGAAGGGCTGCACCTCCTGAACCAGGAGGTGCCACAGTGCAAGCGAGAGGCCAGGAGTATCAGACTGGGCAGCGTAATCCCCAGATGAGCCACCAGGAGGTGCCCCAGCGGTGAGCTGTGGACCCCTTGACAGGGTGTGATTTGGCATTCCCTGGAGTGCAGGGACCAGAATTCTGCTCATGCAATGCACAGGCTCTGCAAGGTTCCCTACTTCTTCCATATCAGTTATGCCCCCTGCTATGGCCCAGGAAGTATATGGCTCCTAGTAATTCATGAATAGCCAGCCATGGGCCACTGGGAGACAAAAAAATCTTAAGGGCTCAATTCTGTTTAGATCCCTGCTTTATACCAGTGACTTCAGGGGTGCAGTGTACAGTTTACCCCAGCATGGGGAGCTGTAGGGGGCTTCTAGATATTTAGAGTGGCCAGCCTTACTCATGTTGAGCAGCATGGGGAGTGACCTCATTGAAATCAAGGAAGTAAGGTTCTACTTCATGTGGATAAGGCTGGCAAGATCTGGCCCACAGAAAGTATTAAAAGCAAAGGATTTAAAATATAGAATATGCTTAATGTGTATTTGTATTTACTCCTCCCCCCAACCCTGGAAAGCTTAATTGCGAATTTTACGCTCCGTCCCTTTTCTCCTTGACCTTAGAACTCTGTAGCTACCGTCTTTCGCTGCACTCCATAAATGACAGTAAAAATACCTGATCTGGCAAGTGTGCACTTTATGAAAAGTGATACGGCATCAGTCATAATTAACCCAGATGTCCCTGTCACAGGCTGGGGCTGACCCCATCACATCTGGTTTCCTGTTGGAAAATGCTTCAGTTTATGTAGGTTTAGCTGATAACCATGAGACTGATCTCTAGGCAACGGAGCTGTTAAAAGATGAATTATCTGTCACTCAGAAAGATGCCCTGGCTATGGAAACAATCAAGCACATCCATACATTGTGTTATTACTCCCCCACCTCCTTTGGCTTCCCTTATTTCTTGGATTGGCTTGCAGCTAAGCATCTGCTTTTAAAGCCTATTGAAAACAGCTATGGGCAATGTGAGGTGGATGAGAGACCTACTGATGTGATTTTTGAGTTGTCTGTACATTTGGGTCATTCTCTCAAATAAAATGCTGTATCCTTAGCATTTTAGAGCTGCCATTAATCTATACGAGTCTCTTATCAATTTGAAACAAATTGCCATGCTGCTTAGTGTTAGGGTCAGAGGCGCTGGGCATTCTGTGCTGCAGGATTGTAACGGGGCTGAATCAAGGTGGGGAAATCTTGTCCATAGGCGAGTTATGCTGTAGAAAGAGAGAACGGATGAGGCTGCAGGCTAATTCCACCCCCATCCCACTAGCCCTGGCCTGAGGAAGTCTCTGTCTACAGAGATGATTCAGGCTATTTCACTTCCATGCTTGTCTAATAATACTGTAGTACCTGAGTGCTTCACAGACATCCATGAATGTATCTTTAAACTTTCCTGGGAGGGCAAAGAGTATTATTATTCCCATTTTACAGATGGGAGAAACTGCCAAAATGACATGTCTGATCCCAGAGTCAAGATTATAGTCCAGGACTTGAGGTGGCTGCACATAAGGTGTGACCAGACAGCAAGTGTGAAAAATGGGGACAGGGGAGTGGGAAGTAATAGACACCTATAGAAGAAAAAAGCCCTGAATATCAGGATTGTCCCTATAAAATCAGGACATCTGGTCACCCTAGCTGCACAATGGAAATTATTCTCTGAGAAATTTAGAACGAAGCTTGTAGGCTGAAAAATGTTGGTTTTCCTGTGGGAAGTTCAGAACCAATTCAAAAAAATCTGTGTTTTGTTTCGACTTAAAATATTGTTTTGTTTCAGTTGTTCGGTTTCAAGAACTTCTGAGTTATAGCTGAGATGGAAAAAGTTGTGCCATTCATGGGCATTTCCACTCACTCCTGGAGTTTCCAGCCAGCCTCCTTGCCCTTCCATTTCATTCTGCATGCTTCCTCGCTCCCTGTGGCATGTTCTCTCTCCTCCCCAAGCTCTCATCTTGCTCACTGTCTCTCCCATCTCTGCTGTCCTGCCCTACCATTCCTTCTCTCGCCTGATCTCTCTCTCTTCCAACCCAGGCTCTTTCCTTGTCTTCATTTCTCCATTGTTCCATCCTCTCTGGTGTTCCCAAGCAAATAATGCTCATTCACTCACGTTTTGCCTCAGGCCACACCCATCAAGACCTCCATATCTATCGTATAGGCACTGCTGACCCCTGATTCTCTCACTCTCTCCCACACTCAAGTCATCCTGTTCCCCCCACAGCACAGGGTAACTATGCTAGCCCCACCCTTCTCCCTGTGAAAATGGTATTGACTGCACTGGACTCTCTCCCTTCTCATACATCTCCTACGTGAGTTTTCCTACTGGCTTCTGGGCAGTTCCCCTCTTCCCCTTCAAGGCGCCTCTTTCTTCCCTGAAAGGGATGGGGGAGGATGGGTCTGGCAGGCGCTGTCCTGTGGAGCATGGGCAAGAATGCAGTTTAGTGAGACAGGAAGGCCGAACCAGCTCCTGTGTGGGACACACTACGCAGTAAGGTACAGTTTAGAGCTCTGTTCAGTGCTGGATCCCCATTACTAGACGTTTCCATTACTCCTTCTAGAGTTCCCTGATCCAAACAACCCTCTACCACCCATTCCTACTCCCCACCCCAGCAAGAGAAACGCTGTGTGGGACATGGCTATGTTTTCCAAAGCATCTAAGTAGTTTAGGATCCTAAGTCCAATTTTTAAAAGTATCCTAGGAGCCATGGCTATTAGGACTTAGAAGTCTGATGAAGTGAGCTGTAGCTCACGAAAGCTCATGCTCAAATAAATTGGTTAGTCTCTAAGGTGCCACAAGTACTCCTTTTCTTTTTAAGTACTCTAGGTGCCTAAGTGCCTAAATCACATTTGAAAATTGAACTTAGGCTCCTAAGTCACTCGGGCACTTTTGAGAATTTTATCCACTATCTAGTAAGGAGCAGGAGTCACAGAATTACTGGGACATTTCAAGATTGCTATCTACCCACCTGAGAAGGTTTCTAGCATGGCATGATCTTCCTATCTGCGAGGACAATTCCATCTTCCCCTTGCACCCTACGTATAAAATCATTTAAAGTTGTCAAAAAAAAATTTTAAAAAGGTAAAATCTACCTACTTACAAAATCTATTTTCCCTCCCAAAGAATTCTTGAAATCTGTAAAGAGCTTTTTTGGATTTGACATTCCAACAAATCTAACAATATACATCTAACCTAGCTCAACATCTCATTTGAGAATATTTGAAGTAATGTTTTTTCCTCACTGTATAATATGAGCGATAGTTTCAATGTTGTTGTGCAGAACATCTTGCCTTGGCATAGTCTGCACATGCTCCAAAACAGACTAAAAGTTGTCTCACATGTGATACCTTCCGTTGTGTTGCTGCCAGATACGCCACTAATGGCATGTGTCGATTTTTTCTTCTTGCTTGTGAGAGGTGAGAACAGGTTAATTCTGGCATTTCTTTACAGGATATAAAATTGAAATTAACATAAGCGATGGTCACATAAACACCACCCTATACTGGAAACCTACTGACCGCTATACTTACCTACATGCCTCCAGCTTCTATCCAGGACACACCACACGAGCCATTGTCTACAGCCAAGCTCTAAGATACAGCCGCATTTGCTCCAATCCCTCAGACAGAGACAAACACCTACAAGATCCCTATCAAGCGTTCTTACAACTACAATACCCACCTGCTGAAGTGAAGAAACAGATTGACAGAGCCAGAAGAGTATCCAGAAGTCACCTACTACAGGACACACCCAACAAAGAAAATAACAGAACGCCACTAGCCGTCACCGTCAGCTCCCAACTAAAACCTCTCCAGCGCATCATCAAAGATCTACAACCTATCCTGAAAAATGATCCCTCACTCTCACAGATCTTGGGAGACAGACCAGTCCTTGCTTAGAGACAGCCCCCAACCTGAAGCAAATACTCATCAACAACCACAACAACAAAAAACACTAACCCAGGAACCTATCCTTGCAACAAAGCCCGATGCGAATTCTGTCCACATATTTATTCAAGTGACACCATCATAGGACCTAACCACATTAGCCACACCATCAGGGGCTCGTTCACTTGCACATCTACCTATGTGATATATACCATCATGTGCCAGCAATGCCCCTCTGCCATGTACATTGGCCAAACGGGATAGTCCCTATGCAAAAGAATAAATGGACACAAACCTGACATCAGGAATCATAACATTCAAAAGCGGGTAGGAGAACACGTCAACCTCTCTGGCCACTCAGTAACAGACTTAAAGGTGGCAATTTTGCAACAGAAAAGCTTCAAAAACAGACTCCAATGAGAAACTGCTGAGCTTGAATTAATATGCAAACTAGATACCATTAACTTGGGTTTGAAGAGAGACTGGGAGTGGCTGGGTCATTACACATATTGAATCTATTTTCCCATGTTAAGAATCCTCACACCCTCTTGTCAACTGTCTAAATGGGCCAGCTTGATTATCACTACAAAAGTTTTTTTTCTCCTGCTGATAATAGTTCATCTTAATTAATTAGCCTCTTACTCCACCTTTTCATGTTGTCTATCTTCTTACTATTTGTTCCATTCTATGCATCCGATGAAGTGATCTGTAGCCCATGAAAGCTTATGCTCTAATAAATGTGTTAGTCCCTAAGGTGCCACAAGTCCTCCGGTTCTTTTTTCAAGATGCAGTCGTCTCTACCTGCAGAGGCCACCTGCGCTGCTAATTCTTCAAAGTCCTCTTTCCAACAACTTTCCTGTCTTTTATTAAACATTTGTCACTCTCAAGCATATCTCTCAACCTGCCATGGCCCGAATGCTGGATGCGATATGTGACAAAGCCTCAGTGAGAGAGAGAGAAGTTATTTGTACAGGGAATTTAAGATGCGGTGGGATTCATTCCTTTAGCATGAACAGCCCTCTGGGTAGCTCAAATGAAGGCCATTTGAGAGAGAGACTTTCAGGAGCCATGGAACATGAAGTCAATAGAGTTTTGTATGCCTAAGAATACCATGATCAGACCTTTTGTTCCTTATTTTGTCTTCATCCAGAAACACGATAGTTTGAGATATTTTAGGATTTAGTCAGTGCTGACCTATACCATATAAAACACAATGAGGTCCAATTCTGCACTGTTTCATGCCCCATGCAACTCCACTGCCTTCAGTAGAGCTGCATGGGGTGAGTGTTACACTGATTTGGCCAATAGTTTTAAATAGGCAGATTATTTTTCTTGTTTTACTGTTTACATCTGAATAGCCTCTTGATTCTGGTACCGTATCTTCTTTACCTGGTGGATATTTTTGAGGCCTACTCTGCTTGCTGTTCTAGTTTTTCTCTCCTTAGGTTAGTAGTTCTTCATTTAATTCCTGCAAAATCAATTCCAGTATCGTATACAGGGCTGCATTATCTTGTTTATACTGAAGGCACGTTACCTTTTGGTTTAATTTCTGAAGTACCTTAGATTAATTGCCAATGAATAAATGCATACATCTATGCATGCGCAAGTAACCCTCCGCATTTTTCTTGTCAGGCTTTTTTAATCTCATTCTTCAAGCTACAAGTAACTCTGTCGTGCAGCTGACTTTCAATCTTCCTTGTTGTCATTTGCTTTTTCATTTTCTCCCATATCTTGAGTTTTTGTTTTCAAAACTTCCTCCTTATTACCAAGTCAGGCAAAAATCAAACCATGTGCTTATTTCTTTCTGTATCTTGTATCAGTTGACTGTGGATCACTTCAAAGGTACAAGATCTACAGAGACCATGTTAAGCAACAATTTGCTTTCACTCAAACTCCTGCATAAAATGTTTTTTACATATCCCCCTGAGAGTAGAGAAGGCAGTAAACATGAACAACTGGATTCCAGTACAGATTACTCATGTTGATTAATACCTTATTGAAATCAGTAGGACCACGCATGGAGTAAACCAAAGCGAGGATACCCGAATCTGGCCATAAGGCAAAATTGTCCTCTCCATGGATCAGACCCTCCGTTAGTGTAAAGCAGTGTAGGTTCCCTGACTTAAATGGGGTTTGTTGAAGAGCTCACCCTGTAGCTACATTGAGTAATCCTTCTATTGCATCTTTGGCTCTCAAAACCCTGGTCCCATTGACATTAATGTGATTGTAATATGATGCTTTTTGGAAGTGAGTTCTACAATCGCCAGCCAGCTACCAAGCAACCTCTGCCCCTGCGCGCTCAGAAATCTCAGCCTTGTTAACTGTTGTCCTGCTGGCAGCTGTCGTGGGAGGTCATGTTCATGTAGAAGGAAGCAGTTCCTGGACGAATCCTGTAGCGGGCTCAGAGTATTGGATTTTCATTCTATAGTCCCTGGGGGCGGGGAGCCACCAGAGTCTGTGGAGCAGGGGGGTCATGAGCCGTTAGTAGCATGTATTGCGGAGCTGCTGCATTCTGAATCAGCTGCACCTTTTCCAGGGTTTGTTTCTTCTTTGCTAGTCATAGTGAATTGCACTAATCAAGCTAGAGTTCAGGAATCCATAGCTCAAATCACAGGCTAAATCAGTCTGCTACAGTAGGTCTGCTATGCCATAGATGGAGGAGGCCATTTTTAGCAGCTGAAAAAATTTATCTAAAGGCTGCAGACCATCTCGATTATAGAACAGTAGATGCTCTTGATGGAATATGATGTTATGGGTGTGACAAGTTCTTTGTTGCTTTTTGAACTGCCGCGGCACACGCTGAAGAGAGGCACATCAAGCTACAGGCTAGATCTTTCTCCTGAGTGGTTACCAGTAATTGAGGACCCAGCAAGGTGTATCCATAGTTCATGTGATTCCTTTCAATGTCCATTACCTGGCATTTGTGAACTCTGCATTCCATAAGCCATCGAGCAGCCTGCTTAGCCTACATTCATATGCTCCTTGACTGCTTGAGACAGTGCAAGATAGTCATTTCTTGCACGACCCATGGCATGCAGTGCTGCTGCTTTCAAGTCATGCTACTGAGCAGCAATCCATGTGGTTGTACAACTGTGCGTATCCACTCAGATAGCACCCATGCTCTTCATGACCAAGTCACGCTGGCTCACCTCTGTATTCTCCACCTCCTTCAGAGCTGCCACACTTGTCCTGGGGCTTGATCTAAAGCCAGCTGAAGTCAATGGGAGTCTTTCCATTGATCCGAGGCCCACTGAAGTCAGGGCCTAAATGAAGAAAACACATTTTGTTGTTAATAAAAATACTACTACCCTTTATTATTCTCATATTTTACTCTTCCCACAGTGGAACACAACTTTTTCAATACCTTATTTTTACTATTATTAATCTCACAGAGACAAAAATAATGAAATTTTACATTTTTCCATTAGGCTAGCTTCAATAATAAGAAAAAAAAAATCCAACTCCACCCCATTCCCCTAGTACACAGCATTATTTACTGCCGTTTTCATCACCCTACTATATTCAAAACACTGTTGCAATTTTTAATAATTCCTGCAGACCACTAAGTGACAAATAGGCCGGCATGCATATTTTACAAATTTCTGAAGAAAAAGTGCAGATGAGTATTTTTAATTTCCATGGCACATAGAATAAAAAGTGTTGTTATGGGTGTTCGAAAATTTTCTATACTACTGATTTCCCTAATAAAAAGCCCCTATTTATTTAGTTATTTATTTATTTTTACTACAGCCGTCTCTACTTCAGAAGCGATATGGATGTTCGTGCAGTGACCCCCTCCAAGCGGTGTTCAGAATTCATAATTTCATAATTAAAAAAATTTGAAAATTTTACTTTCCCATAAGACTTAGCTCCATAATAACCTAGCTAAATTGTTACCTTTGAATACAGTGATCATTACCGAAGAGGAATTTCTTTATTCTAATTGAGAATTGCTACATCTTTTCATCTGCTGACTGCTTCTTTTGCAGTGCCTAGGGCAGAGATGGAAAAAAAGCAAAAATGGATTCACCTGAGCATGTTACGTAGTGGTAATTTAGAATGACTGCATATGAAACCTGTGTCTTGGGCATTATCTCAGAGTATGCTTAATGCATGGACCTCATATTCTCAGTGTAATCAGTAAGGACCCAATGCTGCTGTCATTGAAGTCAATGACCAAAACTTCCCCTGCCTTCCTTAGGGGTAGGACTAAGCCCTACATGACCTGGTTATCAATATCCTGCCAGTGCACACACAGCAACTAACAGTAGTGACTGATATGGGGCTTACAGTGGATTCTGCTGCCCACTGGTCTGTTCCCTCAGGCTCAAAACACTTCACTTCTAGATGTCACACTGGTGGCAGCAGTTTGGATGGAAATTTGCTAGCTGGTAAAGCCTCCTTGGGGACACTGGCCCAACTGCATACCGAAAAAACCTAGTTGGTAAATGGCTGTCCACGGCAATGCGCACATGAGCTCCCAGAGTGCATCTAAGCTGAGCACTGATGCCGTTGGTGGGATTGGGCCTAGATTCAGCAAACAAGAGCTGCTTATTTTATCACAAGTTCATCAATACTCAGGACAGAAGGGACCACTATGATCCTCTGACCTCCTGTGGACCAGTCTGTAGAACTTCCCTGAAATAGCTCCAGATCGAACTAGAACCTTTCCTCAGGAAAAAACATCCAACCTTGATTGAAAGTTACCAGTGATGGTGAATCCCCCGTGACCCTTTGTAAATTGTCCCACTGATTAATTAACTTCACGCCTTGAATCTGTCACTATAAGGCATGTTTTCCAATCCTTTAATCACTCTGGTGGCTCTTCTTTGAACCCTGTCTACTTTATCAACATTCTTCTTGCATTGTGGACACCAGAACTGGACATGGTATTCCAGCATCAGTTGCACCTAGGTTTCTTGGGTCTTGTCCAGGTATACACCCATACTCCACAACAAGAGATGGAAAGATGGGAGCACCCTGCTTGCCTATCTTATCTAGGGCACTTCTGTGGTCACCATTACCATATCTGAGCGCCTCACGAGCTGTTAATGTGTTTATCCTCACAACACCCCTGTAAGGCAGTTATTATCCTGATTTTACACAGGAAGAACTGAGGCACAGAGAGACTAAGGCCCGAAAAGCTATTCCCATTGGAGTTAGGTGCCTGAATATCTTTGAGGATCTGGGCCTAAGTGACTTGCCCAAGGTTGCACAGGACACCTGTTATGGAGCAGGGACTTGAACAAGGTCTCATGAGTTCCCGTCGTGTCTGACTATGACATCACAGGAATCTCGGCCACTGCAGCAAAGCATTTCCTGTTCCCCAGAGTTGGACTGTTAACCGAGATTTAAAGAGACAGAGCACTTTGTGTGGTGCGACAACTTTTATTCAAGGAAACGGGCCACAATTTACACTGAAAAGCTATGACAGCTTGTGTATTCCGAACCCCAAGTGTTCAAAAAAATATTGGTGATATTGGCTTAAAAATCGTGAGATTTAAAAATAATAAATGGGTGGGGGGAGATCTTTTTGTTTGCCTTCCGGTGTCTGAGCTTTTCAGGTTCACATTCACATTTTCAGGCTTTTGTGTGTAACCATGAGAACGAAAAACTTTCGTTTTTATTAGGGAAAAAAAAAAAGCCTGATATTATCCCATAATCATCTGACTCCAGGAGCTTGGACCCCATATATTGTGAGACTTGCCATAAAGTCACAAGAGTTGGCCACAGCATGTGAATAGCATCACTCGAGTGCTACAATGAATCTAATCTACACGACGAAATTAGGTTGAATTTATAGAAGTCGATTTTTTAGGAAGCGATTTTATACAGTCGATTGTATATGTCCCCACTAAGTGCATTCAATCGGCGGAGTGCATCCACAGTACCGAGGCTAGCGTCAACTTTCAGAGTTTTGCACTGTGAGTAGCTATCCCACAATTTCCGCTGCCCACTGGAATTCTGGGTTGAGCTCCCAGAAACATTGTCATGGGTGGTTTTGGGTACATGTCGTCAGTCACCCGTCTCTCCATGAAAGCAACGGCAGACAATCGTTTTGCGCATTTTTTCCGTGCGGGTGCCATACCACTTTCAGCAGATGGTGCGTAGGTCTGCAAACCGTCGTCATCGAACAACTGCTTCTGCTGCCACTCTGTTCTCCTGGTGCTATGAATCCACCTCGTAGGTCCTCTATGTGACCGTCGTCATCCACCGCTTCTGCTACCACTTTGCTCTCCTGCTCTCCTGGTGGTCTCACAGTTCCTCTATATGACCGTCGTCACTTCTGCTGCAACTCTGCTCGCCTGCTCTTTTCTTGCCATACCATGGCAAGCATGCAGCCTGCTCAGCTGTTGTGTTCTGGCAGCAGAGGGTACAGTAGGTCTGCAAAACTGGTCATCCAACCACCGCTTCCCCTGCAACTCTGCTGTCCTGCAGATGCCATACCACGGCAAGCATGGAGCCTGCTCAGATCACCACAGTAGTTATGAGCTTTGTAAACACCTCATGCATTATCATGCAGTATATGCAGAACCAGAACCTGCAAAAGCAGGCAAGGAGGCGACGGCAGTGCGGTGACGAGAGTGATGAGGACAGGGACACAGACTTCTCTCAAAGCACTGGCCCTGGCAATTTGGCCATCCTGGTAGCAGTGGGGCAAGCTCATGCCTTGGAATGCCGATTCTGGGCCCGGAAAACAAGCACAGAGTGGTGGGACTGCATAGTGTTGCAGGTCTGGGATGATTCCCAGTGGCTGCAAAACTTTTGCATGCATAAGGGCACTTCCATGGAACTTTATGACTTGCTTTCCCCTGCCCTGAAGCGCAAGAATACCAAGATGAGAGCAGCCCTCACAGTTCACAAGCAAGTAACGATAGCCCTCTGGAAGCTTGCAACGCCAGATGGCTACCGGTCAGTTGGGAATCAATTTGGAGTGGGCAAATCTACTGTGGAGACTGCTGTGATCCAAGTAGCCAGCACAATCACTGACCTGCTGCTATCAAGGGTAGTGACTCCGGGAAATGTGCAGGTCATAGTGGATGGCTTTGCTGCAATGGGATTCCCTAACTGTGGTGGGGTGATAGACGGAACCCATATCCCTATCTTGGGACCAGAGCACCAAGGCAGCCAGTACATAAACCGCAAGGGGTACTTTTCAATGGTGCTGCAAGCACTGGTGGATCACAAGGGACGTTTCACCAACATCAACGTGGGATGGCCGAGAAAGGTACATGACACTCGCATCTTCAGGAACTCTGGTCTGTATGAACAGCTGCAGCAAGGGACTTACTTTCCAGACCAGAAAATAACTGTTGGGGATGTTGAAATGCCTATAGTTATCCTTGGGGACCCAGCCTACCCCTTAATGCCATGGCTCATGAAGCCATACACAGGCACCCTGGACAGTAGTCAGGAGCTGTTCAACTATAGGCTGAGCAAGTGCAGAATGGTGGTAGAATGTGCATTTGGATGTTTAAAAGCACGCTGGTGCAGTTTACTGACTCGGTTAGACCTCAGCAAAACCAATATTCCCATTGTTATTACTGCTTGCTGTGTGCGCCACAATATTGTGAGAGTAAGTGGGAGACATTTATGGCGGAGTGGGAAGTTGAGGCAAACCACCTGGCCACTGATTACACGCAGCCAGATGCCAGGGTGATTAGAAGAGCACAGCAGGGTGCACTGCACATCAGAGAAGCTTTGAAAACCAGTTTCATGACTGGCCAGGCTACGGTGTGACAGTTCTGTTTGTTTCTCGTTGATGAAAACCCGCCCCCTTGGTTCAATCTACTTCCCTGTAAGCCAACCGCCCTCTTCTCCCCCCTTCAATCACTGCTTGCAGAGGCAATAAAGTCATCGTTGTTTCAAATTCATGCATTCTTTATTAATTCATCACACAAATAGGGGGATAACTGTCAAGGTAGCCTGGGAGGGGTGGTGGAGGAGAGAAGCACTGGGTGGGGTGTGGGAGGAGGAAAGGACAAGGCCACACTGCACTTCAAAACTTATTGAATGCCAGCCTTCTGTTGCTTGGGCAGTCCTCTGGGGTGGAGTGATTGGGTGTCCGGAGGGCTCCCTCCCGACCCTGTGTTCTTGGGCATCTGAGTGAGGAAGCTATGGAACTTGGGGAGGAGGGCGGTTGATTAACAGGGGCTGCAGTGGTGGTCTGTGCCTTTCCTGCACCTCAATCATACGCCGGAGCATATCAGTGTAACCCTTCTGCCTATCAGAGTTGGCAGCAACAAGGGCTGGGTTCAGCATCTAGGGGTTCCATTCCAATAACAGAATGCAAAACCGGCTCGAGCCCCCATCCAGGGGCCTGGGACAAATATACCACCACCCCGGGCGCCTCTAAGAGGCAATACTTCCCCTCTCGCAAGCACAGGGTCTGAGTGTAGCAAAAGCCTTTTAATAACAGAGAGAAACAATGTGGCATTATGTTGGGGAAACACCACCAACAGGATTCATAACACAACCCATGAGCAAAAGCCCACCCCAAGTAAACTGGGCCGTGTCCTTTCCCTTTGGTTCTTGAGTCCAGCAACCCAAAAGTCCAACAACCCAAAAGTCTCTGACCCTGGTCAGTGCAGCCCCAGAATTCAAAAGTTTATCTGCAGAGTTTTACCTCCCAGCCTGGGTGGAAATGGGGGGGTTAAGGGGCACCTTACGTGTTCCAAAGCTGACTGCCCCACCTCTCCATGGGGCTCCACTCCGCTCTGCTCCACCAGCTGCCCCACAAACTGCTCTGCTCCGCCAGCCGCTCCGCAATATATCTTCAGCCCCCTGCTACTTAACACAGCACTCAGTGATTTCAGCTCTTAGTAATTTTAGCTCTTTAATGATTTCAGCTTGTAGTAGGGGAGCCTCAGTGCTGGTGCACCATTGGCCCAAACTGAATTCAGCTCAACAACCTGTAACTAGACTCCTACCAGACTCAAAATTAGCTCTGATATTGAACAGTGGAGAGAGGAAGCAGTGCAATTGGCATTTAGGGCCCTCACCAAAAGAGCCCATATTAATACCTATCCCCAACTCAATGGGTTTTGGAACCCATGACCCTTGCCTAGCGAGTGCTACTTAGTTGATGGTGAGTCCCTCCATCATAACACAAGGCCAAGTACAGTTCCACTCTCCTTGATTCACATAATCAGGATAATAACAGTTTATTCTTTCTGACCCAATAACAAAGAAACTGGGGCTCCTACAGCAGCCAGAGTGACCATCTAGGCGGGTGGGTGTGCCTATGCAAATAAGATCACCCCCTGAAGTTCTTTTCCACAACTCGCCACCAGATATCAGGGTAAAGGTCATCCTGACCCTGCTTACATCAGTTTGATCCTCCAGTAGCCTCACTATTGCCTCCTGCCTCCTCTCACCATGCTGCCACCACTTCTCCTGTTGCTTCAGCCATCTATCCTCTCATGTGTCCCTCCTGCCCTCACGTTCATTGTGTGCTTTCCTGGACTCCTCCATAGTTTGCTGCCATGCATTCTGCTGGGCTCTTTCAGTGCGGAGGACTGCATGAGCTCAGAGAACATTTCATCGTTTTTTTCGCCTTCTTATCTGCGCTAGCCTCTGTGACGGAGATGACAGGGGGAGCATTGAAACATTTGCAGCTATGGGAGGAAAAAAAGGGAGATTAAAATTGAAAAAGACACATTGGCCATTTAAAAGGAGGGGTCTGTGGTTTTCGGGTTAACATGCAGCACAAACCCAACTAACCCCTCCCACACACACACACACACACACAATTCTCTGGGATAATCGCTTCACCGCTCCCTGCACCGCATGGCTAACAGTGGGGATGATTTCTTTTCAGCCACAGGCAAACAGCCCAGCAGGAATGGCCACCTCTGAATGTCCCCTTAATAAAATTCCCCTATTTCAACCAGGTGACTATGAATGATATCACTCTCCTGAGGAGAACACAGAGAGATAAAGAAGGGATGTTGCTTGAATGCCAGCAAACACCGGGACCACATGCTGCCATGCTTTCTTATGCAATGATTCCAGACTCTGTGCTACTGGCCTGCCGTGGTAAAGTGTCCTACCATGGAGGACGCAATAAGGCTGCCCTCCCCAGAAACCTTTTGCAAAGGCTTTGGGAATACCTCCAGGAGAGCTTCATTGAGATGTCCCTGGAGGATTTCCGCTCCATCCCCAGACACGTTAACAGACTTTTCCAGTAGTTGTACTGGCTGCGAATGCATCCCAGGTCTTCAGAGCAAATTAATCATTAAACACACTTGCTTTTAAACCGTGTATTATATTTACAAAGGTACACTCACCAGAGGTGCCTTCTCTGCCTTCAAGGTCTGGGAGCCCGGGTTGGGAGGGTATTGGCTCCAGGGTGATAAACAATTCCTGGCTGTCGGGGAGAACGGTTTCTCCGCTTGCCTGGTGTGCGCTATCTTCGACCTCTCCCTCCTCATCATCTTCCTCGTCCCCCAAATCCTCATCCCTGTTGCGTGAGACTCCCTTTCCGGAGTCCACGTCCAGGTGTGGGGTAGTGGTAGGGGCACCCCCTAGAATTGCAGCTCATCATAGAAGCGGCATGTCTGAGGCTCTGACCCCGAGCGGGCATTTGCCTCTGTGGTTTTTTGGTAGGCTTGCCTGAGCTCCTTAAGTTTCACATGGCACTGCTGCGGGTCCCTGCTATAGCCTTTGTCCTTCATGCCCTTGGAGATTTTTGCAAATATTTCGGCATTTTGTCTTTTGGAACGGAGTTCTGATATCATGGATTCATCTCTCCATACAGCGATCAGATCCAGTACCACCCATTGGGTCCATGCTGGAGCTCTTTTGCGATTCTGGGACTCCATGGTCACCACTGCTGATGAGCTCTGCACGGTCACCTGTGCTGATCAGCTTGCCACGGTGGACAAACAGGAAATGAAATTCAAAAGTTTGTGGGGCTTTTCCTGTCTACCTGGCTAGTGCATCTGAGTTGAGAGTGCTGTCCCGAGCGGTCACAATGGAGCACTCTGGCATAGCTCCCAGAGGACAATACCGTCGAATTGCGTCCACACTACCCCAAATTGGACCCGACGATGTCGATTTCAGCACTAATCTCCTCGTCGGGGAGGAGTACAGAAATCAATTTTAAGAGCCCATTAAGTGGACAAAAATGGCTTCGCCGTGTGGACGGGTGCAGGGTTAAATCTATCCAACGCTGCTAAATTCGACCTCAACTTGTAGTGTAGACCAGAGTGAGTATGCATTGGACAAGTATGCCTGTGTCATGTCTGCATAGACACTTACTGTGTGGGTGCTCTGGGATTCGAGCACCCACTGAAAAAAATAGGGGGGTACTCAGATGGCACACAGTGAGCCCGGAAGGCAGCAAGCACCCACCAGCAAAACCAAGCCAGCATCTGTGCATGTCAGTACCATTAGCACTCCCAGCAGGAATCCTTGTTACTGTCTGCACTGCTCTCTCGACAGTCACCAGGCTCGGATCCAGTGAAGTGGATGAGAACAATACCGCGTCCTACCTGTGTGCCCATATTAAGGCACGGCGATTACATCCTGCAGCACTCGTGTACGACAGGGTCTGGTTTTGTCTTCTGCTTGCCCCGGCAGGCTGTAATTTAGGTTGACATGCAATAATTTTGTCACGGAGTCCCCAGAGGACAAAGTTATTTTTAAAAATATTGAAAAATTCTGGAAAAAAAGACCAAAGTGTAATTTATGAATGTTTCACTGTTGTGAATGGTTTCCCAGATCCTTGCTGCTTCCTTTCTTCTCTGCTGCTTCTGAGTGATTTCTTACTGGAGTGTCCTGACAGAGGCAGATAAACTTGCATGGGGTGCCAGCAGCACTGACCTCAACAGTTCAAACACCAGGAGTCAGGCCCTAAAAAAAATGGCGAGATTGGTTTAAAAATAATGCGATTTTTCAAAATAATAATTTTTTGGATCCTTTTTATTTGTCTTCTGGATTTTCAACCTTTACGTTTTTCCCCCCACCAGCATGAGGTTCAGAAACTTACTTTTTTTTTTTAAACCTGTTAGCTGAAGTTTTGTGATATTTCACATGACTGCAGGAGTTGAGGCTTTAAGGAAACACTAAATATTGAATAATAATAAGGAAATCATAAGTTGACAACACTGGCATTCCCACTGAGAGTTTAAATCTGAGCTCTCGGTGGCTTGCCTTACTGACTGTTAATATATACCATAGATGATATATTGTCCTTGCATTATTTATGTTGTAGCTTTTATTCCACAGCATTTGTTGGTTTGCTTTGAAACAAAGCCCAGTAAAGGGTCTGGAAAACCTTTCTAATCAATATTTCTGGAAATCCGAGTGATGCCAATTAAGCAAGCAAAATTAAATGATCAAACTGCTAACCTAGTCCAGCTTGACAAAGTGCCCTTTTGTCTATAAAAGGGAGATTGTTAACACACTGTAATTAAAAACAGCAGGCAGAATGACACTTACTGAAAACCATCCTTTCTATCTGCTGGGCAGTGTTGTAACTAGGGGTGTCTGGAACTATAGGTGTCAGATTGTATCCTTTTCTTAAACGGGAACTGCAGAGTTTGGTTCACATGATTTCTCAGCTTTTCAGATTTGCTTAGAGATACACGGTTTGTACAGATCCTGAAATTCCAGGGATGTGATGCAAGTTACACTGGCTGTTTAGAAACCCATATCCTACAAGATCCAAGACTCCCCGTTACCTTATACAGTCTGTTGGGGGTGGCCGGGAAGTAGATGATATAACCTTCCCCTCCAACTACTCTGGCTGTGATGTTTATAGGCTAGTCCTTTAAGTCTCGATTTTTTAGGCCAAACTTCACTGCCGTAAGCCTAATTTTTCCAAAGAATTAGCCCTTGATTCTCTCTTACTTTCCACCTGGTTCAATCACTCCCACCTAAGGAAAGAGAATGCCACATGTTGTAGAATGTTACCACGTCAGAGCGTTTGCACCCCTTTTGCACTGGTGCAAATCACGATGCAAGGTGCAGGACAACAGAGACTCAGGCTCTTCATTTTCAACACATATTTTTTTCCTATCTTGTGAAGACTATATGTGATGCTAGAAATGTGTTGATATCCAACATGGTCTCTTCTGTGACCCTTGGTCTATTGAGGTCAAAGATATCTGTGGCAGTAAGATCATCCAGAGCATAAGCACTGATATCAATCAATTATATCAGCCACTCACTGCCAGCATTGACACCAGTTAGGAGCCATGTGTGTGTCGGGTCCCACTCGCAGAGACTGTGCCCCTGCCCAGCAGTAGAGTAGAATTCCCTAACATCAGCCCTCCACTGGCATAGGATCCATATTTTAGAGCAAACCAGCAGCTGATCTAAGTCACTTCAAGACAGAGAGGTCCTGACAACCAGGGAGACTTACCTGGAGCCCTGCTATGTCCCCCTCTTCCACCTGCCCTCTCCCCCTGCCCCCACATGCTTGGGCTTATTTTCTGCTAAGGCAGTGAAGTGCTGGAGGGATTTACTGTTCTATTGCCTACTTTCTGGCTTGAGATGGCCTGTAAGTAAGATTTTCAAAAAGCAACTAAGGGATTTAGGAGAACAAGTCTTACTGAAAGTCAATGGGATGTGTGCTCCTAAATCCCAGAGGCGCTTTTGAAAATGTCCCTCCACTAAGATGGGATTTAAGATGGGATTTCCATAGGCTCTCAGGATTGGCCTCACTCTGCGCCCATTGACTCTAGGGGCAGCCACTGAAGATCCCACTCTTAATGGCTTGTGTATTTTCTTGTCCTGTCATGCTCTTCCCCCGTTCAAGTGGCAAGGAGTAATTTCTCCAATGCCACATTCCCTCCTAGGTGCTTGTGTTTAGTCTGTTTCTGTTTATACCGTGCCAACGAAAACCACTGTCATTTGACGTTGGTTAGAGTTCCCATGGGTAGGACACTTGGGGCTATGGTTAGGGTTCCTATGGGTAGGACTTCCCGCCCTAGGGTTAGGGTTCCTATGGGTAGGGGACTTGGGGCTAGGGCTACGGTTCCTGTGGTTAGGGGATGTGGGGCTAGCTTTAGGGTTCCTGTGGGCAGGGGACTTGGGGCTAGGGTTAGGGTTCTTATGGGTAGGGGACTTGGGGCTAGGGCTACGTTTCCTGTGGTTAGGGGATTTGGGGCTAGGGTTAGGGTTCCTATGGGAAGGGGACTTGGGGCTAGGGTTTTCATGGATATGGCTCCCCCCCCCGGTTTATTTTTCCTATGGGTAGGGGACTTGGGGATTAGGGTTCCTAGGGGTAGGGGAGTTGGGCCTAGGGTTAGCTATGTATTCTGTACTAGTCCATGGACATGCTTGCATTGATCGAATTTGTGGTCTCCCATTTCTTGCCTCTGATCACCATTCACCAATGGCAGCTTCGCAAACAGTTTAGCAGTCAAATGTTGAAGCTTTGCAGGGCATGGTCTCTTGGCTGTCCCTCTAGTATGAATCATTGGCAGCCCTCGGAATGACTATTTCCGAAGAACTGCTCTGTGATGTTTAGTGGTGTCATTCTCCTGCCCTGTGACAGTGAGGCGGGGTGGCCTCCTTCTCGATTCGAGAGCCAGGGACCACGGCACTCCCCCTGGTGGGTGGAGCTGAACCTGCCCCGCCTCCCTCACTGGAAGTACCAGGGCAGGACAAGTGGGGTGGCAGGGAGTAGGGGGCCACGGGCCCACCCGACTCCACCACGTCCCAGCCTATGGCCACCCACACCCAGGAGTTGGCACTTGGCAGACAAACAGTGCTGCAGACACCCTTGCACTAGTGTCAGTCAGTACATCAGAAATGTCCTTTTTCAAACGTCTTCGGGGAAAGATTGTGTTGCCTTAGATTACACAGCAGGTGTGGTCATGGGTGCCTTTTATGCATATAAGATCAGCAAGTGGGTGGTTGGAAGTGGCTTTATTTTCTAGCTTATCAATGTATACTCCTTAGTATATGTATATTGTATGTTTCCCAGCATGGATCTGTAGTAGGAAATCACCGTTTTCCCTTCCGCCTCCGCACTGTGCTGTAGAGAAAGGCTGAACGTTGGTCTAGCTTAACAGGCCAGGCAAGTCTGGCTGCTAACAATGCAGCTTTAGCGGCAGTGTGGCCCAATGGGTAGGGCACTAGCGTGGGAATCTGGGGGAGCAGCGTTCTGTTCCCAGCTTGGCCACAGACTTGCTGTGCGACCTCGGGCAAGTCACTTCGTCTGCCTGTGCCCTTGTTTCCCCTGCCACCCCTTGTCTGTTTAGATTGTAAGCTCTTTGGGGCAGAAATTGTCTCTTACCATGCATTTGTGCAGCACCTGGCATAATGTGGCCTGATCTCAGTTGAGGCTTCAGCTGCTACTGTATTATAAATAATGAAATTTCAGCTCTGGGAAGAACAGGCAGTGATGCTCTGTACATGCAACAAGGATGCTACCGCTCTGAGACAGTTTTATCAACAGCTTGGAGACTAGCTACTATAACCATGTTTTCCTTCTGCAGTCCCCTGTTATGTCTTGTGTGTTGCTGCTTGCCTGACACATGTCCTGTATGTGGGAGGGTGAGGAGGAGTGTTCCACTGATGATGCTCTCAGAGGAGCCTATCATTTAATTTATAGGGTTCGCCTTGTGTATGAAGATTTAGCCATCCCCGCCGATTCATCGTGTGACTGTTTGTGTGCAGAGCACAGACATCAAACGACGGTGCTTTTCGTTGGCATGCTGTAACACAAACAGGCAAAACACCAGCGCCGAGGAGGGAAAGGTGGCATTGGGAAAACTACTCTTTGCCACTTGTACAGTGGGAAGAGCATGACAGGACAAGAAAATATACAAGCCCTTAAGAGGGGGATCTTCAATAGCACTCACTTTGGCCTAATTTGGCCATCCCTAGAGTCAATGAGAGCAGAGTGAGGCCAATCCTGAGAGTGTATGAAAATCCCATCTTAAAAACGTTGAGGGACATTTTCAAAAGCACCCCTGGGATTTAGGAGCACACGTCCCATTGACTTTCAGTGAGATTTGTGCTCCTAAATCCCTTAGGTGCTTTTGAAAATGTCCCTTTTCACTAATAGGACACCTATGCATTATAATTAATGATCCTGCTCCTCCAATCTACTATGCAGGAATAACTTTATGCTCGTGGGCTATCTTGCTGGAGTCAATGGGACTTTGCAACTGAGTAACATTTCTCAGGTGTGTGTTTGTAGGACTGGGACCTTTCGGTCCAATCCTATTCCCACGTAAGTGAACAGTAGAACTCCCACTGAGTTAAATAGGATTGGGATCAGGACTGTAGCAGTGGTGCTGTAGTGGTAATAATAATAATAATAATTAATAATAATTAATAAAAATATTTAATTATAATACTCGTCCCTCACTCTTGTCTTAGTGCTTTAGTCAGTAGATCACAAAGTGCTTTGCAAAGAAAGCCAGTATCATTATCCCTGTTGTGCAAATGGGGAAACTGAGGCATGGAGAGGTGATTTGCCCAAGGTCACCCTGCAAGTCAGTGGCAATAGACCATGCTACCTTCCCAATATTACATTGTTCTCGTAAATGGGAATTGCATTGTCCAGCGGTTAAGAAGATGCTGAAGATAGGTTTTGCTAAGGATTCCTCATAATAGCGAGCACCGCATTTCTCAGCACCATTGCCTGGCTGAGGGTATGCTTTGCCATGCTTCCCTTTTTCTCCTGCTGGGGAACAAGACCAATATCATCAGAAGTTGTTCAGAGTTCAGACTTGTCTCCTGTTGGTTTGCCTGCAGCAATGCTAGCAGGGACTTTTGAGTTTGGCTTGTTGTTTTTTTTTTAAACTGGGGTTCAGGTCTGTCCACCACTTTTCTCAAAGGGGTAGTCAATCAGCTCCAGATTTATGACCATTTACAAACACCACCAAGCTTCCAGACTGCATCTGAGGCTGAGCAGTGGAAATAGTTGATCAGGGGTTTGCTGAAAGAAATGTAAAATGCTGTCATTAATGACGGAAAATAGTGCAGTAAGATAAAGGATGGCTTCCTTCGATAGTCTAAAGAAGTGAGTAAAGAGAGATTCCACAGGAAATCAGTATGCAGAGAAAGTGATTAATTGGAATGGTTGCACTGACATTTAGAAATAATATTGTAGTGCACCAGGGAAAAGTTAGCAGCAATATTTGCAAAAGTTACTCGTTAATACAAATCACTTACATTTAGGGATGCCACCTTTCTAATGGCTGGTAACTGGACTGTCGAGGCCCCTTTCCTGCTCTGCCTCTTCCCCCACAAGTTCAAAATAACTGGACATCAGGGCTTGTCAAATGGCACCTGGACACACAAGCCCAAACCCCGACTGTTGGGGTGAAAACCGGATGGGTGGCAACCCTGCTTGCAGAGTGCCGTAAGTATATACACAGCTTCACAGTCTCCAGCCATTGGATCTGCAGTGGGGACTCCTGAACCAAAGAGGAGTCCTACTGACTTCACTGGGATTCAGATCCCCCTGCAGGATTGTAAACTGTTTGGAACGGGGAACAAATCTTCTTGAGTGACCTTGGGCATGTCACTTAGGCCTGGTCTACACTAGGAGGAGGGCGAGTTAAGTTGGTCTAAGTTACGCAACTTCAGCTGTGAAAATAGTGTAGCTGAAGCTGACGTACTTAGAGCTACGCACCACAGTGCCTTCACTGCAGTAGGTCGACTGCTGATGCTCCCCCATCGACTCCGCCTACACATCTCACTCCGGTGGAGTACCGAAGTCGACGGGAGAGCCCTCGGCAGTCGATTTATCGCGCCTTCCCTAGGCGCGACAAATCGACCACTGCTGGATTGCTCACTCTGGAGGTAAGTGTAGACATACCCTGAACCTCCCTGTGCCTCAGTCAGTTCCATTTTATACAAGGAGGATAATAGCACTGCTCTACCCCACAGGAGTGTTGTGAGGTGGGAGGATGAATACATTAGAAAAATCAGAGGTGTTCAGATCCTACAGTGATGGGGCCATATAGTGAAATCTTGTCTGATTGTCCAGAAGGGTTTTTTGTGACATTTTGCAAGACTGAACATGATTTCTGGTGATTCACGTGAAGATGTTAAAAGCCTTTTCATGAATTTTGGAAAAGCTGAAGGAAGAGGCACCCCAACTCCGCCAGCCAAAGTACATGGCCTGTTTGGTTAGGGACAGAGCTTTTGGTTGTTTTGTGAGTTTTAGTCCATCTCTGCCACACAGTGGCTTTGAGAGTGCTTTGCACGTATGTAGTGCTTTACAAGCTTTATTTAATAACGCTCCACACTCACCCTACGAACAGTTAAGGCTAAATCACCGCATTTTCAGAGATGCTGAGCAGCTGCAGTTCCCGTTGATTTTGTGGTTTCTCAATACCTCTGCAAAGCAGACTACTCTTATATATGTTCCTAAATAGTAGAGGGGCTGTGGAAAATTTTGATGAAGCTAAAGAGAGAGGGTTTTTTTGTTGAAATTTTCAATGAAAATTGTGGCATCTTCCACAAAAACAAAACAACAACAACAACAAATCCAGAAATTTTTGAGCCAAAAAATTAAATATTTTGATTCTGAAATGTTACCATGGTGCCTTCTGTGAGTTGTAGTTCAAGTGCCTCGTGCTCCCAATCACCTCTATATGTTGGGCTTCCTGTTTGGACTACAACGCCCATGATGCACTGCTTAATCTTGGCCTTAACTTAATCTTGGCCTTAACTTGTTGATGTTTTCTGATTTTTTTTGGGTTAAATTTATGAAGACCTTGATCCAGCAAAGCACTTAGGCATGTATCTACCTTCAAGCACATGAAGTCAACGAGACCACTAGCCTGTGTAAAGTGAAGCCATCACTTAAGCCCATTGTTGGATCAAAACCAGAGTGTTCAACCCAGTGTAGGGCTGAACCCTACTTTTGTCTCTTATCATGCAATCAGATTCACATAGAAGGACCCTGGCACTTGTGAAAAGATCTATCAATGGGGCATCTGTGAAATCAGTGCAAGATCTGGGTCTTTATTTGCTTCCCTTACAGGATTTTAGGACATTTGGGGGGGTCTGAAAGGAGCAGTATTATACTTTTTCTTTTCCATGTACTAGATTTTGCCAGGAACATAGGAACATAAGAACGGCCATAGTGGGTCAGACCAAAGTTCCATTTAGCCCAGTAGCCTGTCTTCCAACAGTGGCCAGTGCCAGGTGTCCCAGAGGGAATGAACAGAACAAGTAATCATCAAGTGATGCATCCCCTATCGCCCATTCCCAGCTTCTGGCAAACAGAGTCTAGGGACACCATCCCTGCCCATGCTGGCTAATAACTCTCCATGAACTTATCTAGTTCTTTTTTTGAACTCTGTTATAGTCTTGGCCTTCACAACATCCTCTGGCAAAGAGTTCCACAGGTTGATTGTGCATAGTGTGAAGAAATACTTCCTTTTATTTATTTTACAACTGCTGCCTGTTAATTTCATTTGGTGACCCCAAGTTCTTGTGTTATGAGAAGGAGTAAATAGCACTTCCTTATTTACTTTCTCTACATCAGTCATGATTTTATAGACTTCAATCATATCCTCTCCTAGACATCTCTTTTCCAAGCTGAAAAGTCCCAGTCTTATTAATCTCTCCTCATTCGGAAGCTGTTCCATACCCCTAATCATTTTTGTTGCCCTTTTCTGAACCCTTTTCAATTCCAATATATCTTTTTTGAGATGGGGCGATCACATCTGCACGCAGTATTCAAGGTGTGGGCGTATCATGGATTTATATAGAGGCAATATGATATTTTCTGTCTTATCATCTATCCCTTTCTTAATGATTCCCAACATTCTGTTCGCTTTTTTGACTGCCGCTGCACATTGAGTGGATGTTTTCAGAGAACTATCCACAATGACTCCGAGATCTCTTTCTTGAGTGGTAACAGCTAATTTAGACCCCATCATTGTACGTGAATAGTTGGGATTATGTTTTCCAATGTGCATTACTTTGCATTTATCAACATTGAATTTCATCTGCCGAGTCACCCAGTTTTGAGAGATCCTCTTGTAGCTCTTCGCAGTCTGCTGGGGACTTAACTGTCTTGAGTAGTTTTGTATCATCTGCAAATTTTGCCATCTCACTGTTTACCCCTTTTTCCAGATCGTTTATGAACAAGTTCCTTTTAGCACAGAGTGCCAATCCTTTTGACCTGCTGAGAGTTTGCAGAGCAGCGTGCATCTAGTTTAATGCTACTAGTGTTTTGATAAATGTTGTGGAATGGAAAATTAGATCTACTGAGTATTTATATGACCTTTAGCCAATTTTCTAAATACATACCAAATGGATCTGTTTGAAAGCTGCCTCCCCAGTCAGATTTACGGATGCATATTGGAAGTAATAGTGCCATATAATGATTATAAAGCATTTTATTGTTTATTACCATTACTGTACATTAATTCACTATTATCTTCTAATGCATTGGCAGTTGCAAAAACTAGTCCCCATGGCGAAAGAAATATGAGCAGGCTGAAATCTGATCTCATTTGGAGGGTAGCTATTTTTGCTAAGAAAACACTACTGCTCATCTTCATATAAGGGCAAATCCAGCCTCCCTTCCTGAGTGCAGAGGACCCAGATACAGCAGAACTGATGTGGGTTAATCATAGACTCACAGAATATCAGAGGGTTGGAAGAGACCTCAGGAGGTCATCTAGTCCAACCCCCTGCTCAAAGCAGGACCAATCCCCTACTAAATCATCCCAGCCAGGGCTTGTCAAGCCTGACCTTACATTTTTTTGCCCCAGATCCCTAAATGGCCCCCTTAACGATTGAACTCACAACCCTGGGTTTAGCAGGCCAATACTCAAACCACTGAGCTATCCCTCCCCCCGACTGGTTTTACCATGTGAGGGAGAGGGACCAGGAGGCAGGGGCTGTACAGGGTGTGTGCATTCCATGTTGGCTCAGACCTCTGTGCTCTTACCTGTGGTGGGTTTTGGGACAAGGCAGGACTTGCTCAGGGGCTAGCAGACTTGCAGATGCATGGATCCAGCAGCCTTTACCCACATGCTGCAGGTGTGCAGGAGCCAGAGAAGCTATTATGCATGAACAGCTGCAATGGGGAAAAAAGGGGAAGTGTGTGTGATGGGCTGGATCCCCAGGGGTGTTACCTGGTGTGCTGGGATGCCACTGAGTCAGACTATTCCACCAGCCTGCCTTTCCCAGCCAAGCACATAGGCAGTGCCCCACCCAGCTGCACAGAGAGACACAGATCCGCTCTGCGAAGGCTCAGCTTAAGGGGCTTGCCACAGCACCCAGACGCCCACCCCACTTTGGAGTACAAACCCAGAATTGTATGAAATTCACCTCTTCCCTCCACATGGAGGAGGGTATGCACAACTTCTCGCCCCCCAGTTAGAAATCACATCAACTGGGTTATATTGTAAACCAGAAATAAATGTATTAACTATACCAGGGGTATTTTAAATAGTTAAGGAGGTAGCAGATAGAACAAGGCAGATTACTAAGAAAATAAAACAGAGCACGCAATCTAAGATTAATACACTAAAGAAATGGGTTACATACATCTCACCCTAAATGTGGTTCTAATAATCTTCTTCATAGGCCAGACGCCCTTCCAGCCTGGGTCCAGTTCTTTCCCCCAGTTCAGTCTTAGTTGTTTCCAGCAGTCACCTTGGATGGGGTAGCAGGGAGAACTGAAGACCAGGATTACCTCACTCCCCACCCTTTAAATAGGATTTGCATAAGGCATAAGACCCCTCCCCCCAGCTTCTCGTGGCAAAGTACAGAATTCAAGATGGGTTCCACTATCAGGTGCCATGGTCGCATGCCTCTGTAGTGCCCCTGTAGCCATTCTTCTCAGGCTGACCCACACGTTCACAGGAAGACTGAGCTCTTTTACAGTCCATTGTCCTTGTTGATGAGCCATCCACCCTGTCTGGCTTTTCCGTTGTTGTGTCTGAAGTGGTAGCAGGGGGCGTCACCCAAAGTAACATAGTTGAAACACAGATACACAGTCAATATTCCTAACTTCAGATCCAGAAATGATACAGGCATACAAATAGGATAATCACATTCAGTAAATCATTACCTTTCCAATGATATCTCACATGAGCCCTCTTGTGTAAAGCATATCTCAGTTATGTCATATTCATATCATAAGCATATTTTCATAAAGAATATGGAATGACACGTCACAGCGCGGTCCAGTGGTTAGGGCACTGTCTTAGGATGTGAGAGAGCGATGTTGAAATCCCTGCTCTGCCACACACTTTCTGTGTGACATCAGGCAAAGTCATTTAGCCTCTCTGTACCTCAGTTTCCTACCTGTAACACAGGGATAATAATGCTTTGCTCCCTCACAAGGGTACTGTGAGGATAAATGCATTGCAAATTGTGAAATGCTTTGAGATCCACTAAGGAAATAGGCCTTATTAAGGAAGATTCCTTTCACAAGGAAGCAACAGCTTAAGTTGCGCATCAGAATAAGTTGCCAGATTTTCAGAGGCGCCTCAGTACCTGGGGTGCTGCTTTGAACTTTTTTTGAAAATCTGGCCACGAAAGTCACAATGGGAGCTGCAGGGTGCTGCAATCTTTTGGAAACCCAGCTGTGACGGTGAGCTCTTTAAAAATGAGATGCTTGTGGCCTGAACCAGTGCCCATTGAGATAAAGGGAAATAACTGCCCGTGATGTCAATGGGCTTTGGATCATGCCTGTAGGGCCCACTCCTGCAGGACTTACTCAGATTGGCGAGCATATACACCTGGGCATAGTTCTGTTCATGTCAACGTTGACCATGGGAGTGATGTGGTGAGGTTTGCTCAGCCACTGCATGCACCACACCCAGTTAATTGGTGTGCTGTGCATCCCACACTTTTATGGACCAGGAATTCACCCGATATTTGTGCCTAGACCAAATGCAGCTGTAGTTTGGATTCCTAACTGTGTGTTAATGAGCGTAATCCTGAATTCCTCCTTCTGAAATCAGGAGTGCAGTTTTTTCAAATGCATCCAGGCATACAGTGGCTACCAGATAAGATTTCTCATGGACAGCTGATGATAACATTTTATTGAACTGGTGCATGGATTAAACCCTCTCAGCCATGACAATTAAATAGGAAAACATGTGCATGCCATTTCCAGGGATAATATTTAATCAGAAATAGACAAAAACATGAGTCATCAGCTCACAAACAACCTCAGTCTTGATATAAATTCAATTGAACTCATTCCAGCAAAAACAAACAAATAAATAAATAAAAAAATCGCTTTTTGCACCCACGTGGCAACAGCAAATGAACCTGGGTTACTTCCAACAAAAGCTCTGGGTTTCTAAAATGTGATGGGGTTGGCTTGTTTTGAATGCCCGTGGCACTCTTTATCGGAGCTGAGTGAGGAAAATCATTTCCTCACTGGCTGGCAAATTAGCAGCCCTGGGCCAGACTCCCAGCTCTGGGTGCAAGTGAGGGGTTGTGAATGTGGCATCAAACTAGTAGAACTTGCTGGGGCTACTGTTTGCAGAGCTAGTTCCCAGGCACATGCTGGAGTAGCTGGTGGCCCTGCTGTAATTTACTGCAGCAACCAAACAGGAATGATTTGGGGGAAGTTCTATGGTCTGGGTTATGAGGGAGGTCAAACTAGATGATCAGAGTGGTCCATTCTGGCCATCAAATCTATGAATCTAATCATTAATTCTTGCCTGAAGTACAATAGCTGTGGCTGAACTGGAGCAGATCTTTTAGAAAAACATCGGATCTTGATTTAAAAATTGCCAGTGATGGAAAGTCCACTAAAACGCATGCTAAGCTGTTCCTGTGGCTAGTTACCCTCACTTTTCAATAGGTGCACCTTATTTCTAGTCTGAATTTGTCTAGCTTCAAATTTCAGCCTTTGGATCTTGTGATACCTTTGTCTGCTAGATTCAAGACACTTCTATTATAAAACTTGTTCCCCAAGTAAGTACTTATAGACTGTGATCAAGTCACCCCTTAAACCTTCTCTTTGATAAGATCAAGCTCCTTGACTCTTTCACTGTAAGGTATGTTTGCCAATCTTTTAATCATTCTTGTGGCTCTTCTCTGAACCCTCTCCAATTTATCCACATCCTTCTTGAAATGTGGACCCCAGAATCTGGACACAGTATTCCAGTCAGTATACAGAGGTAATATAACTTCGTTACTCCTATTTGAGATTCCCCTATTTATGCATCCAAGGATCGCATTAGCCCTTTTGGCCACACTGTCGCTCTGGGAGCTCATGTTCAACTAATTATCCACTATGACCCCCAACTCCTTTTCAGAGTCACTGCTTCTCAAGATAGAGTCCCCCAGGCATGGCCTATATTCTTTGTTCTTAGATGTAGGATGTTATGGTGTATGACTGTCATATTGAAACATGTATTGGTTGCTTATGTCCAGCTTACCAAGTGATCCAGATAGTTTTGGGCCAGTGTCTGTCCTCTTCCTTATTTACTGTGCCCCCAGTTTCAAACTTTATCAGTTATGATTTTTGTTTTCTTCCAGGTCTTTGACAAAAAAATAAGTGTTGGGACAAGAACAAATCCCTGTAGAGCCCCACGAAAAACACATCCTCTCAGTGATAACTCCCCATTAACAATTACATTTGGAGACCCATCAGTCAGTTTTAATCCATTCAATAAGTACCATGTTGATTTTGTATTTTTCTTATTTCTTGATCAAAATGTTATGTGGTGCCAAGGCATGCCCCTTAACAGAAGTCTAAGTACATTACATCCACACTAGTGTCTTTATCAACCAAATTTATAATATAATTATAATCCAAATATGATTTTGACAAGATCTATTTTCTATAGATCACTATTGAGTGGCATGCATTATATTACCCTCCTTTAATTCTTTATTAATCTGAGTCCTGAATTAGCATTCTTTTATTTTGCCTGGGATTGATGTCAAACTGAATGGCCTATAATTAGCGGGGTCATCCCGTTTATTCTTTTAAACATTGGCACAACATGAGCTTTCTTCCAGTCCCCTGGAATTTTCCCCAATGTTCCAAGTCAGCACTAATGGTCCAGAGAGCTCCTTCGCCAGCTCTCTTAGAACTCTTTGATGCAGTTATCCAGACCTTCTGATTTTGAAAATAGTTATCTTTCGTAACTGAACCAGTCTGAGAACCGAGAAACACTAGTTCCACTTTCATAAAAAGTGAACGCAGAGGATGACTGCAGGAGGTGCCTGTGCCTATCAGTTAATGAGAGTAAAATAAACAACTCTCCTAAAACGAGGACAAGAAAATGAATGTATGTTTTCACAGAGACTCCATATATGTCAATAAAAAAGCTTTAGACATGTACTACAGATTGCACGAGAAAATGCTCAGTCATCATGTTATACAAGCAATAACATGAGAGATGATTTATGAACAAATAACTAATATGTTTACAGTCAATACAGAATTTCCATCCATGACACTAGGTATAATATTTACAGAACACCAGTGCTGACATGTTGTTTATAAAGTTCGACAGTATTCTACCTAGCAAGTCATGCATTTTTTTAAAGGTATAGTAGTGAAATCTGGGGCAGATTAATTTGGTGAATGTAATCTTGAATCAAAGACGATGGGAAGATGAAGCATTCCTCCAGGAGATAAAACTCTTTCCATGTTGATTAATATCACGGCTAATGATTGTGCCCATCAGCTTCAGTAATGCAGGGAAACTCCTCTGATTTCCTGATGGCAGATAAAAGGAGCTTTGTTCAAAGGCTGACAGTACTGAACTCAAACCTCTTTGCTTTTGGACTCTGAGCACTGTGAGGAAATGTTGAGCAAAATCAGTATCTAGCCAGAAGTACGTGGAGAAGTTTCCTGTCGTTCCAAGTTCAGCTGTGACACTCAGCTGGTGTCAATCAGTGTAGCTCCAATGGAGTTATGCTGATTTACAGCAGCTGAGAATCTGGCCTTTTTCAGTCGTACATTTACATGAGTTATCGGTCAATGTTAAATCATAAGGCTAGTCAAAATTCTATGTGGCTTCAAAAAAAAAAACACGTGGGGAAAAAAACAAATGTGTGTGTTTAGATAACAGGAAAAAAATTTAAGAACTCCAACTAGATTTGCAAAATCAAAAGTAATTTGCAAAATCTCATAAACGTGATTCTTCTGTTGCTGTTTTCTTTATAACAATGACAGTGACAATGAAGATGGAGGGAGGAGCATTTCCAATCTTTGCTTTTACTATCTCACACACAATGGTGAGTTACTGATAGACATGAGCCTGGATTGCATGGATTAAGAAAACTTTCTCTTGAACAGATCATAGAATATCAGGGTTGGAAGGGACCTCAGGAGGTCATCTAGTCTAATCCCCTGCTCAAAGCAGGATCAATCTCCAATTTTTGCCCCAGATCCCTAAATGGCCCCCCTCAAGGATTGAACTCACAACCCTGGGTTTAGCAGGCCCATACTCAAACCACTGAGCTATCCCTCCCCCCGATGGTTAGCTTCAGAATTACCTACTGTTGTATTTTAAATCATTGTCTGCCACAGTGTTGGATGGCAGTCAATATTTTCCAGTTTAATAATTGTTTGATAATGAGAGAGCTGGTCCTGAGAAAGAAAGGGTGTTTTTATGGTTAAGGCACTTAACTAAGGGCTTGTCGACACTTACTGGGGATCAACGAGCGGCAATTGATGCATTGGTGGTCGATTTAGTTGGTCTAGTGAAGGGCTGCTAAATCGACCTCAGATCTCTCTCCAGTTAACTCCTGTACTCCATCGAATTGAGAAGGGTAGGGGGAGTCGACGGGAAAGCATCTCCACTTGACATTGCATAGTGTGGACCCCCTGGTAAGTAGATCTAAGCGACATCGATTTGAGTAACGCTATTCACGTAATTCAAATTGTGTAGCTTAGATCAAATTTCCCCTGTAGTGTAGACAAGGAATAAGACTGAGAAGGTATTGGTTGTATTTCATGTTCTGCCACAGACTTCTTGGGCAAACTATTTATTCTTTCTGGACCTCAGTTCCCCATCTGTAAAATGGGATAATACAATTTCCTTTGGCTATGTTGTCTATTTAGGTGGTAAGCTCTTCAGGCCATAGACTGTCTTTTACTATGTGTCTGTACAACACCTTGCACAATGGAGCTCCCGTCCCAGTGGAGGCCTTGAGATGCTGCTGTAATGTAAATAATAACTCTAGTAGTGGGAAAAGCAGGGCAAGCCTTATTCTTTTCTCTCTCCTCTGCCGTCATGCACCATTATTGATAGATCTTCTGAAAGCCATTCAAGCTGAATAATGCTGCTGGTGGATCCGTCATCCAGTCAGTAGTATACTGCTTCCTTGGTGTTGTTAACGAACCTATCACTGCTTCATTGCAGTGACAAGGTAGTGTCAGTGAATGGTCAGGGTGAGAGAATCCTCCTCATGCCGGAGCTGGTTCTGTGTTGTCTCTCTCCAGCTCATCACAGAAGCTTTTGACCTGCCATCCTTCTCAAGGTGGATGGCCACTAGTGACATCATCCACCTCCTTGACCCTTCCCCTTTCACTCTTAGAAGTCCTAGGGAGTCTCCCTGGGAGACTGCATTATCCTGAATCATTTAGTTGCCATTTAAAGGCTAGGATGAGGTGAAATGCTGAGGAAACCAGGTTACACTCCCGTTCAATGGGCTCTTATTAGCATTCGATTCACCATGGCATTACTCTGGGTTGATGAGGTCAATGGGTTTACACTGGTGTAAAACTGGAGTCAGGCAGTGGAGAATCAGGCCCTCTCTATTTGGCAAGTAAACTTACATGATCTGCTGTAGCCCAACTAAAATTTTACTGGAGGCAACTGGAATATTATGATGGCAGCTGGTGTGGGAAAACTGGCTTTGAAATCACGTTTCCTGTTGAGAGAAAACAATACATTATTTTCTCCTGTGATATTAGCAGAAGTTTATGAGTCTGAAATTATTCTCTTTCAAGGAAAAGGGGGAAAAAAAAAAGAAAAATAATCAGTAAGAAAGACACAGACTCCAGACGCAGGGGCTAGATTGTGTGGTTAAGGGGCTAAAGTGGGATTCAGGAGATCTCAGTTCAGTTTTCAGCTCACCAAAGACTTGTTATATCACCTTGGGCCTCAGTTACCCGTTTATAAAATAATTAGTAATGAGACCTTCAGTAGTAATTCCTTTACCTACTGAAGTCCTCATTAAATGCCCATTGGAGTCAATGGGAATCTTTCCATGGATCTCAATTAGCACTGGATCAGCACCTGAGGCTGAAAACTGTGAAAGAAACAATTTTGTATTTATTTGTACCGCCCCTAGTACAATGGGGCCCTGATCTCAGTTGGGGCCTCTGAGTACTACCATAACACAAATAATTAGGAATAAAAAGAATAAACTGTCAGTTTTCACACTGTTCTTTATCCAATTTTACTTTGAACTCTGGAAGAGTAAGTGGTGGTATTATTGTGGAGTAATTTGTCCCATTGTGTGCCGGGTCAGTGTGGGGTAGGGAATAAGTAACATGTTACATGCTCCCCTTTTCAGCGTGTCAGGAGTAGCCATTGTTAGACAATCCAAGCTTTGCATTAGGAAATACTAAAATGCTTTATACCAGCCTGTGCTAAATTGGCAGTGCTGCAGGCTTGACTTTACTAGAGATCGACGCTGCTGCGATCGATGCAGTGGGTGTAAGACCTGCTAAATGGACAGCAGGGCGCTCTCCAGTTGACCCTGGTACTCCAGCTCCCGGAGAAGAGTAAGGGCAGGTTTTCACTACCTGCCGGATCGGCGGGTAGTGATCGATCTATCGGGGATCGATTTATCGCTTCTCATCTAGACGTGATAAATCGATCCCCGAACACGCTTCCCGTCGACTCTGGAACTCCAGCTCATGAGAGGCGGAAACGGAGTTGAAGGGGGAGCGGCAGCGGTCGACTCGCTGCCGTCCTCACAGCCAGGTAAGTCGACCTAAGATACGCCGACTTCAGCTACTCTATTCACATAGCTGAAGTTGCGTATCTTACGTCGGCCCCCCCGCCCCACAGTGTAGACCAGGGCTAAGGGAAGTCGACCGGAGAGCGTCTCCCATCGACGCAGCGCAGTGAAGACTCCGGGGCAAGTCGACCTAAACTATGTCGGCTCCAGCTACGTTATTCATGTAACTGGAGTAGTGTAACTTAGGTCGAATTACCCCAGTGGTGAAGACAAGGCCAAAGAAACAAAAACATGTACTTGCTTGAAAAGGCCACATATGCTCCTAATAACGAGCTGTTAGGATGGTCTTTCATCCCAGCCCTAGCAGATAAAAGCTTCTCTCTCAGTGCACAAGAAGACCTGATTGGAAGCCGGGAGGCTTATTGTTGTTGTTGTTGAGTTGCTATGGTGAGGGGAAGGGAGAAAGAACTCTGAATTTTTCACAAAATTGAAATGGCTCTTCTCCTGATATTGCCTATTTTCTGATATATATACGTACTACCTGCTTTGCAAGGAAGAGGTAAGGGAATCTTCACTATAGTAGGTGATAGCCTTCGAAAGCCAGTGATCCCATTTTTTGTGACTGGCTCAGCTAGTGACATCACTCGGATAGGTTTCCAGTTTAAGCAAAGCAATCTCGGTAGGCAGGGATGAATCAGGGAGAGACTTGCAGACTCTTAGCACTTTAATGGCAAAGCAAGGGCTATATTTTTCAGGGTCCATGTGGAAGTGATCATAAGGAACTGAAGATTCTGATGTAAATGAAATGTGTGAGTTGCCACAAATGTCAATAATGGAAAGGGAGCCCTTTTGTATTTAACAACCCACGTTTTACTCTTGTTCAAACTGTTAGGATAGTACAACTGTAACACAGAGGAGAATCTGCCCTCCGACAGGGAAGTCTTAGAGAAGGAAGGTTTACCAGAAAATACCATGCTTTACAAATGAGAATGAAGTCCTCTGTTTAGTCACATGCTCTGCCTGCCAGTGGGCCCCAACCCTGACCCACAGGAGTGGGGAGGAAGGGGTGTCTGATCATGCAGATGTTTGGCAGTAGTCAGGAACCAAGTGCTGAATTAGAAGGCTCAGACGTCAGAGTCTTGCCCTCTGCTGGGCTCAGGTGGCCTGAATGTTCCTCTGCTTTGTACATCCGTGGGCCTAGTGACTCACAGTGGGAGCAGGGGATACAAGAGAAGAGAGCTTGTGGTGTTGGGCGGAGGAATGAGTAATGTGCCTCATCCCTGGTGATCTGCTGAGGCCCCTTAAACCACACTGTGGACACAGGGAAGGCAAAGTCTGGAGCCTAGGAAGGGGCACTGTACCCATGGCTGCCAGAGCTTGGGCTGAGAGTGAAAGGTCTCAACCAGGGCAGAGAGCTGATGATGTACATGCGATAGAGGGTATGTGTGAGGGACGTGGTCAGGTAAGGGGAGCCCCGTCAATCCCGGACAGAGTGGGAGGAGTGGTTCCATGGGAGAAGAGACCTGAGGCAGGCAATGTGACAGCAGAGGGGCAGGATGTAGCTAGGGGCAGCTTAAGGATGAGGAACCCTGAGAAGAAGTCTGGCCAGACAGCAGAGACCATGAGAAGAGACCCAGGTTCTCAGATACCGGTAAGAATAAAACAGAGGGCATGGGTGGGTTCGGTCTGCGAAATACAGTGCATACCAGCTTTCATATTAGCACTGTCATGGCAGAGTGTAACACTAATGGGCCGAATTCATTCCTGGCATAACTCTTATTGCTTTCAGTGGATGCGCACCCCTAACACTGGATTGTTGCAACCCATTCTCCTGCTGGTGAGGATTGCACAGATGTCATCTGAGTAGAGGATCATGAGTGTAAGCTGAGAACTAGAGCTGGTTGGGAATGTTCTGACAAAACATTTTTCCACCAGAAAATGCTGATTGGTGAAGGCAAATTTTTGTGTGGAAATAAGTCGATTTCGACAAAATTTTGTTGCATTCAAGAGCAAAAACATGTTAACACAGCATTAAGGTTGCTTGGTGGTATGTGGTCCCCTTGCAGAATGCTGAGTTGAGGAGAAACTCAGCTGTCTGAAAACCAGGAAATGCTCACCAAACACACCTTTACCAAGCAGGTCCAATGACTGCCTCCACCAGTTAGTGGTACACCACTGAATACAGCCGGAATGGATGCAAATACTTCCCATTGACACAACCTTAACTTCTATGCCACTCTAAGAATTGAAATTTGAAATTGGAATAACACATTTCCATTTTATGAAAATTAAATGCTTTGATCCCATTCTTTAAAATAAAATTTGACATGGGAATTTAGAATTTTTTTTATTTTCATTCTGTTTTTGTAAGGAAAAAAATTGAAATAATAGATTTTTGCATGAAATAGAAACTCTTAAACCTTGGGAAAGTCACTTAATCTATCCTGGGTCTCAGATGGCGACAATACATCCCTATTTCATCTGGTTGCTGTGAGGATAAAATGCACTAATGATGGTGAGGTGCTGTAAATACTACAGTGATGCAGGATGTATAAGTACCTAGTCCATTAAACCAACTTAAACCATAATGAGTTTATGTAATGGGTTCCATATGTAATGTTATGGTGAATTCTACTGGTGGTATTGGTAGATACATGAGCATGTATGGAGAGAAAAATAGACCCTTTAATGCATGGTTGTCTCTTAGCTCTTGGGTTTCCCTCTCTCCTGTTGGTGTTGAAAGCATCCGGTAGATAAAGGAAGAAGAGGGTTTGACAGTTTTTTGCCCAGTGAATTAATTATAGATCTGTGCATGTCAAAAGAAAAGAAGGTTTCAGAGTAGAAGCCGTGTTAGTCTGTATCCACAAAAAGAACAGGAGTACTTGTGGCACCTTAGAGACTAACAAATTTATTTGAGCATAAGCTTTCGTGGGCTACAGCCCAGTTCATTGGATGCATAGAATGGAACATATAGTAAGAAGATATATATATACGTACAAACAGAGAACATGAAAAGGTGGAGTAAGAGGCTAATTAATTAAGATGCGCTATTATCAGCAGGAGAAAAAAACCTTTTGTAGTGATAATCAAGATGGCCCATTTAGACCATTGACAAGAAGGTGTGAGGATACTTAACATGGGAAAATAGATGCAATATGTGGAATGAGCCAGCCACTCCCAGTCTCTATTCAAACCCAAGTTCATGGTATTTAGTTTGCATATTAATTCAAGCTCAGCAGTTTCTCATTGGAGTCTGAAGACATTTATGTTAAAGCACAACGTTTCCTACCCCTGGAGTGACACATTTTCTATTTCGTACTTAAACAGTCTAGTATGTTATCGTATAACTTAATACATGTTCCTAGTATATATTCCTCTAGAAATCCAGTAACATGAAGAAAAGGAGTACTTGTGGCACCTTAGAGACAAACCAATTTATTTGAGCATGAGCTTTCGTGAGCCACAGCTCACTTCATCAGATGCATACCGTGGAAACTGCAGCAGACTTTATATATACACAGAGAATATGAAACAATACCTCCTCCCACCCCACTGTCCTGCTGGTAATAGCTTATCTAAAGTAATCATCAGGTTAGGCCATTTCCAGCACAAATCCAGGTTTTCTCACCCTCCACCCCACCACACAAATTCACTCTCCTGCTGGTGATAGCCCATCCAAAGTGACAACTCTTTACACAATGTGCATGATAATGAAGTTAGGCCATTTCCTGCACAAATCCAGGTTCTCTCACTCCCTCACCCCCCTCCAAAAACCCACCCCCATACACACACAAACTCACTCTCCTGCTGGTAATAGCTCATCCAAACTGACCACTCTCCAAGTTTAAATCCAAGTTAAACCAGAACATCTGGGGGGGGGGGGGGTAGGAAAAAACAAGAGGAAATAGGCTACCTTGCATAATGACTTAGCCACTCCCAGTCTCTATTTAAGCCTAAATTAATAGTATCCAATTTGCAAATGAATTCCAATTCAGCAGTTTCTCGCTGGAGTCTGGATTTGAAGTTTTTTTGTTTTAAGATAGCGACCTTCATGTCTGTGATTGCGTGACCAGAGAGACTGAAGTGTTCTCCGACTGGTTTATGAATGTTATAATTCTTGACATCTGATTTGTGTCGATTTATTCTTTTACGTAGAGACTGTCCAGTTTGACCAATGTACATGGCAGAGGGGCATTGCTGGCACATGATGGCATAAATCACATTGGTGGATGTGCAGGTGAACGAGCCTCTGATAGTGTGGCTGATGTTATTAGGCCCTGTGATGGTGTCCCCTGAATAGATATGTGGGCACAATTGGCAACGGGCTTTGTTGCAAGGATAAGTTCCTGGGTTAGTGGTTCTGTTGTGTGGTATGTGGTTGTTGGTGAGTATTTGCTTCAGGTTGCGGGGCTGTCTGTAGGCAAGGACTGGCCTGTCTCCCAAGATTTGTGAGAGTGTTGGGTCATCCTTTAGGATAGGTTGTAGATCCTTAATAATGCGTTGGAGGGGTTTTAGTTGGGGGCTGAAGGTGACGGCTAGTGGCGTTCTGTTATTTTCTTTGTTAGGCCTGTCCTGTAGTAGGTAACTTCTGGGAACTCTTCTGGCTCTATCAATCTGTTTCTTTACTTCCGCAGGTGGGTATTGTAGTTGTAAGAAAGCTTGACAGAGATCTTGTAGGTGTTTGTCTCTGTCTGAGGGGTTGGAGCAAATGCGGTTGTATCGCAGAGCTTGGCTGTAGACGATGGATCGTGTGGTGTGGTCAGGGTGAAAGCTGGAGGCATGCAGGTAGGAATAGCGGTCAGTAGGTTTCCGGTATAGGGTGGTGTTTATGTGACCATTGTTTATTAGCACTGTAGTGTCCAGGAAGTGGATCTCTTGCGTGGACTGGACCAGGCTGAGGTTGATGGTGGGATGGAAATTGTTGAAATCATGGTGGAATTCCTCAAGGGCTTCTTTTCCATGGGTCCAGATGATGAAGATGTCATCAATATAGCGCAAGTAGAGTAGGGGCTTTAGGGGACGAGAGCTGAGGAAGCATTGTTCTAAATCAGCCATAAAAATGTTGGCATACTGTGGGGCCATGCGGGTACCCATAGCAGTGCCGCTGAACCGCATTTGCTCCAACCCCTCAGACAGAGACAAACACCTACAAGATCTCTGTCAAGCTTTCTTACAACTACAATACCCACCTGCGGAAGTAAAGAAACAGATTGATAGAGCCAGAAGAGTTCCCAGAAGTTACCTACTACAGGACAGGCCTAACAAAGAAAATAACAGAACACCACTAGCCGTCACCTTCAGCCCCCAACTAAAACCCCTCCAACGCATTATTAAGGATCTACAACCTATCCTAAAGGATGACCCAACACTCTCACAAATCTTGGGAGACAGGCCAGTCCTTGCCTACAGACAGCCCCGCAACCTGAAGCAAATACTCACCAACAACCACATACCACACAACAGAACCACTAACCCAGGAACTTATCCTTGCAACAAAGCCCGTTGCCAATTGTGCCCACATATCTATTCAGGGGACACCATCACAGGGCCTAATAACATCAGCCACACTATCAGAGGCTCGTTCACCTGCACATCCACCAATGTAATATATGCCATCATGTGCCAGCAATGCCCCTCTGCCATGTACATTGGTCAAACTGGACAGTCTCTACGTAAAAGAATAAATCGACACAAATCAGATGTCAAGAATTATAACATTCATAAACCAGTCGGAGAACACTTCAGTCTCTCTGGTCACGCAATCACAGACATGAAGGTCGCTATCTTAAAACAAAAAAACTTCAAATCCAGACTCCAGCGAGAAACTGCTGAATTGGAATTCATTTGCAAATTGGATACTATTAATTTAGGCTTAAATAGAGACTGGGAGTGGCTAAGTCATTATGCAAGGTAGCCTATTTCCTCTTGTTTTTTCCTACCCCCCCCCCCCCCCAGATGTTCTGGTTTAACTTGGATTTAAACTTGGAGAGTGGTCAGTTTGGATGAGCTATTACCAGCAGGAGAGTGAGTTTGTGTGTGTATGGGGGTGGGTTTTTGGAGGGGGGTGAGGGAGTGAGAGAACCTGGATTTGTGCAGGAAATGGCCTAACTTCATTATCATGCACATTGTGTAAAGAGTTGTCACTTTGGATGGGCTATCACCAGCAGGAGAGTGAATTTGTGTGGTGGGGTGGAGGGTGAGAAAACCTGGATTTGTGCTGGAAATGGCCTAACCTGATGATTACTTTAGATAAGCTATTACCAGCAGGACAGTGGGGTGGGAGGAGGTATTGTTTCATATTCTCTGTGTATATATAAAGTCTGCTGCAGTTTCCACGGTATGCATCTGATGAAGTGAGCTGTGGCTCACGGAAGCTCATGCTCAAATAAATTGGTTTGTCTCTAAGGTGCCACAAGTACTCCTTTTCTTTTTGCGAATACAGACTAACACGGCTGTTACTCTGAAAAAAGTAACATGAAGTACTCCAAATGGTAACTAAATATTGTTAAGCCAAACATCTCCATAGCACAGCTAGGAACAGCAATGACCTGAGTTTCATTCACTTCTTTAACTCCCCAAGTTATAAACGGCCCATTACAAGTACATCTAGGGGACTGGACTTGGACTCAAGAGACCTGAGTACAATTCCTGGTTCAGCCACAGATTTCTTGTGTGTCCTTGGGAAAGTCACTTAATCTACCCTGGGCCTCAGATGGCGGTAATACATCCGTATTTCATAGGGTTGCTGTGAGGATAAAATGCACTAATAATGGTGAGGCACTGTAATACTACAGCGATGGGGGACGTATAAGTATCTAGTCCATTCCAGAAACTCCTCTTGTTTTCTATCTTGAATATTCAGAACTTGCATCACTTTCTCAAGCTCCTGAGTCTCGGTGTGATTGTTTTCAAAGTCAGCTTTGACCTTCCAAGGTGGATTGCTTCCATTTAATGAGCACCATTTAAGGAACGTCAGAGCTGGGCGCTGAGTCAGATAATTTGATTGTGTTTTGCACATTAATCAAAACCCAGGTAATAATCTGATCGTGGCCAGAACAAGACTGTGTCACACGCTGGCCTGTGCTTTCCCTTAGCCAATATGGTAGCACCGTATGGCAAAGAGGTTGACCATGGATCATGATGCAAATATTCCATTAGATCATGCCTGCACTCTGCAATTCCTTGCCACTTTGTGGTTCCTTCAGTTTTTCAGAGAATCACAATAAAACTTTGTTTTTCACCCAGAGTGATCCAGTACTATTGTTTTCCCCCCCTTACTTTTCCTCTTAGATCATCTTGTTGCTAAGTCTTAACAATTACTTTCAAAGAGAAATGTATCCTGGAAACAAGAGGAATGTGTTTATACAAAGGAAGGGCTGTGAAGCTAAAAACAGGGAAATGTTGGGCTGAAATTTTTTTCTTACAAGGCAGCCAAATAACTTGGATGACATTTAAACTTGAGTACTTTGGGGAAAGATGACAGACAGTAATTAATTTACCAATTAGTTAAAGTATTGATTCACAGGATCTTAAAAACTTTGTTGCCATTTAACTAGCCAATCACTTATCTTGACCGCAGTAATGTTTGGTTTAACATTTCCATTAGGCATACAACTGCGTCTCACTGTCTATCAATCACTTGCCGTTGGCCCCAGACAGACTACCCCTTAGTATGGTCCCTCAGCCTTCATACAATTATTGTTCTAAGGGAGAGCTGGGAGGTTAATAGTCCTGATGGCTGTATTATGTTGGCAGTCAGCAAGGAGAGCAGTGGAGAACACTAAACTTTTCACCCAAGAGCTCAGCAGGGACTCCGCCTATGTTCCCAGAGGTGCAAGGGCAGGCCATTGGTTCACAGTGCTATCTTGGCTCTGCTTACAGGTAATCTGAAACCCTTACATAAACTAAACCACTGAAAATATTTCACCGTATATCTGTAATTGACTTGGACTGTTGTAAGCATTTGATCAGTCTCTAGTACAGTGTGGTCTTGGCCCATGACTTGGGCTCCTAAGCGCTATTAAGAATAAAAATATGTGCCCACATTTGGGAGTCACCCTCCTTCTATCCCTGCACAGGTGACCCAGATATCAGGTCCAAACATCTATCTAGGAACTTCTCTGACCCTCATCACCATGGTAGTTGAGTACGTCACAACCATTAATGGATTTGATCCTCTCAGCATCCCTGTGAGGTAGGGAAGTTCTATTACCCCCATTTCCCAGCTGAGGGAATGAGACCCACGGTAAATTTAGTGACTTGCCTAAAATCACCTAACCTTAGTTTCCTCAGTCCCCATTCAGTTCCTTAACTACCAGACCATCCTTCCTCTCTCAAAGGAAATGAGGCTATTACCCAGTTACCCCTTTGCTGGAGCGCGTGGGTAGGAATGGGCAAGGAGCAGATGAACACTTATCTCAACACCCCCACCCCAGTTAGCCAGTGTGACAGAGCCCGTGCTGGGGCGAGGATGTGTAGAATAGACCAATAGTAAATTACTAGCTGGAAGTGGTCAGGGGTGGTGCAGATGACGTGCCACTCCTTGCTCCGGGCTGGACCTCAAGTCCGAATCTAGCCCTAAGAGCTAGATAAAAGCTGATGTCCTTTCTATATGGACAGGGGCAGTGTTTTCATTGCTGTTTGGGAGCTGACTCGTCTATGTACCGGAATGCATTGCAGAGAGATGCAATGACTTGGTCTCCTTCACTTTTTTAGCACATATTGGAGTCACTGATGTCAGGGTGATTATAGTCTGGAAAGGCTTCTGAGCCGTTCTTTTCAAGGAAGTTATAAAAATAATAAGCTACATTATTACTAAGCTCTTTGCTGGAGCATGTTCAAAGTGTGGCGAGAATCACAAGATACCTCAGTAATTTCAAAGAGTGTTGTTGGTTGCTGGCTATAAAAACCAGCACAAATTCCTTGGCAAATAATGGTTTTATAATGTGGTTGGTGCCATTTTTCTTTTTTTACTTTTTTATCATTTTATGCCAAAATTCATCTGTGCTTTGTCACAGTCAGATCTTTTGCTATTTGTATTCCAACACCTGGCCTATGCTCTGGTGCAAACAGTGACACAGAGCACATGCTGTTGCCTACAGCTTGACACAGATCCTTTCATGCACCTCCACGCATAAAGGAAGGGAGGAGGGTCTAATGGACAGGGCGCAGAATTTGGATTGGGATGAAGAGACTTGGTTCAAGTCATGGATCAGCCAGAGACTGCCTATGATACCATAGATACGTCCATTAATATACTGTGTGTCTCAGTTCCCCTTCTGTAAAATGGGTATAACAGTGCTGCCCTAACTCACAGGGGAATTGCGAGGATCTCAGACACTCCAGTCCTGGGGGGCCATACAAGTACAACAATAGACATACCCATCTACCCAGTTGTTCATTCTCAGATGGTTTTCTCCCACATTTGCCCTAGGAAGATGTGAATGCTCACAAAGCACCTGCGACTTCCTGCCCTTAGGCACATGTGTACACCTGGAAATGTAACCTATAATAAGATCACTAAATGGGCTTGATCCTACAGTTCCTACTTAGGCAAATTCCCATTGAAGTCAAGGCAAGTTTTGACTACTGTCGACTGCCAGGGCACCCTTAATTCTGTCATTTCCTTATTTCTGAGTCCTTGACTTTGCAACTGTAGTGTTCTTTTAACATAGTTTTCTGTATGTAGGTTTTTAAAAGAGCAAACGGAAACAGCAGAAATTCCATTATGTGGCACCATATTGGTGCCACGTTGCTCGTCAGCAAGGTTCAAAACTTTAGATGCTTACTTGAGCTAATAGAGTAACTGAGAGCACTAGTAGGTTGTCATCCTCTATGTGTGGCCTAGCCAATAGAGGGAGATAAGGTACCCATTTTGCTAATGGGTTTCACAGCTATTTGCTGAGAGTAGAGGAATGCTGAGACTCCAGGATCCTGGGTTCTATTCCAGGGGACTGAACTGTAGGCCAGTGGCTCTCAACCTTTCCAGAAGACTGTGCCCCTTTCAGGTGTCTGATTTGTTTGGCGTACCCCCAAGTTTCCCCTCACTTCAAAACTACACGCTTACAAAATCAGACATAAAAATACAAAAGTGTCACAGCACACTAAAACCGACACATTGCTGACTTTCTCATTGTTACCATAGAATAATAACATAAATCAATTGGATTTGTATCGTATATAGAGCAGAATAAACAAGTTCTTGTCAGTATGAAATTTTAGTTTGTACTGACTTCGCTAGTGCTTTTTATGTAGCCTGCTGTAAAACTAGGCAAATATCTAGGAAGGCCTCTGAGTACCCCCAGGGCTACGCGTAACCCAGGTTGAGAACCAGTGTTGTAAAGGGTACAGACTCTGCTAGCCTGTCTCACTATCCCTTTCTGCTTCTATCCCTCCCCTGATCCTATCTTCCCCTCCATCTCTCAGCCCTGTCTCTCCTACCCCCTTCCCAGTTACTGCCCGTGTTACCTCCCAGACAAGAAAAGGTGTTGTGTGTGTCTGCATGCAGACATAACATTTTGGAAAATATTTAAGGAACAAAAGGGGGCAGTAGCAATTCTACCAGTGTACGTAGCCACAGCTCACACATATTCAAAGCCGCTGTCTTGCCTGGTTTCATTATTTGAAGCCAGATACTGATCTTCCTTCCCCACAGCATGTGGCACCATTGACATCAGCAGGACTACGTATGGAGTAAAGTGTTCATAGAATCATAGAATCATAGAATATCAGGGTTGGAAGGGACCTCAGGAGGTCATCTAGTCCAACCCCCTGCTCAAAGCAGGACCAATCCCCAATTAAATCATCCCAGCCAGGGCTTTGTCAAGCCTGACCTTAAAAACTTCTAAGGAAGGAGATTCTACCACCTCCCTAGGTAACGCATTCCAGTGTTTCACCACCCTCCTAGTGAAAAAGTTTTTCCTAATATCCAACCTAAACCTCCCCCACTGCAACTTGAGACCATTACTCCTTGTCCTGTCCTCTTCTACCACTGAGAATAGTTTAGAACCATCCTCTCTGGAACCACCTCTCAGGTAGTTGAAAGCAGCTATCAAATCCCCCCTCATTCTTCTCTTCTGCAGACTAAACAATCCCAGCTCCCTCAGCCTCTCCTCATAAGTCATGTGTTCCAGACCCCTAATCATTTTTGTTGCGCTTCGCTGGACTCTCTCCAATTTATCCACATCCTTCTTGTAGTGTGGGGCCCAAAACTGGACACAGTACTCCAGATGAGGCCTCACCAATGTCGAATAGAGGGGGACGATCACGTCCCTCGATCTGCTGGCTATGCCCCTACTTATACATCCCAAAATGCCATTGGCCTTCTTGGCAACAAGGGCACACTGCTGACTCATATCCAGCTTCTCGTTCACTGTCACCCCTAGGTCCTTTTCCGCAGAACTGCTGCCTAGCCATTCGGTCCCTAGTCTGTAGCTGTGCATTGGATTCTTCCGTCCTAAGTGCAGGACCCTGCACTTATCCTTATTGAACTTCATCAGATTTCTTTTGGCCCAATCCTCCAATTTGTCTAGGTCCCACTGTATCCTATCCCTGCCCTCCAGCGTATCTACCACTCCTCCCAGTTTAGTATCATCCGCAAATTTGCTGAGAGTGCAATCCACACCATCCTCCAGATCATTTATGAAGATATTGAACAAAACCGGCCCCAGGACCGACCCCTGGGGCACTCCACTTGACACCGGCTGCCAACTAGACATGGAGCCATTGATCACTACCCGTTGAGCCCGACAATCTAGCCAACTTTCTACCCACCTTATAGTGCATTCATCCAGCCCATACTTCTTTAACTTGCTGACAAGCATACTGTGGGAGACCGTGTCAAAAGCTTTGCTAAAGTCAAGAAACAATACATCCACTGCTTTCCCTTCATCCACAGAACCAGTAATCTCATCATAGAAGGTGATTAGATTAGTCAGGCATGACCTTCCCTTGGTGAATCCATGCTGACTGTTCCTGATCACTTTCCTCTCATGTAAGTGCTTCAGGATTGATTCTTTGAGGACCTGCTCCATGATGAGGTGTTGTTCAAGGTGAGTAAAGGGTAACAGGATCTGACCCATGACTTATTTTCTGGGCAGCTAAGCAGGATTCCTTTTTCTGGGGTGTAGTTTCCATTCAAGCAATGCGATTCAACACAATCTTTAAAGATTTTTATATTTTCATGCCAAGTTTTCTTTCTAGTTTCAGGTTCGCCCACTGCTGTTGAGCAATATTCTCAGAGGACAAATCTTGAGAGAGAGCGAGAGAGAGAGAGAGAGAGATTGAAATGTTTGAAAATTAACAGGTTCCTAGCACACATGAACTTAAAATGTTTCTTTTATGTGACATTGTTCTCGTCAGTTTGAGACTGACATCCCAGTGAGGCCCCGAAATTGAGACTTCTTTAGTGCATGTGAGCAAAGTATTAAACAGTCTCCCGAATTCATGTGACTCTATCTACCTACGCACCTATCTATCTACCTGTGTTGTGTCTGTCTTCTATGTGTAGATTTGTCTTTCTGTCTGTCAGTCCATCTGTGCATGCATGTATATACGCTGCAGTTGCTCTTAATGGCTCCATAGTTAAGGTTGCATTGTGATTTCCGCTCAGAAGATCATATCAATTGAATTTAGCTTCCACGTTTGTCCTAGAATCTCTTCAAGAGAAAAGTAAAATTTCTACACAATTTTGACAGTAAACGATTCTGTGCCATTTGTCGAGAAAACCTTTGATATTGCTTCCTGCTAAAAAATTGGACCTGTTTCTTTTCCTGATATTTCTTTGGGTTCCTTTAAGTTAAAAAAAGTAATGTTCCACAAACTTCCAATTTCATGTGCTGGCTCAGCTGTAGAACGTCTTGGACGCAGGCTAGGGTTATAGGAGAGGCAAAAGCAATCTGGAGAGTGAACCAGACCACACGGGAGAGGAACAGAGGAAGCTAGGGCAAAAAAGGGTTTCACGGAAGAGGCGGTAGAGACAGCTACAGCTAGAAATAGAAAGCAGTTGAGGGCATTCTTCAGGGTAGATGTGGGACTGAGCTTGGGATTCTGTCTTCAGCAGGAGGGATAGAAATCAGACAGAGATTCCTTAAATTACAAGATAGGGGATCTTGAACCAGGTAGTGGGGAGCTATCAATGAAGGAGGGAGAGGTTTGAGTACGGGGATACAGGAGCATAGAGACACTGAAGACATCTACATTCGAGCTGGAGGTGTCGTTTTTTTCCAGCTCGAGGAGCCATACCTGCACTAGCTCTGCTTGAGCTGATGCCATCAAAAGAGAAGTGGCGCTGGGGCAGCATGAAGGGCAGGTGGGGCTAGCTGTCCTGAGTACAAGGCCATCCGACACCCATAGCACCTGCTGCCCGTGTTGCTGCAGTAGCCACACCACCGTTTTTAGGCCCCCGCTGCCGTGTAGATGTACTCCAAGACTTGGGGTGAAATTCACCCCAGTGCAGAGGGTCCAGACAGAGACCTGTGCACCACTTAAACTGCATGTTAAGGCCCTATATAGAGCCCAGTACAGCACATGAATTTTACCCTGCGTGCTGATTTGGGTTCTGTCAATTCATATTCTCCTTCATTGTTGCTACAAGGCCAAATATCAGATGGTTCCTTTGTGAATAGAAATATCTTAACAGTGGAGAAACAGAAGATATACATTCATGAACCTATTGCAAAGATGTCTCAGGGGCTCAGAGAAAGTTTTGGCTCCAATCAAAAGCGAGACCGATATATTCACACTTGTGTGACTGATGTCACCTAAATCTATTTAGGAAAATGAATATTTGACATGACTTTCAGAAGTGCTGAGCACCCAGTAGTTTCAAAGGACTTTAAAGCAGTTACAGCAGGGATGAATTTGGCCCATAATGCTATGTGTTTGTGACATCTTAATTAGTTGCTGTGAAGATGATCATGTCATCATCACAGAATTCAAAGCGACCTTGAAAATTAGAAAACTGGTCTGACACCAACAAAATGAAATTCAGTGAGAGCAAAGTAGGGAGGAAACATCAAATGCACAACTACGAAATGGAGAATAACTGGCTCGAAGGTATTACTGCTGAAGAGGGTCTGGGGGCTATAGTGGACCACAAATCGAATCTGAGTCAACAATGTGATGCAGTTGTGAAACAGGCTAATATCAAACCAACCTAATGGGTTTCTTTGACAGGGTAACAAGCCGTGTGGGGATAGGGGGGAAGCAGTGAATGTGGTATATCTTGACTTTAGTAAGGCTTTTGATACCGTCTTGCATGACCTTCTCGCAAACAAACTAGGGAAATACAACCTAGGTGGAGCTACTATAAGGTGGGTGCATGATTGGCTGGAAATACCTACTCTCTGGGAATGGATCAGTGGTTCACAGTCATGCTGGAAGGGAATAACAAGTGGGGTCCTGCAGGGATCGGTTCTGGTTCCACTTCTTTTCTTCAATATCTGCATCAGTGATTTAGATCAGGGGTGGCCAACCTGTAGCTCTGGAGCCACATGCGGCTCTTCAGAAGTTACTATGCGGCTCCTTGTCTAGGCACCGACTCTGGGGCTGGAGCTACAGACGCCAACTTTCCAGTATGCCAGGGGGTGCTCACAGCTCAACTCCTGGCTCTGCCACAGGCCCTGCCCCCACTCCACCCCTTCCCACCCCCTCCCCTGAGCCTGCCGTACCCTCGCTCCTTTCCCCTCCCCCCCAGAGCCTCCTGCACGCCACGAAACAGCTGATTGGGAGGGAGGGGGAGGTGCTGATTGCCGGGGCTGCTGGTGCGTGGGAGACGCTGGGACTGGGTGGTGGGAGCTGCTGGGGGGCTGCTGATATATTACTGTGGCTCTTTGGCAATGTACATTGGTAAATTCTGGCTCCTTCTCAGGCTCAGGTTGGCCACCCCTGATTTAGATAATGGCATAGCGAGGACACTTATAAAGTTTGTGGACAATACCAAGCTTGGAGAGTTGCAAGTGCTTTGGAGGACAGGATTAAAATTCAAAATGATCTGAACAAACTGGAGAAATGGTCTGAAGTAAATAGGATGAAATTCAACAAGGACAAATGTGAAGTATTTCACTTAGGAAGGAGCAATCAGTGGCACACGTACAAAATGGGAAATGACTGTCTAGGCAGGAGTGCTGCGGAAAGAGATCTGGGGGTCATAGTGAATCACAGGCTAAATATGAGTCAATAGTGTAACACTGCTGCAAAAAAAGCGAACATCATTCTGGGAGTTATTAGCAGGAGTGCTGTAAGCAAGACACAAGAAGTAATTCTTCTGCTCTACTCTGTGCTGATTAGGTCTCAGCTGGAGTATTGTGTCCAGTTCTGGCTGCCACATTTCAGGAAAGATGTGGACAAACTGGAGAAAGTTCAGAGAAGAGCAACAAAAATGATTAAAGATCTAGAAAACATGAATTGTGAGGAAAGTCTGAAAAAATTGGGTGTGTTTAATCTGGAGAAGAGAAGACTGAAGAGGGACATGCATTTTTAAGTACATAAAAGATTGTTACAAGGAGAAGGGACAAAAATGTTCTTGTTAACCTCGGAGGATAGGACAAGAAGCAATGGGCTTAAACTGCAGCAAGGGTGGTTTAGGTTGGACATTAGGAAAACCTTTCTGTCAGGGTAGTTAAGCACTGGAAGGAATTGCCTAGGGAAGTTGTGGAATTTCTGTCATTGGAGGTTTTTAAGAGCAGGTCGGACAATGTCAGGGATGGTCTAGATAATACTTAGTCCTGCCAGGAGCGCAGGGGATTAGACTAGATGACCTCTCGAGTCCTATGATTCTGGGGTGTGTTAACAAGAATGTTGTATGCAAGACATGGGAGGTAACTGTCCTGCTCTACTCGGCACTGATGAAGCTTTAGCTGGAATACTGTGTCCAGTTCTGGGCAACACACTTTAGGAAAGATGGTATAGATTGGAGAGAGTTCAGAGGACACCAACAAAAATGGCAAAGAGTCCTGTGGCACCTTATAGACTAACAGATGTATTGGAGCATAAGCTTTCGTGGGTGAATTCCCACTTCTTCAGATGCATGTCATGTCATGTCATGTCATGTCATGTCATGTATCTGAAGAAGTGGGGATTCACCCACGAAAGCTTATGCTGCAATACGTCTGTTAGTCTATAAGGTGCCACCGGACTCTTTGCCGCTTTTACAGATCCAGACTAACATGGCTACTCCTCTAAAACTTGACAACAAAAATGATAAGTTTTAGAAAGCCTGATCTACACGGAAAGATTAAAAAAACTGAGCGTGTTTAATAACAGAACAGAAGACTGAAGGGAGACCTGATAACAGTCTTCAAATATGTTAAGGGCTGTTTATAAAGAGGACTGTGATCCACTGAGGGTAGGACAAGATATAATGGGCTTAGTCTGCATCAAGGAAGATTAAGAGTAAAAAAAAACCTTTCTAACTACAAGAATAGTTAAGCTCTGGAATAGGCTTCCAAGGGAGGTTGTGGAATCTCCATCATGTGGGGGATGGGAGGAGGGGTTAAGAACAGGTTGGACAAACACCTGTCAGGGATAGTCGAGGTTTACTTGGCCCTGCCTCATTGTAGGGGGCTGGACTTGATGACTTCTTGAGGTCCCTTTCAAGCCCTACATTTCCCTCTTACAAAGAGAGGCAGCGATTTTAATGAACGGGTGGCAATTTCATTGGGATTTGGGTACGTAACTCACTCAGGATCATTTGAGAAGTCCAGCCCTAAATATTTTTCCAGGCACCTAAATTAATGCTGAGTGCCTGGCAGATCCTATTGAAACCAGTGGGAATGGCTGGGTGCTCAGCACTGTTTAAATTCGTTGTCTGAGCGATTTTATGATGTCAAGTGCCCTTTACACAAAACCAAACATTTTCCATTGGAAAAATCTTGATGATGGTTCCCCAGCTGCCCACTTGGAAAGCTCTTGTCAATTTTGCTTCCTTCCTGCAGTGAAATTAATTAAAGCTTTCTGGGAGAGTCGCTGAGCCCTGGTTCTCTGCCTTTTCCTCCCCCTCTGGGGCCGAGCACCAGTGGGCTGGAAGGCTCCTGTCAATTTTACTTTCTGCCTGGAAGTGAAATTGGCTTCCAGGGAGGCCAGTGGAATAGTCTTCCAGGGAGGCCACCAGGTTGCTGAAAAATTCAGCATTTCTTTTGGTGCTCAAAATACAGACTTAGGTGACCAGATTGTCAAAGGAGCTCAGCACACCCAGTTGCTCCGATTGTGAGCATTTCCGAAAATCCAGGCCATGACCGTAATTCTAGACACCCATTTTTTAAGATCTTGATTGCAGGATCTAATCGGTAAGAGAATTCCAGATCTTAGGTGATCAGTGGTGTTAGGAAAAAAAAAGCACAGACCCTTGCCACCAAACGTGAATGTTTTGATGATGTACTAGGAACTTTTCTTCATAGCAACACCCTTATTCCTCAGAATTCTCTGCAATTTAGTTCTAATATAGTCTTCTTCATTACCATGAGCTGCAAACCAGCAGCAATCAGAGAAAAATATGATGTGATTCAATACTTTTTTGTTACAAGTTCATGTGAGCACCACCTGTGAAGAATGAATTTTCAAGTGTCTGTGAGTACGTGCATCAGAACGTGAAATGTGCATTGTCATATTCAAGTGCAATTTCAATGCCAGACTCAAAGTCATGAGGGTGAGGCTGTGATAACTAATCAATACGGTCCGACAGTACGTGATAAATAAACAGTCCTGGATGGAGAGTGGGATTACAGAGAACGGTTAGATTTACAACAGGATGTTCATGTTTCCTTTAAGTGTTAATTAACTGGGCTCATGCATAGTGGATTGCAAATCAGTAAATTGCAAACATGCTGGAGACCCATTTACACCTTAGACAGAGCAAATGGACTGGACTTTTTTCTGCTTTCGGATGGGGGAAGCCAAAGTGCCAAAGTTCCATTCATCATTTATGTGTGTGCAATGAACTAATTACTACCTGCTGCATTTATGACCTCACTGCAGTGTTTTTCTTGTTGTGCATTGACACAGACTGTCTTAAGAGGCTCTATATCAAATGCCCATTTTCTTTTCCTTTGGTCTGAAAGGTGAATATATGAAAAAAAATTACGATCGGCTCCTGAGAATCCCATTATTCCAAATTTTCCTTGATCATTTCTAGAGACCCGCATAGCCACAATATTTATTGTGGTTATTTCTATAGCAGTAGCTGCTAAGGAATGCCTAAAGGGTTCAGGATGCTTTGTAAAAACAAATAATGCAAAGGCAGCTCTTACCCCAGAGACCTCACCATGTAAGATTCAGATAATACACAGGAAGTGAATAAACAGGTAAGAGGGGGTTGGGGGAGGGGTACTGGAGGGGAGGGTACCAGTAGATGTATGTGCAGTTGCATAAATCATTAGTACTCACAGCAATTGTAAGTGGTCACCAGCCCAACCAGTGTCAGATTAGCTGCCACATATACAGGAAAAGGGATGAGGGAAGCTAAACCCTATCCCTTCAGTATGGATCATTTGCTATTATGTCCTTGTTTGTTTTGGCGTGGAGGGATGCAGGGTGGTTTCCCGGCCAACAAGACATAGACAGTTCTCGTCAATTTTATCTGCAGGCACATTGCATGGCAAAATACTTTTAAACATGCATGCAAACAATAGTTGGAACGTAAGCTATTCCAGGCCTTCAACCTCTGTTTTTACCAGCTGGTGCTTTTATTGCTTTTGTTACAGTAGCGCCTAGAGATCTCAACCAAGATCGAAGCCCCATCGTGCTACATACAATAAGATCCGGTCACGGCTCTGAAGAGCTTACAGTCTAAATGTAAGAGGGAGAAAAGGGAAACAGAAGCACAGAGGTGAAATGACTTGTCCAAGGTCACAGAGTAGGTCAGTGGCAGAAATGAAACTAGACCCCAGAAGCCCCATCCCGCCAGTCTAACTCCATTAAAGCACACTGCCAATTTGGCTATTGACACATTAATTGTTTAAAATGAAATTAAATGTAGAGACTGTTAATTTAATAAAAATCTGATTTAATTTTAACAGCAGTGAGGAGCTGATGAGCAGGGAGAGTATTAGGCAGTCTGTGTAAGGTACTCTTTGGAAAAAAATTAGGCTGAATGATGTTAGATTGCCAATATCCGTAAGATGAAAATCAAGTTGGCAACAAATTGTAAGACCAAATCCCATGTAAGTGTGTACACACACACTGTCCGTCTGTCTATCTGTCCCATCTGATCTGCACTTTGTGTGGGGAAAAGAAAAGAAAAGGAAAAGATGAGATACTTGGGGAATGAAGCAATAACTAATGCACACAGGCTTGGAAAATCCATACGACATTTTTGCCTTTGGAAATCAGTGAAGGTCATTGAGTTCCTTTAAGATTAATTCCCTCTTTAATATGCCAGTTCTCCCAGATGCCATCTAATTGTTTTTTCAAATGACCACAAATATCGACTCTGAGCCAAATGGCATATTACACATCTGTCAAAACAGCAATTCGCTACCGCGTTGTGTTGTTTACAAAGCACGACCACAGCTTTTTGGCTTGCGTTTGCTGCTAGCTCTGTGTGCTCGTTACTTCTCCTAATACTGTTGATTCTTTCATTGATGTCATTTGTATAGAAGAGGGTGCCCCCAGATGAACAACATGGTCAGCTGTGGCAAACTCCGGCTTTGCTCCCAGAGGTTAACGTACCTGTTTCAACACTTGTGGGGATATAGCAGCCAAGTCAAAGCCAGGAAAAGAAGAGAGAGACAAAGCTTGCAGCTTGGAGGGAGTAGGGGCTAAGATGGGTGTAAGCCACCATTGTGCCCTGCCAGTCCTGGGCAGCTCCCATGGCTGGAGAAGCTCTTGGGGGGCTGACAACATTACAGTGGCCTGACTGGACTGCCCCATCGGCCACAGTGCTTCCTAGAATCTCTGCAGCACTATGCTGTAGCCTGGCCCCTGGCATTCCACGCCCACTGCTCTCCATCTCCATCCTCGAAATGCCGCCTACTCCAGGGCTTGCCAGGGCTGGGGGTGTCCCCAGGAGGCAGCCTTATGGCTGTCCCCTGCAGTGCTTGTTGGTTGTGGATCCTCCCTGAGCAGGAGCCAGGGCTTTTAGGGCCCCTTTTCGGTGACTCAGACGGCACCAGTGTCGCTGTTAAAGACTTGTGTGGGGTGTGTGTGTGTGTGTATGTATAATCGGCTGGACACAAGTTCCTGGCATGACGCTATGGCCAAAAAGGGCAAATGCAGTCCTGGGATGTGTAAAGAGGGGAAATTAGAGTAGGCGTCCAGAGGTTATTTTACCTCTGTATTTGGCACTGGTGCAACTGCTTCTGGATACTGTGCACAGTTCGGATAGCCACAGCTCAAGGAGGGAGAGGGGTCAGAGAAGAGCCACGAGAACGATTAGAAGATTAGAAAACATGCTTTATAGTGGCAGACTCCAGGAACTGACTCTGTTTTGCTTCACCAAGAGAAGGTTGAGAAGTGATTTGATCCCAGTTTGTAAGTACCTACATGGGACAGAAATTTGATAATAGAGGCCTGCCCCACTGTGTCTCAAGACTCCCTCTCTCAACTTGTCAGGCTTTCATACTGTTAGGTAGTGTCGTCTGCCAGGTTTGTTGCCTTGTGTGATTTCTATGCCTATGTAGATGGTGGCTCTTCAGGGCTAACTTGGGAATCTCATGGCTGCCACGGCAACCCTGGGCCTGTCCCAGCTAGTTTCTGACTGCTGTTTTGTGAGTGTCTTCATTTAAAGTTATACCAATACCAAATGCTCTTCTCCTGCTTCCACCTTCATCCACCACAGGCCCTCTGAATGCCCAGGTGATCTGTGATTGTACAAGCCTCTATCAAAAGCAGCTGGAAGACATTACAGAGTACAGTAAATAGACTTCCACACGCCTCCTGTGGGAGTCATGGGTTTCAAATAGGGCCAAATCTCAGCTCCCTTTCTCTGATGGGATATTAACCTCTGATATTGCCTAATTATTAGCGTTATCCTTTTCCTGTGGGTGAAACACGGAAATGTCTGCCCTGCCTTCCAAACTTCGCTCTGATTTACTTGACAGCTCGAAACTGGATGAGCTAGAAAGTAACCTAAGAGTAATTACTTATGATTAATTAGGATTTAGATGAACAATTATATTGCCCAGAATACTACCCAAAATCTCCACCACCCACAACCATGCCCTCTTCAGCAAGCTCATTATCTTTAATGGAACAACAGAGCAATAGGAAGCATGTAACATTTCAACCAAACTTTCTAGTTATTACAAACCCTAGATTGGTTCCTTCTGAAGCAGAAAGCTCTGTTTTTCTTAAGTATAAAGCAGTGTGAAATGTTGGCAGCTTTTCCACACAGTTGCTTAATCTGGGATTCATATTGTCAGTAGGATAGATTGATGGAAAGGAGAGGTTCTTCAGACTGACGCGGAGAGTTGTTTTTCCATGGGCACTGGACACATGGTTTGACTATGTATATTTTGTATTTTTCAGCTTTGTACTGTCTCACCTAGATCTCCTTCTGTAGATGTGTGTTAAATCAATACTTACTGTTGTATTAATTTAGATGGAATAAATGGATCCAAAGAGTCAAATGTGTTAACATGCTGCTGAACGGTCCAACACTAAACAGTTTTAGATAAGATTTGGGGTTTGGTAATACAGAGATCTCAGCCTGCTTACTATCATGGCAAATGCACCATTAACACCCCTCTTTTAACAACATCCCCTGTTCCCTTTCCCTTTAGCTGGGATGTTTTTTAGAAAGAAATCTCCCTTGTTTGACAGTCTCATAGATGGTATTAAAGATGGTAATAATAAATTTCCATTTGGGGAAAAGAGAAGCAGTGAGTCAAAATGGGCTGGAGCTGTCCAGCACATGGTCTGATCTGCCACTCTGAGACCTGGCAAACTTGTACCAGCATCGGGCTGGGTTCAGGCTTTGCTGTTATCTGCATCTCTGGTCACAGGCTACAGGAGTGTAGCAAAATCTACAGTGTTGGCTGGTTAAGCCAGACTCTTATGAGATAGAAAGAAAAAGAAGAGGGGTAGGAAAGAAAATAAAGTGAGGGAAGTAAAAGGACACATGGGGGGTGGGGCAGAAGAGAGAGACAGTCTCAAACACCACCTGGGATGTGGGATTTAGCCGGAGCTGGTGAAGTTGGCAGAGTCATCCTGTGGCCCAGTCTGGTCAGGGGCAGGGCATCTCTCAGGATTAGGATGAAGAAGGCACAAGGGTATCATGCTGATTCCCGGCATCCCAGGAGATGGTGGGCTTGTCAGCCATGTTGGTGAAACTCACTCCTTCCCTTTCTCCTGTCTTTTAAGAGAGAGCCACCTTTTTCCCAAAGTCTGTCTGTCTGTATCTCTCTCTGTTTTTTAATAAGGACTTCAAAAGGGAGTGATGGATGGAATAGCCCATTCTCTCCTCATTTTGTCCACGAATTATGCCCAATTCCAACACTAATTGTGGTCCATTGATTTCTGGTTCCACCCTTTTCTTGTTGACCCAGACATGATCTTAACACAGTTCCTGAGTTATAGCAGGAGGCCTTTTTGTTTCAACTAATTCAGTTTTTCTGTTTCCCTTTTGTGCCTTTTCCCATCAACTTTTGTCGTGACAGGTTATTGTGACATTTTATGAACTTTCCCTCCTCACAGTTGAGCTCACAATTAGGGCACATTTGTAGGCCCAATTACCACAACATAATAAACATAATAAAGGGTGAGATTTTCAAAATCATTTAGTATTGTATTATTTGCCAATCTCAAGTGTTCAAAACTCACTAGTCTGACCCTCCCAAAATCATTGGATTGTTTCAAAAATCATGAGATTTAACAAAAATGATAAATTTTAGGTTCTTTTTCTTAGCCTTCTGGTTTCTGAGCATTTTTAAGTGCACTGGGGTTACATTTTCAAGTTCTTCTCCACAACCATGAGGGCTAATGAAATCTGATTCATTCTCAGGTAATCACATGACTCCAGGAGTTGGGGTTCTAAGAAAGAAAACAAATATTGTATAACTTATGAAAAAACCATGAAAGTTGGCAACACTGCATTGGCTTAAATTTCCTCCCAGTAAAGTCTATTTAAGCTCCCACTGGCTTCAGTGGGAGCAGAATTAGGCCAATATTGAGTGCTTTTAAAAATCACAGACAAAACTACTGGCAAAATGGAGTGTGTCTGTGAATATGGGTGGAAGCTAGATACCGAGGATTACATGTCTGTTTTGGTCCAGTATTGCAGTGGTGGTTGGCAGGGTGAGTAAATCCTGGTCCAGTCCAAAAAATGTTAAACTTGCCCAATTAATCCTGCTTTTCATCACGATGTCATGGAGAGACGGTGCAGGGGCAGAAAGGACAGAACCACATTATTGAATGCTTGACCAGCTTATATTTGTGGTTTAGTTCATTGACAGGCCTTCTTATTGATTGATAGAGTTTGAGGTCAGAAGGGGCCATTAGATCTTCCAGTCTGACCTCCTCTATAACACAGACAATTAAATTTCACCCAGTTATCCCTGTACTGAGCCTAATAGCTGGTGTTTGGCTAACGCATCTCTTCCAGAAAGGCATCCAGTGTTGATCTGAAGATATCAAGCAATGGAGAATCTACGACTTCACTCAGTATCTTGTTCCAACAGTTAATCACCTTCCCTGTTAAAAATGTGTGCCTTGTTTCTAATTAGAATTTGGCTTCCGCTTGCCTTGAGGGACCTTAAATGGGCCTGATTTTCAGAGGGTGGGGTTCGTAGTGCTGTCTGAAAATTAAGCCCCTTTACAGTGTTTCAGATTGGACTCCCAAAACTGGAGGCACCCAAGGTCACCAGTCACTTTTTGAAAAATCAAGCCAGTTTATATATTCCAGAGCATTCAGCAAAGTCAGCAGAAAGGCCCCGCCACTAACATGGTTTTTATTCTTGCAAGCTTCTAACTTTACCTTGTTCTGACCTAACAATTCTAGCAAATCCTGTAGGTTTTAATGATCCTGGGACTTTAGCCATGTTCTCTAGCTCTCCCTCGCTTTTGGGTAGAATGCCGATGATATCACCTGTATATTTGACATGATTTGTCTGCAAATACTGAGACCGTCTGTGGGGATAAAACCAATTTTTTAAGATGGACAGTTGGAATGTGTCTGCTGTGATTGCTACATTGCGGGATAATGGGTGTGTTGTCATTTATAACTTTTATTTTCCCCAACCTCCTGTTCTACCTTATACCATCATTTGTCTTGTATTGGTAAATTCCCATCTGTACCCAAAATGAGTTTTCATTGCCACGTCGACTGAAAGATATAGTCAGTCTCGGTCCATTTAATCTTCATCTCTGTCAGCTGCCGTGTTCTTTTTGTCACAAATTAAAGGAGATAGTCTGTTTACAAAAAAGGCCTTTGTCGTCATTTTTATGAATATCAATTTCTCAACATTTCCTGCTTCTAGAATGATGTTTTATTGGACACAAACCACCTTGTTTAAAATAATCAGTAAGGAAGGTGCTTGCTGGTAATTTCTGGGTCCTCACAAATTCTTGAGGTCAGCCTGTATCATGTTGGTTTATTTAGCCTGTTTTAAACATTTTAATGGGAGGGAAAACTTAAAACTCACAAAGTACAAGTTGATGTAAAGTCAGGCATGTATTTCCATGAAAGTCAAAAGTCAATATTTTCAAGTTAAGGTACTTAAAGTTAGGCACCTAAATACCTTTTTAAGCATGTAAAATGGCTGTTTTTCAGCAGCAAAATCAACAAGAACTGTGTGTGCTCAACACCACTGAAAAAACAGGCTACTTTTATTTAGATTCTTGAATACCGACTTAGGTACCTAATTTTAAGTACCCAGCTTTAAAATGTTTGACTAAAGTCTACAGACTCAAGCTTGCTAGTTATTTACATTTATAGATATTTCTTAAACTGATATAAAATCCTAACAATCACTTCTCACACCATCCACTTCTCTAGAGTCTTGTTACAGTACACAACTGGATTTGTGGCAATCCCATAATTAATGATCCACACAGGACAGTATGCAGAATGCTACATGGGTAAAAGAATGAATGTTAGATTCTTCTGGATGAATGCAAGGTATTGTGTGTTAATTCTTATGAATGGGCTAAATCCAGAGCCATGGGCTCTCTTTTCATTCAGGCATACTCCTCACTGAAGTCATTATTACTAGGAGATGCATTAAAGGGTAGATTGTAGATCTTAAGTCAATTTCCACACTGGAGGGGGTGTAGAGGGGCCAGTAGGAACCTCCAGAAGATAATTCCTTCTGGACCTTTCAAAGGGTGCATATGCTCCTGCTCTGTGTGAAGGGGCAGAACTATGGATTTGCCCTCAGTTCACTCCTTTTCGGGTAAGAAGAGTCTGCAGCTGCACTAACAGGAAACAGTCCTTGCGCTCTGAAATACTTTTGTGCTCAGCATCTATACAGGGATACAATGGATGGGGAAAGCTCCTTGTCCCTTCTCCCCAGCCTCATGCATCATTATATAGCTGGCCACAACAGCTCCTGAATGATTCTTGGTCAGTATTTTATTTGGTTATTAGGTTATTTGGTGCTTGCTAATTTTACACCTAATAATTTTACACTTTTCCAAAATAGCTTTCACTTTCCAGAAAATTGCACGGCTGCTCTGAAGTGAAAGGGATAACACACGGCAGTAACTGGGAAAATGTAACATATATAACATCTGAAATAACAGCAGTGTAGAGATATGTTTGTAGAAGGTTATACTTTAGAGATGCTCCCTCATAAGGGACAGCATTATGAACGTAAGAATTTGGAGATGTGCCGTGAAGGTGGGGGTTGAGAACCCCCCATCACTGTGCGCACCAGTTCACCAGAGAGGCTTTCCAGTTTGTTTTGTTAAGGTTTTATTCCTTTCTCATTTGCTGGTTTGTTATTTAATAAACCCCAAGATTGTTACATGGTGTCAGAACATTTCAAATTACCAACTGGAGAAGAGATTATGGCTCAATTTGCAAATGCTCAATATTTCAGTAAATTGGATGCATCCTCAGGTTTTTGGCAGCTAAAATTAATGGAAGAAAGCTCAAAGCTATATACATTTAACCCCCCATTTGGAAGATACAGATTCTTACGCTTACCTTCAGCATAGCTTCAGCACCAGAAGTGTACCACAAAACCATACATATGATCTATGAACATATTAATGGTGTTAACTCAATGTATGACATCTTCTGGGGCTCAAAGAAAGGTCTTCGGGAAATCCTGGATGCAACTAGAGTTGCAAACCTCAAACTAAATAGGGAGAAATGTGTTTTAGGGGTTACAGAATCAACTTCTGTATTTCCAGTGAAGGTATAGAAGCTAATAAGAGGAAGATTTCAGCCATTGAAATGATGCCACATCTCCAGCCAAAGAAAGATATCCAGTGGTTCCTGGGAATGGTTAATTATCTTGGAAAATTCATACCTAATCTTATCTACTAAAGCAGCAGCTTTGAGAACTAGAGAATGAAAATGAATGGTATTGGGGTGCAGAACAGGAGGAATCATGGGAAGGTTTAAAACAACAATGGATACAAGAACCGGTATTAAAGTTCTATGCACCGGGAAGCTCTTTTAAAATTTCAGTAGCTGCTTTACAGTCTGGGTTAGGTGCAGTGGTTTTGCAGAAGCATGAGGATTGTTGGCAACTAGTGGCATATGCATCCAAATCACTGACTGAGACAGAAACCAGATACGCACAGATTGAGAAGGAGCTTTCTGGAATATTGTTTGCCTGAGAGAGATTCAATCAGTATATTTATGGTCAGACAGTGGAAGTTGAAATGGACCACAAGCACCTGATAGCTTTATTTAGCAAACCACTAAAAGACTGTACCTTAAGGATTCAAACAATGATGATGAAGCTGCAAAAGTATGATTTGGTTGTGACCTACACGCCCAGTAAATTCATGTTAACTGCAGATCCACTTTCCAGAGCAGTAACTTCCATGAAGCCAGAGAAGACTTTAGAGACAGAGATGCAAGCCTGTGTAGATTTGATTTTAAAGTCAATTCCCACAGCTAACAGGAAACTGCAACAAATAAGAGAGGAAACAGAGAAAGATGAATCATTGGGAATCCCTAAAGAAGTGATAATTAAAGGGTGGCTTGAAGAAATAAGCAGTTGCTGTCCAAGGATAAAAGAGACTATTGAAACTGCAGAGATGAACTTACTGTGATAGATGGGGTGATTTTCAAAAGCAGTACGGTTGTAATTCCAATAAGCCTCTGAAAAGAAATGTTACGGAAGATCCACGAGGGTTATTTAGGAATTGAGAAGTTCAAACAATGAGCATGAGAGGTGCTGTATTGGCCGTGGATCAATCATGACATTACTAATGTGGTAAGAAACTGCTTTTAATGCCTGAAATACAAGCCATGCCAGCAGGCAGAGCCACTGAGGCTCATCCAGTTCCACAAAGGCCTTATGAGAAGGTTGGCACGGACTGATTTACCTGGCAATCAAAGGATTATTTAATAGTCACAGATTATTATTCTCTGTATCCAGAAATTTTCATGCTGCACTGTACTAATAGTAAGTCAGTGATAACCAGCATGAAGGGAATCTTCTCCAGACATGGAATTCCAGATGAAGTCTTCAGCAATAATGAGCCTCAATTTTCCAGTGCAGATTTTAGGCAATTTGCTATAGATTGAGATTTTTATCACAAAACATCAAGTCCAATTCACCCTCAATCAGGTGGATTTGTGGCAAGGTCTATATGGATAGTAAAGAACCTTATGAAAAAGGCTTTTGACAGTGGGCCTGATTTGTATAAAGCATTACTGGTTTACCAAACTGCATTCCTGGAGAATGGCTCTCCTTCAGCTCAGTTATTAATGGGAAGAAGGATCAGATCTAATTTAGCAATAACTTGCTGAAATCTCTGGAATTTTCCATCTGACTGATCCTTTATCATCAACAGACAAAGGAGAAACTGTCAAGGAACAAGAAAACAACTCAGACTCTAATGAAAGGCTGATACTGAGAAGATCAGAGCGGGACTCATAGAGACTTGCTAACCTGCCTAGAGAAAGGGTATTTGAGGTAAGTGAGTCATAAAGACCCACTTGAGAGTGATGTGCTGGTAACTCTCCTCTCTAGGTAGTTGACACATTTGGTTTAAGGAAATGTACTATGTGGGCAGAGAATTTAATGCATGTGTTATTAGATAGTTGTTAGTTGTTTATTTTTCTTTAAGACGGAAGATGTAGAGATATGTTTGTAAAACATTATAGTTTAGAGATGCTCCCTCAAAAGGGACAGTATTATGAACATAGGAATTTGGAGATGTGCCCTGAAGATGGGGATTGGGAACACGGCGTGACTGTGTGCAGTAGCTCGCCAGAGAGGCTCTCCAGTTTATTAAAGTTTTATTCCTTTCTCATTCACTGGTTTGTTAGTTAATGAACCCAAGATTGTTACAAGCAGTTCTACTTTTCGTCTGACACACAGCATAGGCAAATAATACATGCCACAGGCCTGCTGGGTGATCTTGGGCAAATCACTTCCCCCTCTCTGTGCTTCAGTTTTCCCATCTGTAAAATGGAGATAATAATACTGCCCTTCTTTGTAAAGTGCTTTGAGAGCTACTGATGATAATTGCGAGATAAAAGGGAGAAGATTAATATTTTTATAATAAATACATTAAATTCATTTTAATTTTTTTCAGAGCTATGCTGTGTTCTTTTGTTCTCTGTAGGGAATAGTCCATCTGGGTTGTGTGTGTGCATGTCTCCTATCTTTGTCTTTCAGTCTTTGTCCTGAGTAAACCATAGAAAAGTTTTTCAAGTGCTCTGGTTTTGTTGTGGGTGATTCTACCTCATAAACCAGAATCTGCTTCTTTTATTCATGTTGGGTAGCACCAGACTCCACTGATTTCAATGACACAACTCCTGAGTAAAGGTTGCACAATCTAACCCAAATCTGGCTCCAAACATTGATTTCCCCTTTTCATACTTTGCTGTGAAGGAAACTGCTGTTATTTCTTACATAATTACTACACCCTGGTCCTTAGTGAACCATGCATTTACAGAGGGAAATATTTTCTTTTTCCAGCATCTGGCTACTAACAGTCTGGCAATGACTAAGTGGTGTGATATGAAGTCACTATTCCCTTGGATTGTTTAATTATCTACTGAAAGACCCAAAAGAATCACTAATGGATCCTCTGGCAGTACACCCAACTATTAACACCATTTGTGTCTGGATCTTATTCCAGTAATCTTGAAAGACCAAGCACTTCCAGCAAATATGGAGGAAGTCCTTCTTTTCATCACATTCCCACCAGCATGATTCTGCTCCCAGCCTCAAGATCTTTTATCACCCCCCTGATACAGTAGCTTTAAACAGTTCTCTTTTGTGGCCTGTATCAAAACCCATCAGAGTCAATAGGAGTCTTCAGTGCGTTTATGGCTTAGGCCCTTGTTTTGTTACAAATACAGGAAACTGGGCTCTTGCTCCAAACTGAATGTCATTCCTCCTGTTTAGATCATTGTCCCGTACATCCTGTGCCTTATGCATAAGACCCACCTTCCTCTTTGGGTATGTCTGCAGCTGGAGATGTAACTTCCAGCTTGAGTTGATGTTCATGTGCTTATTTTGATCAAGCTAGCATGCTATAAATAGCAATGTAGCTGCAGCAGTATGGGTGGTGGGACAGGCTATCTGCCCGAGTATGTACCTAGGACCTTAGGGTAGGTACTTGTACTCAGCCCATGCTGCTGTGAGTGCATTGTCATCGGTATAAAATCCTACCCATGTCCAAGAGTAAGGGAAGAACTTTGATCTGACAATGTTTTACACCCAATTTGTGCTCACTGTGGAAATGCCTCCACAAGGTGCAAGACAGAAGACAAACATGCCCACTATCACCGGGGAATAAATCCACATGCTACTAAAAGGCAGACAGTCATGGGCTAAAAACAGGGCTTCTTTCTGAACATTTTTCAGAGTAACAGCCGTGTTAGTCTGTATTCGCAAAAAGAAAAGGAGTACTTGTGGCACCTTAGAGACTAACCAATTTATTTGAGCATGAGCTTTCGTGAGCTACAGCTCACTTCATCAGATGCATACCGTGGAAACTGCAGCAGACTTTATATATACAAAGATATATAAAGTCTGCTGCAGTTTCCACGGTATGCATCTGATGAAGTGAGCTGTAGCTCATGAAAGCTCATGCTCAAATAAATTGGTTAGTCTCTAAGGTGCCACAAGTACTCCTTTTCTTTTTTCTGAACATTGCACAGCAATGTAGCACACCGAGGAAGGAAGGGGAGTGGATCCAATTGTAACTACATGGGAATTGAAGTAGGTGGAATGTAACTCCGTGCAATAGGGAGATAACACTGTTCTCACAGCACAGGGAGACATAACCGTTTTAGTCAGGAGAGTTAAACAATTGTACACTTAATAGTTTTTACGCTTCGTTGCATTTTCTGGTGTATTATTTGGAATAGCCCCTTCTCCCACATAGCCACATCCTCTGGATTTATACAGAAATGCCGTTAAAAGTCAGGTGATGAAAATGGCAGCAGGTTGGTGTGGTGGAGATACGGTTATGAAGACAAAGTGCCTTTGCTGATTGACTTTCAAAGCGAAGGCCAATTGTCTTTATATTGCTCAATCTATTTTACGTCCTTTATCTATTTTAACTACTATTACTTGAAATATACTCACCTTGATTCACGATGACACATTACAGCTGGTGAAAAATGGAAGTGGTAACTTCTAGCGGAATGAGTAGTGTTTCAAAACAACAGCTCTTTTAAAGCCCTGGCTGCCACTTGTGTTTTAAAATTTTTATAAGCCATGGAATACAGTTTGTCAGAGCAATCATCTTCCCAAATTGGTCATTACCAAAGTTAATGACCTGTTTATTAGAACATCAACCTTGGCTTTGCCTCATGCTGTTAATTAACAAATCTGTCATTAACTGCTGGTAGCCATGAATATTTTGGGGGGGGGGTTGGGGGAATAATGCATCAGTAATTATGGCACAGTTAAAGTGATATCTCTGCAGATCAGCAAGACCACAAAACTTGTGCTGGGCTCTCGCCCTCTGGACAGTTTTAGTGTTATGCCAAACCCATGCTGTTAGCACGTGCCATTTATGGAATGAAACAAGGGTAAAAAGTGTGGTACAGTGTAAAATGTTCAAAAGTGCTGAAGTGACTTAGGTGCGTATGGGAGAGATTTACAAAGGTACTTAGATGCCTAAAGATGCAAATAGGCATCTAGTGAAATTTTCAAAAGTGCCTAGGGCCCATACTCTCAAAGATATTTAGGCATCTGAGACCTATTGGTTTCAATGGGAGTTAGGCACCTAAATACTTTTAAAAATCTGGGCCTCAGTGCCTAATTCCCATTGCTCCTTGGTGCTTTGAAAATTCCACTAGACACCAGTCTGCATTGTTAGGTGCCTAAATACCTCAAGGAGAAGGGAGTTGAGCTGGGTAAGAAGACCTAGCTGAAAATTTTGCTTTCCTTTTGGGAAGGATGCAAAGAAGGCAGGCCAGGCCTTGACTTTCCTTCAGGTGCTCGGCTGCAGAAAGGGACAGTCCCTCAAGGATGAAGGGCTATGCCCAGTTTACGGCTGTGGGTAGAAAGGTTTTGGTATCTGTGGGTTTTTTGTTTTTTTGTTTTTGGAACTGTGTGATGACAAACTCAGACCTCAAGAAGGGCTGTGAATTGGACAAGATAGACTGTGTGGTGTTGTTATGGGGCCCTGAAGTAGGTGGAATGTAACTCCTTGCAATAGGGAGATAACACTGTTCTCACGGCACAGGGAGCCATAACCGTTTTAGTCAGGAGATGAGGCAGGGAGCTACAGAATGACCTCTGGCCATGAGGGGGTGCTGTGACAGTTTTCTGTTACCAATCTGCCTAGGATCTCAGGTGATCAGGCTAAGATGGCAGGACTGTTCCGGGGGGAGATACAGGAGCACAGCAAGTGACTGAATTTTAAAGCTTTATTGATAAAATAATAAAATAACAGTGGTGAGCGCTGGGACTGTTCCCACGTCACTCAAAGGAAGGAAGAAGCATGAATGCTCAAATCCTGACCCACTTTCATACTCACAGCCAAGCCACCCCAGGCTGGCCAGGCCTGGGGGTACCGTCAGAAGAGGAGAGTGAGGGGGATGGATGGGAGTCTGTCCTGTGCACAGGTCATCCGGGGTTCTGCTGCAAAGTCTCCAACTTGTTCCGCTCTTGGGAGGGTTTTTAAGTCCTGGGGTCTCTTGGGGGTGTCCCCTTCAGAGACCTTTGTTCCCCAGGCTCGGTGTACCAGTTCCAATTGGCCTTCCATAGTGTCTTCAGCTTTCCCCAAAACAGCTAGTCTCAGGGCCGGGAGAAAAGACTGTTGATCTTCATTACTTTGCTTTGCTGACCTTCGCTGCCTTGTTTTGGAGTTTCTGCAGCTTCTTGTTCTGTGACTCTTCGTTCTCACAGCAGGGCAGGGTGGAAATCTCAGCCCCCACCCCCTTCTTTCTTGGCAGGTAGCAGCACCTCTGCGGCCTTTAGTTGGCTGAAGTCACCGTCTTATCTTGCATTTAGCAGGAGCGCAGAGTTAACCCATTTTCTGCTTTCTCTCTTTCTCTGCTGATTTTCTCTTCCCCCCCCACACTTGCCAGCCTCCAGAAACCTGCGAAGGAATCTCCCATTCCACAGTCGCCTTTAGCCTCTCCCATAATACTTTGCGATATTTGCAACAGCGTTAGCAACATATATTACTACTCTGCTTCCCCAAGGGACCTGAGGGAGGGGGCCACTGGGGTGTGACAGTGCTTAGGGGGCATCTGCCCTGTCACATTTCCATTGAAATAAGGAGCAGTTAGGTGCCTCGTTACCTTTCAGGATCTGGGCCTTAGTGACTGTTGAAGCTCAGAAAGATTCTGTGACCCCAAACAATTTGCATTGACTCAGCTGTGTTGTTCTTCCCATTGCTAATGAGCATACGCTTTATGGTGGGACTTTCAAAGCTCTCAGCATTGGCCTGATTCTGCTCCCACTGACGTTTCCCCCCATTGAAGTAAATGCTGAATGTCTACTTGACTGCAAAGAGAGCTGAGTTAGGCCAGTGCTGAGTGCTTTCGAGCTGCCTGCCTTTCGGGTATTTCTTATGTTCCCTAGACCTCCCCACTCATCTATACGTCTACATCTTAGACTGTGAGCTCACTGGGTTAGGGGCCACCTTTGTGGTGTATGTTTGTAGAACCGATGACCTGCATTCACTTTTAGAAGTGTTCAGACCAGAGACGACTCGTGCCTGCCGATAGTCGGGGTAGGGAGGTGGGGGGGGGGCAGAGTGAGGGCATTCAGCTTCAGCAGGGTTACTGAGCATGCTCAGTCTGTGTGAGCATGCTCAGTATAAGCCAAGCAGCAATTTGAGCGAGGGAGCACATGACCCTGCATGCCTCTTCCCCCCAGTTGTTGCCTCTGGTTCAGACACTTGCTGCACTTCTATCTGGACACGGATAGCAAGGCTTCTTCAAAACAAAGAGTGGACTTAGGTCAGGGCCCGCCCACAACATTTTGGCACAGGAGGCGGGGAGCTCAAATGACACTCCGATGCCCCCTCGCTTGGGTCAAAACTTTGAAAGGTCTCAATTCTGCCTTCTTCCTATTCTACTCCTCTAATGGGACTGCTCTGCTACCTCCCCCAATAAAGCAGAACTAACTTAAAATGCCTCGTTCAAAAATTTTAAGTAACACTTAACTTTCAAACACCTAAACAGCAAATGTAACTTTTCTTGTCTGCATAGCAAACACTGGCATTTTTATCTGTCTGAATAATCCAAGCGGTGCTTTCCGTGCTGCCTTGGTTACAAAGATTTGAACTGCTTCCTGCTGAAGGTCCACAGTCTGGGCCAGCTCATGCTCTATTGAGATGGTTGCAAGGCCGACCAGCCTCTCCTGTGTCATTGTGGAGCGTAGATGTGGTTTTATTAACTTCAGCTTGGAGAAGCTACGTTCTCCACTAACAACGGTTACAGGAAGTGTTAGAAGTATGCGCAGAGCAACAAAAGCATTTGGAAAGAGGGTGGTCAGCTTATTTGTGCACATATAGTCCAGAACAGCCTTTGGAGTTGATCCTGCTGAAATGTATCTTGAAAGGGCTTTCAGTTCATCACCTACATCACTCGCATCAATATCGCGCATGTCATCATGTGTCAACACTGTCTCAAGTGCCCTGCATCATTGATGTAGGTCTTCTTCAGGTATAGTGAGGAGTTTTGGAATATCATACATCATCTCAAATATACTGCTATGTTCCTTGAGCTGCATGAAACGTTCTTCAGCTGACTGTATTGCACAATCTAGCACCTGGTTAAAGAATTCAACTTTGAATTGTTGTTTGGGGTCTCTTATGGGATTATCCCGTGCCTCGTAATCAAAATGTTGTCTTCTTCGGTGACTCTTGTATTCTTGAATGGGTGGGAAAATAGCTTCAGTGTGAAGTTCCTCTGCCAACTTCTGTGGCCTCTTCAGAACGTTTTGAAATCCCTCATCTGACAGGTAAGACTGGAGGTATGACTTTGCTTTGTCCAGTTGTTCCATTGCTCCAGATAGATCAAGGTCAATACCTTGGAGTCTCTTGCTTACAACATTTATTTCAAACAGTATGTCATGCCACAACACTAAGCCTAATGGAAATTTGTAGTTATGTTTGTTTCTGATGATTCCATTTCCTTCTGCCACTGTTCTCCCATGAACAGTTCCTGTCATAGCATTATCCTCCATAATGGCAACTATGGCATCATCTATCTTCCCAATTTGGTGTTTGATAGTCTTTATCACCTCTACTCGACTTTCCTATCGTGTGGCACTCAGTGGTTTCAGTGTCAGAGAGGATGTTCCCAGATGTTGCTTCAAAATTGGCCATTGATGAGTTGATGCAGAGAAAAATGCTTTGAATGACATTAAAAAATTCAGCAGCCTCACTATAAGCTGATGCTGTATCACTGACCATCAAGTTCAATGAATGAGAACTGCATGGGACAAAAAAAGCTCGAGGGTTTAACTCTCGGATCCGTGTCTGCACTGCTCTGTTCTTTCCTCTCATGTTGGCACCATTATCGTAGCCCTGACCTCTCATGTCAGCTATCGCAATTCCCGTCTCTTCCAGCTTTTTAAGAAGCACGTTTGTCATACCAGCTCCTGTAGTATCATCAATGTCAGTAAATTCTAGAAAATGCTCTCTGACCGTCACCATTGCAGGGACATTTTCACTAGGTTCTGTTGTTACAAAACGCACCATTAAAGTAATTTGTTCCGTATGGCTGATGTCAGGTGTGCAATCCAGAATGGCAGAGTAATATATTGCTGACTTCAGATCTGCCACAATCTTCTGATTGACTTTTGTTGCCAGTAACTGTATGATCTCATTTCAAATTGTTTTTCCAAGGTAGTGGTGTGTGTGCATTTCTTGGGTGGTGACTCTTCTTAGATGCTCCTGGAGTACAGCATCAAACTCAGCCATCAGCTCCACAATTTTAAGGAAGTTTCCATTGTTTGGCACATGCAGCTGATCTGAAGTGCCACTCAGTGCTAGGTTTTGGGTAGCCAGCATTCTCACAATGGCAACAAGCCTTTTCAGAACATTTTGCCAGTAAAGAGACTCTGATGCAATCTTCTCTTGATGCTGATCATCTATGATGGCCTTTAACCTTAGTCTCATCTCAATCACTTTCCACCTATGGAATGCTCTCTGGTGATTTGCTGCCTTCTCATGGCATGCCAGATTTCTAGCCAGATTTTTCCAGTCCTTTGTTCCTGTAGAACCCAATGTGGCTGGAATATTAGACTGCAAGAGTTTGCAACAAAAACAGTATGCAGCATTCTGAGTTTTTGAATACATAAGCCATTGGGGATTTCACGCCAGTAACGTGTTGGATGGAAACTTCTATTTTCATTGTCTTTGGGGAACATGACGTTTTGCACTTGCTGTGGCCCATGCAGTACAAGGAAGTCCCCTCAGGCTACTGCTTAAGTGGGTCCACAGTCCTGGATTGCCTGGACGTAAGGAACTAAACTCAGCAGCAGCTGTTTCTTGCACTCCACCACACTGTACTCTGATCTACACTTTTCTTCGGGAATGTGCACGGTTACATCCATTTGAGATGGAGATATGGATGCTGCAGTAGCTGCCAGTCACCTGCACTCTGACTAACCAAAAGATCAGGCATCTCCTCACCACTCACATCCTCACAGGGGCCGGAAGGCTCACTGTGAACATTTGTGTCTATAAAAAAACCAGGAGTACCTGTGGCACCTTAGAGACTAACAAATTTATTTGAGCATAAGCTTTCGTAAGCTACAGCCCCTTTTTGCGAATACAGACTAACACGGCTGCTACTCTGAAACCTGTCATTATGCAAGGCACTGAATTTGTGTCTATGTCTCTTAGGAGAGCTCCTTCCTGCTTAGATAGAAAAGCTTCCTTTGCTTTCTTTCTTTTTCTGAATGCTGCCCCAGAGGGGCGTTTTCTTCTTTCACTCATGACTGCTGTTCTGTGCCAGCTATGGTGGCTCTCAACACTCAGTTGAAGGGGACAAATAAGCAGGCTGGTAGCAGGGCCCGAGTGAGGGAAGGTATCAGCGTCTTAAGGGCCTAACTGGCTCCTACTACTTCAGTTGACTGCCTGTTCTCCTCAAGTGGGTTCAGGGAAGCAGCAGGAAAGAGGAACTCCCTGAGAAGCTGGGGTTAATCAGTCCAGGTTCCTGGGGGTGCTAGAGAGGTATATGAGAGGCTGCTCTTCCTCTCTCTCCCTGCAGCTCCTGCTGCTTTCTGTTATTCCCTCTCACCTTTTCTCTTGCCTGCCTGTTATGTCTCTTGTGCTCTCCTTCCTCCAGCACAGCACTCCCCCATCTCTGTGCATCTCGAGCAGAGAGAATACATATGCACCAGCAGCAGACACCATTTTCTACACTCTGGGTCCCAGTAGCGCTCCCCCCCACAGTCTCGCACTTGAGGCAGCCGCCTCAGTTCGCCACATGGTAAGGCCAGCCCTGATTTAGGTGTTTGAAATCTCCCACCTGGCAAAGGAGCCTCTTTTCCACAAGAGACAGGTCAGGATTTAATTTGCACAAGCGCTCATTTGTAAACTGTACCCAACAAGGCTGAATCTAAGAACAAACAATTTTTTATGATCAAAAATGGAATGACAAGTTCCCCACCGCCTAGACCATTTCTGGCTTGGTGAAAGCTGCTGAAAATTAATCAGATCTTTGTTATTTTTAAAAGAGTTGCCAAAGCATAATCTATAATAGTTGAGTCTGGCATCCTTCTCCTTTAAATGAGGGTTTGGAAATTATAACTCTTGTGAGTCGTCCCTACTTGGAGATAAATGAACTCTGCCACTCCTCAGAGTTATGTATCTTGTGCTAATTGTGGTGTCATAAAATCAGATGGATGAACAGGGCTTCAAAACAGACAGACCTCTTTGGGTTCTTTTCATGGTTCTACAGGGCCTTGTGATAAGGTGGTGGTCTTCTCAGTGACTGGTTAGTGTTATAATGGTGTCTGAAGGCCTGCACTGAAATCGGGCCCTACTGTGCCGGGTGCTGTACGAACACAACACAGTCACTGCCTGAAAGCAGTTAGGCTAATTAGACAAGACAGAGAAAAGGAAGTGGGGTTATTTCCATTTACAGATGGGGAAATCAGGCAGAGAGGGTGAAATCCTGGCCCCATTGACGTCAATAGCAACTCCCATTGATTTCTGCAGGGAGTTCAACCCGTGAGATTAAGGCCCTGCTTTGTCAAAGCACCTAAGCACATGCCTAACTTAAGCATGAGCATAGTTCTGTTGACTCGACTGGGACAATTCATACTTCAGGCAGGGATTTTCAGTGGAGGCTAAGGCAGTTAGGAGCTCAACTCCGACTGAAATTCCCGTCCTATCAAAATCCCAGCCACATGGGTTGCTGAATCCGGGCCCAAGTGACTTGTCTCAGTCACAGCAAGGATCGGTGGCAGTGCTAAGACCTCACCAGTTCCTCATCGGTGCCCAAACCATAGGGGTCTCCTTCCTCTTCATGAAGAGTACAAAATGCTCTGGAAGCAGGCGTGGCTGAAGAGGTTTGTTATTACTCTCAGAACGTGGTTTAATCAGGCATACAAGCGTGGCATGGACCCTTAAAAACCACCTGACAACTGGATTCCTTTTTCAGCCTTTCTTGCAGGTTCGTACAAGCAATACGTCTTTTACCTGATTGCACAGAATATTTATGCGCCACCCCAACAGCCCTGTGTGTGGTGAAAGGGGTGTTGACCATTTCCACTGAGAACTGGCTAAGCATGACCTCGCCAGTGGGGCTATAAACAGGGATGGACATACCTAGGGAGGTGGTAGAATCTCCTTCCTTAGAGGTTTTTAAGGTCAGGCTTGACAAAGCCCTGGCTGGGATGATTTAACTGGGAATTGGTCCTGCTTCGAGCAGGGGGTTGGACTAGATGACCTTCTGGGGTCCCTTCCAACCCTGATATTCTATGATTCTATGTTATATGCAGCTGCATGTGAAGATGTTATTTTCAGTGATGTCAGGTGGAGGACTGCGTGGAACAAAATTTGAAATCACCGCTGGTGATTATAACTTGTAAAAAAATTAATAAATCACTTTTTCAACCCAATTTTAGAGAAGGAAAACAGTACTGTCTTGATAAGTAGATTTTTAAAGACCTGGTGATGCCATATGTACCTTTTAACTTCCACCCCAAGAGATTTCTCCTCTGGTGAAAAGCAGCTTTTATCGGCAAATAAATAATCTTTGATCACTCATGAATTACCCCCAGCCCAACTCCCTGAGACAGCGTGTGAATACGTAAATGTTAAGCCTTGTAATCTCAGTCTAAGTCCTAAAGAAAACAGTCAAATATCCTTTTCTGTGGTTTTGGGCTGCAAATCCCCTATAGCAGAACTCTCCTGGTGAGTGCTGCTTTGTAGATTCCTGATTTGGTCAGCTCTGCAGACATACATACTGGCTGGCGTTGTGCAACATTCTGGCTGGCGTTGTGCTACGAACAACATGCAGCATAACTCACAGGTTAGAGTAGCTATCAGAGCTACTTGCAGCCTAAATATAGAGTATTTAAACAACTTAGGGCTGCTGGGAGTTGAAATATATTGGAATAAAACCCCATCTCAGACTTGCCATCTTAAGGTATGCAGTGTTGTCATAGCTGTGTTGGTCCCAGGATATTAGAGAGACAAGGTGGGTGAAGTCAAATAAAAGACACCACCTCATCCCCCCTTGTCTCATTTTAGAGTATGTCTACGATGCAAACGGGGTGTGTGATTGCAGCATGTGCACACGTTCCCAGGCTGCCTCTAATCCAGCGACTAGCCGTGAAGTCGAGCCATCATGGCCGTCGGCGTGGCCTGTACGAGCCCGCCTGGTGCTCTGGATCTCTTTTCTGCACTGAAGTGTGTGCTGCTGTGGCATCCCTGCTGCTGGTACGCAAGCTAGCTAGCGTAAAAATGCTTGGGTATGTCTACGCATGCTGTAATTCCACTCTTGCTTGCAGTGCGGACGTACCCTTAGAAGCAGAGATGGAGATGGCCATTGTCTAGTCTGTTTTCCTGACAATGAAGAGGCTTTTACTCTACCCTAAGGTGTGATTTTTTCTACACTGAAGGTGTGACCCTAATTCTGTTCCCATTGAAGCCAATGGGAAAACTTTTTTGATGGGAGAACGTGCTCTTGAAAACCCTACACTGTATTTTCTAATATTTTGTCCGGTCCTGTTTTAAACATCAAGTAAAGGATCTTCCACCATTTCTAATGAGAAACCATTGAATGTGGAGTTTGAAGTGTTGATTGCAATTCATCTACTGACTGAACCATTCAGAATTTAGTGGGTTATGCTTAGAGGAGGTTTATAATATTTTTTTTGTAATGTATTGCTCAAAAAAACCTCTCCTTACTAGCCAGGGACCTTACAGGCCTGAGTGCATCTGCTTTTGTTAACAAATACTGTGCCTTTTCACTGGATTGATGGTGGACTTTAAAGAAGCAGTTGTTTTCTTGATCATGAGTTATCATATGCATTGATCTATTACAGAATTGCAATGGATAATTAATCACTGCCATCAGCTCATTACTGCTGTTCAGCGTATGTGTGAATATTCTCTAGGTTAACAGAATAAAAACATCAGGTTAATGGCATACTTAAGATCAGTGTGAGACTATGTTGTTAATCATCCAAACAGCATTTGAAGCTGGCATGCATTTTGGAACATCCTTTGTGAGTGCTATTCCTTAAATGGGCCTGATCCTCAGCAGGTGCAGATTGAAATATCCCTATTGAAGTCACTGGACCCAATCCTCAGTGGGTGTAAATCACTGTAACTTAACTTAAGTCAATGGGCCAGATCCTCAGCTGATGTAAATTGGAATAACCCTATTGAAGTTAAGGGGGCCATGGAACTTTTCAGCTTGGAAAAGAGAGAACTAAGGAGGGTCCTGACAGAGGTCTATAAAATTGTGACTGGTGTGGAGAAAGTGAATAAAGAAGTGTTATTTATCCCTGCACATAACGTAAGAAACAGGGGTCACACAATGAAATTAATAGCCAGCAGGTTTAAAACAAAGGGAAGTACTTCTTCACACAACACATGGTCAACCTGTAGAACTTGTTGCCGGGGATGTTGTGAAGGCCAAAAGTATAACTGGGTTCAAAAAAGAAGTTCATGGAGGATAGGTCCATCAGTGGCTATTAGCCAAAATGGTCAGGAACACAATCCTATGTTCTGGGTGTTCCTCGCCTCTGGCTGTCAGAAGCTGGGAGAGGACAACAGGGGATGGAGCACTCAATGATTGTGTGTTCCTTTCATTCCCTCTGAAGAACCTGGCACTGGCCACTGTAGGAAGACAGAATACTGGGCTAAATGGATCATTGCTCTGAGCCAGTGTGGCCATTCTTCTGTTCTTATGATTTACACCAGCTGAGGACCTGACCCATTGTATCAAAGCACTGAACATAATGAAGGACTGAAGAAAATGCAAGAAGTGGCTAAGCGTATGCAATAAAATGAACACACAGATGATGTGGGGTTTTGCTAAGGAAGAGCTAAGCCTAAATGGTTGCCAAACTATTTCAACATGGAGAGTCTATAATGTACAGCATATTGTAGCTTTGCCGATCTGGATTCTATCACTGGACAGCAAACAGACCTCAGAGATGAACAAATCGAACAATCAATTTATAATTAGGAGGGTGGTGAAGCCCTGGAATGGGTTACCTAGGGAGGTGGTGGAATCTCCTTCCTTAGAGGTTTTTAAGGCCCAGCTTGACAAAGCCCTGGCTGGGATGATTTAGTTGGGGTTGGTCCTGCTTTGAGCAGGGGATTGGACTAGATGACCTCCTGAGGTCCCTTCCAATCCTGGTATTCTATGATTCTATGATGATTTCCTTTCTTCCTCCTGGCAGCAGATGGGAAATGGAGGATTCTACAAGCACTTGATTATTTAATATTTTGCTGGCATGAACCAGTTCTCACATCAGTTTGTTCCACAGGGTTCTGTTCACATGGGAGCAGGATGGATATGGGTTTGCTAAGAAGTCTGGAGAGTTCATCTTGAAATTATCCATCTCTGACAGTGGAGATCATAGCCCAGATCCTCAAAGGTATTTAGGCTCCTAACTTAATCAATGGAACTTAGGGGTCTAATAACCTTTGTGGATCTGGGCCCAGGTGACATGGGCCAAATTCTGCTACCAGCTATGAGCCCACAATTTCCCTTGACATCAACGGGATCTCAGCTACGTAACTAGCGACAATGGCCCATGACTTTTTGCCTCTCCTCATTTAACACAACTTCCTCCCACGCTCTCCTCCTACTTACTTGCTCCTGCTCAATCTTCTGCTCCTTTAATGTCAATAGAAGAAGGAGCAACTCAGTGGGGAAAGACCTCCAAGTAACAATCCCAGATCATGAGGAAAAGCTAGTGATCTGGAGTCACACTAGACATTGCACACCTGGAGAAATTGTAACCTGGGGTGACTGAAGGAAGGTAACTCTGCTTTCATGAGACGAGGAAAGAGGGTCTTGCAGTTAAGGAAGTAGCCTGGGGCTCAGGAGTTCTGGAGTCAGATCTTGTCTCTGCCTTGACCCTTTGTTGTGATCTTGAAGGTTGCTCCTGCAAGGGTCTGAGCACGCTGGCCCACAGTCCACAAAACACTGATTTAATGAGGCTATTCACATGCTTAAGATTGAGCACATGGTTAAGGGCTTTGCTGGATGAGGGCCAGAGTGCTCTGCACATTGTAGGATTGAGTCCTTAATCCAGGGGTGAAAGTAAGTTAGAGGACTTACCGGTACGCTGGAGTACTGAGCAGGGGGCGTGGCCTCAACCGGAAGAGGCGTGGCCTTAACCGGAAGAGGCGGGGCCTTAGATTCCTGGTCCCTTTAAATCTTGATTTGGCGGGGATTTAAAGGGCGGGTGTGGTAGCAGGGGCTGGAGCTCCAGGGCCCTTTAAATCCCTGCCAGAATCCCATTGCCACTACCCCAGGGCTTGGGCAGCAGGGCTCAGGCGGGATTTAAAGGCCCGGGGCGGTAGCAGCGGCTGGAGCTCCGGGGCCCTTGAAATCCCCACCACAGGGCTTTAAATTGCCTCCTGGGAAAGCCGGTTGCGGTACAGTGCACCGGCTCTTACCGGTACCCCATACCGGGGCGTACCAGCTTACTTTCACCTCTGCCTTAGTCCCTCTATGCAATGGGGATAATAAGTTGTTTTCAAGCATATGCTGTCTCTCTTTCCTATTTAGACTAAGCATTTCAGGGCAGGGATGGTTTCTTATTATATATGTGTACAACAGAGCTGTACAGACAATTCTGTTTAGCAACAACTTATGATGTTTTGAAATATATTTTTGTTCCGCACTGGAACAAACCCCAAATCTGTGGAATGTTTTCACAAAATGGAATTGTGTTAAGATGGCTGTTTTGGAGTGAACAGCTCAGACTTTTGATTTGCTTTTCTTTCTCCCTCTCTCTAGGGAGAAGGGACCAGAAAGCCCTGGACCTGAAAAACCTTCCCAATGAAAACCTGGTTGAAACTGGTATGTCTCCGTGAAATATTTCTGCTTCAATTAAACATCGCATTTCAATGAAATTTCATGTTTTCAAAAGTGTTCCAACCAGTTGTAGCATACAGCACCTCACACATTGGGGTCTTGATCTCAGTTGGGGGTTCTAAGTGCTTCTATAATATAACAAAATCATGATAATACATTTACTTACCCGAAGGATCAGAAAACCAGTGTGTCCCATACAGCAGCAATCAAGCTATATAGTTTGGAGGAGATTTTCAAAAGCACTTGGTGTTGGCCTAACACTGCTCCCATGGAAGTCAACAGAAGTTTTACCCTCATTGCATCACTGATTTCAGCAGGAGAGACAGCTGGTCATTATTGAGTGCTTTTGCAAATCCCACCCTTTCCCTTTCCCTTTAAATTACAATAGAACGCCAATTTTATGAACACAGATCTTCTGAACAACCAGTGAAATGAACCATTTTTATCCTCCATGAACAAGGTACGTGTCTATGCGCTTGAGCAGAGATCACATGAACTCAGAGTACGTATCTTTACCACTGGTGAAAGTATCTTAGTAGCAGATGAGTCACATCTGGGAAAGCTTATGTATCATGCTGAGAGATTGGTGGCAAAGAAGAGATGCAATTCTCTTAAAGAAAAATCAGCAATTTATTTCACTAGGGACTACAGGATCCCTACCGCATGTACATACAGTAGTGTGTGATGCAGCACAGTCCATATGCAAGATTGTAATAGGCATACGGTATACATTTGTTGCCGTTCTTCATGTACACTGTCACTGAATAATTAAATTAATTTATGCACCATACCTACTGTAATTTGGAGATGGTCGGTTTTGTGAACTCTTGGATTTGCTAAACTCATCAGTCCCCAATTAGTTCATAAAATTGGGGTTCTACTGTACCAGAGGAATCTGACACTGTGTCAGAGGGGATGTAATCTTCCAACAGTACAATGAGACAGAGAGGTCCTTTGGCAGAGTTTTCAGGGTGCTGCTGCTCCTTCAAGCTTTTAAGCCCATGTTTCACTTTAAGCGCATGAATGATCTCGTTTTCGTCAATGGGGCTACTCATGGTTTTAAACATGTGCTGGAGTCCTTTGTTCGATGGAAGTCTGTTGTATTACTTACGATGGAAAACATAGGCTCAAAGAGTTAAAGGTGTTGACATGACCCTGAAACTATCCAACATTAAACGGTGTTAAACAAGGTTTGGGGTTTGGTATGCAGGGATCTCAGCCGGCTTAGCACCATGGCGGGCATGCTACGAAATTCATGCCAAAGGTTAGAAATGTGTTGATTGAAACACACAAAAGGAAAAGAATCAAAACAAGGCAAAAAGCATTGAAACTGAAATTGAGTGATTATGCAAAACAAGCTTAATCAAAACCCACCAAAGTCTGTCTTTGAAGATGGTGATTATTGTTAAAGTCTCTTATTCTGTCAAACACTTCTGCTTGGTGGGAAGAAAGGGTTAGATCTATTCTTCAATTTTGTGTTGGGACCAATAGTCACTTTCCTGCTTTTGACAAAACAGACAGAAGCCGACGGTTGAGAAGAGAGAGGACAGAAAAGACAGGGGATTACTGTTTTGTTGATGTTCTCAGAATACAAGGCAGCTGCTCAGTCATGGACAGGTGCTTTGGGTCCTGGCTGGTCAGCCACAACAGCCATGGTTATCTGAACCCCGGCTTGCCTTCCCAGTCAGGGACGTCCTCTGGTTGGTCAGGTCAGGCCCCACTCCTTTGCTGGTCCTTCTCAGGTTGAGCCGAGCTGGATGGCCCATCTCGTCTCATCATGCTGGTGCTGTGCAGTACAGTTGTTTTCAGGATGAAGTGAAAAGCCGAGTGAGAGAGAAGATTGGAGGAAGATAGTAAGGGATGGAAAGGGGGACCCGAGGGAGGGCGTGACCGAGCTGGATCTCACATGTTTCAGGCTGAGGTCCTTGTTGGCGCAGCAACAATGCTTATATGTCTCCACTGGCGTATTAAGGTCTGGTGTCATAGCAACAATCCTACTTCTGCTGCCGTGATGATGGTAAAAGTTCCTTTTTCTCCCTCTTGCCTCCTTTGAAGAGCCCCCACAAAGTGGTGATGGGCGGAATGGTCTATCCTCTCATTATTTGGTCCACCAGTTAGGCCTAATTTCCAAACAACCAGTTTGTGTCAATTGATTTCCAGGCCCCTGCTCCAGTTGTAACCTTAGATTGGTCCTTGAGTGGTATCAGTAAACCTTCTCTGTCTAATGACAGGTTTCAGAGTAGCAGCCGTGTTAGTCTGTATCCTCAAAAAGAAAAGGAGGACTTGTGGCACCTTAGAGACTGACAAATTTGTTTGAGCACGAGCTTTCGTGAGCATCCGATGAAGTGAGCTGTAGCTCATGAACGCTTATGCTGAAATACATTTGTTAGTCTCTAAGGTGCCAAAAGTGCTTCTCTGTCTAAGTTCATTCTGTCTCCTTAAAGTAGGCCTGCTAGGTCTCAGTTATTACAACAGGTCTTAACTCCAGAGGGGTTACCTAGCTCCTTACCTCAGGCTAGGTCTACTCAGGGATGCAAAAGATGCATGGCTGGCCTGGGCTAGCTGACTTGGGCTTGAGGGGCTGAAAAATTTCTGTGTAGCTTTTGGGGCTCGGGCTGGCACCGGAGCTTTGGGACTCTGTGTGGAGAGAAGGTCTCAGCCCTTCAGGCTCTAGTCTGAGCCCAAACATCTAGAAAGCAGTTTATAGCCCTGCAGCCCGAGCCCTGCAAGCCTGAGCCAGCTCACCTATGCCAGCTACAGCAGTGCCCCGGGACTGTTATCACCATGTAAACGTATCCAGTGGTGAGCTGGAGCCGGTTCCCACCAGTTCGCAGGAACCGGTTATTAAATTTAGAAGCCCTTTTAGAACTGGTTGTTCCACAAGGGAGAACCGGTTCTAAAAGGGCTTCTAAATTTAACAACTGGCCAAAAGTGGCACCTTAGGTGCCGACTCCATGGGTGCTCCGGGGCTGGAGCACCCACGGGGAAAATTTGGTGGGTGCAGAGCATCCACCGGCAGCTCCCCGCCCCACCCCAACCCCGATCCAGGCTTACCTCCGTTCCACCTCTGCCTCCTCCCCTGAACGCGCCGCCCCGCTCTGCTTCTCTGCGCCCCACCCCCGGTTTCCTGCGAATCAGCTGTTCGCACGGGAAGCCGGGGTGGGCTGAGAAGCAGGCAGTGGCTTCACACTCAGGCCCAGGGAAGTGGAGGTGAGCTGGGGCGGGGGGGGCGTGAGGAGGGCTGCCCGTGCCGCAGCAGGTAACCCGCGGGGGGGGCGCACAGGGGAACCGCTCCCCCCTCCCAGCTCACCTCCACCTCCCTGGGCCTGAGCGCGAAGCCGCCGCCTGCTTCTCAGCCCTCCCAGGCTTCCCACCAAACAGCTGATTTGCGGGAAGCCGGGGCGGGGGTGGAGAAGCAGAGCGGGGCGGTGGGTTCAGGGGAGGAGGCGGAGTGGAGGTGAGGTGAGCTGGGGCCAGGCGTGGGGTGGGGAGCTGCCGGTGGGTGCTCTGCACCCACCAAATTTTCCCCGTGGGTGCTCCAGTCCCGGAGCACCCACCGGAGTCGGCACCTAAGGTGCCACTTTTGATGTGATCAGTGGGGGGAGCGGTTGCTCCCCCGGTTCCCCCCCAGCTACGCTCCCCCGCCCCTAGGAGCCAGAGGGACCTGCCGGATGCTTCCTGGGAGCTGCCCCAGGTAAGCCCCACCAGGACTCCCCACCTCATCCCCCGGCAGGTCCCTCTGGCTCTTAGGGGCGGGGTGGGGTGGGCACCCACTATGGTGGCCCACGAGACCCTCCTGCCCAGTTCTGGGGGCAGTCAGGGGACAGGGGAGAGGGGTGGATGGGGAAGGGGTCCTGGGGGTGGGGGCATCAAGGAACACGGGGGGTTGGATGGGGCAGGAGTCCTGGGGGGCGGGGGTGGGCAACGACTCCCTTGTGGGGTGAGGAGGGAACCAGTTGTTAAGATTTTGGCAGCTCATCCCTGGACGTATCCTCAGTGCCTTAAGTCCTTCTGTGTTTCCTAGGAAGCCAGTTTACAGACTAGGGGGTGGCACATAGCAGAACAAACAGAATATTGACATCTTTGCTGGCAGACCAGAGCAAATATAATGGAGGCGGCTCTGTGGGCCAGGGATGTGTCCTAACACCCTGAAGAGCGGAATCTGTTTGAAAGCTGTTGCCGGGATGGACCTATCTAAAAACAACGTCTTCAGTTGCCTGTGAAAGCAAAAACAACCCAGCCTGGTAAAAATCACTTGAAACGACTAAGAACAGCTTGGTGTGTGCTGATGGCAAAATTAAAAGGCAGACATACATACAAACCAATGAGCAAGCTGTGTGAGTCAAGAAGTCTGATGTACACGGTGCGCCTTCAACAGTTTCTTAGTTCCCAAATTACACAGCATTGGACAGAGACACTTGAAAAGCCTCCTGCCACGTAGCTGTGCCTTGCCACGAAACACTGGGATCTGGTTTTGCAATGCATTGCCATATTCCAGTGTGAGTTTACAGGAGAACATTTTCCTTCTCATCAATCTGTCTGTCATACCTCACTAAGAAAGAGGAAAGATCACCTTTTTTTTATTATATACCCACAGCATTGATTATTGCTCCCTGACACCTTTTTTCCTACCTGAGATTCTCAGCCTGGAGCCTCTCCGGCACTGCTCCACATGCAAGGAAAGCAGTAAGAACGTCTGTGATGTTACAGCACAGGCCTGGAGTCCAGGTCTGTGTCGGAGGAGAGGGAATTTTAATATTTCCCACTGCCATGCAAAAAGTCCCCCCTCAGCAGAAGGTGAAGGGCCTTACAGGCAAGACAAGGAGCTTGTGTTACGGTGTAAGAGTGGGAGCCAGTGAAGGGCTGCAGAGAGGGAGATGATTTGGTGGGGACAACGAGCCAAAGGGTGAGCCGCAGCAGTGTTTTGATTGAGTTTGAGGTGTGCAGTAGAGCTGGGCTCAAGACCAGAGTGAAGGTGATGACAGTAGTTGAGGTGCAAGAAGATTAAGAGTCTTGGTGGTCTGGACAGACAGGAATGGCTGGCTCTGGGAAATGTTATGTCGGTAGAAATGGCAAGACTGGATGTGGTGGGTCAAGAGAGGGCTGAGTTGAAGACAGGCGTTTAGCATTCCTTTCCTCCTTCCCCTCAACGCACTAAGTTTTACCTCATGAACGGCCAATGGCTGGTACGTGATCTCCAAGGAGGCTACGACCAACGATCCCTCTAAATTTGCTTTGTGCTGTGTGGGCTACAAATTCCACTGACCACAACATTTTTGTGCTTGGGGTGACACCTTGGGGTGTCAAGGATAGCAGGAGGTTGGGATGGGTGCTATGCATGGGGAGAGGGAGAATTGTGGGGTGCTTGAGGAAGTCAGGGTGTCGGGGGTAGGAGGAGGACAGGGCAGTTGGGTGTCAGGTGTACAAGGGGAGCAGGAGGGCAGGGCAGTTGGGTGTCAGAGAAGGAGAGGAGTGGGGTAGGTGCTCTGTATGAGGAGCGGAGGGCAGGAGAGGTTTCAGGGGCAAGAGGGGAGCGGGGTGGGTGCTGTGTGCGGGGGCAGTCGGGGATAGGAGGGGAGTGGGATAGATGCTATGTATGAGAGAGGAGGGCAGGAGAGGTGTTGGGTAAGAGGGGAGCTAGGTGGGTGCTGTGCATGGTGAGCAGGGGCAGTCGGGATGTTGGGGGATGGCGATGGAGGCTCTGCATGGGGAGCAAGGGGAGCTTCTGAGCCTTGGTGTGGGGAGGCAGCCAGCTCCAGGCTGGGAAGTGGGGTCCCAGTAGTTCATGTCTGTTTCACTAGGGTGCCAACTTCTGACTTGACTACCTCAGTACTTACTTGCTTCTGGGCCCAATCCTGGGTGCACTGGTGGCCGGGCCAGCCCTGCCGGGTCCCACTCTTACCTCTGCCTGCAGCTTGCAGCGCCCACCTGGGGACAGAAGAAGTTTTGAGCGGCACAGTATATGCAGTATATGGGAGATTGCTGTATGGCTGCACATGTGTGCTGTTTACAGAGACCACTGGGATTTGCCTTGATGACCTCCAGTGAAAGGTGGTTAATATGGGGTTAGTTTCCTCAGATGCTAAGACGTCAAGAATTATAACATTCAAAAACCAGTTGGAGAGCACTTCAGCCTCCCTGGACACTCAATTACAGACCTAAAAGTCTCAGTTCTACAACAAAAAAACTTCAAAAACAGACTCCAATGAGAAACTGCAGAACTGGAATTAATTTGCAAACTGGACACCATTAAATTAGGCTTGAATAAAGACTGGGAGTGGATGGGTCATTGCACAAACTAAAAATTATTTCCACATGCTAATTTTTCTCCCTACTGTTACTCACACCTTCTTGTCAACTGTTTGAAATGGGCCATCCTGATTATCACTACAAAAGTTTTTTGTCTCTTGCTGATAATAGCCCACCTTAATTGATTAGTCTTGTTAGGGTTGGTACGGAAACCCCCATCTTTTCATGTTCTCTGTATATATACATATATATATCTTCCTACTGTATTTTCCACTCTATGCATCTGATGAAGTGGGTTTTAGTCCACGAAAGCTTATGCCCAAATAAATTTGTTAGTCTCTAAGGGGCCACAAGTACTCCTTTTATAGGTACTCCTACATTCTCTCTGGTGTCCTTTCTCACTGCACTGTGTCTGAGGTAATCAGGTCATCTTGGCCCACCAGGCAATGTCTGGGTGACATTTAGAGCTGTGGGATTTGGGGCTTAGCCAGAGGGCCAAGACACCTCAGTGATCATTTGCCAAACTCACTGGGACTGGTGAGAATCCACTGGTTCACATGTACCTTTTGCTTTTTACACAGCACATATGACCTGAAGGAACCAGACAGGTTCTAAATAACTGTATGTACAGAATATATACAACACAAGAGGCCTAGCTACATATACACTGCTCCTGTGGTTGGGTTCTGGTGGCTTCTAAATCGCAGAGCGTGGTGAGCACCACTAGAGGACTCACAAGCTATTTAAAGGGATACTACCCTATTCCTTTAAACTATACACAACAAACCCTGTAAATGTTTCTGTGCAAATGCAAGATGTTTAAAAGCAAAAATAGGTGAACTATAATGTCTGTCTGGCAATAGGAGAGGACCATGACCCTCCATGTTGGAATCATGCCATCCAGCTACCCAGTTGTCCCAGTATCTGAAAGAAATAAGCACATGAAAGAAGAACAGCTGGCCCAAGCTGAACCTAGATGATGCAGCTGCTAAAGGAAAGTACCTTGATGAATCAACAGGAAATGTGGCTGCTCCCTCTAACGAGGGCATCTTCCCTTCATTTTCCAGAATGGTCTCAGAGCTCTACTTCATTCATATCTCTGACAAGGCTCCCAAAGAGCAGCCCTGGGCAGAAACATGTTTCTCCACCAGCATTTGGGACAGCGACTCTGCTTCTTCCTGGCAGACATGAACCTAGTCATGGTGATCCAGGTTTTCATCAACTCTGAGCTGGGTACTAAAGCTGAGTGCAGGGCCCAGATGAACACAGAGCCAGTCGGGCCCACAGCAGCACATTACCTGTGTATCTGGAGGTTTAACGTTCACCAAAGTGCAACAAAGAGGGGATATATACATTCTGTAAGAGTCGGTCATGTGACAATGACAAAGAATCAGTCAATTTCTTCTAACACTGAACAAGGAACTTTATTTGCATAAAATAAACGCAATTATCCTTAAAGCTCCTCAGCTGTCTTTGGCTTCTGCCTAGCAACTTTCCCCTGTCCCCAGTTCTTCTCAGCTTCTTGCTACAGGTTTAAAGAAATAGTGCATTTATCCTCACACCTTCACTCCACCTTTCTTTCTGTATACACAGTTTTTAACAAGGATTACTATTTAACTAGAAGTCGTAGACCAGTGACCAGTGTCACTGCTCATCCACTTCTGATCATGGTCCTCGCAAGTAGAACTAGGGGAGAATTTTTTGATAAAAGCTTTTTTTCCGAGGGAAAATGCAGATTTGTATGGCCAAAACAGTTTGAGGGAAAGAGCTTGAAATCAAAACAGGACGTTTTATTTGACCCCCAAACACATTTTCTTTTTACTTTGAGATGTCAACAATTTTGAAACATTTCATATTTGGGTTGACCTGCCCCACAGTCTCTAATTTTTTAGAATTGCCAGTGAACCACAAAGTCTATTATTTACACTGATCTAGATTCATAGATTCCAAGGCCAGAAGGGACCACTGAGATCGTTGAGTCTGACCTTTTGTATAACACAGGTCAGAGAACCATAGAATTTCCCCCAAATTATTCCTAGAGCAGGTCTTTTAGAAAAACATCCCATCCTGATTTAAAAATGGCCAGTGATGAAGAATCCACCACGACACTTAGTAAATTGATCCAGTGGTTAATTACACTGACCATTAAACATTTATACCTCATTTCCAGTCTGAATTTATCTAGCTTCAACTTCCAGCCATTGGATCATGTTACACCTTTCTCTGCTAGGCTGAAGAGACTAACATTAAATATTGGTTCCCCATGCACATACTTATAGACTGTGATGAAGTCAACCCTTAACTTTGTCTTTGGTAAGTAAGCTAAATAGACTGAGCTCCTGGATTCTGTCACTGTAAGGCATGTTTCCTAATCCTTTAATCATTCTTCTGGCTCTTCTCTGAAACTTCTTCAATCCTTCTTGAATTGTGGGCACCAGAACTGGACATGGGATTCCTGCAGCAGTCACACCAGTGCCAAATGCGCAAGTAAAGTAACGTCTGTTTGAGATTCCCCTGGTTTTGGATCCCAGGATTGCATTAGCTCTTTTGGTCTGAGGTCTCACGTTCAGCTGATTATCCACCTCTCCTTCCCAGTCGTTTTCAGAGTCACTGCTTTGACTCACAGTTGGTTTCGCCCTAGGCTCTGCGTGCACTTTGCGGTGTCATAGAATCATAGAATCATAGAATATCAGGGTTGGAAGGGACCCCTGAAGGTCATCTAGTCCAACCCCTGCTCGAAGCAGGACCAATTCCCAGTTAAATCATCCCAGCCAGGGCTTTGTCAAGCCTGACCTTAAAAACCTCTAAGGAAGGAGATTCCACCACCTCCCTAGGTAACGCATTCCAGTGTTTCACCACCCTCTTAGTGAAAAAGTTTTTCCTAATATCCAATCTAAACCTCCCCCACTGCAACTTGAGACCATTACTCCTCGTTCTGTCATCTGCTACCATTGAGAACGTCTAGAGCCATCCTCTTTGGAACCCCCTTTCAGGTAGTTGAAAGCAGCTATCAAATCCCCCCTCATTCTTCTCTTCTGCAGGCTAAACAATCCCAGCTCCCTCAGCCTCTCCTCATAAGTCTTGTGTTCTAGACCCCTAATCATTTTTGTTGCCCTTCGCTGGACTCTCTCCAATTTATCCACATCCTTCTTGTAGTGTGGGGCCCAAAACTGGACACAGTACTCCAGATGAGGCCTCACCAATGTCGAATAGAGGGGAACGATCACGTCCCTCGATCTGCTCGCTATGCCCCTACTTATACATCCCAAAATGCCATTGTCCACTTGAGCTGCATCATATCAGTTATTAGATGCTCACTACTGAATTGCCTATAATTCCCAGGCAGATTCTGGAGCAAGATTCTGTGGTGGCCAATCAGCTTGGCCTGGGACTCCATCCCAGGATGTGGGGTGGCGCAGGTTGCTGTAGTCAGCCAGCTTGTTGTCTGGACTTGTCTGTCATCTTTTTACAACTCGTGCCTGGTTCCCCTCCAGAACCTCCTCTCCTGGGGGAGTTCCCTGTGGGAGTCAGCTCAGTCCTGGGATCCTTTCTGACTCCACTGACCTCCAGTCCCTGGTGCTGCTCCTCAGGTCCAGCTACAGGGTACAGACGGAGAGCAGCAATCCAGAGCCCCTCTCCGGGCTGCAGTGTCTGTCTGCCCTAAACAGGGGGAGGGGAAGGGAAGGTTGGTCACTGCCTTGGGCTCGGCTCCTCTGGCTACTGATCTCTCTAGCAGCCTCTTCTCTTGGGCAGACTCCTCCCCTGTGGTTAGCTTCACCGTTTTAAGCTCCCCTTCTCCAGGTAGCGCATGCTTTGCAGGTACGCCTGACTGGCACTGCCTAAGTGCAGGGACGCTTGTTCGGCTTGCTGTCAATGAATGGGGGCATGTCCCATCACAGATGCATAATGGGAAATAGTCACTGCAGATCACAGGTCACAGCTCCAGGGAGCTTCCAAGCTTGCAGCAGCTCTGGAGGGGAATTTCTGAGGGCTGCAGCCCTTTTTGTTTACATGCAGCAGCTGGATAAACATACCTTAACTCCTGTATCAGCTCGGTAAGCCAGAAAAGTAGGAGAGATTTACACACTCAACTGTACGGGCTCCTTACCAGGCAGAATGATCTGTTGGGTAAAAATGAAAATCCACTCCTTAACAGCCGATAAATATGGCACCATTAAAATGTGTGACTAGCTGTGTCGGAAATGGGTTTGCACAAGACAAAGTGTATTTGCATGTGAGAGGAGGGCAGCTTCTGGAGGAAATGTTGAGTCACTTGATTTTACAACCAGCTATAAATTGGGGGTTTTTAGGTGTCGTGCAAGATCACTATAATTTCCCCTCCACACACCTGAAACCAATTATGTTCACAAATTTAACCCTAGGGGACAAAAGTTCTCCATGGATGAATGTGCGTGGCTCCCAATGGGCAAGACTGAATCAAGAGGCTGATCCTGATCCCTCTGTGGGCTATCTGGGCCTGGGGTCTGAGGAGGTAGGAGATAGCAGGTGCTGTGCAACCATTTCCCTCTTCTTCAGAGCCAGTGGGTGGGGAGTGGTCAGGGATGGTGGGGAATGGGAGGAACTTAACGGTGTGGAACTACTGTCATTTGCTGCAAATAAAGGACATTTGGAAATTACTGCCCCCACTGGAGTGAGGAGAAAGGAAGTGTGGAATTGTGAGTCAGAAGAGTGTCTCTAAGGCACAGTACTTCCTGGAGCTGGAGTCCAACCCAAAGGTAGCATTGCACACCCATACATCTGAGGGTGCTGTGCATGTGGAATGCAAACACTGCAATGCAAGCACTCATAAGCCAGCAAATATTGATCCCAGCTTGTAGCATCCTGTCTCCTCCTCAGCCGCAAGAGGGAGCAGACGTTTTTATATTGAATTTGCTGGCTTTTGTCAGGTTGTCACAACCTTAACGTTATTTAAATGTAATTTTTTAGTCTAAGAATTTGAATTATACATGGATTCGATTCATTACCAGCACATGCCTAGTAGCCAGTTTCTAAATTATGTTGTTGCTGACTTGAATTATTATAAATAAGACTGTGCCAAATGTCAATTGATTATTCAGAATTAATCAATGGTGGGGGGTGGGGGGGAGGGAGAGAGAGAGAGAGAGAGAGAGAGAAAGAAAGACAACTTTGGTTGACGAACAGCAAATTATTTTTTATTCCAGTTATGGTACATACAGCAAGGCAGGAAAATGTGCTGTCCTCAAACCCCCACACAGATAGGTACAAAATAAATGCAGCCTTTTCCTCATTTGAGAAAAGAAGGCAGTGGTGGACCTGCAGCCAGTTATACACCACTGGAGATGCTAAAACTTCCTGCCACAAATGTTCTGATTTGTAAATATCCATCGTATCTATCACTGTTTTTTTTTTTTTTAAGGGCTAGATTGGCACAACCTCCACTCTTTCATGCTCAGGGAAAAGGGAGAGGGCAGCCCTTCTGCTTCTGAAGATGGATAAATGAGGAAGCTTTTGTGGATATTTTCAGGGAGCACCTCCCAATCGTATGGGGCAGCATAGGAGAACACACAAACATGCCCTGTTTGAAATTTAACCAGTGGGCGATAGAGGCTGGGCTGACGGGAGGCGAGTGTGAACAGCTCCATGGCGAGTGAAGAGCAAAGGCTATTTGCCTCTACTCCCACTTGTGATGCAAGTGGGTGGGGAAACAGGGGAGAGGCGGAGCAGCTGTGATTGGTTGGTAAGGATGTGGGTGTGGCTGTGGAGGCCAAAGGTCACACTCCATCCCAGGGGGTGGGACTCTGGACTCCGGCATTCAGGGAGGCACGGGCTGCAGCTAGCAAAGGTCTCTGGTTGCTGGTGAGTTAGCTGCGCAATGTTTAAATAAAAGGAGTGTAAGTGATGAATACAAGCTGTATCTTAATAAGAACACAGCCTACCCATTTTGTCCAGTGACATATTCTACTTAGAAACCCCTGGCACAATTTAGCCCCTAATAATAGTATTTCCAACCCTGAGTTTCCAAACATCTTAAGGCAGGTCCCCCAAAATCATGAGATTGGCTTAAAAATCATGACTTATTTTTTTAAAATAATAATTTTGGGTTCTTTTTATTTATCTTCTGGGTTTAGATCCTTTAGGGGGATCATGTTTTCAAGCTGGGGCTTTAAGAAAAACATCAGATATCGTGATAGTTGGGATAAAATTGTGAGAGTTGGCAACACTGTATACAGCTGGTATAAAACAAGTCTCAGTTTCTAACAATTAGCAGTGCACTCCCTTTATGTGAAAGCTAATGACTTTAAAAAACCCAAACGCATGCTTGATAAGTGTGCTAGCTAATCCGGTATTTGAACATCTAAATGGCTTGAATTGCAGCTGCAGGTTTGCACACACAGTTTCTCATTTCCACCACTTGTAAGCATAAAATGGAGCCGACTTCTGAATGTCTGACCCTAAAGGCAAAATGTTAATGGAAAATAAGGTTGATTTACATTCAGTTCTCTGGCTGGTGCTGAATGCTGACCACATCCCACCGTCTATGGGCTTGTCCTCACTACTGGGATAAGTCGACCTAAATTACGCTACTCCAGCTATGTGAATAACATAGCTTAGGTAGACTTACCCTGGTGTCTTCACTGCGCTGCATTGATGGGAGATGCTCTCTGGTCGACTTCCCTTACTCGGGGCGGTGGAGTACTGGAGTCGACTGGAGAGCACTCTGCCGTCGATTTAGTGGGTCTTCGCTAGACCCACTAAATCAACACCTGCTGCATCCATTGCAGCAGCATGGATCTCCCTGTAGTGAAGACCAGCCCTTAGATCTTCCTCCTTATAAGAGGCTGTGTCACCTTGTTCTTCTGAAGGAAATACTCTTTCCCAAAGTGGAGAGTCAGACTGCCTTCATCCTGAGGTGTCACAGGGAAAAGCTAAGTCTTATGGTGCTCTCTCTCTTCCCTCCTGCCCCCTTTCTTCTTCTTTTTGCCCAGTTCCATCTTAACTATTGCTAGAATTTCACAGAAAATTATGGTGAGACATGAGGGAGTGTGTGGGGAGAGAGAGACCTCTAGCAAGACCTAAATGGAAAGAAAAATAAACCAGAGCCGAACTTTAGTATAATTCAAAGGAAAGTTCTGCTACCAGTTCTCGCTGTACTCTACAAAACTCATTTATTTCAGGGTCATCCAGTTGAAACCTGTCCCTTCATCACCCTTCACAACATGAAACTCTGAACCCAGAGTGGGGAAAAAATATGTTTGTGAAATTGGGAGGAAGGCTACATGATATATCGTCATTAGCAGGCAAAATTGCTTCTCACTTTCAGTATGTTCTACAGAATCATAGAATCATAAAATATCAGGGTTGGAAGGGACCTCAGGAGGTCATCTAGTCCAACCCCCTGCTCAAAGCAGGACCAATCCCCAACTAAATCATTCCAGCCAGGGCTTTGTCAAGCCTGACCTTAAAAACTTCAAAGGAAGGAGATTCCACCACCTCCCTAGGTAACGCATTCCAGTATTTCACCACCCTCCTAGTGAAAAAGTTTTTCCTAATATCCAACCTAAACCTCCCCTCTAACACCCTCAGCCAGAGTTGCTTTCTGTATGGTCCAGTTAGTTTTATGAATTCAGTACAGATGGAAAGGAGTAGATAGAGAAAATTACCGCAGCCCCAAATGTGGTACAAACTGGACAGAATATGGACATGTGGAATGGAGGCAAATCTGGAAGCAGTGTCATCAACAGAGAGAGAAAATGTAACAGACTCCATCAGTGTAAATCAGCGTAGTTAATCAATTTACACCAGCTGATGGCTCTGGTCCTAGGTGTATTGTGTTTTAACATCCACCACCGTTCCTGGTTCTTCTGATTGGACAGTAGCGAGAGTAATTGTTTCCTTGAACACTGACCGAGAAAACATTGTTATAATGCTAGTTAGCATTTTAAATTTAAATGCCACAGAGCAGCTCGGTTTTATGTGAAAATCAGAGGTAAGAGCAAGTCACAGAGTGCCAGATTGTGAACCCGTTACTCCCAGGAGAGCCCAGCTGAAGTCAGTAGGACAGTTTGAGCAGAAAGGTGCTACCCAAACTGAGTAAGGGGATCAGAACCTGCTCCAGAGACAGAGGCCCCATGCACATTCACCTGCTACAGCATTTCCTGGCTTACTTCTAACTCCAAATTAAATGGCAGTGGGACAATTCATCCCTTGTGTAAATCCACAGGCTTTAATAGTCACACCAGGGATAAATCTGGTCTGTGTCATATTTACAGTGTTGCCCACACTCATGGGATCAGATCTGGGTCCGGTTCTGTTCAATATCTGCACCAGTGATTTAGATAATGGCATAGTGAGGACATTTATAAAGTTTGTGGACGATACCAAGCTGGGAGGTGTTGCCATTGCCTTGGAGGATAGGATTAACATTCAAAATGATCTGGACAAACTGGAGAAATGGTCTGAAGTAAATAGGATGAAATTCAACAAGGACAAATGTGAAGTATTTCACTTAGGAAGGAGCAATCAGTGGCACACGTACAAAATGGGAAATGACTGTCTAGGAAGGAGTGCTGCGGAAAGAGATCCGGGGGTCATAGTGAATCACAGGCTAAATATGAGTCAATAATGTAACACTGCTGCAAAAAAAGTGAACATAATTCTGGGAGTTATTAGCAGGAGTGTTGTAAGCAAGACTCAAGAAGTAATTCGTCCGCTCTATTCCGCACTGATTAGGCCTCAACTGGAGTATTGTGTCCAGTTCTGGATGCCACATTTCAGGAAAGATGTGGACAAATTGGAGAAAGTTCAGAGGAGAGCAACAAAAATGATTAAAGGTCTAGAAAACATGACCTGTGAGGGAAGATTGAAAAAATTGGGTTTGTTTAGTTTAGAAAAGAGACGCCTGAGAGGGGACATAACAGTTTTCAAGTACATAAAAGGTTGTTACAAGGAGGAGAGAGAAAAATTGTTCCCTTTCACCTCTGAAGATAGGACAAGAAGCACTGCGCTTAAATTGCAGCAAGGGCAGTTTAGGTTGGACATTAGGAAAAATTTCTCTGAGGGTGGTTAAGGACTGGAATAAATTGCCTATGGAAGCTGTGGAATCTCCATCATTGGCGATTTTTAAAAACCTGACAGGGATGGTCTAGTTAATACTTAGTTCTGCCATGAGTGCAGGGGATGGGAATAAATGACCTCTCAAGGTCCCTTCCAGTCCTATGATTTTATCATGACTCTTGTGATATTTGGTGTTTTTTTCTTAAAGCCCCAGCTTCTAGAGTCTTGTCATTGTTCGAGAATCTAGCCTTGTGGTTGCCGAGAAAAGATTGAAAACTTCAACCCCCAAGACAAACTCCAAATGTCTTAGTTTTTTTTAAAAAAAAATCTCATTATTTGTAAGTCAATGCCATGATTTCATTTTTTTAGGGCCTGACTCATGATTTTTAAACACTTGGTGTTGCCAGTCCCATGATTCAGAAATGCAGCAGGGACACATGGGGGCTGAATCAGTACTGCCAAAGCCAAGCGTTCAAAAATTATGACTCAGACACCCCACAATCAAGTAGTAAAGTTTTCAAATAGTGAAGTTGGGGTTACTTTTTACTTGCCTTCTGTTTTTTGAGCCTTTAAGGTGCATTGCTTCCCATTTCCAACTTGTCTCTGCAGCCATGAGGGCTAGAAACTTACTTTAAAAAAATAACATCTGAGATTCTCCCATATTCATATGATTCCAGGAGCTGGGGGTTCACAAAGAACACCAAATATCATGAGACTCGCAGTAAAATCGTGAATAGCAACCTGAGGCTAGATCAGCACTTGAGTAAGAGACAGGGTGGTAACTTGGGAATAGGGAGGGGAATGAACTGTGATCCCCGCACTGCCTGCCCACTCCCTGCCCATCCGTGTGGGAACAGTAGTAGCAGCCTGGAGGTGGCTGCCCTGCCCTGACTCAGACTGGCAATACCGGCAGTCTGTGTAGGACAGTAAGGGGATTCCTTACAAACGCTTACTCCCTTGCACAGGTGTGCAGCCAGGCTTGCCGTTGACCCCAAGGTAATTCAGCTATATTGCTAGACATGGACGCGTAGGGTAGGCATGTTACCTTTTCACCTCCTGACCTGTAGCGGTGCTTTCTCCTGCAGCCAGCAGTTTTCCATCTCCACTTGAAAAGCTGAAGAGCCTCCACTCTCCTTTCCAATCATCACACAGCCACCATCACATTAACTAAAAATCATGTCTCTGCATGTTGCTGTGAAGAGCCATTGATTACAGATTCCCATAGCCAAATCAGAGCCAAAAACTAAATAACAGGGCTTCCAGCTAGCACCAGGAGCGTGTGGGATTCAAGGGGGGCACGTGGTGTTTTAAAGGTGTTTATAATTCAGCTGTAGCAATGTAGCATTTATTACCCGTGCACGTTTATCCAGCGCCCTACTGTGGTCTGTGTGGGTGTGCGCATCAGTCAGATCATCTGCTGACTTCGTTTCATTTCGTCTGGAAGCCTTGAACTAGAAACCCTGCAAAGGCCTGTAAGCATAGCATGGTGAGTGTGACAGAAAGAGAGAATCACAGGGGTGCACTGCATGTCGCATAAAATAAAAGCCCGCACCCACTGGCTTGATTCTGCAGTTCTCAGTGTAAATGATAGACCAGAAGTAACACCGCAAAAAATACGTCAGGGCTTTTCAATACCATGTGAAATGTGCAGTGTGCAATTAACCTTCCACTCCCTCCTGTGTGGCAGTTTGTAATAGAAAACACAGGAAAGACAATCGGCTCAGGACCTGCCAGAGGGTATTTTTCTTACATTCTCTGAGTTTTTATTTCTTCGGTTCTTTCTGTAGACATAGGACCCAGTGTGAGGCCAATGAAGTCCATGGGAGTCTTTCCATTTTGACTTCACTGGGCTATATATCAGGTCGTTAGAAAAACCATTTAAAAACAAGGCAAAATTGAATCATGGCAGTGATGGGGGCTGGCTGAAAAATTTCCATCAAAACTGTTTCTTGACAGATGCGTGGGTTTTTGATTAAACAAATTGTTTTACAAAAAGTCCTGCCTGAAAGCCAAAATATTTCAGCTGAAATCTGAAATATGTTGATTTGGAAAGGCTGTTGGGGTGCCTTATGGGAGCTGTATTTTCACTGCCTCATGTTCCCATTCTCTTCTACGCGCTCCTCTGCCAGACTACATTTCCCCTGCACCATGGCTGGGAACTCCCATGATACACCAGCTCCCTTCTCCAAGAGGGAAAACCTTGGTGCCTCATAGAAGATGTAGTCTGCCCAGGGAGCCTAGCTTATAGAGGAGAGTGGGAGCTTGAGGTACCTGAACTACAACTCCCATGACACACTGCAACAGTATTTCCATATCAAAACATTTTTATTTTTTGGCCAAAATATTTTGGGTTTTGACTGAAAATTTTCATTATTTGAATTTCCACTGAAAAACTGAAATTTTATGTGGGAAAAAGTAGATGAAAACAAAATTTTTGGAGCAACTGTCGCAGTCTTAGCATAAGAAAACAAGGCAATGTTGTCATCTGTACAATGATGGAATAACTAAGGTATTGCTATGACAATGCCAAACTCTAGAACTGTACACTTCTGAGTTTTTGCAGGAAGTTATACAATTTATTACACCCCAAAATTCATTCTCATAAGGCACGCTATTTCTGGATAAATGTAGAAACCTTCTTGCTCTTCCTCATCGTCTTCCTTCCCCTTCTCCACATCCCTTTTTAAAATAAATGTAGGCATAATATTTAAAATGATCTTAGAAACATAAAATAGCTATCTGCTTTTGTGTTGTCAAGTTTCTGACACAAAGTTTTGTATAAAATATTTCTTGTCAACTTAACTGCTTATTGAAGTTGGATGCTACCTTTTTATTTCATTTTTTAATTATTATTATTTATTTGCACAATTGGGAAGCCTGGGATAAGGTTACTTTTAATTAGTCATTTCTTGGACATCACATGCTGTTTATTCCAGTTCACTGGGTGGCTGGGCCTTCTCCATGTGGTAAGGATAAGCAACAAAAGCCATTTGGATGAGTTTTTCAGATGCTTGCTTGCTCTGAGCCAATTGGAAAGAGCCAGTGGTTGATTTTTCAAACGTGGGAGCACAGAACTGCACACATACTTTGTGTGTGTCCAGTTCATGTGTAGGCAAATTGCAGAGTGCACACATAGATCTCAATTTGTGTGCACAAATACACACAAGCATGTGCAAATCAGGGTTTGCTTGCATTCCCGGTAGTTGTGTGTGATACATTCAGCAGCTATGTGACACACAATGTGTAACGATTTTGAAATACAGCCTTTGTTGCTTGCAATTTCCCGATCGGCCTAAACTCCAGGGTTTCCCTAGAAAGCAATCCCTGTCAGCCAGGAGCGGCAAGAAGTGGCTTTCTACAGTTCCCTGATATCATCCAGTGGCCTTTGTGGTGAAGGGCATGGTATGAGACTCTAAATAGACTAGAGGAACAATACCCTCTCAAGACCACCATAGACAAAGAGCCATGTGATGGGGTGTCCACCCCATAATAGGCAGAATGGTTAAATTAGGTTAAATAACCTGATAGGCTGCACCTGGGGGAGAGCCAGGGACTGAAAGACTGATTGATGGAGCGTAGCCAAGAAGGAACAGGCAGGGCTGATCTAAAGCCAGGAAGCTGGCAGCGGTAAGGGGCTGCAGGGGAAGTAGTCTGCCATCACTCCCTGGGGGAAAGGAGGCATGTTTGGGGACTATGGAGTTAAGTGACCTGCAGTTACTCCCTGTGGGGAAGGAGTTTGGACTGGTAATCCCGGGGGGGGGGGGGGCAGAAGATGTAGGGAAAAAACAACAGGATCTGGGAGAAAGTAAACTGCCCTGCACTACAACCCGGAGTAGAGAGCAGGCCCAGCCACTGGGGAGGTGGCACAGACCAGGCAGTGGAGCAGAAGATTGCCTGGGGCAGTTGTCCTATAGGACTTTGCTACTCCAGAAGGGGAGGAATATAGTGACCTGGCCAGGGGGCCAAGCCACAAAGAGAGAGTGCTCTGAGTCACAGATAGAGGTGGCAGGGTGTGCGAATGAGTGGCAGAAGGAGCTAATCCCCAGAGCAGCCAGGTGGAAGTGCCCTAGCAATGTGTGGACCCTGTGACAGGCCATGATCTCTAGGACTGCCCAGCTTGCATGTATGATGGAATTGAACCCAGCTCCCTTGAGGCAAAAGCTGAAAAATTCACTGCCCTTCTTATTTGGACACCTGGGAAGGTATGTGGGTTCAGCAGATCACCTGTCACCATACGTGTAAAGGAGTGTATATGTGAGTACTCCTACTGTAGCAAGACACCAGAGCAGGAATAAGAAGGCATCAGCAGTGGTATCCAGTGGCATGAGAGATTTCCACACCTCCCATCCTCCCACTGCCCATATATGAGATGCAATATGTGACAAAGAGCCAGAATAAGGGACCCCAAAAAGGATTCCTGCAGGAAATGGTAGAACGCTGTGGGATTCACTGTTTGGAGGTAAGAAACATTCTCTGACTAGGGTTCCCAACCTTCCAGGATTGTCCTGGAGTCTCCAGGAATTAAAGATGAACCTTCAATTAAAAGGTTATGTCATGTGATGAAACCTCCAGGAATATGGCTGATCAAGGTTGGCAACCCTATCTCTGACACCTCCGTTTCATGGTCATTTATTATGGATGTAAGTTATTTTCAGCAATAGAATGAGGGTGCTTCAAATTTATGTGGAATGTAGAGAACTCTGGGACTCAGTTGGGGATATCTGAGAAGCACGTCTCTTTCCCTCTCTTTCTCTGTCTTTGCCTACATGATACACACGTGGCTGCTTTATTCTTCTACCCAGACTTTCACAAGCCAGACTATTTAAACCAATTTGTTTTCTTTGCATGTTGTAAAGCAAAACCTAATTTTCCCCCCAACCCCAGAATTTCATGCTAAAGCAAAATTTCAGGGTGGGGTGGCAAAATATTCCAAACGAAATGGTGACCATAAATGCTTCTGCTTTTGCACTGCTCAAACTTGGTTGATTGCGCAGTAAATTGGGGGTCAGAGGTGTGACTGGCACTTGTGTGGGGAGGAGGAGAGAAAGGGAGAGACAGGAAGAGCATAAGGAACGTCCCTTATCTCCCCTGCTTATGTGTCCATGTGCATTATGTAATGGGACATCACAAGAGCTTCCCTCGCCATGTATACCCCCAGGGGGATTCCCACGGGGCAGGCTGATAAGGGCAAGATCATTGCCATGTTCTCCTTTCTGGCACCAGCTCATGCAGCCTGTTCTCCTTCCTTGACCATGGCAAGCTGGGGAGGTACAAACAATGGCAATGGATCTGTGGCATGGTTATGGATTTGCTTTGGGATGAGTGGTAGGTGTTTACCGTAGAACCAGCACCATATTTCATGTAGTGATCTGATTAGTATTTGAACTTTTTAAGTATGGTAATGAGCAGCCCCTATCCTGCTATAGCTTTTTTAATTGTTATGACATTGTGCAGACTAATCTCACCTTTGTGGAAGGATACCAACCACACTTCCAAATCCTGGTTGTTCTGATGCATCATGGGAAATATAATAGTCTTTTCAAAGAGAACCACCATGGTCTCCTTCAACCTTTTCTATACTGAAATCTCCTTTCCCATAGCAGGAGTCTCCTCTGGGAACACCGCTCCCATCTAACTGGGACCCCTCTCTCTGTGGCAATATGGGAAGGGCATGGGGGTTGAGCATAACAGGATGAAAACTCATGGACTATGATGTAGTCCTAGAGACAGTCCTACTCTTCCCATCAGGTATGAAAATGTTGATGAATCTAAGGCCTGACCAGTCATGAAGCACACAGTTAAGATGTCCTTAGTCAAACGCATAGTCAGCATTTTCAAACTTGGGTGCCTGAAATTTGTCATCTGTAATCCAAACTCATTTAAGTGCCTAAACATGGATTTGAGGTGCCCAGCACTATGCACCCACCTTTGAAAATATCAGCCTAAGCTTTTATAAAACAAAATAAACATTTCCAAATAGCAATGGAGATCAGAAAATCAGTCTAACCTAAGAAATTAGTAACTCTGCTTTCAAGATAACTAATTTCAGATGCAGGCTGTAATGAGTTGCACCAGTCTATCACCTTTTATTTATCATAGGCATTTTTAGCCAATAGGAAAAGTGTTAGTTGTATGTATTTCAACTTAGACCATGCATACATGTGAAATAATTAACCCATTATTTCTTGGATTGCCACACTGTGTAAAGCTTATGTCTAAAAGCACCATAAAGTCTCATGGAGAGTGTTTTGTACTGTCTGACAACATTGAAGTAGGACTTTCACATCAGACGGCTAAATGCTGCCAAAGAGACAAAAGGTTTCTGACACATCAATGTATAAGGCAGACTCAAATATATTTAACTTCACTTGGCTACTACAGCTGCTAATGCCAGAACAATCTGATATGTGAAATATGCTGGAATATAAACATTTAAAAACATATTTCAAAGAGATTCATTGCTAAGACTGTGTGGCGCACTGGAAATCTCATATACATTACATAGGGTTTTTTTTAAAAAAAGAAAGAATTAATTGCCTGGCCTGAAATGTATTGGAATAACTCAAGAGAAGCAGGCTTTTAAAGCTGACATAAATCAATGAAAGTCCTAGCTCAGGATTATCTTCTGGCACGAAACAATCAATGAGCTTGGAAGGGCTGTTTTCTGGAAGCTCGTCACTTTAAACTATTATAGTCGTAGCCGTGAAAAAACTAGAGTTTTAAATGAAGCCATTTTTGGATCAAATTTTCACTAAGGGCCTGTGTAGTGACTGTTTCCAGGGTGACTAGGTAGTTGGTTTTCCATCCTGGGACCGGGGAGGGTGCATAAAGAGGCGATAACTAAAGTAGCGTTAGCTTTCAAAGTGCACTTGTGTCTTCAGCTCCTCGTTGTGCCTCTATGCACCCTGCCATGTGGGGCTGAACCCATTTCAAATCAGGTTGCAGTTGGGGGAATGCGCACGTTCCCCACGCTTCCGGCATTCCATAAAAACCTCCATCCCGCCACCGAGGACCTCTCCAATTCTGGCTACGTCTCCATAGTGGAGGGGAGGAGGGAGGGTGAGCGTAGATCTGAAAAGGCAACCCAGGCAGGGAACAAATTCACTTCAGTAAGTGCCCTCTTTCTCCTTCATGACAGTGCAGGTGTAAAAGTCGACCCATGCCGATCATCGTGCAGCATCGAGGCCTAAATGAGCATTACATTGTTCTCTTGAGGCCGCTAGACAGGGGCTCCAATTAGACTGCTACAGGGGGGCAAATTCCACTTCCAAAGGCTCCGATGAGAGCCCTTCGGTCAATTATAATGGGCCCGATCCTCCTCTCACCCTGTTCTAAAATAGGAGCATCCCCACTGAAGTCAGTGGACTTCAATGGAAATACGCTGTCAAGAAAGCGATGTGAGGAGAGAGTTATGCCTCAGGGTTTGGTCCCAGAAATTGATAGAGCTTCGTCCTTTATCTTAGCTGCCCTGCAAACGTATAGGATGGGAGGTGCCTCTCACACAGACAGGTCTCAAACCATTAACACTTACGTCACACCCTAAGCAGACTGGCAGCCCATGAGTCCAGCTCTGTACTGCACAATCAGGTTCCCAAGGGAGATGGTGATAACCATACTCACACTGAGTAGCACTTTACTCCAGGAGGGATCTCACTCACTTCAGTGGGAGGATTAGTGGAGTAAGACACTGTCTCATGCTGGTTAATATATCAGACTCTGGAATTTATCCTCCAGGCAATCTGCATACCGCTTGGTGGCTGTCTGTCTCTTTAAACAGTCAAGTATGTATCACTGCATATCTAGTTGTGATAAATGAAGGGGGGTGGGGTAGCTCCCTTTTAAGGACACCCAGCCAGCCAGTGGCTATAAAAATCCCTCTTAGTAGCTATTCTCTAATCGCTCTACCTGTAAAGGTTAAAAAGTCTCACTGCTATGCATAGGTAAAAGGAAGTGAGTGGGCACCTGGCCAAAAGAGCCAATGGGAAGGCTAGAACTTTTTAAAATTGAAACAAGACTCCTCTTTTGTCTGTCTATGGTTGTTCTCCGGGGAGAGGCAGACAGAGCAGCTATGCTGTAAGAAGCTTTGGCCAGGTATGAAAACCCATCAGTATCATACCTAGAAACTACTCATTTGAAACCCCAGATATGTAAGTAGATCAGGAAATGCCTAGGAAAACGCGATTAGGTTGATCTCTTTTATTCCTTTATGGCTTCTGGGTTCCTCTGTGCTAATCCCAAATGCTTTTTGTTTTGCCTGTAACCTTTAAGCTGGACCTCAAGAAAGCTATTCTTGGTGCTTAATTCCCAAGTGCACCTTCCTGGGCTCTCAAAGGGGTCCTTCACTTGGGTGGTGGTAGCATTTACCAAGCCAAGATCAGAAAGAAGCTGTAACCTTGGGAGTTTAATACAAGCCTGGAGTGGCCAGTATTAATTTTTAGAATCCTTGCGGGCCCCCACCTTCCGCACTCGAAGGGCCAGAGTGGGGAATCAGCCTTAACCCTAGTGTATTAGCCACAAAAACCACTGTCTGTAACTGCAGTAGTCGCCTCTACACGGTGACCAGTAATGCACATCTGCAAGCCTTGGATGCTTGTTCCTGCATTAGTCCAGAAACATAGCTCCATTCCTGTAGTCCAGGGGTGGGCAAACGTTTTGGCTTGAGGGCTGCAGCTGGGTATGGAAATTGTATGGTGGGCCATGAACGTTCACGAAATTAACAATTCAGAGATATTCAAATAAACTCTATTTAATAAAGATACATTTTAGTGAAAATAAACATAAAACCTTACTTACTATTCTAACTGTATCATCATAACAATGTATTACAATAATTAAACCAAATTTAACCCCTTTCCGTGCCCTCTCTGATTAATGTGAACAATGCAGCTGGTCACACTTCTTTACAATGGCATCAAAGTCTGGTGTCATTCTCGTTGTGGAAATCTGCAATACTGAGTTGAGATGCTGGTCGGTTAACTGGGATCTGTAGCAAGATTTATTGTAATTCAGCACGGAAAATGTTTGTTTGCACACATAGGTGGAGCCGAACAAAACAAGGATTTTCTGTGCCACCTTGCAGATATTTGGGAACTTTGTTTCACTCAAGGAGGCATAAAACTTGTCAAGTTTTTCTGAATTGTACTTTTCCTTCAAGGTGGAATCGCACTGGAGATCAATGAGCTTGTGGAGCTTTCTTGTAGTCAAATGACAGTGGGCATGACACCAGCTCCAGTGTCTTCTCTATCTTCTCAAAGTCAGAGAATTGACGAGAAAATTCTCTGTGCAAGTCATTCAAAATTTTGCTGTACTTTTCTCTCTGCTCTGGTGACACGTCCAAGTATTTCACTGTTGGAAAGTGAGTGAACACTTTGTCCTTAATTTGTTTTGAAAACAAGACTAACTTGGCTTTGAAAGCTGTCACACTAGAATACGATTTGTGTACAAACACATTCCTTCCTTGCAGTTTTACTTTAAGTTCATTTAAATGTGCCAAGATATTGACACCAAAAGTGAGGTCACACACCCAGTTTGAATTCTTTAATTCAGGGAAATCATTTTCTTTCCCCTGCATCTCCAGAAAAGTGCAAATTTCATCTCTGAGCTCCCACACTCACTGCAATACCTTTGCTAGGCTGAGTCAGTGGACATTTGTATGATCAATTAAATCCTGGTGTTCGGCGTCAGTGTCTTCAAGAAGGGAAATGAATTGCCGATGATTAAGTCCCCTTGCTCTTATGTAGTTCACTATTTTCACTACTGTGTGAACAACATAATCAATGTCCAGGACATTTTTGCAGAGGGCCTTCTGATGTATAATACAATGCAGAAAAATCACCTCTATCAGGGATGTCTTCTTTTACTTTGTCCTGAATTCTTTTTAAAAGTCCTATGGTTTTCCCAGTTAAATTTGGCCATCCATCTGTGATTACATTTGCCAGTTTACTTCAGGGGAGCTTGAGATGTTCAAGGCAGCCAGACACTCTGTCATATAAATCCGATTCCTTAGTTGTGCCTTTCATTGATTCCATTGATAAAATTTCCTCTGTGATTTCAAAATTGTCATCAATTCCTCTAACAAAAATCAGTGACTGTGCTGTGTCCTTAATGTCGGTGAGGTCATTGAGAGCTAACGGAAACAACGTAAAGCCCTGTGCTTTCTTGTTCAACTCAGAAGCCAAATGTTCATCAATCACTTCTACACAAACGAATGTTCTTCGTGACAAACGAATGTTCTCAAATTTGTTTTGGTATTCTGGGCACAGCATGCCAGCAACATCAACCCTGCATTCTTTCCAAAACTCCCCTTCAGCAAAAGACTTATTTTGTTTAGCTATTTTAAACGCCAGAACATAACTTGCCTTTGTTGTGGCTTCCAGAACTGTAGCTTGTCACACATATATATTTTGCTGAAAAAATATTTTGTATTTCATTCTTTATTGAAAACCTGACACTCACTGTCCACTTTTTTTTTTTTTCTTGCAGCGCTCATCTTTGAATGGGAAAAGAAAATCCTAACTGCTGCCCTTATTTCAAACAGCTGTTTGACAAGATGGCACGTGCTGTGAAAAATCTGGGCCCTCTCTCTAGCCTGGATTTGTCGGGTGTCAGTGCCCCTGACAATTCTGAGCCACGGCACTTTATCCCAGAACCCACGTGGACGAGAAGAGGCAGAGGCAGGTGTAAACTCAACTGTAACTTTATGCCCCAGCCTCCCCTCAGAATGTTCTTACTGTTGTGAGTTCTGTTTGCACTGTTGCGTTCATTAAAAGTCTGTATGTAGTAAGGGATGTTACCGAGGTGGGGCAGAGGACTCCTGGGGCGTGGCACGCGGGGGGGATCTCTGGGGCGATACAAGGGACCCTGCTGGCGAGGCAGCTGTGCCACGTGCAGAGGCACCCGAGCTGGGAGGGGTGCAGCTGCGGCCCCTCGGCGGTTCCCCTCCGCTCGTGGCTCTCGAGGAGGAGACCGGGAAGGGATTGGGCTTGCTGCCGCATTGGGGCGGTGAAGTCACGGCTGCGCAATGTGGCTCTTCTGCGTGCTGGAAGAATCTTCCGGGAATATGGTGCTCAAAGTCAAACTGCTCATCAGGGCTGGGCATGCCGGGTGGTGCACAGAAAGCCCCTGACCCTGCTCCCTGGTGGGAGCTCATGGGCTCGATAAAAACATCTCATGGTCCAGAAGCGTCCCGCGAGCTGTAGTTTGCCCACCCTGTAGTATGTGGGTGTAACGCCGACAGACCCCAGTTGGCGGCGGGCAGGATTGAACCTGAGATCTCTGAAGCTTAGTGCATGAGCCTCTTCCGCATGAGCTAAAAGCTAACTGGCTGTTAGCTAAGGCTGTAGGGCAGACTCATTAATCTCTCTCTCTAAGTGGTCTCAGTGCCACTAGATGGGACAGAACACCACACCCAGGAGGTGTGTGGGTTACATAGGCACCTCACAACACCTCTTTGCTGTCAGGAAGCACTATCATCCCAGTTCACAGATGGGAACTGTGGCACAGAGGGCCAGAGACGCCCATTGATTACCTCTGTGATTTGCCCAAGGCGACACAAGAAGCATGAGACACAGCAGGATCTGAATCCTGGTTGCAGGCCAGGCCCCTAACCCTTGGACCATCCTTCCTTTTCCTCTTTCCAACAGCCGGCAGTGACTAGGACCAGTGAGAGAGATCATAACGTGGCAGCTCCAAAGTCAAAGCGGCATGGTGGAGACTTGCAAGCAGGCATAGATTTGCTTTCGTGCTTTCTAGGTCACAGGCTGTCAAGGTTCCTTCCCCACTCTGAACTCTAGGGTACAGATGTGGGGACCTGCATGAAAACCTCCTAAGCTTACTTTTACCTGCTTAGGTTAAAACTTCCCCAAGGTACAAATTAATTTTACCCTTTGCCCTTGGATTTCCACTGCCACCACCAAACTTTATCTGGGTTTACTGGGAAATGTAGTTTGGACATGTCTTTCCCCCCAAAATCCTCCTAACCCTTCCACCCCACTTCCTGAGGAAGGTTTGGTAAAAATCCTCACCAATTTGCATAGGTGACCACAGACCCAAACCCTGGGAGCTTATAACAATGAAAAAGCATTCAGTTTTCTTACAAGAAGACTTTTAATAGAAGTAAAGGAATCACCTCTGTAAAATCAGGATGGTAGATACCTTACAGGGTAATTAGATTCAAAACATAGAGAATCCCTCTAGGCAAAACCTTAAGTTACAAAAAAGAAACACAGACAGGAATAGTCATTCTATTCAGCAGAATTCTTTTCTCAGCTGTTGAAAGAAATCATAATCTAACGCATACCTAGCTAGATTACTTACTAAAAGTTCTAAGACTCCATTCCTGTTCTGTCCCCGGCAAAAGCAGCATACAGACAGACACAGACCCTTTGTTTTTCTCCCTCCTCCCAGCTTTTGAAAGTATCTTGTCTCCTCATTGGTCATTTTGGTCAGGTGCCAGCGAGGTTACCTTTAGCTTCTTAACCCTTTACAAGTGAGAGGATTTTTCCTCTGGCCAGGAGGGATTTTAAAGGGGTTTACCCTTCCCTTTATATTTATGACACAGGCTTACTTTTCTCGGAGCAAAGCTTGACAGCGGCCGCGCTGGGCGACTAAAAATGGCGAGGCGCGTTTCGCTGGATGATCTCTCCATGCATGGGCTGGCAGCGGGACATCGGCGTTTATGGGTCGTCATTACCCTTATTAGGGAGACTGTCTGCTCCGTATCACTGACATTTGTAAATGGCTTCGTTTAGCTGTCACTAGTGCACTAATTGATGGAGGCTTTAATTAGTGGCTCTGGGATGGCAGGTGGAGAGCAGTAAGTGGCAAAATTGCATACTGGCTTCATGAGGAATTTAGTGTGTCCGGCTGTTGGCGGCTGTGCATAAGGGAAGACTGACAGGGAGGAGGGAAAAAAGTAAATACATTCAGCAAGACGGATGGGAAATAAAGGTCTTCTGAAAGATGGATTATCCAGGTGTCTGATGTTGTTCTCTGAGCAGAGGCATGGAGCCAGCGTACTTGCTGTCACAAACTCACTGAGCCAAATAACTCTCGACCAGGGCTTACATTTTATGATTATCCTGATCCTGAGAGTTGGTCCCAACAATAGGTTTTCGATTCCACCTCAAAGTCTGGAAGCAGCTGCTCCGCATATTTACAACTTCTGCAGACAAGATAGTGAGAGGGGCCATGAGAAGTGGGCAGGCCTGGCTGAGAAGATCAGAGAAGGATTCTTCAATAGCTCTTGCTCAGTTATTTAAAAAGGGAGAAAGAAAATTTCCGGCTTCTGAATTGTCTGCTCAGAGGGCAATTTTTTAAAGACACAAATAGCAGTTAGGTGCCCAACTCCCATTGACATTCAGTGGGAGTTAGGTGTCCAATTGGCACTTGTGCCTTTGAAAAATCTTGCCCTGAGCTGATCTATGTAACCTTGTGTTCCAATAGCCACTGCGTCTGTTTGCTCACTTCCTGGTCTCCATTGGGTCCCCCCTGCTTGTCATGCCTTATCTCTGTTTAGAGTGTAAGCTGTTCGGGGTCAAGGCTGTCTTTATCTGTACGGGGCCCTGATCCTGATTTGTCTCAGGGCATTACTGTAACGTAAACAAATAACACCACCGCTTCCTCCTCCTCATGAGAATGGCGACAGTTCCAATGGCAAGTAATTGCTCACTTCTGTGTAATATTTTGGGTGCCATTTCAACTACTCTTACAAGTTCTGTTTAACTGACCATGTGGTCGGTTAAATCTCAGGAGGAATGCTGTGTTGTTAGCTGTGGTGCAGCTTCTTTTAGAACCTGAGCAACTGACCAGTAAAGTCTGTTCCCCGCTGAGCTTCTACAGCTAATAAAAAGGGAAAGAATCATAGAATCATAGAATATCAGGGTTGGAAGGGACCTCAGGAGGTCATCTAGTCCCGCCCCCTGCTCAAAGCAGGACCAATCCCCCCCGCCACCCCCTCAAAAAAACAAAAAAAAACCCCCAGCAGCACAAACAGAGGCCTTCACATGGGCTGAAAACCAGCATTGTGGTAAGGCAAGAATTTCAGTTTCCTATCGCCACTGCTACACCCACCCTGTGAGGTTACGCCCACAAAACACAATAACTTTGCAGAAGCATCTGTGTGATGAACGCCTCCATGTAGCACCAGACAAACATGGCTTAAGGCAGAATATTAAGCAGCCTCAGTGCATAATATCGACCCACTACGCCTAATGCAAATGAAACACATTCAGAATTAGCATCTCTTTGTGATGCAAGAAGCTGTGTAGGAGTAGGGTAGTATCCCTTTAAATGGCTTGTGGCCCTTACAGGGTTCTGTGTTTCCGAAACCTCCCAAACCCTGCCGAAGCAGCAGCGTATGTAGGTAGCCATGCCTTGCATGTTACACATGTCTTGTAAAGACCGTTATTTAGTCCCCACCATGCCTATGTGGTTCCTTCATCTCCTGTAGCTTGTGGACAGAGCAAAGACACAACCCTGGGGCATCATGCCACCTGACAGAGGGTCAGGTTCACATTTGCTCTGCCCTGCATAGTCACGTTCACCAAAGCAAGCTGACTGTAAAATGCTACCAAAGGAGAATGGGTTGCACACCCACTTTGCAGTGGTATAGACGACTACAGCAGGTACAGGGCAATACGACAAATGCCTGATACAACTGAGGCATCAGAAACCTACGGACGAAAGGACCGTGCCTGAAATCTGTTCAGAAAAAAACCTGGCTGGCGAAAAATTAGCCTGTTGCATCCTGCCCTGAAAGCAGATGTATTCTAGTCCAACAGCGGCCACCAGAGGGTCCACAGCTGGAGGACACAGTAAACGAAGCAAAACAATCAATAATAATTTTTCTTCACACAAAATAAAGTAAAAAAAAATGCTTGCAGGATAGAGGAAATAGTTGCAAAGGTCATTTAATACAAAGCTTTTCTACATGAAGGCCATCCACCACAAACCTATCGATCATACATGATTGCTAGCCAATCTTCCCAGCCTGTAATTTCTCCATCTAAAGAGAGGGCAGCAAGCCCAATGCTCTGATGAAACTTTTATGAAGGGGAATTTACACTGGTTGTACCTGATGGCAGGTTGGGAGCCAATTAAATGAGGACAGTGGGGTGGGAGGAGGTATTGTTTCATATTCTCTGTGTATATATAAAGTCTGCTGCAGTTTCCACGGTATGCATCTGATGAAGTGAGCTGTAGCTCACGAAAGCTCATGCTCAAATAAATTGGTTAGTCTCTAAGGTGCCACAAGTACTCCTTTTCTTTTTGCGAATACAGACTAACACGGCTGTTACTCTGAAACCTGTAATTAAATGAGTGGTTTTTTTTAAGCATGGGGTCAGAAAGCCTTGGCAGATTAAAAAAGGAAGTACGGCTTCCTGGTGTACATTCCGTCTTCAGGGCACAGCTGGTAGAAATTGCTAATGTGGTTCAAGGTGAGTTTGGTAACAAGGACTCAATGAAAGGGGATTTTGCTGCAGATAGGTACGGCCCATCCAAAGGTGATGATCTTGGGGGGGTGCTAATAGGTCAAGGGGAGGTGGGATAGCCAGTGGTTTGTGGGCTAGGTTGGGACTCTGGAAACCAAGGTTCAGTTCCCAGCTCTGCCACAAACTTCCTGCTTGGCCTCAGGCAAATCACGTGATTATTCTGTGCTTCATCTGAACAACGGGAATAACGTCACTTGCCTACTTCACAGGGGCATTGTGAGGAGAAACGCATTAAAGGTTACGAAGTGTTCAGATACTAAGGTTGTGGATGTCAGATAGGGTTGTCAACCCTCCCGGATTGGCTGGGCGTCTCCCAGAATCGAAATCGATCTCCCAGTGGCTACTGAAACCAATCTGGGAGATTTTAATAGTCTGCTAAAAGTCCAGTTGGCAGCGCAGTGGGGCTAAGGCAGGCTTCCTACCTGCCCTGGCTCCGTGCAGCTCCTGGAAGGGACCAGCACATCCCTCTGGCACCTAGGCACAGGGGTGGCCAGGGGGTCTCTGCACACTGCCCCCTCCCCGAGCGCTGGTTCCGCAGCTCCCATTGGGTGGGAACCGCAGCCAGTGGAAGCTGTAGGGGTGGTGCTTGCAGACAGGGGCAGCATGCAGAGCCCCCTGGCTGCCCCTGAGCCTAGGAGCCAGAGGGACATGCTGGTCACTTCCAGGAGCAGCCCAAGCTAAGCGCTGCCTGGAGCCCACACCTCTCACCCCCTCCGACACCCCAACCCCCTTCCCCAGCCCTGAGCCCCCTCCTGCACCCAAACTACTTCCCAGAGCCTGCACCCTGAACCCCCCCCAGAACCCGAAACCGCTGCCCCAGCCTTGAACCCCCTCCCACACCCAAACTCCCTCTGAGCCCACACCCCCTCCCACACTCCAACCCCCTACCCCAGCCCAGTGAAAGTGAGTGAGGGTGGGGGAGGGTGAGCGATGGACGGAGGGGGCTGGAGTGAGTGGGAGGTGGGGCCTTAGAGAAGGGGTGGGACAGGGGCAGGGCCTCAGGAAAGGGCAGGGCAAGGGTGTTTGGGTTTGTGCGATTAGACAGTTGCCCCCCCTAATGTCAGATAGCACCTAAGAGAGTTTGAAATGTTGGGGTACCAGCAATGCCACCCTGAAACATTCAAATGTCATGCTCCCCCCATGATGAAATTAGCTGAAAAATTGGGAGATTTAAATGAATACATTTAGGGCTTATTTATTTCTCTTCTGGTTTTGGGGCCTTCAGGTGTCACATTTTCAAGCTTTTTCTCTGCAGTCACCAAGAATAGAAATTCCATTTTTCGCTAAAATCAAAGCTGAGATTCTTCCACAATCACTTGAGTCCAGGTGCTCGGGCTTTAAAATTTAAATATAATTGAAATTCCTTTCAATTAACAAAAAATCAAAACATGCTGTGGGAAATTTTGAATTCAGCAACTTGTCATGCCTTTTTGACATTCTTCACGGAAAATATTTCCTTCTCAACCAGCAGCACTAATAATTAGAGCTGAGAGAAAGTTGAAATATCTGCCCTGTGGGAAATTCTAATATTTCATCCTAATTGGGACCAAAACCTCAAAATATTGACGTTTTTTGCAGAACAAACAAAAAAAGTTCTGAAAAGGTTCCGTTTGGACATCTTGAATTGAAATGAAACATTTCAGCCTTCCTGAATCAAAGTGTTTCGTTTCCAGTCAGCAGAACACTAAACTGTGTCTCCCTGTGATGCTGCAGTGGCTCATAAATTGATCCCAAAATATTCCATTTTAATTTTTTCCACCAAAAAAAAAAATCTGCAAAATTGAAATTTGATTGTGCAGAAATTGCATTTTCCATTGAAAAATCATTTCACCACGAGCTCTAAGATTAATAAAAGGTCCTTTGAACGCTGACAAAATGTGTTACACAACTCTAAAGCATTATTAGGATCACAGTTACATGAAACTGATAAAAAAAAGACAAGATAAAATTATGCTTGAATGTGACCTGGCATTGGTTGCTATTTGGTTTTTTTGCATTGAACGAGGCAAATTAGCAGTACGATTCTGCGGTTATTACAAGTGTGCCCTCCAAATCACGCCACTGATGGGTAGCCATAATAATGAGAACCTAAAAGGAAAAGGAGCGGCATTGCTCTCTTCGGAAGCTCTCCCTTTCAGGAGAACTAACAGGAGATTGCTGTTTTAAAGCTGGCACTGCCATGTCTGGTTCCTGTCAGGGGGACAGATCCCACAGCACAAGCATCATAGGTTTAGTATTCCCTTTGGGTTGTTATAAACAAAATCAATATGTACTAATGATTGCAGCAATACATTTAATCATACTTCATATGGTAACATTCTGCACTTACCCAGTTCTAGGTTTGACAGAGAATAATAGAGTTTACCCTTTTAAAGTTGTAAATTACTATGAAAATGCTGAGCCTCACAGTAAAATACATTCAGGAATGTTTTTAAGGGTAGGAAATATTGGTAATACTTTCACTAAGCATACTATTAAAATAAATAAATAGCATTTATTGCCTGATTCCCCAGCTGCGGCTGGATGAAGAAACAGAACATGCATATTTATCACACAGCTCAAGGCTTTCTATTTGGCCAAAACTGCTTCTTGAAGAAGGCAACACAAGAGCCTCCAGTAAAGCTGGTGGAAAATGTTCTATATGCCATCAGGAAATGCTGATTTGACAAAACCCAGAGGATTTAGCCTGGAAAACAAACAAACAAATGTATTAGTTTAGAACCAACATTTTTGGTTTCACTTTTATTTTATATTTAGGTTTGGCAGAGTTTGATTTATAGGTTTTATAATTTGATTTAGTCGGGGATTGGTCCTGCTTTGAGCAGGAGGTTGGACTAGATGACCTCCTGAGGTCCCTTCCAACCCTGATATTCTATGATTCTATGCCAGATAATATCAATGATTATTTTAAGCCCTTTTATTGTTATTGATTTACATTTTCACAGTTGTGTAGAATTATGGGATTTAAGCATTTTAATTTTTTTTCCTATTTAAAATGTCACATTTTGGGACATTATGAGGGAGGTCAGGCAATGGGGGCAGGTGGGGGTCAGACAATTATTTAACGACATCAGAAGTTGGGATTCAAAAAGGCTTTATAATGGTTAAAACACAAATTGTCAACATCGCATGTCAAAAATATCCAAAATAAATATCCTTAAATCAAACTCTGGTTCTCAAGCAACATTCTTCTTATTTTGCCTAGCTGTAAATTTCAATGATCATCAATGGAAATATTTTTTCATTGCTTTCTGTGTTTACAGTGAGACCGATGTTTCCCAATATTTACTGATAGAAATCGAATCTTTCCCAGCCTCGCTATCTATTATAAATTACAAGTTATAATGTACAGTAAAATAAATGTCAAAGTTGAAACATTTTGATTACCCCACAACAAAATATTTCAGAGTATTTTGTTTCACAGCAAGTTCCGCGTTTCGAGATTTTGTTCCGATTCAGAATGAAAGCAAATTTAAATTCATGTGGAATTGCCCATGAAACAGCACAAAAAAGTGAATTTCCACCAACCTCCATTCTTCAGCTCTAGCTCTCGCTTTGATCCTGGGTGTCAAGAAGGAAACAGATAATCTGGTGGATTGAAATACATCCATCTTGTTACAGCTATTCTGGCAACTAGATAGCTGCAGAATATTTGTGTACGTTTTCCCGTCAAACCCTTTGAAGAGTAAGTGTTGCCTAGTTTTTTAATGATTTATTATGTATTGCTTTACGGTAACACATCAAAGCCCTTTTGTGCTAGGTGCTGTACACGTATTATGAGACAGTCTCTGGCCAGAAGAGTTTACCATCCAATAAGAGAACACTGACAAAGGGTGGGGAGAAAGCTAGTATTATTTTGTTAAGGATTGATCTGTGTTTTCTAAACCACTATGGGCCATGTTTCCGAAGGGTCTCAGCTGGGGCCAGATTCACAAGACCACAGAGCCTTTTTTGAAAACCTGGCCAATTGTAAATATTCCAAACACCAGTTCTCTGCACGCGCACCCCAATATTACACTGGCGTAACTCCACTGATGGCAATGGAGTTCCTCCAGATTTACACCTCTTTACCTGAAAGCAGGATCTGGCCCAAAGAATAATAATCTCCCCGTTCTGTATCTTTCTTATTTCCATTACAGAACACCAGTCAAGGGGCACGGCGGTGCTGTGTATTGCAGCTGAAAATAAATCAGACATACCACACTGTTGGCAAAGTTCTGTACAGACTTAGCTTCCATGCAGTACGGATTACTTTATTAGGGTTGAGCAGGGTGTAAATCAGTGTGGAGTTTGGCCGCGGGCCTTGTTACTATGCAGTTGAATCTACGTACAGCATAGTGACCTCATATATCAGAGGAACTCCATTTATAGTGAAATAGAAGAGAAGTCCCATATTGTTTTCAGTGTCTCCCAACTCACCTTCATAGTGAACGATCTAATGCCAGTGAAGCTGAAGCTGTGAAAGTGTAATGCAATTACAAGGGGATCCCATGTATATGCCTGCATTAAGCAGTGGGGGAATAGCTACCGTTTAGAGATATGCCCGATGGCTGGGTATTGTTTTGGTTTGGCAAAGCCAAGCCAGCCTTTCCCTACATAACCTGCTGCTTACCTACCCACAGAAGAATCCTTGAATCATTCTGGTCCCCTGGCATGCAAAGTGAGATTTTTTCATGCAAGCATTAAAACCCCGACTGATTCGTATTGTGAGAACTGTGCACGTGTCTCTGTGAACCGGGAACAGAATCCTCGCCATGTGATGGGGGAGTGGTGCCAGGGGATACGGCCACAACTGTAATTAGCACGGCAGCTATTGAATCATTCATGGATTCAAGTTAATAATGGATGATTTATCCTATTGTAGCAAATGCCCAGCCCTCTGAAAGAGGACCAGGCATTCAGAATGGTCGCATTTATCTAATTGGTTGCCGCATATGGCATTGCATGTAGCCCTTATGTTCATACACCATGTGGCAAGAGATTGCATGGCACAGTGTTACCGCTGTGCTCATCACCAATCTGACATTTTGGAGCTGGGCTGGTCCTTCCGGTGGTGGAGTGGTTGTGAGACGATGGTTAAAAATGAGTGAGACATGGCCTGACAGAATGAACTGTCACATGGGGGAATCGAAACAAAACAACCCCCCTCTCAGGCAACTGGCTCCAATTAATACTCTCAGAGGCTGCTGGGAGTGGCAGGGCTCGAGGCCTACATAAGCCAGACCCAGGCCCTTTCAGGGGGGAGAAGAGGAGAGGCCCCTGCTGAGAGACACTCTCTTTGTCAGCTGATCCCTGATCTGCCTCAACTGGTGATCACAGATCCCTTCTGGGTGACTTCACTGCCAGCCTCTCTGCTTGTGAACCAGTTCTCCTGAGTAGGAGCCAGGCTTTTGTCCTGACCAGGTGATCCTTTACAGTCTAACCAGACACCATTGTGCCTTGTCTGTCAGAGACATGCTCCAACATCTTCAGCAGATAGTGGATTCCATGTCCACAAAGAAGTAGTCCATTATACAACTGTTTCATAATAACAACTTCATAATGTCAACCAGAATGCTTAGGTTGTACATAGATTCTGAGATCATCACAGCATGGCATTTAGATACCAGGGTGATAAGCACCTTAGAGAAACCTAAGGCAGACACAAAACCTTAGATAACCAGCTACTTAGCGAGTCTTGCTACTTTCCCTTGCAGTGGCTCAGTTGGATACACTCCTGTCTCTAAGCCGACGGTTTTCAACTTTTTTTCATTTGCAAACCCCTAAAAATGTTGAATGGAAGTGCAGACCCCTTTGGAAATATTAGACATAGTCTGTGGACCCCCATGGGTCTGCGGATCACAGGTTGAAAAACACTGGCCTCAGATCCAACACCAACTAGGTTCATAACGCAGGAAAGGAACTGGGAGAATTCCCTTTTAGTGATACCATCCTCCAGAAGGGCTCTTAACCTGTCTCTCTGGTGGCAGCCCAGAAGGAAGTCAAGATGCTTACGGAGTTTCAAAGGTCTAGTGGTGGCAGTGAAGGCTATTTTGGGCTGGCCAGGACCCTAGTTCTGCTCTGCTCAGGCCTTTTCCATTAGAGAGGATTGTAATCGAACGTGGTCCTGTTTTCAAGCAAACACTTGTGCAAGGTATGCCAGCTCCCGACCATGTCGAACTGTTTGTGGCATTGTGGGGTGAGCCAGAGATTACTATGGTTTTTTGAAAGTGAGAAGAGCTGTTGTTTGAAACAGAAGCTGGACACTTGGCTGTGTTATCGCACATGTTCTGGGTCCAATTGACCGTAGCTGGTGCAGGGCTCCTGGGGTGGCAAGCCCATCAGAAGGGAGTTTACGGAATCAAAAGGAAGCAGTAACTTCCTTCCCCTGAGGGTCCTGCAGCCAGCTGGGCTGCTCCAAAAGTGGGTCATGGGGGGTATCATTAGGCTGTCCATGTGTGTGTGCTTAGGGAGCCTCTGCCGGTGGATACCACATGGGAAATGTAAGATAGTCTTCCCCAAGTGAATACCCAGGGCAGAACAGGTGGTGCCCTGTCACTGCACCACTACGATGTTTCCGGCTTGCCAAACTGTGTATCCTCACTTACTCCAGTGCTTCGGGTTGAAACAACATTTTGGAACACATTTCATGTTTCATGATTTTTACTTTCAGTGAAAAACGTTGTTGACAATCCAATTTTGCCCTCACCCCTCACCCCCCAAAAGCCAAATCCCACCACTCCAAATTATGCCGATAATTTTTGACACGATTTGGGGGTTTTGTTTTTGTTGAGCCAGTTATAGAACTAGTTGAAATTTTTATAAAATATTGTCCAATGACCAGCTTTATTTAATAATAATAATAAACACAGTGTGATAATAATCACTAGCATATTTAGCTCCTCCCACCAGCTTCCTATCATAGGGTGTCTCACAGAATCCTGACTTCATCTCTCAGCCTCTTCCTGGCTATCTGGAGGTGACTATATCTCCATTGGTGGCTTTAACCACCATCCGTATGCTAATGGCCTGCAAATCTCTCTCCTCTGCTCACTCATCTCCCTCCCTCCAATCTCACACCTGACTGCTCTTCGAGAGCACCCTGACAGCAGGATTGTCTGGCTACGTAGACTCTCTCCTCAGGCCCTACGCTACCAGCACTCCTAGCTATCTTCAAGACACCACTGTCTTCCTGAGGAAACTACAATCCATCGGTGATCTTCCAGAAAACACCATCCTGGCCACTATGGATGTAGAAGCCCTCTACACCAACATTCCACACAAAGATGGACTACAAGCCATCAGGAACAGTATTCCCAATAATGTCACGGCAGAGCTGGTGGCAGAACTTTGTGACTTTGTCCTCACCCACAACTCTTTCACATCTGGGGACAATGTATACCTTCAAGTCAGCGGCACTGCTATGGGTACCCGCATGGCCCCACAGTATGCCAACATTTTTTTGGCTGACTTGGAACAACGCTTCCTCAGCTCTCGCCCCCTAACGCCCCTACTCTACTTGCGCTACATTGATGACATCTTCATCATCTGGACCCATGGAAAAGAAGCTTTTGAGGAATTCCACCATGATTTCAACAATTTCCATCCCACCATCAACCTCAGCCGGGATCAGTCCACAGAAGAGATCCACTTCCTGGACACTACAGTGCTAATAAGCGATGGTCACATAAACACCACCCTATACTGGAAACCTACTGACTGCTATACGTACATGCCTCCAGCTTTCATCCAGACCACACCACATGATCCATTTTCTACAGCCAAGCCCTACGATACAACTGCATTTGCTCTAACCCCTCAGACAGAGACAAACACCTACAAGATGGACTACTTCCTTGCTCCATCGTTTCCAAGTTTACCTTTAGTCAGTGATGCAAACACAGATTGGATCATTTGCATTTCTTTGTGAAAAGCAAATGTTCATCCTCTCCCCAGCTATTTGGTTTAAACTATTCATTGCTGATCATCTTTCAGAAATGTTGGTGCTTTGGGTTGAAGGACTTTATTGAGAAAGGACTTGATAAGGACAGTACATTACATTTCTAGTTTGTCAAATGTCTCAAGGCTGTCTGGGAAAATTAGTGCAATATCATAACTTGGGTGTAGAACTACATTTCACAAAACAATAAATTCATATTATGTATTGAAGCTGCTAGCAATGCCTATGTTAATTTTCCATGGCTTATTAACAAAATCATAACAATGCATGCTATTTATGCAGGATGCAGTCAGAGATTTATCTTCTCAGTAATGTATTAAATTAGCACAGTGACATTAGAGACAGATGAATGCATTAGCATTTCTCCTCTAGTTTAGAGTCAGGATTATATCACAAAGGAAATTAGTTTCATGGTCTCATCATCAACCCACTTCAGGTTCTGTCCTTCACCAACTCACTGTCAATCACGATCACCAGGAGAGATTCATGTTTGTGCCACTTTCTCTTCTCATTGCACTCTTGGCTATAAAAATGAGAAACGGGGAATGTTAATGCTTAACAGAGTCTATAAAAGACAAAACTATGCTCTACTGCTTTAACCTTTTAAGTGTGAAGTGTTTGGGTTGGCTGGCTACTGCGCCGGCTGCAAAAGAAAATTGGAATGTCCAGCCAATCAAATTACAGAACGGTGCAAAGGTTAAAACCTATAGAATTACGGCTGCCTTTCATTGAATATGTATGAGGAAATAAACTTCATTCTTGTGACAAAGATTATAGCAACTGGCCTGTCATCTTTCAAAACACAGAAGAGTAAAGAGAGTGACTGAACTGAGTTTTGGAGGACCAGCATAGACCTATCAGTATATAGTATATTCCAACAATGACATTGAGAGGAGTTTCCCCAAGGCATGTTTTTTTTGGGCTACTAGTAGCTTAATATTGCATACATGTTGCTGTGTGGAAGATTTAAACTTCAGGTTTTGACATTGGCCTCTCATTGCATGCTTTGGTGAGCACTGGGTCGTACAGCACTGGTTCAGACTCAGTTTTATAATTTGATGTATGCAGTAACAAATACCAGTTCAGGAACTGGATTAATCAAATGCTTGAGTGGAGATTTCACTTTTAACAGAACACACCAGGACTGAAAAGGCACTTAAAGAGGGGATCATCCTACCAGAGACGGTCGGGATGGAGATCACATCTGTTCAGTCTCTAACCTCTTTGTTGAGGCTGACCAGTGGTTTCTGTGATACGGGCACCTGTCCACTAAGAATGCGACTGAGACTGGAAATCTACAGCCATCCAGAGACCAGGTTGGTAACAACTTTTGTTTGTGATCAGCATGGGGCAGATCTGAACTGATGATCTAGTACAGTGAGTCTCAAACTGCTGTCCATGGAGAACTGGCTAGTCACATAGTGCTAATGTCCCCCTTTTTCCTACTTGCCAAATCTCAGGAATGAGAGCTGAGGCTGTGTAGTCTAGTGGAGAGACTTTAGGCAGGTCACTTCTTCTCTCTGTTCCTGTTTCCTCTCCCACCCTTTTTCTGTTCTCTCTATTTAGCTTGGAATCCGTTCAGGGCAGGGTCTGTCTCGGACCGGGCGTTTGCATGGGGCTTAGCAGAATGGAACCCTGATCTCAGTCTCCGTGCCATGGGAGTATAAATAGTAACTTAGTGTACGTCACATCTTTGTCTAGTCTTGCTTTTCCATGTAAGCAGATGGAGTGGTGCCAGAAGAGTTACGTGGTTGCGAAGAGGAGGTGAGATGGACTTTCGGAAGAATGAAGCTGACTGACCTTTTTTTTTTTTTTTTCAAATGTTAAAATTTCAACACAATTTTGAGTTTCAAAATTGGAGGGAAAAAGTAAAAACATAGTAATGAAAAAAATTCAAACAGGTGCTTGTGATTCCTCCACCCCCTGCCGTCATTTTCCACTCTGCTGCAGTCGAGATGTGGGCATGTAACAGGATAGTTGACCCACTAAAGGAAATTGGGCTCCTGTTCCAGTCCAGCAGTTCCCTGTTTGGGCCAATTAAGATGGTGGGGCAGCTATGGGAGCTATAGGAGGCCCAAGAGTGCGTTAAGTGGGTCAGAGATGGATGGCAGGAGAGAGGTCACTTGATCATTACCTGTTAGGTTCACTCCCTCTGGGGCACCTGGCATTGGCCACTGTCGGCAGACAGGATACTGGGCTGGATGGACCTTTGGTCTGACCCAGTATGGCCATTCTTATTAGAGCAGACTGGTGTAGTCAGGAAGAGCAGTTCTTCGGTTGAAAGCAGGAGAGCAGTCAGGGGTTTGCTGGCTCATGTCCCTCAGCCAGTGCTGGAGAGGACTGAAGGCAGGAGGTGCAGTAGCAGGAGATGCGTGCTGGCTGTGTGCTGGAGCCAAGAGCCAGAGGGATGAAGGACGGGAAGCAACCAAGGGGCTTACCTGCCGGCATCTCCTTGTTGGGGATCTGGGTCTCAGAGGAACCAGGAGAGGCTCCCAGTGGAGAGGCTGTGAGAGTGTGCACCGGGAAGAGTGGGGTTGTGCCCAGAAGGAAAGGATGGGGTGGCTGCCCTGATGGGTGGACAGAGGGTGACTGATAAAGAGTGTTGGTCTGGCAGAAGACACCAGGATGGTTATAACGGAGCTGGGTTTTTAAAGATTATGAGCACGGGATTGATGAGGAATATGTTATGGGACTTCTGGCTTGGGACTTTTGCCCTGTGTTTTGGTTAATACACTGTGAGGGACTTGAGGACATGCTTGTATTGGACTCACTCTGAACTCAAGAGGGAAACTGAGGCAAGTGGCCACTCTCACAGCTTCCTTGAGGCCACCAGGGGGCACTTGGGAGGAGACTGTTTGTTTACAGGGCAACTTAGTGAATCACTTTCAGAACCCCTTCCCTGGAGATGAAAGTCTCTGCTACGCAAAGCTCCTGCGTCATCCAGTCTCCCACATTGCCATATATTTACTATTCCAGTAATGCTGTGCCCGGCTGAAATCTTTTATTTCCATGGAAATTCTGTAGCAATGTAAACAATAGAGACCCATTTGATAAAATATGGCAATTAGTAAATATTGTTGTGCTTTTTGGCAAGATCAATATATGTCTAGTAAGTCCAGACAGTGGGAGCTTCGTTTTTTTAGGCAAGATAATTAGTTTAAAATTTCACCTTTAGTTGAGATATTTCTGATGTGAATGTACACGTGCAGACTGCTCCTGCTTCTCTAACTTTAGCATCTGTCATTTCAGTAAGAGCATTTGAACAAAACAAACAAACCACAATTTCCTGGAAGTTTTCAGTCTCACAGAGCTGCCAGCTTCATTTCCATAGTAATGCAATTTAGATGTTCCAAGACGACAAAAGATAAGACAGAGTTGTGTTTTCACTAATGTTGGCTCTGCTTCCATGTCTCGTTAAAACATATGGTGCAGTTACTGGCTTCATCTCCTGTACCAAGGAGACACACTTCTTTGATGGTGCTGCTGTCAAATGTGTTCTAGTACTCCAGGGCATGAGACACGTATGCTGCTTACCCAGCGGTGACCTGGATTCTTAGCAAGGAAAAATAACAGCAGGACTCAGAAGGGTCAAGGCATACTTCCTGTATCTTTTAAAACTGTGGGCCTTCCACTCCTGGAACGCTCATTAAAGACAATGGACCTGATTCTTCACTCTATTTCTTTTGTCTGGGTGTAACTCCACTGAAGTGATCAATGGAATTAGGCCAACATAAGTCCAGGAGTGGAGAAGAAACCTAAAGGAAATACTGCCAGTGGAAAGCTTTCCAAAGTCAGGATCTTTGTGACGAGGAACGCTGAAATATCTTCTGCAACATTCTTATTACAGACAGAGCTGACAGCAGTGTCTGTAGTTCGAGAGGCCTGTGAGTCTGGCTACATTTGAGCTGGGATATGTGATTCCCAGCTTGCCTAGAGGTACCTGTGCTAGCTGTACTTGAGCTAGCAGTGGTTGCACAGTCGGCCATTCGAGTTAGCTGCCCCGAATACAATCCCGCCTGACCCCTGGACATATAATTTGGCAGCCAGCTCAAGCTGCTGCTTGGGCTGCCATGGCGACTGTCAGGGTTCCTCCCCGCTCTGAACTCTAGGGTACAGATGTGGGGACCCACATGAAAGACCCTCTAAGCTTATTTCTACCAGCTTAGGGTAAAACTTCCCCAAGGCACAAACTCTTTGCCCTGGGAGGGTACGTTGCCACCACCAAGTGATTTAACAAAGAATCAGGGAAAGGACCACTTGGAGTTCCTATTTCCCCAAAATATCCCCCCAAGCCCTTATACCCCCTTTCCTGGGGAGGCTTGAGAATAATATCCTAGCCAATTGGTTACAAAGTGATCACAGACCCAAACCCCTGGGTCTTAGGACAAGAGAGAAATCAGTCAGGCTCTTAAAAGAAACAGAACTTTATTAGAAAGAAAAAAGGTAAAAGAAGCACCTCTGTAAAATTAGAAGAGAAGCTAATCTCACAGGGCAATCAGATTTAAAACACAGAGGATTTCCCTCTCGGCAAAAAACTTTAAAGTTACAAAAAGAAAACCAGGAATACACCTTCCTCTCAGCACAGAGAAAATCACAAGCCAAAACAAAAGTAAACTAATGCATTTCCTTGCTAGTACTTACAAATTTGAATGGAGTTGGATTGCTTGCTTTTTTGATCTCTCTCCTGCAAGCACACAGAACAGACAGACAAAACCTTTCCCAACCCTTCCCCCATCCCCAGATTTCAAAGTATCTTGTCCCTTTATTTGTCCTTTTGGTCAGGTGCCAGCCAGGTTACCTGAGCTTCTTAACCCTTTACAGGTAAAAGGATTTTGTGCCTCTGGCCAGGAGGAATTTTATAGTACTGTATACAGGAAGGTTGTTACCCTTCTCTTTATATTCATGACAGCTACATTGCTATTTTTAGGTGCTAGCTCGAGCGTGGGCACATCTACTTGAGCTGGGAATTGCACCTCCCAGCTCAAATGTAGCCAGACCTAAGAATTTCAATTATATCTCACTTTTTTTACTTGCTTATAACTTCCATCTGGCTGACTTTTTCCATCTGCCAGGCTGAAGTTTTTTACAAAGTTTCAGCAAAAGCACTGAAACCATTTCTGAGAATGAGGCTATGGAAAATAGGTAGCATTTTTCATTAGTATTTGTTTAAAAAAACACCTCCATCATCAACAACAACAACAAAAACCTAGGAAATTCCATTAATAAAAGAACCAGTGGAGATTACCTCATATACTTAACTATATGGACTGTGTGCCTAATTTCCTTTGACACTGCCGTCACTTTGCACCACTCCGGCAGTGTAAATGGACCCTAAGGCGAGTGTAAATGTTACTTATGCTCACCTTAAGGCTTCGTTACACTACCAGAGCAGTGCAAAGTAGCCTCAGTGTAAATATGAAGTAGGTCCTGTGTCTTCAGTGTGACTATTTGCCGTGGCTGAAGTTATGCCCATGAGTAAGTCTTCTCAGGTTCGGGGGATAAGGCTGTAAACTGAGACACTGGAAAACACAAAGTGCCAATGCAATCCAATTTGGTCCCAGTATAAGTAAGAGCAGCTCCCATTGACTTAGGCCTGGGCTGAATTTGATACCCAAGCATAGCAAATTAGCGTAAGATGTACTACTTTCCTACTTCCACCCACTTGTAATATTATCTGGTGAACTCACAGCTGATGGGTAACACCCCTTACCCCAGCAAGGTTACCCAGAGAATTCTGTCTGCTTCCGGCTGGGATGGATCCCAGAGCATTCAGGGACAATTCCAAGCATGCTCTCTCACAATCAAATGAACAAGGCACAAACTTATTATTTATTTTTTATTTATTGATTTGATTTTTGTGACAGGATACTGAAATAGCCAGGAGTGAACACTGAAGATCAGAGGAAATATAAGGTAGTGACTCAGTGATCACAATGAATGCAGTGTAAAAATTTGAGTAGAACAGACTTCCTAGCTATGCACTAAGACACATGGTTGGTCATCCAGGAGGATTAGAGCATGTGGAGAAAGCAGTGGGAGCTGAAGACTGATGCCACAGATGTTTTCATTATAACTTTTAAACTCTGGATACTAAACCACACCACACAAAAGACCAGATTGAATAATAGCAACAAAAGCCAGGCGTAGGGTGCCTCTCAGTTCAGGATCTCAAGGCACTTACCAAACAGTCATTCACTAACCTTCACGGTATCGCTGCAAGGTTGGGAAGGCCAAATGTATAACAAGTTTAAAAAGGCTAAAGGTTAAAAAGAATTTGATAAGTTCATGGACAATAGGTCCCTTAATGGCTATTAGCCAAGATGGTCACGGGTGAAACCCCATGCTCTGGGTGTCCATAAATATCTGACTGCCAGAAGCTGGGACTGGACGACACGATGGATCACTTGTTAATTGCCATGTTCTATTCATTCCCTTTGAAGCACCTGGCATTGCCCACTGTTGGAAGACAGGATACTGGGTTAGATGGATCATTGGTCTGACCCAGTATGCTCATTCTTATGTTCTTATATCTTTGTCCTCATGTGACAGATGTGGAAACTGAGGCAGAGTCAGTTAGTTGTCCAGGAATGGACAGAGAGTCCTTGGAAGAGGTGGGCGGGGGAGGCAAACCCCAGGATTTCTGACTTCCTGTCCCACACAGCAGCGATGGTTGTTTCACAGTTTGTCACAGTGTGGAGTGCATCTTAACAGAGACAGTCTAATGTCAACAATTCTTCTCATTCATTACTGCCCTGGTTGTACAGACCTCTCCCTCTTCTTCTGGCAATTGGGTGACATCTCTCTGGCAGCTACAGCAATTGGTGACATGGAGTAGGCATAATAGAAAAGTATTTCGTATGGTTTTATCTTTTCTGAATACAGTTTAGCAGCTGGAAGCAAGGAGGAGATCCAGGTCCCTGCAGACCGCCAGCAAGTGCCCCCATATCTCTGGTGGTCCTCCAACCAGTGCTTGGGAATAGCTGCTTTCAAGAAAATGTGATGTCACAAGTAATCATTAAGAACAAAGGTCTAGATTTTCTTCTGTGTTGAGATCAGCACAGTGCGGGGTGGGGGTCAGGGAGTCATTTAAGTTTCCTTGATTCAGTTCCCTTGGGGAATCTGTGCTGGCCCTGGCCCATCAGTGTAAGTTTTAGAGCAACTTAGGAGCTGCTATCTTATGTCACCTTGTTCTCTTGTGTCACCTGCTCTCTTATGTCACCCTATGGGACCATACAAAAGTGGAGAACTGTCAGAGCACCATCCACTCCAACATGCATCCTCCTACACCATGCCAGGATATGACAAGACAGTAGCATAGGAGCTGGTTTTGCCACTTTACTCCAGTTGGCAGCTCCCTTATAATGGGAGAATTCTCAGCCAGGAGGGCCAGATTCTGTGCCACATGAGTGGTGCACAGTGGCTGGAACAGGAGGATGGAATCTAGCCACAAAGCTGCCATGAGATGTGTGGTTTATGTCACACTCCATCACTTTAAATGGGATGGGATTGCTGGTTTGCCCCCGGCTGTACATGTTGACTATTGCCTTGGTTTTTTTCTTCCTTTCATAAGTTGCCATAGAAAGTAGGTGGCTCTTTACCTCTGCTTATCAAAGTGGTGTTAAAACATATGAGAAAGGAGCACTTTTGGCGCACACACGGCCGTTCTGCTTGTTTTAAATATCCACTGCTCGTTTCATCATTATTCGCTGTGGCCATTTTTCAGATTCCCGCACACATATGCATGACTAGATTTGATTTGCACTTTAAAAGGCACGTTATTTAAAATTAAATGTTTCAGGATGGAGCACAGGAGCTTGTAAAGGGAATCACCGCTACAGACTAGGGGCCGAATGGCTAGGCAGCAGTTCTGCGGAAAAGGACCTAGGGGTGACAGTGGATGAGAAGCTGGATATGAGTCAGTAGTGTGCCCTTGTTGCCAAGAAGGCCAATGGCATTTTGGGATGTATAAGTAGGGGCATGGCGAGCAGATCGAGGGACGTGATCATTCCCCTCTATTCGACATTGGTGAGGCCTCATCTGGAGTACTGTGTCCAGTTTTGGGCCCCACACTACAAGAAGGATGTGGATAAATTGCGAAGGGCAACAAAAATGATTAGGGGTCTAGAACACATGACTTATGAGGAGAGGTTGAGGGAGCTGGGATTGTTTAGTCTGCAGAAGATAAGAATGAGGGGGGATTTGATAGCTGCTTTCAACTACCTGAAAGGGGGTTCCAAAGAGGATGGCTCTAGACTGTTCTCAATGGTAGCAGATGACAGAACGAGGAATAATGGTCTCAAGTTGCAGTGGGGGAGGTTTAGATTGGATATTAGGAAAAACTTTTTCACTATGAGGGTGGTGAAACACTGGAATGCGTTACCTAGGGGGGTGGTAGAATCTCCTTCCTTAGAGTTTTTAAGGTCAGGCTTGACAAAGCCCTGGCTGGGATGATTTAACTGGGAATTGGTCCTGCTTCGAGCAGGGGGTTGGACTAGATGACCTTCTGGGGTCCCTTCCAACCCTGATATTCTATGATTCTATGATTCTATGATTCTATGTTTCCCTCAGTCTAACTGATATAACCCCTTTTTGTACTCTTTTTCCCTTGGACAGGTGGGGATGATCCTGTTCCTTCTCCTTGCTTTGGGAACCACCTGAAAGATGTCAGTTGTTCTGTGCATGCATCCGTCCACTCTATTGGCTTGACGTGGAGCACATGACCAAGTACATGAACTCCGAATTTTGAAAGTCCAGAGATTTGAAATTTGACTGTGCTGTGGGAGACTTGCAGTACTAATGAGGTTTTGCTCAATGTCCCATCCACTTTTCCTCCATGTGAAATGGACAGCAAATACATGTTCATGACAGTGACAAGAAAAATAGACAAAGAGCAAAATATTTAAAATGATGCCCCTAAATTGCACACGCAAATCATGCAGCTGGATTTCAACCAACTAAATCGTACCTAGAACATGAAGAGATTGCAAACAGCATGTGCAATCACCTTTTCTATGTGTGCAGTTGCATCTTTTGCATATGCAATTTAGGGAAATGCTTTTGAAAATTTAGTAGTCCACATTTTAAAAATGTAATGTAAACAGGAAAAGTAATCAGTGATACAGGCTGTCTATTCTAATTGTTCTATGACTGTCAGAAATATTTCCGAATGTAGCATGCCAACCGAGACTGCTGCATACAAAATGACTGAAAAAGAGATAAAAAGGAGAACTGGCCTGAACAACGTTCCTGGATTTGTCTTGAAGTTGACCTTGAAGTTGGGCATCAACCAGAAGTGACAACTTGCATTGCTCTAGTAAGAACCAGCTTGCATAACCATCATCTCACAATTTTGTTAAAGATAGTGCACGAAGAGGGGCTGAATATATGAGACATCATATTTTAGCCTGAATTGTAATCTGATATGGGAAGGATTAGTTATTCCTTCTGAGATGAGATTGCGTTTCTAATGCTGAATATGCTTTTCTTTAAAGCTACTAGGTGAATGAATGCAGAAGGATATCATTGCTTAGGCTGGATGGAGAGCATATATTTTATTTATCTCTGTCATGGATAGAAGATCTGGGCCAACTAAAGCCATGTCTACATGGGGCACTCAGGAAATTTAAGGTGAAACAACTAAAGGTGTGAAGTCAGGGCATACAGGTTAAAGCACCTTATACCCCAGTGTGGATGCTTTATATTGAGCATTAAATGAGGATTCAGTGAATTTAAGGCTGCTTTAATTTCTGCTCACATCTTTAGCTGATTGGTCTTACCCTCAGGAAAGTTATGTCTATATGCAATGTAGGCCAGAGCTCAGACTCAGGCTTGAGCCCAGATCCCCTTCAGTGTAGAAACAAATCTGTCCAACTTGGGCCACTAAGCCCTCCAGGCCCTAGACTTGGCAAGGGGGGTGGCTTTGAGCCTAAGTCCCATTGAGACTCTGGTCCAAACTCCATCATTTTGCAGCGTGGTCTTTAATCCCCCAGACTTGTGTCCTGAGAATCTGCCAATACTATTCCACAATCCCATGCACCAGTGTTCAGACATTTCTATCCCCAAACTAGCCAACTGAGTCCCAGGAAATAGAAGCAATGCCCTGGTTCAAGTACAGGTGCTTGGCATTTAATCTTTCCATTTTATTACGACTGCTCAGCTGCAAACAGAGTGAACCGTCTTGTGCATTTGCAATGGCCACTAACAAGAAGTCCTTTGGCAAGCACGCTGCTGCCTGGTCACAGGATTGCAGCCAGATTTGGTCAATCTCTGGTGTGAGGCAAGCAAGACATTCAACTTCAGTAAGAGTTCTAGTGATGACTATACAGACCAGGAAATAGCGAAGCTAGCTGGCAGCTTTGGGGATTTGCTGGATGGGTGTTGGGTCCAGGGAGCAGATTAAATGGCTCAAGAGCAACTGTTGTAAAGCCAGGGATGAGAACCACACCTCTGGGAGGTCTCTATCATTCTCTGTCTTACGAGGAGTTTGACCGGATCCTGGGTCTGTCCTGAGCATTGAGCTAACTTTTAAGAACATTTATTACTATCACTGCATCAGCTCACATAATGTGTATTTCTAAGAATAAAGATAGTCCAGGTACAGCACAACTGGGAAGTTGTATCCTACACAGTTTGTCTGCCCTGTCTGAATCACTATCTTCCTCTTCTTTCAATAGGTGCCTACGGTAGGTCAGAAGTTGCTGCCGAAACGTCCACCGGTATCTCATGGATGCTCTGCCTGTTTACTGACACAAGGAGTGAAAGCCCAAGCAAGACAAGTTCTTCAAATAGTGACTCTGCCATGTTGCTTGCTCCAGTTGACAGGAGCCTGCAGGCCTGAAAGATGGCTTGGCTGGATGCATTGGGAGGCTGCGACAACTTACTGCGGGATGGACAGTCAAGTTTTTCCACAGTGCCTCATGTATAAAGGACTAGGGTGAGGACAGCTGGGAAGAGAGCTAGGAAGCCTGGGATAGGTTAGTTTGACTCAAGGCTGCATAATGCCATGTAGATACTTGAGTGCGGGTATGAGACCCGGGTTCAGAAATTACAAACCTAAGGTAAATATTCTGTGTAGACGCTCAAGCCTGGGCTTACAAACACCGAGCCAGAAGGCTTGAGTCCCACTGACCCTGGGCTTCCATTGCAATGTTGACAAACCCCGAGTGTCCCTGTGTAGACACACTCTCAATTCATTGGATTTTTGATGTGTAGCAGTCAGGAACCAGGTAACATTTGAAAAAGGGAGTTTGTTATCATCTCTCTTCATGCTTCAGGGCATAAGCCAATGTCTGGTGACTACAGGAAGAAACTTTCCCTGGGCAGACTATATCATAACTGTTACTACAGGATTCCTAGCATCTTCCTCCAAATCAGCTGGTACTAGCCACTGCTAGAAGAGAGTACACTAGGTGGACCACTGGTCTGATCTAGTCTGGGCAATTGTTGTGTTCCCCCTGTGAATTGTTTATCTGTCTTTGCTGCCATAGTTAATTTAGGTGAAGTTCTGATTTCAGTCAGTTGAGATATTTCCTGATTTCTGTGGAGTTAGTTTTGCCTAGGAATTTGCACTGTGGAACATGGCTAAATATAAAGATTATACCAATAGGAGAAAAGGATGTGAAGAAGACATATGAATTATTAAATCTCAAAGGCTTGATTCCAGTGTAGGCAACCCCAGTCATTCAAAAATCAAGATCTAGGCCTGCCAAAATCATGAAATTTTAAAAAATAATAATTTAGCAGTCTTTTCCTTTGTCTTCTAGTGTGATATCCTTTAGTGGTCCCATTTTCAAGCTTTTTTCCCACATCCATGAGGCTTAGAAACTTACTTCTTTTTTTTTTTAAATGAAAGCTGAGAGTCTCACATAATCACATGACTCCACGAGCTGGGGCTTCAAAAAAAGCACCAAATATGAAGAGACTCATGATAAATTCATGAGAGTTGGCAGCACTGGGATTCTGTGGGAACCCCAGTTTTTGAAAACTCCAGCTGACTGGTGACCAGAAGTAGCTGTTAGCCAGTGAAATCAATGACTGGTTGGCTGAACACGTGCATCTCAAGGACCTTTCCCCACCAGGCCTACTGCATGTTGATACATGGCCTACCAGCTCAATGGGCCTCCTCACAAATCTTTGAACCAGCCCTCTGATTGTGCTTGCCAAAATTAGAGCTGCATTAGTGCGAACGTTTGGCACAGGTCATCACTGTGAGTTGTGTCCATGTCTTGCCACTTGTTGGAACAAAGGCAGGGGACAGAAAGCTGGAGTGTGCCAAGCTGGAAGAAGTTTACATTAACGAGTTGCCAGGCTAATACCACCTCTGCCGATGTGCGTGGAAAGGACAGATGGTCTCCAGAATTTGCACTGTGAAGGAATTCAGTTTCCTGCAGCACTAAGAACCATAGGATGTACCTCCAGAAGTCTTAGCCCCACACCCCGGTGAGTACAGTGCCAGTGTCCCAACACAGGGCGTTACAGCACCATGAGTGTTATTTCTCAGTGTGGCTGCTCTCACTCATGCAAGGCTAACCCAAATCACCTAAGTTTAACTCTCTACAGTCAGGTGCACAGAGTAGCAGAGAGGGAGAGAACTGGCAGATGTAGATGACCTTGATATTCTTACCCTCTCATGCACACCTCCTCAATGTTCACCAATCCTTGCCATCACTCCGCTTCTGTGCACATATCCCCCTTTTCACTTTGGAGAGCAGAGGAAGGAACGGTGCAGGTTGAAAGTGTGAGAACTTTCCTTTTAGTGCGTGAAGTTAACTAGGGAAGAGATTTGTTTTAAGTTTTTGCTTGTTCGGGTGTTTTAGACCTTTAACTCTACCAGGATTTGGGGCACTCAGTATCTTTGTTCTGAGTGAAATTAGAACTGCTTGAGAAAAAGACATATGTGGAGGACTGCTGGACATGCAATGATCATTTCTGTTTGAGGCAGGTGAGTGGAATCCTGGGCTGTTTATTTAATAAGGCTACGCAATATTTGAGGGAGGAGGAAATGACTGCTATGCACAGGGCCTGAGTGTTCAATTGTACGTAGGCAACCCTGTTGACTTAAAGGGAATTACTCATATGTTTAAGCACATTGCTGAATTGGCGGCAAAGATCCATGATTGCTAAAACAGTTCATCAGGAGACAAAGCCAGTGCTCTGTAAGGGATCAGGACATGTGATGGCCTGCTGGCGAATGCACATCTGCATGAGATGTAGTGCAAACATTATCTCCTATTAAACATTCTCAGTCTTGGTCATTAATTGGCCAAGTTCCACAATATTTGGTGGCTTTTAGTCTACACAACAGAGCAGTATCTGCTTATATCCAGTAAAGGGTTATAAAGAAATGTTTAGCAGGTGGCAGGACAAAGTAGCAGAACAATTCACAGTATCGGCAGCAGTAGGAGAAGTGCACATCTGGTTTCTTAGCACGTTTTTGGCACACCCAAAACTCCTCATATCTTCAGCAGAAGTAGTGTGATCATAAAGTCTTCAGGGTTGGCACCTACTGAGGGTAAGCAACCTACACGGCTGTAAGCAAGCTGTACCCAATGTTACAGGTGAATCAAATGGGTTAAAACTAAAAGGAAAGTATTCCACTTCACTGCTGAGAAGAGAGACCAAGAAGACCTGTCGTAACATAAGGTCCATCGTATGATATGGGCAATAGGTACGTGACAAAAAGTAAAGACCCAAAGATTATAATACTCAAATGAGACGTGCTGTTTAACCAGAAGCTAAGCATCTTCAGCAGTGAGTATAGAGTGCCATGCCTAATTCTAATGTTTTACATCCATAAGATACATGCAGCATTTATCATGCTAAAGGGTTCTTCTCTGAGTTTTATGGCTACATCTCAGATCTCTGCAGTTCCTTATGCTCATCGGTGGGATTAATGCATTGCTGACATGAGGGAACCACTTCCAGGCTATCAGGGGTGACTTTTGAGTTGGCCACACACACATAAAAGAGCCAATTTAATAAGGGTCATTGCTCGATTAGCAACTTGCAGAGCAACTTGTCTGCTTCACGGGAAAACAGTGAGTGCAACTGAAGGCTGGTCTACACTACAAAGTTAGCTCGACCTAGCTACGTTGCTCAGGGGTGTGAAAAATTCACTCGCCTGAGCAACATAGTTAATCCAATTTAAATCCCGGTGTAGACACCACTAGTCAACAGAAGACTTCTTCCATCATCCTAGCTACCGCCTCTTATGTCGCTGTAGCAAGTGTCTACACTACAGTGCTACAGCAGCTCAGCTGCAGTAGCGTTTCTAGCGTTGACTTATCCGGAGATTCACATGGATTCCTGCTGTAGCTTTAGGAGCATGTGAACCTGATAGCCCTAGGTTACTTGAAGGAATTGAACTGCTGTGGGAAAAACCCTACAGCTTAGGTACAAGTGAATTTACATAAACTGAAACCAAAGGGATTCATGCAGTTCTGCTTTCGATGCACAGGACTTGATCTCCCGCAGATCCTTTGTGTATCTTTGGTGAAGATACACACTTGGTTCTTCCCTTAGCACAGTGGTTCATAGAATCATAGAATCATAGAATATCAGGGTTGGAAGGGACCTCAGGAGGTCATCTAGTCCAACCCCCTGCTCAAAGCAGGACCAATCCCCAATTAAATCATCCCAGCCAGGGCTTTGTCAAGCCTGACCGTAAAAACCTCTAAGGAAGGAGATTCTACCACCTCCCTAGGTAACGCATTCCAGTGTTTCACCACCCTCCTAGTGAAAAAGTTTTTCCTAATATCCAACCTAAACCTCCCCCACTGCAACTTGAGACCATTACTCCTTGTCCTGTCCTCTTCTACCACTGAGAATAGTTTAGAACCATCCTCTCTGGAACCACCTCTCAGGTAGTTGAAAGCAGCTATCAAATCCCCCCTCATTCTTCTCTTCTGCAGACTAAACAATCCCAGTTCCCTCAGCCTCTCCTCATAAGTCATGTGTTCCAGACCCCTAATCATTTTTGTTGCCCTTCGCTGGACTCTCTCCAATTTATCCACATCCTTCTTGTAGTGTGGGGCCCAAAACTGGACACAGTACTCCAGATGAGGCCTCACCAATGTCGAATAGAGGGGGATGATCACGTCCCTCGATCTGCTGGCTATGCCCCTACTTATACATCCCAAAATGCCGTTGGCCTTCTTGGCAACAAGGGCACACTGCTGACTCATATCCAGCTTCTCGTTCACTGTCACCCCTAGGTCCTTTTCCGCAGAACTGCTGCCTAGCCATTCAGTCCCTAGTCTGTAGCTGTGCATTGGGTTCTTCCGTCCTAAGTGCAGGACCCTTCACTTATCCTTATTGAACCTCATCAGATTTCTTTTGGCCAAATCCTCCAATTTGTCTAGGTCCTTCTTTATCCTATCCCTGCCCTCCAGCGTATCTACCACTCCTCACAGTTTAGTATCATCCGCAAATTTGCTGAGAGTGGAAATCACACCATCCTCCAGATCATTTATGAAGATATTGAACAAAACCGGCCCCAGGAGCGACCCCTGGGGCACTCCACTTGACACCGGCTGCCAACTAGACATGGAGCCATTGATCACTACCCGTTGAGCCCGACAATCTAGCCAACTTTCTACCCACCTTATAGTGCATTCATCCAGCCCATACTTCTTTAACTTGCTGACAAGAATACTGTGGGAGACCGTGTTAAAAGCTTTGCTAAAGTCAAGAAACAATACATCCACTGCTTTCCCTTCATCCACAGAACCAGTAATCTCATCATAGAAGGCGATTAGATTAGTCAGGCATGACCTTCCCTTGCTGAATCCATGCTGACTGTTCCTGATCACTTTCCTCTCATGTAAATGCTTCAGGATTGATTCTTTGAGGACCTGCTCCATGATTTTTCCGGGGACTGAGGTGAAGCTGACTGGCCTGTAGTTCCCAGGATCCTCCTTCTTCCCTTTTTTAAAGATTGGCACTACATTAGCCTTTTTCCAGTCATCCGGGACTTCCCCGTTCGCCACGAGTTTTCAAAGATAATAGCCAATGGCTCTGCAATCACAGCTGCCAATTCCTTTAGCACTCTTGGATGCAACTCGTCCGGCCCCATGGACTTGTGCACGTCCAGCTTTTCTAAATAGTGCCTAACCACCTCTTTCTCCACAGAGGGCTGGCCATCTATTCCCCATGTTGTGATGCCCAGCGCAGCAGTCTGGGAGCTGACCTTGTTCGTGAAGACAGAGGCAAAAAAAGCATTGAGTACATTAGCTTTTTCCACATCCTCTGTCAGTAGGTTGCCTCCCTCATTCATTAAGGGGCCCACACTTTCCTTGGCTTTCTTCTTGTTGCCAACATACCTGAAGAAACCCTTCTTGTTACTCTTAACATCTCTCGCTAGCTGCAGCTCCAGGTGCTATTTGGCCCTCCTAATTTCATTCCTACATGCCCGAGCAATATTTTTATACTCTTCCCTGGTCATATGTCCAACCTTCCACTTTTTGTAAGCTTCTTTTTTATGCTTAAGATCCGCTAGGATTTCACTGTTAAGCCAAGCTGGTCGCCTGCCATATTTACTATTCTTTCGACACATCGGGATGGTTTGTCCCTGTAACCTCAACAGGGATTCCTTGAAATACAGCCAGCTCTCCTGGACTCCTTTCCCCTTCATGTTAATCCCCCAGGGGATCCTACCCATCCGTTCCCTGAGGGAGTCGAAGTCTGCTTTCCTGAAGTCCAGGGTCCGTATCCTGCTGCTTACCTTTCTTCCCTGTGTCAGGATCCTGAGCTCAACCAACTCATGGTCACTGCCTCCCAGATTCCCATCCACTTTTGCTTCCCCCACTAATTCTTCCCGGTTTGTGAGCAGCAGGTCAAGAAAAGCTCCCCCCCTAGTTGGCTCCTCTAGCACTTGCACCAGGAAATTGTCCCCTACACTTTCCAAAAACTTCCTGGATTGTCTATGAACCGCTGTATTGCTCTCCCAGCAGATATCAAGAAAATTAAAGTCACCCATGAGAACCAGGGCGTGCGATCTAGTAGCTTCTGCGAGCTGCTGGAAGAAAGCCTCATCCACCTCATCCCCCTGGTCCGGTGGTCTATAGCAGACTCCCACCACTACATCACTCTTGTTGCTCACACTTCTAAACTTAATCCAGAGACACTCAGGTTTTTCTGCAGTTTCGTATCGGAGCTCTGAGCAGTCATACTGCTCCCTTACATACAGTGCTACTCCCCCACCTTTTCTGCCCTGCCTGTCCTTCCTGAACAGTTTATAACCATCCATGACAGTACTCCAGTCATGTGAGTTATCCCACCAAGTCTCTGTTATTCCAATCACGTCATAATTCATTGACATCACCAGGACCTCCAGTTCTCCCTGCTTGTTTCCAAGGCTTTGTGCATTCGTATATAAGCACTTGAGATAACCTGTTGATTGCCCCTCATTCTCAGTATGAGGCAGGAGCCCTCCCCTCACAGACATTCCTACCTGTGCTTCCTCCCGGTATCCCGCTTTCCCACTTTCCTCAGGGCTTTGGTCTCCTTCCCCCGGTGAACCTAGTTTAAAGCCCTCCTCACTAGGTTAGCCAGCCTGCTCGCAAAGATGCTCTTCCCTCTCTTCGTAAGGTGGAGCCCGTCTCTGCCCAACACTCCTCCTTCATGGAAGACCATCCCATGGTCAAAGAATCCAAAGCCTTCTCTCCGATACCACCTGTGTAGCCATTCGTTGACTTCCACGATTCGACGGTCCCTATCCAGGCCTTTTCCTTCCATGGGGAGGATGGACGAGAACACCAATTGCGCCTCAAACCCCTTTATCCTTCTTCCCAGAGCCACGTAGTCTGCAGTGATCCGCTCAAGGTCATTCTTGTCAGTATCATTGGTGCCCATGTGGAGAAGCAGGAAGGGGTAGCGATCCGAGGGCTTGATGAGTCTCGGCAGTCTCTCCGTCACATCGCGAATCTTAGTCCCCGGCAAGCAGCAGACTTCTCGGTTTTCCCGGTCAGGGCGGCAGATAGATGACTCAGTCCCCCGGAGGAGAGAGTCCCCGACCACCACCACCCACCTCCTCCTCTTGGGAGTGGTGGTCGTGGAACCCCCCATCTCAGGACAGTGCATCTCATGCCTTCCAACCAGCGGAGTCTCCTTCTGCTTTCTCCCCCCAGACATATCATCTGGTCCACTCTCCGCAATGGTACCTGTGGAGAGAACATGAAAGTGGTTAGTTACCTTTGTCCGCGTTGCTGGAACCCGGACATTCCCCCTTCTTCTTCTGGAGGTCACATGTTGCCAAGCTTCTTCACTGGCCTCTTGGCTCCGCTGTGCAACTTGCTCTAAATCTTTAGAGCTTTGTGCCCGTAGAAGCATATCCTGACTTTTGTCCAGAAAATCCTCCGTTTCTCGTATACAACGCAGGGTCGTTATCTGTTGCTCCAGACCTTCAATCTTCTCTTCCAATATGGAGACCAGCTTGCACTTTGTACAGACAAAGTCGCTTCTGTCCTGTGGAAGAAAGACAAACATGGTTCCCAAACTGGGGTTTTCAGAACGTTACAGGGGGTTGCCAGAAAAATTTCGCTCATGGCGGCCAGAGGACCCCGGGCGTTGGCGGCAGCAGGTGGGACCCAGTTGCAGGGCAGACAGCCCGAGCCCCAGGGAGAGCGGGGCCGGGCAGTTGGGGCTGGCAGCCCGAGCCCTGCCCCTGTCAGCAGGGGAGCCAGCCGCCCGAACCCCAGTGGAGTTCAGTTGACCAGGGCGGTCAATGGGGTCCAGCAGCAGAAGCCCCATGGAGTGCGGAGGAAATTTAAACTTAAATCCCTGGAAATATTCATTTTTAGGAGGGGGTTCACGAGATTTCGCAATTTAGTGAAAGGGGTTCACGGGCTGTTAAAGTTTGGGAACCACTGCCTTAGCAGGTATAATCCTCAAAACCTGCAGTCTTTAAATACAATCCTAGAGGTTTCATCCGACGCAACACATCAGGGGACAGAGCAAACCCTAAAGTGCAAGGCAAGCTGTACATGATATCAGGCCTCAGGCCTATCAGTGGTCTCTCCACTATTGGGTAGTGCCAGGGGGAAAGTTCATTGTGAATGTGAAGTGTCTCGAAGGTGGAGCTGCACCTTTGGAATTGAATGTTCACTTTCCAGGATCATGGGGACTGCTTGAACTTCAGTAGCACAAATAGCTGCAAAATGGAATGTTAAGTTCAACAGTGGATTCTCAATTGGTTATGTAGTTGTAAAGTTAGCTGTTCACAATACACGCTGTGTTTATTATGGATATTATTTATCCATTATATGAATTATTATTAATATCTAGCATTATTTGTATGGTGGTAACACCTAGAAGCCCCTGTCACAGACGAGAACCCCCATGGTGCTAGGTGCTGTAAAAACACTGAACAGAAAGACCATCCCTTCCCCAAAGAATTTACAATCTCATTACATAAGCCATCCAGTTGAGGCGGACAACCCATGACCTAACCAGCCCAGTGCAAACTGTACACAATGACTCCCAGTGAGCTGTTCAGGAACAATTTGCAGGTTACGACATTTTTTTGTTGAAACAAAAGTAGGGAATTGTTTCAAATAACAAATGCATTTGAGGATCTTTGTAAGCAGACAAGATGGCCGCATTGAAATTGATAGAATACGGGGCGGGGGGTTTCCAATGCAAATGATTTGCTCAGAGCACTTTAAACAGGCTAGTAGGGCAGGTGCTGAAAAAGTTGAGAAGCAGCTGGCTTTACGTATTCTGCTACTACTAATTTGATTCTGCTGAAAAAAATACCTTTCTTCCCTGTGGCGGCTTTGTGTGTTGGCCTTTTTACTATGTTTTGATCTACTTGTTCACAGATAGCACATTTTGGGGCCTTCTGGTTTCAAATAATGATGTAATAGTATAGATAGTCTGTGAAATCTCTCTCTCTGGCTTTTATTTTAATGCTTTACTTCCCTCATCCAGAAATGGACAAGGGAATGCAAAAGCAAGTGGGAATCAGTGAAATGATAGATTGAGTGCAAGAGATGACAACATTCAATATCATTTACTGTAACCCTGTATTGCTTTGGCTATGTTTTCCTTCCTTCCTTCCTTCCTAACAAAGAGCAGCAAGAAGTGAATAGAAGAGAGACTATTATAAGCACCTAGGTTAAAATTCACTACTCAGTAGTCGGTCTTATGAGCCAAGCCAGGTCCTGGGATGATTCATGGTTGGGAAAGGGGGTTGAGAAGATCTTCCTTCCCAGACCGTGGGGTGGCTGCAGAGATGCTCCATGGCTAACACAGGCTTTGTGTTCTCTAATCTGTCCCCTGTGGGAACTGGAAGGATAAACTGATCCAATTCCTCACCTCTATTCCAGTCTGCACCCTGACTCCTCCTGCACAGGAGGAGTATAATTTATCACATGCCCTTTATGATAAACAGCTTTGTAATGCTCCTACTAACCCCACCTCTTCTGGAATAAACTGTGGGCTAGATCCACAAAAGGATTTAGGTGCCTAACTGCAGCTTTAGATGCCTACGTCCGACATTTAGATCCTCTAAATCCCCATTTCAGCTGCTGCCTCACCTTATAAGGGCCTACATTTCCCTTGGTTTCCAGCAATAAAGTCCACATATCACCTAAATGTCTGCTTCTGGACATGTGCATAGCCACCTAAGCCCTGACACCTGCCACTTGCCTGAGTGTTCCCCCACCTATCTTACCTGCCGGGCTCAATCTGGTAGGCATGCTCAGAAGCCACCTTAGGGCACATCTACTTGATTGAGCTCCACCCAAACCAGAGGCAGTGGTGCCCCCTCCTACCTGCTAGTTAGAGCACTCACCAAGGATGGGGAAGACCCAGCTTCAGCTCTGCTGTGACTCAGACAGCGTGGGGATGGAACCCAGGTCTGCCAAATACTCCTTGAGTGCCCTAACCAGTGGCTGTGGGGCATCCTGGGCTGGGAGGCTCTCCTGTTGATGCTGTTCTATTTTGTTTAAATAAAAATTAATTGGGCCAGAGTGAGACAATGTGAATAACTCTCTAGCCCAGTGGTGAGGACATGTGGCTGGGATGGCCATGCCGCCAGGTTCAAGCCCTGGTTCCAATGGCTGGTTGAGTATTTTATACAAAGGAGGCAGCTTCACCAGGAGAGTGTGTGTTTGATCTAATGCAGAAGGCAACAAGCCTGAGGGAGCCCTAGCCCAGTGGTTGGTGCACTCACGGAGCAAGTAGGAGCCTTAGTCCCTACTCAGGCAAAGTGGGGACTTCCACCTCCTCTTCCTCAGCTTTTTGTGAGAAAGGGCAGACCTGGCTTAAGTTCCTAGCTCCAGGAAACGGCTCAGGGCTGTGAATCCCAGGCAGCTGCAGGCTCCTCCCTTTGAGGCCTTAGCCCCACCCCTCTTCTCTGCATTTCCTTCTGGTTAGCTTAGGTGGCTCCCTTCTCAGTGTGCTGGCTTTAGCTCTCCTCATGCATTGTATAGGGAGGCTGGCCCTTCCCTTGGGGTGGTGGATTCTACTAGGCAGCAGGGTGCCTAAAGATAGGTGTTGCAATGTTGAGCCTAAACGCCCTGTGTGGATCTTGCCCCAGGAGCTGCTTCTCAGCAAAGACATTTGGGGTTCACTGGTCAGGCCTCTTTGGTGAGGTAAACCAAAAGAAAAGTTATCAATACAGTTTAAAAAACTAATGATGGGTAACGTTTCCAAACACCCTCAATTCAAAACCCTGCCTCTGTCCCCCACCACCACCTTCCCAGAAAATTCCTACCCTATAATCAAATGTGGCAGGTGAAATCTCAGGGTGATTGATTTCTTCCTGGGGTCGTTAGGAAGGTTGGAAATCAGGCTTATAATGGGACGTGATCGTCCACCTGAACTCTGGAGCAGCTACTTGTGTCCCACTATATGTTATTTAAAGCCTATTTTATAATAGAATATGGTATTGCAGTATATATAATTTATAGTATATTAAAGACCATTTCATAATATATTTCAATCTCCATGATAAATAGTCAGGGCAGTTTCGCAGCTTCTATAGTATCACTATGGCAACATCCCTTAGAAAAAGTAGGACGATTCTGTGATAACAGTGATTGGTCCGGAGCAGAATAATGCAACTTGTCAATTTACAGCCTTAACTAGTAGTTTATTTTTCTCTTTGTAAGGTGCTCCCATTTCAATTTCATGCATGCTTCACTGACAATGCCACTGAAACACTGCCTGCTCTTTGATCTTCAAGGGCTGGATTTTCCAATGAGCTCCCATTTAGGCACCAAAATGAATCAGCCACATTTCATAAGTGCTTTGCACCCAGTAGCTATTGCTGAGCTTGTTTGAAAATTTGGCCTCAAACAAACTCCTAAATAAGTCAGAGGGAGCTGCTGGGTGTTCAGCACTTTTGAAAATCAGGCCACTTATTCAGGAGCCCACTTTTGAAAATCATGGCCTTTGTGTCCTACTCGGTGTTTGCAAAAAGAAAAGGAGTACTTGTGGCACCTTAGAGACTAACCAATTTATTTGAGCATAAGCTTTTGTGAGCTACAGCTCACTTCATCGGATGCATCGCTTATGCTCAAATAAATTGGTTAGTCTCTAAGGTGCCACAAGTACTCCTTTTCTTTTTGCGAATACAGACTAACACTGCTGTTACTCTGAAACCTACTCGGTGTTTAACACTCTTGAAAATTTGGCTCCTTATTTAGGTGCTTAAATTTGGACTGAGACTCTGTATGCCAACTATTTCATTCCCTGCACAATGGTCAGCAAAACAGATACCCTGTTCAATACTGAAGGGGACAGAATGTTTCAAAAAAATAACATCCCATTACTCCTTCCCATTCAAATGGAGACGTGCCTATCAAATGTCACCTGAGCAGACCTAGAAAATTATCATAACAAAGAGTGAAAATCCATGAATCCCTGTTTGCATAATCATGTGACATTGTTATGTTAAACCCTCTGAATGGATTTATCCTTTACCTGCCCTGTTCATAGCTATTCTATTCCTGAAGAACAGGGTTTGAAAGATTTCACAGACCTTGTCTCATCTGAAGACCAAATACCTACAATACCACATGCCCCAAGAGACTCATTCCTGGTCATGTTTGTTTAATTCTCATTGGCACATCTTTACTCCCCCAATAAATCAGTTTTGGCCACAAATTAGTTCTGCCTGTAATTGTATGTTTACTTGCAATAAATTGTTCAGGCACTAGATGACCCCATATGTTGTGTAGAGTCCCAAGCAGAATGCCATCCCTGGTAAACAAGGACAATGCTAGAACTTGAGCTGTGTGGAAGTCTGTCTCTGCAGTTGTAGTTCTGTTTTCTTTAATCAAAGCTATTATAGATTCTGTCCCCAATCAAGTCTGTCCTCATCCAACCAATTCTCCATTAATTCTCCTTCCTCCCTTTGGCAAAGTTCTTCTTCATCTGCAATCACCACTTCTACTTCTCTCCGTTAGCCTACAAACTCCCCCCTTCCATTTGAACCCTACTTATCCCTTAAAGAAACAGCAGTGCCTGAGAAGCTCTCCTCACAGCCCACTCCATCTTGTTAAATGACCAGCAACAAATGACCCGACTGCTCATTTTCTTCCTGAGGCAAGGGCTTGCTCAGCAACTCTCTGCTATCCAGCCCTGCTCAGTTCGATGGGGTTATCCATGGGCAGTGCTCCCTACAGGGTGTGTGTTTGTGTGAATTCTAATGTGCACAAATACGTTGCACACTACCTGACCTGTGTAGATTCTGCTGGCGTGGATTCCTTAGTGCACGTTAATGTGGTCCTGAATTATGTTAATGTACATGAGGGAGCTCTTAATGCACACTGGCAGGGTCCACACGGGCCAGTTAGTATGCACCACATTGATACACATTAGAATTCACACCTCTGTAGTGCGCATCACTACACCACATAGACCAGACCAACAATTGGTGGGGAAAAGAAGCCAAATAAACTATTTGCAAATATCACTTCACCAGCTCTAGTCAAGGCAGTTGAAATGAGATGATGTTGTCTTGCTTTCAGTCCCTGGAAGCTGCAGGTCCCTTGGTTCTGCAGTTCATTTTCCCCCTTTGTCCAAAAACAGAGCACAACAGCTGACCTTCACAGAGTAAAGCCCATCTGCTTATTCAGGTTTTCGCTTGAAGCGGTGATGGTGGGATGAATCCACGCCTACATGTGGAATTCTGGGTTGCATCTATTAATATGTCATTGATATTGCCAACTAATTTCTGTACTTTTGAAAGAATTTTATTCTTGTGCCCAGGGAAATATATGATGGGGACACTGTTAGAAATGTAAAAAAATACATTTCTGGAATGAAATCCCCTTTTAACCATTCTTATTGAAGTAGTGACAGGTGCGGTGCTGCTGATTCCAAGGGAGTGAAATGCTTCCAAGAAACAGGAGCAGAAAACATGAGTTTTGAGCCTCTTCTTTTTGTTCTGTGTTTGCACAGCACCTAGCGCACCTAAGGCTCCTAGACACCATCACAACAATAATAGCGGGAGGATTTCATTTTCAGGGTACGTGCTCATAGAGATACTGGCCAAGATCTAAAATACGGGAACACCTGAGTGCAGCTGCACACCCCACTTATCTGGGTGCTTCATTGTGGACTTTGGAGCCTAACCATAGGTCTTCCTCCAAAGAGAAGATTTGGAGAGCAGTGGGGAATAGTTGGTGGAACACCCAGCATTCCGTCAGTTCTGGTGCTAAGAACATTCCATATGTAGCTCTGGTGGAGCCAAGAGACGCACAATCCCTAAAAAGAACAAACTTTTACAAACATCTATGAACATGGACACCTCAGACAAGCCTCTCAGAAAACTCAGTGGCACCTACAGATAGCTCTGCTTTAAATGCTGAAGAGCATCATTGCTGACGGAAGTGTTTAAAGGGCTGCAGTTCCTTCTCACATGCCTGTGCTTTTCAGGATGAATCCTTGCTGAGAGTAGCCCTTTACTTCCGCCACATCCACAATATTCTCATTTCCCCTAGAAGATGAATACTTTCTTTTCCAAGGACCACTGGACCTGTTCCTAACCACAACCTTTAAAGTGAATGAACTGTGAAATTATATAGTTAATAGACAGTGGGATAATTAAGAATAATACCACAAAGGCCATGTTTAAATGATCTCCGCATTCCAACTTCTCATATTTCCCTTTAGACAACTACATTTACTTCAGTATATATAGAGAAAATTAGCTTTGAAAGTGCTGATGTGCACGAAGCCCTGCTATGATTGCTTGGGAATGGAGGTATTGTGTTCCAAGAGACTTTGTAGGGGTTACTCACATCTGTTCATCTTTTCAGGACAGGCCAGCCAGAACAAGACCATGGGTAAAATTTTGAAAATCAGCTCCTAATGGGAGTTAGGCACCTAAATGGATCTGGGCCTCAAGTCACTGTTGAAACTGGGAATTAGGTTTTTAAAGCAGGAAGATGCCTTACAAACTTTATCCCATCTCTCCTCCAACCCCCAGTTCCTACGTGTAATGCTGCTGTCTTTCAACATACTGCGACTTTGCTTAGCAGCTGCCTATCCAGTTATGCAGAGAAAGCTCATAAAATGCCATTCAGCTGGTTCCTGATGAAAAGCAAGCTACAGTCTGTAGAAGAACAATATAGTTTGTGTCTGTTTCAGGAAATGATGTGCATGCAGTATGTACATACACAAGATTTTCAGATCAGAGCATTTAAAATTAGCCTCCCAAGGCACAAAAGTAATTAACCTGATTTTCACAGATGATGAGCACCCATTGATTCACTGAGAAGTTGGAGCCGGGCTGTGGAAAGAGTTGCCCAGGGAGCCCAGACCACTGTGAGGAGCCCTGGACCTTCCACCTGCCCTGGGCAGTGCGCTCCGGGGGCAGGGACATGGGACCAGGGCCTCTCTTGGGTATCCAGGCCCCCCATCCAGGGCAGGTGGAGGGGTTCCCTACAGCGGCCTGGGCTCCCTGGGCGCCTCTTACCACAGCCTAGGGTGACCCACACGTCCCGTTTTGGTTGGGACAGTCCCCTTTTTAAGCTCTGTCCCATACGTTCTGACTTTTTTGGCAAAACAGGGCGTTTGGCCAACTTTCTCTTGCCAACTGTTCACCAGTTGTCAAGAGCAATCGGGACAAATGCACAGTTTTGGCAAAAAGGGTCTCGGGGGGCGGGGGGTGGGAGGGGAGCGGGAGGGGTCAGCAGCGGGTCTCAGGCCAGCCCTGTGTGTGGTAGAAGAGCGGTTCAGGCCAGCTCCGCATGGGGAGAGGGAGAGGGACTCAGGCCAGCTCTGAACAGGGGGTGGAGGTTTAATAATATGGTCACCCTAGCACAGCACAGCCCCGGCTCCTGGCCTGGCCAGGGGGCAGGGCCTCAGAGGAGGAAGAGGAGGAGCAGGGGGTGTGGCCACAGTTCTAGCACTGGTGGTCCTCCCACTTCTATACAGGTTCCGTCACTCCTGCAGGGGCCCCCAAATTGGCTGGGGCCCCTGGTCATGGGGCCTGCCTTAATCCGCCACTGGTGAGAGCTGCTGAATGCTCAGCATTTTGAAAATCTTGGGATCATATTTTCAAAAGTGCTCCGCACCCAGCTGTGCCTTCTGAGACCAATAGGAACAAATGGCTTTAAGCTGTTCTGACAATACAACCATTTTCTTACATGCCTAAATGGGAGCTCTCAAGCTGAGCTTTCTTAAAAATCGGGCCCTAGATGATTAACTTTAGGCACGTAGTTTTGAAAATCCGGACACATGGTAACTACAGCATTTGTGTTCCAGGTGCGGTGGGATAAAACCAGTTTCCAAATAAAAATATTTTATACTCTGTTACATACCGTAAAATAGTTTTTCTGTAGCATATAATGGATAAACAAAATATTGAATAGTGTAATATGAAGGGCTTTTTGGCATGAGTTGGAGACCTTGAGACATGACATCCTCATTCATGGCTCTACCACTCATAAGCAAAGAAATTATTTTGATATCATGCCTATTAGACATTTAATCCACTATAGGACACCACCATGCATTATCCATCCTTCTCTCTAATCTGCACAAACCTATAGATAGACAGATACAGGATATCTAGACCCGAAGAAGAGCTCTGTGTAGGTCAAAAGCTTGTCTCCTTCACGAGCAGAAGTTGGTCCAGTAAAAGAAATTTCCTCACTCATCTTGTCTAGATAGTTAAAATTATTCTGGTTATATACATGGGAAGATAAGACTGTAGTAGGCTGTTTTGCATTCAAAAGCCTCAGCTTAATTAACAGACTGAAGGAGACTTGCATGAACTAGCTTTGTAGTGTATATGCACTTTGGAGTCATCTGTTACCATTTAGAATTTGTACTTGAATTCAGAACATAGAGGGCCCTACTCTGATCTTTTGGTCCAGCCTGCCTCTATCTGAACTTGCAATATTTAAGTCTTAAGTTGTCCCAAGGGGATATGGACTGTGTCAAGAAGTCTGCTCTTTGAAGGTTATCCAATCAGCATGTAAGAGTTTAGGTCAATATATATTCTACTATTTCATTCCTGGTTGTGTTTAAAAAAAGATCAGTATTGTATTCAAAGGAACTCTCATTTATCCCATGCTGTATGTTAAGCAGATGTTCCTTTTAATTAACCAAGATATATAGGTCTGAGTATAACTTCTATTCCAGGTGTGCAATTAATAATGAGTCACTCTAAAAAGTTTGGAAGTTCTGTTTGGATAATGAGGACGAACAGTTCTGTGACTCAGATCCTGGCTAAAACCAAGAATCAGAGAGAGAGAGAAAAATAAAATACAAAGTTATCCAGACATTCTAAACTCAGAACAAAAGTTTCACTGAAAGTTTGTGTCATTATTTTCTGCCCGGCTTTTTATTCTGACCTTGTCAGATCTCACCAATTAAGCCGGGCTGGGTTAGGTCAATACATTGATGGGAACTGTCCAAGGAAAAATAAAATAAAAATCTTGCAGAAAGTGGTTGTGGGAATTCAGCAGGTGGCTCTCTTCCCTCTGGGTGAAAGCTGAAATAATTCCACAGCTTTTCAAAATGACTGCAAGGGTGCTAACGGCTGAGGATGTATATTTGCACTACTATTTGTTATAGTTTTGCTTTCCATGCATATTCTTTGGAGTAAAAATAACTCATTCATTTGCAAACAAAGGTGAGATCCTCACCACTGCTCTGGCCCCATTGCGCTGGGTAAAAGGACTGGAGCAGTGCAAAGTCACCATCAAAGCCCCAGATCTGTGAGGCTGTAAAACTGCGACAGACAGTTGGGCTCAGGCTGGAGCCTGGCCTCTGGGACCCTCCCCTCTTGCGGGGTCCCAGAGCTCTGGCTCCAGCCCAAGCCTGAATATCTATGCTGCAATTTTACAGCCCCACAGCCTGAGCCCCGTGAGCCCAAATCAGGTGACACAGGTGTCTAACTGCAGTGTAGACATGTCCCAAGGTGATTTAAGAATGCTTGAACACCAGTCGCTGGCCTGCAAATTCTGTGCTTTGTCATAGAAGAGGTGCAGTGTGGAACCTCCCACCAAATGAGCCAAAGGAGATGGGATTGTATAGGTTTGATCTGCAAGAATATCTTTCCTTTTTAAAAGAAATCTACTTGGCTTTATTCAGCTGAGAAGATGAGCCAACACATTTTAGACAACTTGTGAATTGGAACCAAGGGGCCAGTTAGCTGTTTCTCTAGTTCTGATCGGCTGGGTTGGGATTTTCACCTGTCGTACTGGAAGGTATCAGAAAATTACCACTTTTGCTCTAAAGCGAAATGTTAGAATCCCCAACATACTGGCTTTAGGGTTACACTTTAATCCTATGTGCTAATATGCCAGTTTAGTGGGTTAATGCAGATTAGCTGAAAATAGCTTTGGCATTTACAGATTTTCCAGTGTTCCTACACATTGTAATCTCTTTGCTTTGGATAATGTTTATTACACACACAGATAATAGGTTTAGTGCTTTTATGACCTCTGCAGCAAATTCTTTTGGTGCTTGCATTAAGAGCTACTCTTGCTTAGCTTCCACTCCAGTCATTAATCAGTCTGGCATGATTACCCTGGTCACACTCATTCCACAGAGTCTCCAGGGCTCAAGCCCCTATAACAGTAGGTTGGATAGTTAACAAAATAAACATTTTGGCTTATTAAGCCCATTCTATGCACCTGTGATCAACACAGGAGCCATTTTCAGCCCCGCACAGAGGGGAAACCTCTACTCTTGGCTCATACGCAGCTGGCCAGAACCTGCTTTGTCTAGATTGCTGTTGTGTCACATTGCTGGACATTGAAGCCCAGGCTGGCAGAGATCCTTGTTGGCTACAGAGAGGCATTCAAAACATGTCCTTCCCCACTTATATGGCTGTATCATGAAAGCCACCATATAGCCACTTTCCTGCCAAACTCCATCTTCCAAGGGCCTGTTAACCCTGACTGGCTTCACCAAGAGATTTTGTCAGTCTCCTGAAAGTCCGTGTGTCCCGCTCCTGAGTTGGGAAGCCCCAGGAACTGCTCAGCAGTTGCAGAGAGGAAAGGCCTGTTAGATCAGCTAGGGCTGCACCTGCAGCGCTACCTGCCATCTGTCCCTAAGAGTCAATATGCCGCGAATTCTCCTCCTAGAAAAGCTAACCTCTAACTGCAGGACATACACTGACCAACTCCAGGGCTCTGCTCTTTTCGTTTCTTAGTGTTTGACTTGCTCTGTTATTGAGCTAGTCACAAATAAGATTTTTTTCGTTTGAAAAAAAACCAAACCCTGTGGATTGATTGCTTTAGGAAGTTTTAAATGGCTCTTTGCGTTCCTTTGGCTACAGCTTCTCTTCGACTTGACAGACAGCAGCAAAGGCAGCAGGGTGACCTGCTGGTTAGGAGAGTGACTGGAGACTCAGCAGATGTGGAATCTCTTCCTGGCTCTGCTACTGACCTGCTGGGTGGCCGTGGGTGAGTCACTTTTTCTCCGTGCCTCAGTTTCCCCTCTCACCCTTTGTCTGTCTTCCCTCTTTAGATTGAAAGCTCTTTGGGGCCTAGAGTGTCTCTCAACATGTATATTACAGCACCTCGCTCCATTCAGGCTCCTAACCACTGCTGTGATACAGAATAATGGGGAACCCAGAGTAGATGAGAAAGATGAGAGCTCTGGGCCATGCTACTAACTACTACTTGTTATTGCCCTGCAGAGAGCCAGGAGGCACCATCGGGAGCAGAACCGTGCCTTGCGGGTATTCACAAGCTGCTGGTGATAGCTTTGAGTGTTCTCACAGCTGGGCGAGCTGATTGGGTTAGGGGAAAAAAAAGAAGCCGGCCTCCCCATGGTGCATTTGACCTTCTGAAATCAGCCTGCAGGGCTGGGAACTAACGGCTACAGAGTGGGAGTTTGGTGTCCTCATCTCCCTATCATAAAAACCATAGGTTGCGGTTATCAAAAGTGCTCAGTGTTGGCCTAACTCTGCTTCTGTCGATGGTGTATTTACCACTGAAGAGACCTATGTTCCCTCCTCAGTGCCTCCTAGCTCTGTGACTTGCAGTCCATGCGTGACAGTGACTCCAGGAATTGGCCGCAGGGAGCCTGTACATAGAACACTACACTCTGCCTCTGTAGGACTGAGGCGAGTCAGCCCCATATCAGCCTGTATTCCCTGCTCTGTGCCTCCTCCCACCACTGCCTGCAGTCTGTGTGCACCAAGGCCAATATGGCTCCATCAGGAGCTCTATAATGACCGGACAATCATAAAGGAAGCCTACAAAATGTGGAAACAAGGACGAATTACTAAGGAGGAATACAAAAGAATAACATGAACATACAAGGACAAAATCATAAAGCCTAAGGCACAAAATGAGTTAGGCCTTGCAAGGGACATGAAAGGCAACAAGAGGAGATTTTTTTAAATACATTAGGCCAGTGGCTCTCAACCTTTCCAGACTACAGTACCCCTTTCAGGAGTCTGATTTGTCTTGTGAACCCCCAGGTTTCACCTCACTTAAAAACTACTTGCTTACAAATATCAGACATAAAAATACTAAAGAGTCACAACACGCTATTACTAAAAAAATTGCTGACTTTCTCATTTTTCCCATTATACAATAAATCAATTGGAATATAAATATTGTACATACATTTCAGTGTATAGCAGAGCAGTATAAACAAGTCATTGTTTGTATGAAATTTTAGGTGTACTGACTTCTCTAGTGCTTTGTATGTAGCCTGCTGTAAAACTAGGCAAATATCTAGATGAGTTGATGTACCTCCAGAAGACCTCTGTGTATGCTCAAGGGAACCACTGCACTAGGAACAAGAGATAGATGAAGGAAAGTGTAGATCCTCTACTTAGTGGAGAAGGAGATGACATCAAGAAGGCGGAGGTATTTAATGCCTATTTTTCTTCAGTCCTTACTAAAAAGGTTAATAGTGACCAGATACTCAACACAATTCACATTGCAAGGGGGGAAAGGAATGCCAGCCAACTTAGAGAAAGAACAGGTTAAAGAATATGTAGATAAGTTGGATGTACTCATGTTGGCAGTGCCTGATGAAAAACTAGCTGAAGCAATTGCAGAAATGTTGGCAATTATCTAATCCAGTGCAGGGGGTGGGACTAGATGACCTCCCGAGGTCCCTTCCAGCCCTACGTTTCTGTCATAAATATAAAGGGAAGGGTAAACCCCTTTGAAATCCCTCCTGGCCAGGGGAAAGCTCCTCTCACCTGTAAAGGGTTAAGAAGCTAAAGGTAACCTTGCTGGCACCTGACCAAAATGACCAATGAGGAGACAAGATACTTTCAAAAGCTGGGAGGAGGGAGAGAAACAAAGGGTCTGAGTCTGTCTGTAGTCGTCTTGGCCGGGGATAGACCAGGAATGGAGTCTTAGAACTTTTAGTAAGTAATCTAGCTAGGTATGTGTTAGATTATGATTTCTTTAAATGGCTGAGAAAAGAATTGTGCTGAATAGAATAACTATTTCTGTCTGTGTATTTTTTTTGTAACTTAAGGTTTTGCCTAGAGGGGTTCTCTATGTTTTTGAATCTAATTACCCTGTAAGATATCTACCATCCTGATTTTACAGGGGGGATTTCTTTATTTCTATTTACTTTATTTTTTATTAAAAGTCTTCTTGTAAAAAACTGAATGCTTTTTCATTGTTCTCAGATCCAAGGGTTTGGGTTTGTGGTCACCTATGCAAATTGGTGAGGCTTTTTATCCAACATTTCCCAGGAAAGGGCGGGTGCAAGTGTTGGGAGGATTGTTCATTGTTCTTAAGATCCAAGGGTCTGGGTCTGTAGTCACCTAGGCAAATTGGTGAGGCTTTTTACCAAACCGTGTCCAGGAAGTGGGGTGCAAGGTTTTGGGAAGTATTTTGGGGGGAAGGATGCATCCAAACAGCTCTTCCCCAGTAACCAGTATTAGTTTGGTGGTGGTAGCGGCCAGTCCAAGGACAACGGGTGTAATATTTTGTACCTTGGGGAAGTTTTGACCTAAGCTGGTAAAGATAAGCTTAGGAGGTTTTTCATGCAGGTCCCCACATCTGTACCCTAGAGTTCAGAGTGGGGGAGGAACCTTGACATGGTGGCATAGTGGTGGGATTAACCTGAAATCATTTTGAGATCCAGTTGAGATTTTTTGAACTAGAAATACAGATTTTAAAAAGGAATTTTTTTTTTCTGTGGAAAGGAAGTCCAGAAAGCAGCTTTGAAACTGAAAGCAGCTTGGTTTTTCTCTGCTTTGTGGCCAAGCAGAGACAAAAGGGGATTATCTTGTGAATTGCAGGTTTTCTTTGCCTGGAGGCAGGGTACTTAACTCCTGCAGGGAAATTCACAGTCTTCCAACCCAGAGTTTTTTTTTCTTTTCTTCCTAAAAGTAAATAGGGGGTGTGTGCTCTACCCATTTGCCTGGAGACAAAAGTGGCAGGGTTTTTTTTTTAGGATTTTGATTTTTTTGTTTTACAAGGAGCACAGGTTTGAAAGGGAATTTTTTTTTCTTTGGGCTGGATAAGCAGGTTTCCAAGTAGTTGGAGGTTTTTTGCTTTAATTTGGGCCCAGAGCAGAGACAAGGGAATTGTCTTTTTCTGTAGGCTGACAATCACTATCAGAGAATAGGTATTCTATTCCAGCACAGCAAAATTTTACAGCCAAGTTTTGTTTGTTTATTTCTAAACCTCGGGTGTAAAGTTAGTTAAAAACAAAGAGGTTAGAATGGCAAAATCCGCGGCTCGACTACAGCTCGAATTAGCCAAATTTCAGGCTGAGGAAAGACAAAGGGAACATGAAAGACAGATAGAACTCATGCGGCTGAAGAAGGAACAAGAAAGGGAGGCAGAACAACACCAAGCGGCTGCTCACAGGAGAGCTATGGAAGCGAGGGACAAAGAACTGGAGGAGAAGGAAAAAGAGAGGAAGTATGTGGAGGAGGTGGAGAAGATAAAGGCTCAGCAGAATATCCCAACAAACCCTAGTAATCCTTCTCCAAGTACCACTTCCCATCCCAGAAAGTTCCCCACCTACAAGGCAGGCGATGATACTGAGGCCTTCCTAGAAAACTTCGAAAGGGCCTGCCTTGGGTACAACATCTCTACTGACCAATACATGGTAGAGCTGAGGCCGCAGCTCAGTGGACCCTTAGCTGAGGTGGCAGCTGAAATACCTAAAGAAAACATGAACAAGTATGAACTGTTTAAATCCAAGGCGAGAGTCAGAATGGGGATAACACCCGAGCAGTCTCGTCGGAGGTTCAGAGCCCTAAGGTGGAAACCAGACATGTCATTTACCCGACATGCCTACCACATTGTGAAACATTGGGATGCCTGGATATCAGGAGCAAGTGTTGAATCTCCAGAAAATTTGCCCTTCCTAATGCAAATGGAACAATTCTTAGAGGGTGTTCCTGAGGAAATAGAAAGATACATCCTAGATGGGAAACCCAAAACTGTAATCGAGGCAGGAGAGATTGGAGCCAGATGGGTGGAGGTGGCAGAGAAGAAGAAAACTGGTCGCAGTTGGAGCGGAGACCAGAAGGGACCACCCCAGACCACACCCTATTACCGGGGGCCACCCAAGGCCCCACCTACCTCCCAAAGAACCCTCCAGACCCCTTATCGTCCTGCCACCCCGTTCTCCAGCAACCCTCCTCGCCCCAGTGACCCGTCAGCTAGACGATGTTTTAAATGTAACGAGCTGGGGCATGTAAAGACCAACTGCCCCAAGAACCCCAACAGATTACAGTTCATTGCACCGGAATCACACCAGAGGTCCACAGGCCCAGATACCTCCCAGATACCCTTGGAGCGGAGGGAAACTGTGAGTGTGGGCGGGAAGAAGGTCACCGCGTGGAGGGACACCGGAGCACAAGTGTCAGCTATCCATGCTTCCTTAGTGGACCCCAATTTAATCAACCCAGAGATCCAAGTGACGATTCAACCCTTCAAGTCCAACTCTTTCAATTTGCCTACAGCCAAGTTGCCTGTCCAGTACAAGGGCTGGTCAGGAACATGGACTTTTGCAGTCTATGATGATTATCCCATCCCCATGCTGTTGGGGGAAGACTTGGCCAATCATGTGAAGCAGGCCAAGAGGGTGGGAACGGTCACCCGCAGCCAGGCTAAACAAGCCGTGAGGCCTAGCTCTGTTCCGGAAACTTCTATCAGGACCCAGTCAGAGGTGATGGACCCGGACCCCAGGCCAATGTCTGCAACAGCAGTAGTGGATCCAGTCCCAGAGACCCAGACGGAACCAGTCCCAGAACCGGAACCAGCCAAACAACCAACACCAGACCCCGTTCCAGCACTGAATCCAGTACTTGCAACCTCAACACCAGAGGGCCCCACTGAACCTGAACTGGCAGCAGCCGATAACCCTACACAAGAGGCTCAGCCGGAGCCTGAATCCCAACATAGTGCACCAGCGGAGAGCGGTTTACAGTCAACAGAAACAGCTCCATTCTCTATATCACTTCCAGAGGGACCAAGCCTAGGTCCACAATCCAATGAGGAACTGATGTCTCCAGCATCAAGGGAACAGTTCCAGACCGAACAGGAAGCAGATGAAAGCCTCCAGAGAGCTTGGACGGCGGCACGGAGCAACCCACCGCCTCTCAGCTCTTCTAATCGATCCAGGTTTGTTGTAGAAAGAGGACTTTTATGCAAGGAAACTCTTTCTGGTGGACACCAGGAAGACTGGCATCCTCAGAGACAGTTGGTAGTTCCAACTAAATACCGGGCCAAGCTCTTGAGCTTAGCCCATGATCACCCTAGTGGCCATGCTGGGGTGAACAGGACCAAAGACCGTTTGGGGGATCATTCCACTGGGAGGGAATGGGCAAGGATGTTTCTACCTATGTCCAGTCTTGTGAGGTGTGCCAAAGAGTGGGAAAACCCCAAGACCAGGTCAAAGCCCCTCTCCAGCCACTCCCCATCATAGAAGTTCCATTTCAGCGAGTAGCTGTGGATATTCTGGGTCCTTTTCCGAAAAAGACACCCAGAGGAAAGCAGTACATACTGACTTTCATGGATTTTGCCACCTGATGGCCGGAAGCAGTAGCTCTAAGCAACACCAGGGCTAAAAGTGTGTGCCAGGCACTAGCAGACATTTTTGCCAGGGTAGGTTGGCCCTCCGACATCCTCACAGATGCAGGGACTAATTTCCTGGCAGGAACTATGAAAAACCTTTGGGAAGCTCATGGGGTAAATCACTTGGTTGCCATTCCTTACCACCATCAAACAAATGGCATGGTGGAGAAGTTTAATGGAACTTTGGGGGCCATGATACGTAAATTTGTAAATGAGCACTCCAATGATTGGGACCTAGTGTTGCAGCAGTTGCTCTTTGCCTACAGAGCTGTACCACATCCCAGTTTAGGGTTTTCCCCATTTGAACTTGTATATGGCCATGAGGTTAAGGGGCCATTGCAGTTGGTGAAGCAGCAATGGGAGGGATTTACACCTTCTCCAGGAACTAACATTCTGGACTTTGTAACCAACCTACAAAACACCCTCCGAACCTCTTTAGCCCTTGCTAGAGAAAACTTACAGGATGCTCAAAAAGAGCAAAAAGCCTGGTATGATAAACATGCCAGAGAGCGTTCCTTCAAAGTAGGAGACCAGGTCATGGTCTTAAGGGCGCTCCAGGCCCATAAAATGGAAGCATCGTGGGAAGGGCCATTCACGGTCCAGGAGCGCCTGGGAGCTGTTAATTATCTCATAGCATTCCCCACCTCCAACCGAAAGCCTAAGGTGTACCATATTAATTCTCTAAAACCCTTTTATTCCAGAGAATTAAAGGTTTGTCAGTTTACAGCCCAGGGAGGAGACGACGCTGAGTGGCCTGAAGGTGTTTACTACGAAGGGAAATGTGCTGGTGGTGTGGAAGAGGTGAACCTCTCCATGACCCTTGGGCGTATGCAGCGACAGCAGATCCAGGAGCTGTGCACTAGCTACGCGCCAACGTTCTCAGCCACCCCAGGACTGACTGAACGGGCATACCACTCCATTGACACAGGTAATGCTCACCCAATTAGGGTCCACCCTTACCGGGTGTCTCCTCAAGCTAAAACTGCTATAGAACGGGAGATCCAGGATATGTTACAGATGGGTGTAATCCGCCCCTCTGAAAGTGCATGGGCATCTCCAGTGGTTCTAGTTCCCAAACCAGATGGGGAAATACGTTTTTGCGTGGACTACCGTAAGCTAAATGCTGTAACTCGCCCAGACAACTATCCAATGCCACGCACAGATGAACTATTAGAGAAACTGGGACGGGCCCAGTTCATCTCTACCTTGGACTTAACCAAGGGGTACTGGCAGGTACCGCTAGATGAATCTGCCAAGGAAAGGTCAGCCTTCATCACACATCTCGGGCTGTATGAATTTAATGTACTCCCTTTCGGGCTGCGAAATGCACCCGCCACTTTCCAAAGACTTGTAGATGGTCTCCTAGCGGGATTAGGAGAATATGCAGTCGCCTACCTTGACGATGTGGCCATATTTTCGGATTCCTGGGCAGACCACCTGGAACATCTACAAAAAGTCCTTGAGCGCATAAGGGAGGCAGGACTAACTGTTAAGGCTAAGAAGTGTCAAATAGGCCTAAACAGAGTGACTTACCTTGGACACCAGGTGGGTCAAGGAACTATCAGCCCCCTACAGGCCAAAGTGGATGCTATCCAAAAGTGGCCTGTCCCAAAGTCAAAGAAACAGGTTCAATCCTTCTTAGGCTTGGCCGGTTATTACAGACGATTTGTACCGCACTACAGCCAAATCGCTGCCCCACTGACAGACCTAACCAAAAAGAAACAGCCAAATGCTGTTCAGTGGACCGAAAAGTGTCAGAAGGCCTTTAACAAGCTTAAAGCGACACTCATGTCTGACCCTGTACTAAGGGCCCCAGACTTTGACAAACCGTTCCTAGTAACCACAGATGCGTCCGAGCGTGGTGTGGGAGCAGTTTTAATGCAGAAAGGACCTGATCAAGAATTCCACCCTGTAGTGTTTCTCAGCAAAAAACTGTCTGAGAGGGAAAGCAACTGGTCAGTCACTGAAAAAGAATGTTACGCCATTGTCTATGCTCTGGAAAAGCTACGCCCATATGTTTGGGGACGGCGTTTCCACCTGCAAACCGACCATGCTGCACTGAAGTGGCTTCACACCGTCAAGGAAACTAACAAAAAACTTCTTCGGTGGAGTTTAGCTCTCCAAGATTTTGATTTCGACATCCAACACATCTCAGGAGCTTCTAACAAAGTGGCTGATGCACTCCCCCGTGAAAGTTTCCCAGAATCAACTGGTTAAAATCGTCCTTGAGATGTGGAAAATATTGTTAGTCTTTATGTACTTGGTAGTATATTTAGAGATGCATGTGTCTTATTAACTCTGTTTTTCCTAGAGCTCCAGGAAGAAATCCCAGCCAGTGTTTCACCCTAGCTGAGATTTGGGGGGCGTGTCATAAATATAAAGGGAAGGGTAAACCCCTTTGAAATCCCTCCTGGCCAGGGGAAAGCTCCTCTCACCTGTAAAGGGTTAAGAAGCTAAAGGTAACCTCGCTGGCACCTGACCAAAATGACCAATGAGGAGACAAGATACTTTCAAAAGCTGGGAGGAGGGAGAGAAACAAAGGGTCTGAGTCTGTCTGTAGTCGTCTTGGCCGGGGATAGACCAGGAATGGAGTCTTAGAACTTTTAGTAAGTAATCTAGCTAGGTATGTGTTAGATTATGATTTCTTTAAATGGCTGAGAAAAGAATTGTGCTGAATAGAATAACTATTTCTGTCTGTGTATCTTTTTTGTAACTTAAGGTTTTGCCTAGAGGGGTTCTCTATGTTTTTGAATCTAATTACCCTGTAAGATATCTACCATCCTGATTTTACAGGGGGGATTTCTTTATTTCTATTTACTTCTATTTTTTATTAAAAGTCTTCTTGTAAAAAACTGAATGCTTTTTCATTGTTCTCAGATCCAAGGGTTTGGGTTTGTGGTCACCTATGCAAATTGGTGAGGCTTTTTATCCAACATTTCCCAGGAAAGGGGGGGTGCAAGTGTTGGGAGGATTGTTCATTGTTCTTAAGATCCAAGGGTCTGGGTCTGTAGTCACCTAGGCAAATTGGTGAGGCTTTTTACCAAACCTTGTCCAGGAAGTGGGGTGCAAGGTTTTGGGAAGTATTTTGGGGGGAAGGACGCGTCCAAACAGCTCTTCCCCAGTAACCAGTATTAGTTTGGTGGTGGTAGCGGCCAGTCCAAGGACAACGGGTGGAATATTTTGTACCTTGGGGAAGTTTTGACCTAAGCTGGTAAAGATAAGCTTAGGAGGTTTTTCATGCAGGTCCCCACATCTGTACCCTAGAGTTCAGAGTGGGGGAGGAACCTTGACAGTTTCTATGATTCTATGAAGGCCAGGAGACTCCAGGGGCAGCCATGTATATTGAGGCAGTTGCAGCCCCACCTGGAGTCCTTGGTGGCAGCAGGTGGTACTGCACTCTGTATTACAGTAGACACGTACACAGTTTTCAGAGTAGCAGCCATGTTAGTCTGTGTCCGCAAAAAGAAGAGGAGGACTTGTGGCACCTTAGAGACTAACCAATTTATTTCAGCATAAGCTTTCGTGAGCTACAGCTCACTTCATCTGATGAAGTGAGCTGTAGCTCACGAAAGCTTATGCTGAAATAAATTGGTTAGTCTCTAAGGTGCCATACGTCCTCCTTTTCTTTTTACAGTACACAGTGTCTACTCTACAGTGTAGCTGAAAGCTGTGGTGTTATTAAAGGGGTTAGACCCATTAGCTCTAAAAAATTCAGAGCAGAATTTGACCCTATCTGCCAGGGTGCTTGGCGAGGGAAAGCTTAATATCTATCTTTGATACAGAATGGGAATGACTATAAGCAGGTCTGTTTTACTAAGGGTTATTAATTCTGTTGCTAAGAGTTAGTCCCTGTGCTTTTTGTTTTAAAGTTCTCTTTGTCCTTTGAGGACTATGTTTGTTAACTGATTGTGATCAAAGCCTGAGTTGTCGTCTATAGCTTCTGACACCTTAGGCGTCACAGCAACAGAGCTCTCCACCATCTGTGATGGCTTGGAAAATGGGAACATTATCATCATTTTCTCTGCCTTCATAGACTCAAAAGGTAACATCAACAGCAGCCTGAGTCATTTTTTGTGCAGGGATTTTTTTATTCCCCCCCCCCCCCATTTTGCTCTCGTTTGGGGAATAACGAGAGAGCCTGGCTTCCATGTGCCTTTTATCAGTGGGGAGAGCTCTTCAGAAGGACTCATTAAAATAACGAAAAGGTTTCAGAATGGTTAATTAGGTCCACAGCTTCTCACTGCCCTGTGGTGAGCGAGTACTCCAATCTACGAAACACGGAGATATAATCCTGTGATGGCCGGTCTTTCACCAGCTCCTTTAAAATAGACAGAAAAACAGCATGCTGATACTACCAACCTTGGATGGGTTATCTGCTTCATTGAGCATGATCGATCTGCTCATTGGGAGTGGATGGATTTCAGATGAGCAGGGTGGGTGGAATTTGTTGGGTACACAGAAATCGTAGAGGGGTTTGCAAGGCACATTGTCATTGGGGTGAATTTAAATGGGGTGGGTTGGGACAGGGAGTTAGAAATCCTTCGGTTAAGCAAACATGATGGAGGGGAAAGGAATTCAGGCTCCCCAAGCTCTTCAAGCTGTGCTGTCAAAGAAATACATTTTCTGATTAATCCGTCTCCTCTGCTGACAGGTTGCATATGGTGAACTGAGTAATAAATGCTTGCTTTGTGTGACTCCTTGTTCCTCAGAGTCTGAATTCAAAGGACCATGGTATGGACAGAAAAGGTTAGTTTCAATAGTTTTAAATGTATAAAACTGAAGTCTATGAAATCCATGTGTATGTTAAGGTGTTTTAGCTTTCTGTGCAGAATTAGGGCTGAAGATTCAAAAGTGCTTTGTGGGCACCCACAGTCGGGGAAGGAATTCACTGCTCAGCTCACGTTTACACACCTAAACGATGTGGTCAGATAGTCAAAAGGGTTCAGCTCCCATTGGCAATGATGCATTGTGACCCTATACCCTCTTTATGCCAACAGGCAAAGGACCCACTCAAAACACTGCTGTCAAAATACTTAGTCAAACAGTGTCTTATAAGGTATCACGTAAAAACTGATGCCACACTGGTCATGAATATCATTGTTTGATGTACATACAGGTTGTGTATACAGAGTTATATGTGTGTGCTCGAAATATGTTCTTATAATATGTTTGGGAGGCAATGGATAAACAAGCCTGCCCTAGACAAAGGAATGTGGCTTTACCTGTCTGCTTGGCTTGGTTACAGGCAGAGGACAATGAAAGTATATTTACATATAGGGTAAACAAAGCTAACAAGCAGCAGAGGAAATAGTTTGGTAAACACTGTAGAGGACACACCAGAGTCTGAACCCCTAGAATGTCTTCTTGCATTGCTTAATTTGTGCCAGGGCTTGCCAGGGCTGAGCTCTGGCACGTCTAGGCTTGGAAATTCATAGCCCTGGCATCTTGGCTTGCTGCGTCAGTTATGAATATAAAAAATTGCTTGAGCCCTGGCATCTAATTGCTTGAGCCTTGGCACTTCTTTCTTTACAAATTAAACACTGCCTTCTTGGGTCGTGAGGCAAACATAATGGACTTTGCAAAATATAAAGGGAGTAAAAAGACGTCCTAGTTATCCATCACTTAGGGAAGAAAGGGACCAGCAGCCTCTGATTCTGTGTAAAGTGGACCCTCCTACCTGAAGGACTGAAGTTGCTGATACCTTAATGTAAGTGAGAAACTGCTTTATAGCTTGCTAGAATTAAGTTTTTGGCACTAGAAAGCATGTTTTGTTTGTCACCCTTTTTATCCCTTTTAGTCTTGCTTGGCATCACTTAAATCTGTGTGCTTTATTAACACACGTATTCTGTTTTGTTAGAAAACAATCTCAGTGCTGTATATGAAAGTGAAGTGTGGGACCTCAGCTAAACTAAGAGACTGGTGTGTGCACTGTCTCTCTGGAGGCAGCGAATTTACTAATTTCTGTGAGTGTCCAGTGAGAGGAGCTGGACATGCAGAGAGATGTCGCTGGGGAACTCGGATTTACTGATTGTTACCTGCAAGGTCTATTGGGAAGAGATGGGGTCCACCTGACCAAGAAAGGGAAGAGCATCTTCATGCACCACCTCACCAGCTACGTTCAAAGGGAGCATGTGACAAAAGCCCACAGGACAGCATGAAAAAATGCAACCTGAACAGAGGGTTAGATGGTGGAGGTGGGGGTACATGGAAAGCTACAATAGGGTCATAGGTGCAGCAAGAAGGAAACCAGTGGGGAAATCTGCTCAACATCTTAGATCTCTATGCACAAATGCAAAGAATATGGGGAATAAACAAGAAGAACTGGAAGCATTGGTACATACACCAAATTGTGACTTAATTGGCACCACAGAGACGTGGTGGGTAAGTCTCATGACTGATTAATTGTTATAGAGGGTATTAGCTTGCTCAGGAAGGACAGTCAGGGTGAAAAGGAGGTGTTCCATTATATATTCAGAATACAGGCACATTTTCTGAGGTCCAGCAAGAGGTGGGAGGCAGACCAGTTGAGAGTCTCTGGGCAAAAATAAAAGGGGTGAAAAATACGGGGGATGTCATGGTAGGAGTCTAACACAGACCACCACCTGAGGAAGTGGATGAGAGTAAATAACAGAAAAATCCAGAACACAAGACGTGGTAGTAATGGGGTGTTGTAGCTACTCAGACCTCTGTTGGAAAAGCAATATAGCAAAACACAAAATTTCCAATAAGGGTTTGGAATGTACTGGGGACACCTTTTTGTTTCAGAAAATGGAGGAGGTCACCTGGGAGACAGCCATTTTTGGCTTGATTCTGACCAACAGGAAGGAATTGGTAGAGAATCTGATGATGGAAGGCAATCTGGGGGAAAGCGACTATGACATGATAGATTTCATGATTTTAAGAAAAGAAAGGAGCTGGGGTGGGCTACGAACAATGGGGCAAGTTCCCCAGATGGAAGCGAGCAGCTTCCTGCCCCCAGTTCCCTGGACCCAGATGGGCGGGGGATGCCTGGGTGTGTTTGGGACCGTCCCTTATCTGGGTGTTGGGGGCCTGGAGGAGCTCGGTGGGGGGAGAGCTAGGAGTCAGGACTCCTGGGTTCTCTCCCTGGCTCTGGGAGGGGAGCGGGTGGTAGTGGTTAGAGCAGGGGGAGCCAGAGTTCTTGGGTTCCATCCTCTGCTTTGGGAGGGCAGTGGGTTAGAGCAAGGGGGGCTGGAAATCAGGACTCCTGGGTTCCATTTCCAGCTCCTCCACAGACTTGTTATATGACTTGAGTGAGTGGCTTATGGAAAGAACCTCCCCCACACCCTGCAGGTAACTGGTGGGGTGAGGAGAAAGCTGAGGTCCCCGGGCGGGGAGCAGGGGGGACAGGAGTGAAGGACCTTGAGGGAGGAGGTGGAGCAGGGGGCAGGGCCTCAAGGGGAGGGGCCGGAGCAGAAATTGGAAAGTTGGCAACCCTAGCCAGAGTAGAGCAACAAAAATGATAAAAGGCTCAGAAAACCTTGCCTGTGAGGAATGGTTTAAAAAAACAATGGGGCATGTTTGGTCTTGAGAAATGAAGACTGAGGCTGGGGGTCCATAGTTTTCAAATCTGTTAATGGCTGTCATAAAGAAGATGGTGATCAATTGTTCCCAGCGTCCACTGAAGGTAGGACAAGAAGTAACGGGCTTAATTTTCAGCAAGGGAGATGTAGGTTGGATATTAGGAAAACTTTCTGACTCAATCAATCATTCAATGGCACCGTTGCTTTTTCCAGAGCATGGCGTATGCGCCAATGAGTTCTTTGATGGCTGCTGAGTCCAACGCGTGAGTGACAGCCCTGCCCACAGGTAGGGCACACCCACGCACAAGCAGTGTTCTGAATCCGAGCCAGCGATTCTTTCCTCCTTAGACGCCAGTCATCACAAAGCTTGATCCAGTCCACCTCACCATGCCTCACTCCATCTACAAGCTGACTCCACCCACCGGAGCGGCATTCCGCACTCCAAGGGTCGTTAAGCTCTGGAATTGGCTTCCATGGGAAATTGGGGAATCCCATCATTGAAAGTTTTTAAGAATAAGTTAGACGAACACCCGCTGTGAATGATCTAGGTTTACTTGGTCCTGCCTTAGTGCAGGGGGCTGGAATTTCTGATTTTTTAAGGTCTCTTCTGTCCTTACGTGTCTATGGTGCTGTAATTGTAAGGCAGGGTTCAGACTGGCAGAGTCTCAGGGAGTTTGCAGTTGAGGTGGACAGGGAGCTGACACACAGTTTAAGTCCCAGCAAAGCTTTCCCTTGCTGAGGCAGAGGGTAACCCGGTGGCTTACAATGCTGCATGCCCTGAGGAGAATGTCAAACGGATGTTGCTGGGTGATTGAACGCATTTGAAAATCCAGCCACTTAGTTACCTTAGGGGAGCAGTCCCCAAAATTTTGAGGGTCAGGCCCCCTTTACCCTGTCTGCACCCCCCTATGTCTCTCAGAGCTGGGGCCAGGAGCGGGGCTGTGGCACTGGATGCGGGAGGGGCGGGGGCATGGACAGCGGTAAGGGGGATGAGGCTGGGGCCACAGCTGGGGGTGAGGCTGAGGCTGGGAGTGGGGTCAGGAGTGGGGCCATGGCCAAAGGCCGAGGCTGGGGGCGGGGCGGGAGTGGAGCCACAGTCAGGCTGCAGTGGGGGCCAGACCCATGGCCAGGTGCGGCTCCACTCCCAGACCCAACCCCAGCCTTGGCCCAGGGCTGGAAACGGAGTCACAGCCAGTGGCCAAGGCTGGGGGTGGGGCTGGGACCAGGCATGGGGCTGGGAGCCAGGGACGTGGCTGGTGGCGGGACCAGAGCAGAGCTGGGGGTGGGGAGGGGCTGGGTGGTGCTCCTTCCCTGCCCCCTGTGGAGGCTGGCCTGGGTCCCACTGTGCCACACAGTTTGGGGCCCTCTGCCTTAGGGTATGTCTACACTACAATCAAAGGTGTGGGTGCAGCTCAGGTAGGCATACGCACGCTAGCTATAATGTCGCTAACCATAGCAGTGAAGAGGTGGGTGCAAGCCTCCCAAGAACTCAGTGTATGTACTCTCATTCCCACCCCACATCAGGGTCCATGCCGCTGTGTCTTCACTGTGGTTTTTAGCCATGCCAGCTAGATTAAAGCTAGTGCAGGTATGCACTCACACCTCTGATTGCACCGTAGATGTACCCTTTATCTTCATCCTGACCACACTGCGCTGAGGGACAAGGAGCTGGAGCAGGGAGCGGGTCCATCCCTATGGGACAGGAGACCTCAGCGAGATTCAGCCTCCATGATGAACACTGACACTGAGCTCCCCCAAGATGCAGCGTGACAGCGATAACTCTGGTAAGGAGTCACTAGGGAAAATGTTAAGAGTATCTAAAGCTGCTTTATCCATACCCCCACGAGGAGAGGCTGACTTGAAAGGAAAAATTGAGATGCAAAGTAGCAACCTGCCTCAGAGAGAGATGAAACAGCCCTCTCTGGACCATCCGGCCGCTAGCGAGGCCTATTGTCCTTACTGCCAATGGAGAAAACTGGCATGATGGTGAGAGTTAGAAATGAAACCAACTGTCCCAGAACCATCTGGAAGGGAATGAAGTTGGCACGATTGTACAGGACAGACAGTGTTGACAATCCCACCATAGGTACCCGTCAGAGGCTGGCTGGCCCTTTAAGGCAGGCAAGGCTCAGCCTTGCTTGTGAACTACCAGCTAGCCCCCAGCTGATGGAGATATTGCACTTATTGATAATTAGTGACCCCAGCTGCAGGGAATCAGGAAGAACTACTTACATAGAGCTGGCAGCTCAGTCTAGAGGAAGAGATGGTAGAGATCTCTTGCAGGTAGGAGGACCCACAGAGAGAAGACTGGGGGGCGGAACTCCTGTGCTAGGTATGCAGGGAGATCCCTAGGGGAATTTGCTAGGGTCTCTGGGGAAGGGAAGCAGTGAGGGAAATCCTGTTAAGATGAGAGACAGCAAAGGAAGACCTCTGCAGGAGCAGGGCAGGCTCTTGTGGGGAGGCCCTGAGGAAGGGTTGTAAAAGTATTTCAGTGGAGCCTAGGAGGGGCAGAAGAACTATCATTTGAGTATTTAGCTTGGACTTTCAGCTGGACCTTTTGTTACCTTGGAAGGAGAGTGTACCTTGTGACTTGGTTTGAGCCACAGAAGACCCAGCCAGAGGCAAACAGCCTTCAGGAGGTGCTGGAGACAAGGGCCCCTGACACGAGGGTGCTACAGGTGGTGAGTATGCTACCTTAGAGTACCTTAATATAGGGCCCAATTCTCAACTGGTGTAAAATATCATTGCTCATCTGAAGTCAGCAGAGCCCTGAGAATTTACACTGGATGAGGATCTGGCCCTAAGTAGCTAAACGGGCTGTAAGCATTTTGAAAAACCATTATTTACGTGCCTAAATGGGAGCTGCTGGTCATAATCTCTTTTGAAAAATCTGGCCTGGAGTCTTAGCCAGTCTCTTCTTCTCCCAGGCAATCTAAACACATTGTGTTGGATTTGGCTTCAAAATGAATAGAGTTTTTTTTTTTTTTTTTTCCCCTCAAAGTCACCTGTGTGATTCGGGGAGCACAAGCTCATTGGCTTTTGAATAAGACACAGGGATCTGAGTGACATAGGTACTTCTAACAATCCAACTCTAGTGGGTTATAGATAAAAAGACCCTTGCATTGACTTCCATGGAAGAAGAATCTTTTAGCATCATGTGGATAAAGACGCGTCTGTGATATTGGAGATAAGCACTTTTCTATGGGAACTAGAGAGATGAAAAAATATATAGATCAAAGATCTCTGGGGTAGGGACCATATTTTGTTGTGTGTACAATGGTGCCCTGATTGGAGCTCTGTGCTATTGTAATATAAATAAGCAATAATAACAGCTGCCCCTTTATCATAATTTAGACCCCGATCCTGTTTGCATTTATGCCCATGCCTGACGTCACATACACGCATAGCTGAGATAGTACCAGGATCAGGGCCGTACATAAGGGTCTGTATGAGCTGGTCCTTAATTCTGATAGCTACTCATGAATTGTAAGTAATATCTGTTCTCAGAGGTGGCAATTTCTTGACTGCCTTGATTATTGAATGTTGGTAGCATGCGGTAGAATGGCATTCCTTATTTGTTCGCCTTTTTTTCCCTTCACATTGAGTCTGTGGGAATTGAACAGCCATGATGACAGAGAGCTATTTCCCCCCCCTTATATATTTACTTATCTGTGGTGTTAAGTGTTGTTGTGATAAAAGTTTGGGTGGCTTCTACTTAACCATAAATAAAAAAAATCTTTGAAATACAGAGTTCAGGCAGAGTTTCTCTCCCCAACCCCTCCTTCTGTTTGGTCTCTTAGGCCAATAAGCTCTTGCTGGGGCAGGGACTCTCTCTTACTGTGTGTTTGTACAGCAGGGGCCGTGATTTGATGCGTCCTCAAAGCTCTGTGGTAATGCACACAATCAGTGAAAGCTTGTGCTGCTGTTACCTGCAGGGACCTGTCTACAGTTTAGACTGGCATTTCTGTGCTGCTCAGGGGTTTGCTCCAACTGTTCTCCTCCCCTCCCTCATAGTTCCTTCATCTGTTTCATTCCTTATCTGCTCCTCTCATCCCCTGTACTGTCCCCCTCATCCCCTTTCCCTTCAGTGTCCCCTCTCCCTTCCCTTTTCTTTCCATTTAGCTGGTTCCCTCCTAACTAACCCCACTTTTTTTTTAAAAGGGGGGGGTGGAGACTAACCTGCTGTTTGCTGCCATCACATTTTCACTTTGCCCCTTCCCCTGCCCTGTGTCTCATACAAACTAAATGGAAGCATTTTGGAACCCCTTCTTGGTTGACCCTTAAGCATTACCACAACAAACACGATCAAAAATAAGTACCCTTTCTGTAGATCAACACTGAAGTCTGGTCTGCAGAGCTAATAATCCAGCATCTCTCATCAATAACTAACAAGAATTGTATTTATTAGGTGCTGATGGGCTCAGTCTCATACAAGACAGACAAGTTAACCCAGTTCATGCTTTTTAGAACCCAGTTGCTTAACAAACCCAGCATAACTCCATCTGGGGTACTGTGTCCAGTTCTGGGCCCCACACTACAAGAAGGATGTGGAAAAATTGGAAAGCGTCCAGCAGAGGGTAACAAAAATGATTAGGGGACTAGAACACATGACTTATGAGGAGAGACTGAGGGAACTGGGATTGTTTAGTCTGCGGAAGAGAAGAATGAGGGGGGGATTTGATAGCTGCTTTCAACTACCTGAAAGGGGGTTCCAAAGAGGATGGCTCTAGACTGTTCTCAGTGCTAGCAGATGACAGAACGAGGAGTAATGGTCTCAAGTTGTAGTGGGGGAGATATTAGGAAAAACTTTTTCACTAGGAGGGTGGTGAAGCACTGGAATGGGTTACCTAGGGAAGTGGTGGACCTTCCTTAGAGGTTTTTAAGGTCAGGCTTGACAAAGCCCTGGCTGGGATGATTTAGTTGGGGATTGGCCCTGCTTTGAGCAGGGGGTTGGACTAGATGACCTCCTGAGGTCCCTTCCAACCCTGATATTATATAAAAGTCTTCTCTTAGCGGGGGCATTTAGCTACCAGCCATCTTGCTAGTCTCTAAACAGAGAAGTGAAATTCTTAACATTCTTCCTGGTTTCATAATCTGTGGTGGTACCATATACAATATTCATGAGCTTTATGGTGCCACAGTCCTTAAAGGGGCCAGATTTTCACAATGGCTCAGGCCCTTCTCTCTCTCTCCTCCTCCCCTGCCCCCCAGCAGCTCCCATTATGATCCTTATGGCCACATTTTGAGAAAAGCTCAGCGCCCCATGTGCTGAGCTCATATGAAAATCTGGCCACTTCTTCAGGTGCCTAAATTGGCATGGAGCACTTCTGAAACTCTGGCCTTACACGGGTGAGCATTCAGCAGAAGGTAGGAAGTGGTTGGGCAAAAATAGGCACACTGGGTGAGATTTTTCTTAAGTGAATTTGGCACCGAACTGCCATGGACTTTTGATGGGAGCTAGGCACAACACAAAGGTGTGTTGTTTTTGTTTTTTTAAATCTCACCCGTTATTGGGCCTGATTTGCACTTCCAGCGGGATGCAAAGGGACCTTAGAGTAAGTGTTAAAGGGCCTTGAAGCGAGCGTGAATTGCAGGTACATCTCCATTTAAGTCCCCTTCATACTGCCCTAGCGTAAATGAGAATTAGGCCCAGTAACTCCCAGGGGACTCATCAGGAGGCTAACTACTACATACCTTCCCCTGAATGCTTACCCCTGTTGGGATGGGGGTGAGGTAACTAACCATGCACAATTCCCAAAGCCGGGTCTGCAGCAATCACTCTCCTCCATCTGGCTTCCAAGGAGCCAGCTCTGTCCTTCAGGCATGGAGTCAAGGGCTGCAGAAAGTGTTGACTATCTGGTCTGTAATTAAAAGAAAGGTACTTACAATAACCTCTCCATATCCTTTATGCTCTCCCCCAGGATCATTTAACTGACTAATTTGGACAGCCTAGACAACAAATGACGACTTGGTCTCCTCTTTCTACAGCTCTGTAAACATAATCCCCGATTGATTGGCCTCTAATACATCAGACCTAAATGAAAAATTAATTAGATTGGCTACAACCCTGAAGTGAGCACTTTACCACTTTGTTGTTTTGTCCATTTGATCCTTTTTCCTTTGATTTATGGGCGAAGGAGAGAAAGCGGGGGAGGGGAGAAGGAGGAGGTTAGTACTAGATGTCATCTGAAGTCCATATGCCAGTTTTCATGACAGCAGAGCCTGGTCTCTGGTAAGCAAAGGAATAAAAGTAGCAGTAACCATCTCCCAGGACTGCTTTGAGTGGTCACTGCACTGTTAAGATGGGAACATGTAGACAGATGAGCTTTTTTTTTTTTTTTTTTGCCCTCTTGTCTTCCTCTAAACTCAAGTGTTAAATAAGGTCATTTAGGTGCTGCTAAGATCCTCAGCCACCACCTAAATTCCCTAGGCACCTCAGGTTATACTGGAAAAATCCCCTATGTTTCCCCAAGTTTCCATTGGTGGGCATCACACAGCTGCATAAGTCCTTATGCCACTGAGCTACTTGGCGCCCTAGCTCAAGCTTAAACCCCAGCAGGATTCAAAGACTAGGCGTTCCCCCACTGATCTGTGACACCTAAGCCTCGACATGGATCTAGCCCTTCACCTTTGTCTCTTTCCTCTCCCACCCTTTGTCTAGTCTATTGAGATTAAAGACTGTACAGGGCAGGGGTTGTCTCTTAGTACATGTTTGTACAATGCCTGGTATCATGGAGCCCATAACCACTACTGTAATACCATAATGGAACCAAATTATAAATCAGATTATGATCTGGGACACACAGCCAATTTTTTCAAGTGGCCTATAATCTAGCGTACACGATTTGCTGCGCACAATTGCCCACACGTGTACATGCAAACTGGTATTTGTATGAATAAATGTGGCAAAGTGTTCCATTACTGCATTGGCTCGCATAAATGGGGTAATTCCATGCCCTTTCTTGCACGAGCAAAACCTGTGCATGGAAAACTAGAGGATGGCCTGCAACTGGCTGGATATTTGTTCAACACATTAACCTAGGTAGTTGAGAGGGGCCAGATAATGGGCTTGAGGATTGCAGTGTGCTTAGTAGATCCTGAGGTTGTGGTGTAATTGAGCAGTTCCATGTTGCCTTATTCACATGAGTAGCTCAATTTAGTTGAGTGGGGTTACTAAAATAAGTAAAGTGATGAGGATGCAGCCCCTTGTGGGGATATATGACCGCATGTTCTGAATGTCAGAATAGTCATAATGCCCCATAGCCTTGGCATAGCTTAAAAAAATGACATGGTTTCTCTGGATTGTGTACAGGTCACAAACAGCACCCTTCACTAGGGCTGTTACTAGAGCAGTGGTCAGATCCTTCCAATCTAACTCTTGGCAACTTCCACTGTTCCTTCCAGCAGAGTGCTGTGGCTTGGGATTTGTTCTTGGAAATGTAAAGAGACAAGGAAGGAGATGGATTTCAACCTGTCTTCCAATGTGCCCTGTGCTGGGCAACTCATCATGTGCGATCAATTGTCTTCAGCTGGCAGGATGCTAGCAACTCTGGAACACACATGTGGTAGGACAGAATTGCTCTGAAAAGAGAGGACCTCAAAAGCCAGCAGTACTGTGACCACTAGTAGTTGTGATTGCTGGTGTCATGGTGTAACTCTACCTGGGCAATCAGCCAGTCTTTGACACTAATACTCAGCATTCATCTTCTAGGGGTCCGCCAGTGTGTCCATGCTGTAACAATAGCACTGGTGGGACAACGCCTCCCTGCCCTCCCAGGTTAAATCATTTAGTGCTTTGGGGCTTAGCTGTTGTAATGGAGCTAGGCATTGAAATGGTGCTAACTTTAATAGGGAAGCTTCTGTGGTGGTGATGGATACGGTAGATTTGTAAGTGTATTTAATACAGGAGAGGCCATGTGTGGACAGTGCACTGAACAGCGCCTCAAGAGACTTTCTATGCCCAGCCCTGCCACTGGCCTCCTGGGTGACAGTGGGCAATTTGCTTTTCCTCTTTGTGCCTCAGTTTCCCTACCTGGGTAATAGGGATAATGATACTGACCTCTTGTGAAGTGCTTTGACACCTACTGGTAGTGGAAAAATCTGTATAAGAGAGGGATGATGGAGAGCTGCTGGGTGCTTTTGAAACATTGACCAGTATGATATTGAATTATCGTTCAAAAAATCTTTTCCTTTGTTACTTGTTGAATACTCCAGCAGCCGATGTTGGTTGAGTACCAGTCAGATATGTTACGTCACCACATGCCTCTCATTGAGAAGAGCATCTCAAGGCCAAAAAAAATCAATGGAGTATCTTCTAGCTCCACTGGGCATTCTATCATTCGGATCTTCCCAAAGTTAGACTACCAGCTTAAGACTCCTCACTTAGGATTAGAGACCAAGAATCTGAACTTTAAAAAGCCAGGAGCCATGGATAAACGAACAGAACATTATTAATTACAACTGGATTTTTGGAAAAGCCCAAGGCCCAGAAAAGCAGTTGATAAAAGTAGCAGAATATTATTAAAAAACAAAACAAGCTTATGACCAAAGGGGAATAATGTGCTGCTAAATCATTGAAATGAGAAACTTTTTTTATATTATCTAAGTTATTAAAAAGTGAGGCCAAAAAATCAAAATGAATCCCAAAGAGCAGTGATATGCGATTGCATGAATTTTGCATTTTTTATGTTTAAAAGTAAAACTTCAGAGATGGGTTTTAAAAATGGCATTGTTTGTAAATAGATCAGAAGGCCAGTGTTCAAATTTGAACAAAGCAAGGTTGCTATAAACAGCTAGACCCTGATTCAGGAAAGCACTTAAGCATATGCTTAACGTTAAGCATTTCTTAGTAAGAATGCACATGCTTTCAGTGTTTTCCAGAAGCAGAGCCCTAAAGGACAATGCACATGGGGCTGGATTCTGCAATCCTTACTCAGGCAAAGCTGTCTCTGACAACACTTTTCTCTCCTCTGCCCAGCCTGGCTAGTCGTTCATATTCTGGACTGAATCCCATACATGCCAGTGAGACTCCTTTGTGTGGCAAGGGTGCAGAATTTACTTTGGATATCTATGCAGCAGATGAGCTGAATTTCACCTTCAGGCCCTAATGTTCTGGCCTGATTTTTTTTTGTGTGGGGGGGGGGGGGCAGGGAACTTTTTGGGAAATTGCATGCTGCATATTTGCAGTACATTCTACACAGATGGTTTTGTTTTGTCCCCCCCTCCGCGCCCCCCCCCCCCCATTAAGTTCATCAATGGCTTTATCCTGCAAGGTGCTGAACAGAGCTGGTCAAAACCTTTTTCTAAAACTTCTTCTTATAGGGGAAAAAAATGCTCATTCATTGAAACAGTTTTTCAAGTCCAGAATGGAATTCCAGATCAAAACCCAAGAGAGAGACCCACCTCCAGAATAATCAGGTGTCTGGTACCTAGGGCACCCCCTTTCAGTGGGAGAGACCCAGATTCAAGTCCCAGTTCTAAATCATGTGGCTCAAGAACTTGACCCAAGCTTTCCCACATCCTAGGTGAGCCCCCAACCACCAGTTTTTTGGCTATTCTGGAGGCTGTTGCTTGTTTCTCACAATTTTTTGAAAGGCCTTATTTTCAGTCCGTGGCCGAACAATAACAAATTTTCAGACCTTAACATTTGGGGTGGGATCTGAGTTACTACAGAGAATTCTTTCCTGCGTATCTGGCTGGTGAATCTTGCCCACGTGCTCAGGGTTTCAGCTGATCGCCCTATTTGGGGTCGGGAAGGAATTTTCCTCCAGGGCAGATTGGCAGAGGCCCTGGGGGTTTTTCGCCTTCCCTGCAGCATGGGGCATGGGTCACTTGCTGGAGGATTCTCTGCACCTTGAAGTCTTTAAACCATGATCTGAGGACTTCAATAGCTCAGACATAGGTGAGAGGTTTATTGCAGGAGTGGGTGGGTGAGATTCTGTGGCCTGCATTGTGCAGGAGGTCAGACTAGATGATCATAATGGTCCCTTCTGACCTCAATATCTGACAGTCTATTTTTCACAAAAAGTAATTCAGATATAGACTGTTTTCCAGCCAGGCCTGTTGCTGAGCACGCTGGCCTGATCCAGCAAATCACTTAAGCGCCTGCTTAACTATAAGCAATGAGACAACTTGTGGGGTAAGATGCTGTTCAAGTGGAGTAAGGCTATCCAAATCTGGTCCTTTGTCAGTTACACAGCATGGCTCGGTGCTTGTGTAGTTTTTAAAAGTGGTGTTGGTTTTCCCAATTTGTTTATGTAGAAGGCAAGGGGTGGTTCTGGGGACTTTGGGTGGGATTTTAGCTCTGGGGAAGTTTAGTGGAAATTTCCCTATTGACTTCAGTGGGAGCAGAGTTAGAGCATCACTGAACACTTGTTAGAAAATTCTAGCTTTAGCATTTTTTGTTGGGCAATGGGAGGGGTGTGTGCACGGTGGGAGTGATTCGTGGTATAGGTATTTGTTTTTCAGCTGGTCAGAGTGTGAACCCCTCACTCGCAGCGAGACTCATTTTACTTCACAAGTTGCCCCAGCAAACACACTCGTGGTCAGAGCTGATGTGCCGTGAGAGGAAGGATAGCACAGTCTGGCCTGCTGTTCATTTTACTTTTCATTTTCATTATCTGGCCTGTGGATTTGTATCTCAGGGCACCAAAGTGATATTTATCAGGATGTTGCATGGTTTTGTGAGGAACACAATTTATTGTTCTAATGCAACCTGTGAAAATTACAATAAAAAGCATGGAGGGTGGATTAACGTGTGATGACTCACTTGTGTGTGTGTGTGAGACAAAGATTGTATAGGAACTGAAAAGGATACCATTTGAATCCATTCCGGGCAGTGACAGACTAATGAGAGTGGATATGAACATAACCTAGTGCATTCTCAGTACACACTTACAATTCTTCTCTTCTGGCCCTTCTCAGAGGCAGCTACTTCCCAACTCTGACTAATGTTTCTAGGGAGAAAGTCTCTGAATGCCTGCTCTGAAATAGATTACCCCTTCTTCTGAATGGAAGAGATGATTGAGACTTTCTTGGGGAAGAAACAACTGCCTTCGGGAAGAGTAGTATTTTAGGGCTTGTCTACATGATGGGGTGCTGTGCCCTATATGTAAGGGGACTGTTGCCCCCTTACTAACATTCAGTGGGGGTGTTTTGGCTAACTCCCAGTACTAAAAGGGGGAAGGGTTTATGGGAAACCAGGACCCTGAGACGGATAGTCCCCAGGGGAGAGGCCAATGCTCTAGGTCAGCCTGAATGACAGGGCAGGCAGGCTAATCAGGGAGTCAGGAGGCCAGGGAGGTCTCGTCCTCTGCATGAGCTGGATTTGCCTGGGTCTCACAGACTGGGGCCGAGCTAAGGAGAAAGCAAGGGCCCAAGCTAAGCTTGGGAGCAGAGCTGTACCAGATCCAGAGGGACCAGAAAAGCAGCCCAGAGAGAGCAGACCCTGTCCTGGGAGCAGAGCTGCAGCAACCAGAGGCAGAGGGGCCAAAGAAGCAGCCCAGGGAGCTGGAGGCAGAGTGGTGCAGCAGTGCAGAGATAGAGTGGTGCAGCTGGGGAGAGCAAGGGGGACCCAGGAGAGCAAGGGGGACCCTGGGCAGCGGGCCCAGCACAGGGAGGTGCCTCAGCCAGGAGGCTCTGCAGGCCAGGCTTGGATCGTAACCCTGACAGGGTGGGGTTGACACTGGGAAGAAGGGTCCTACCCCTTAGAGCCTGAGAGCGTGTGGTCACCACCAGAGCAAGTGTCCAACCCACAGCATCCCTACAGCACAGCCAGGGCCTGAGAAGAAGGCCTGGGACTTACAAGGAACAGACTGTGAACTGCCCAGACATTCCAGAGACGCTGTTTGTGATGTTCCCTGCCACAGAGTGGGGTGATGTTTCCTTTAACTTTTCCCATTTTTCCTTATTCTTTTTAAAATTAATTGTGGATTAAATAACTTGCATTTGCTTTAAATTGTATGTAATGGTCAGTGGGTCAGAGAAGTGCCCAGTGCAGAGAGTACCCTGGAGTGGGGACACCCTGGCCCCTGCCCTAGGTGACTGCAGCAGGGTTGGGGGTCGAGCCCCCCAGGAATCCTGGGCCCAGCCTTGTTGGGATTACGAGGACTCTGCCAGACAGAGTGGAAGGGGAGCCCTCAAGGGCAGGGAGGCCGCTGAGTAAAGGAAGTGGGAGCAAGGACACAGATCCTTTCGCTAGCCCACTTCACCAGGGTAGTGTAGAAGCCAGAAAAGTTTCCCACAATAGTGGGACTATTCCCCCCCACTTACATATAGGAGTGTGATTTCTAAAGCACACTCCTGTGCTGTTCACGATTTGTCCATGTAGACCCTCCTGATGCATGTTAAGGGTGCACTGCACCAATTAGAAATCACGTCCCTGTAGAGCTACCCCAGATGAGATGTAGAGAAGCCCTCAGATTTAGCAGGCCAGATTCACGTGTGGAATAATACCAGTGATTGGATCTGGGTCTACATGCACAGGGTATAATACTTTTTGCATACCCTGTTAATACTTGTACTTTAGCTGGAATTTTCCAAAGAGCTTACGAGATTTAATGAGGGGTAAGTCATTGGAGTTAGGCACCTTCTGGATGCCTCAAACATGTAGGTGCCTAACTCCCTTAGACCACAGGGAAAATCCAAGCTTCTGGTTGTGATTGTTCTCCAGGTACCCAGGACTGAGAGTCCGCTTCCTTCAGTGAGAGGGAGACTTAGCCAGTTAAACACAGGGCATCATCTCCCTGATGCCTGCAGTCTGCTAGCCACCCAGACAATCTCTTCTGGGTAATGCCAGCCCTTATTTTGCCTTGCAGGGTAACAGTCAGTGCACCCCAGTCCCCAAGCACCTGTCATGTTTAGCCCCTTATCCACTGAACACTCCCAGTAATGCCAGGTCTGCTGTCCCCAAGGGAACAGTGTACACACCAGCTAGAATGAGTCAGCTCAGGATCAGCTCCTTGTACAATACCTCGGCACTGAGAGAGAGTTGTTATAGTAAAAAGAATGTGAGCTGCTTCTCAAAGATCAAGAGAAGAGGTGGTAAGAATAACGGGAACAAAAGGGTTACATGCGAATCAGCATCAGAACATGCTTCCTTAATTTAACAGACTAACCTCCAGGTCAAATAAGTTTCTCACCCAAATGTACTTGGCAGTGTTTCAAACCTGAGGTCCCATTTTCATGAATGTAATCACATTGCCTGATTATTTCTTAGGTGAAGGATAAAGGGATGTCTTCCTTGCCTCCTATATATACTTCCCTTACCAAAGTTCATTGTCTTTACATGTTGCCAGGCTAACCCTGATTGCTTGTTTGGGTTTTTTTTTTTTTTTTCCTGTATGCTCTTTACTTTGACTCCATCTGTAAAGGGGGCCTCCATTGTGTTGGCTTACAATGCTTCATTTCCCTTTTGATGAATACACATCTTGCCTCCTGTGTGGAAGAAACCTGTTTTCTTCTTTGGTTGGTGACACACTTTAAAACATATTTTCATTATGTATACACAGCTCCGCAAATATAATCCCTCAATGATTGAGGATCAATATGACACAAGCCCTTTCTAGAGACCTCACATGACCACCTTCAGTGAACTAGAAGGTTCAGCCCAGACTTGGGAGATACCTGAATCCTCTATGCACCCCTTCTGTGCCCTTTTGCCAGCTGGCAATAAGATTCTTGGGTCACATGGTTCTCTCCATGCCCACAATGGAGGGAGATGGCAACCTTCTCTGTGCCTGAGACCTTGTACATAAGCTATTATCTACCCCGTCTTTGCCTGCCCATGGTGTGAATTCAACTTTCTCTCTGAGGTCCCATCAATGGCTGACCCAACTGATTCCTACTCAGTTATAATATTGCGGGGAGGTGATGATTGTCATAGAGGAAAATAGCATCGATAAACTTTTTTTATGAACTCACCAATAGCAACAGTAAGGAGAACACTACTAGACTGGCAAGAAACTAAGGCCACAGTTTTCAAACCTTCTGTTAGTGCAGGAGCATCGTCCTATTGATGCCTGAGAAGAGTTAGAGAAAAGGCCAGGCTAATATTGTGCTGTTGAGCCAAATAAACGGCTCGGTACGTTGTTACGAGGATCAAGCTTTTCAAATCCTACATGTAGGTTCTTAAATCCATATTTAGCCACCAAAAACTGTGGTCTGATTTTCAGAGGAACTGAGCACACAGCAGCACCTGTTGACCTCACTGAGAGCTGTGGGGATGCTCGGCACATTTGAAGAACTAAACCTTGATTCAGGGAAGCAGTTAGCAGGATTTAAGCACCTAGCTGAGGTTAAAAAATAACAACAAACAAACAAATACCCCAGCTCTGTGGGATTTAAGCACATGCTCAAGTGCTTTCCTGAATCCGAGCACTAGGGCATCTGTCAATGCATGATTGTTCTCTCTTGTGCGTTCATTAGTATTATCTTCAGCTTTGTTTTTAAATGTTCCAAGTGCTGGGCTTCTGCTGCTTCCCTTGAGAGGCTATTGCACAGCCTAATAGTCATCCTGAAACTACCCTTCTTTATTTCATCCCATTATTCCCAGTTATGATCTCTTACTGTTCTAAGTAATTCCTTTCTAGAGCCAAACAAGAAATGTTCATCAATGGGTTTTTTCTCCAGTAAAAAATGACCATTTGACAACACAGAATTTTCTTGAACAAAATTTCTGGGTTTGTCATCTTTGTTTTTGATTTTTTTTCAACAAGTTTTGGTTTTTAATTGACGAAAATTAAAATGTCCACCGAAACTTGGTTTCAGTTTCTGGTGGACATTTTAATTTTCAACAATTAAACCAAAATTTTTTTGAAAAAAAATGACAAACCCAGAAATTTTCTTGAACAAAAATTTTCCATTTCTTACAAAAATGCATTTTTGACTAGCTCCTTTCATCTCTTTCCTGGGTCCTTACCCTAAAAGTTCACGAGCAGTACACAACTGTGGATACACAGGCTATGGCGACACAGCAGCTGTGTCCCCATGGCCACCCTGCTATTTTCAGGTGCCCACTCAAGCAGCACTAGTGTATGTATGTCTTCCCCTGCTGGGAATGACCTCTCCCTGTCACTTAGCTTTCTTCTATAAAGTGCTCGAAGTTAAAGAACAAGTTTAAAACACAATCATTAGCTTCAGAAAGGAGAAGAAAAATCCTTCAGTGAAGAGGGAAGTTTGTCCTGATGGGATTTTACCTGGCATTGATTTGAGAAACTGTGGTGGACCTATATTCTGATGGGTTATGCAGTTCTATCTAAATTTGCAAAATTGGGTAACTTTTACCAGAATTTCCTTTTGGGCAGGAGTGGGGAGGAATGGAAAAGAGTCCCGACAATGCTGAAGCATCCCCTTTCAATGTTTTTGGAACAAAACATTTTATTTTAAAATGATTGTTTTGAATTTAAATTTTTATACTGTAATACAAAATAAGCTCTCAGAATTGAAGTGAACACTTTGAATGATCTGCAACTAATTTTTTAGAATGTTTTCTTTGCAGAGAATTTTTTTCCCCTAATTTGTACCCAAATCCTTCACAAAATGGAATTTCTGTTCTCCACCTAGCTCTAATTTTAACTTCTTGAAGGGGGAATTTTTACAAATAGGAAAAATGAATTGGAGTTTTAACAGATATCGGTCCCATGCCTGAGAACAAAAGGTGAAATCCTCTTCTGAAGTAAATGGCAAAAGGACCCTAACTTCCCTAGAGTCAGAGTTTCTCTCTCAGCCTCTGGGGAATGTGAGATGTCAGATTAGTTGTTAAAATATGTTAAGCTTGTTCCTTTAAGCCTTGAATGTGGCTCAACAATATGCAAAGAAAAAGGCAGACATTCCTAAGGAAAAACTCCAGCAAATATTTACATACATAGAAATGTAGGACTGGAAAGGACCTCAGTAGTCCTCTAGTCCAGTCCCCTGCACTCAAGGCAGGGTTGAGTAATGACCAGACCATTCCTGACAGGTGTTGGTCTGTCCTGTTCTTAACCTCCGATGATAGAGATTCCACAAACTCCCCAGGCAATTTGTTCGAGTTTAACCACACTGACAGGAAGTTTTTCCTAATGTCCAACCAAAGCTTCCCTTGCTGCAGTTTAAGCCCATTGCTTTTTGTTGTATCCTCAGGTAAGAAAAACCATTTCTCCCTCCTCCTTGTAACAACCTTTTATGTACTTGAAAACTTATGTCCCCTCTGTCTTGTCTTCACCAGATTAAACACACCCAATGTTTTCAATCCTCCTTCACAGGTCATAAGCAGAAGTGATCTCTCTCCTGCTATCCATCTCCACCCTCTGACTGACAGACTAGGGACACCATTCCTTACCCAGCCTGGCTAATAGCCATTAATGGACTTAACCTCCATGAATTTATCCTAGTTTTCTTTTAAACCCTGTTATAGTCCAAGCCTTCACAATCTCCTCAGGCAAGGAGTTCCACAGGTTGACTCTGCACTGCATGAAGAAGAACTTCCTTTTATTTGTGTTAAACCTGCTGCCCATTAATTTCAGTTGGTGGCCCCTAGTTCTTATATTATGGGAACAAGTAAATAACTCTTCCTTATTCACTTTCTCCACACTACTCACGATTTTATATATCTATATCATATCCCCCCTTAGTTTCCTCTTTTCCAAGCTGAAAAGTCCTAGCCTCTTTAATCTCTCCTCTTATGGGACCCGTTCCAAACTGCTAATAATTTTAGTTGCCCTTTTCTGAACCTTTTCTAATGCCAGTATATCTTTTTTGAGATGAGGGGACCACATCTGTACGCAGATGTGGGAGTATCATGGATTTATATAAGGGCAATAAGATATTCTTCATCTTATTCTCTATCCCTTTTTTAATGATTCCTAGCAACCCGTTTTGACTGCCGCTGCACACTGGGTGGACATCTTCAGAGAACTATCCATGATGACTCTAAGTGATTCAGCCATTTCCAAGAAGGAGGCTAGTGAAAAATCCATTGTTTTGCTCATATGAAATAGTAGTGAGAAATTCTTTAAGAAGCTCTCTCACCCCATGGTTTGGAGCAGGGATTTGAAATCTGGAGGGGGGTGGCAAGCCCCAGACCTAGTGGGGAGGCAAGGGAAGTAGGTTGGAACAAGGAGCCCAGGGAGGGTGACAGGGACTGGTAGCCAGAAGGGATGGGGAAGTGGGGTGTGTGGGTTACTGGAGGGAGGAAAGAAGAGAAACGGATTAGATGGAGAGGTGAAAGGTAGGAATTAGGAGTGGCTGGGCAAGGACATGAGGGCACGGAGCTGTTGGTGTTGGGGGAGAACTTGGAGTAGCTAGGCAAGGGGATTGGTGGGATGAGATACCTGAGGGTTGGAAACTGGGACTACCTAGGTGAGGAGAATGGGACTGGGGTTTTCACTAGTCCAAACTTCTCTCCAGAGCCTGGAAAGGAATCCAAGATTCAAAATCTTACCATTCCTCTGATATCAGCAAACATCTGTGAAACTCACTAGCAAAGTGTCGCATCTCCCCCTAGTGCTGGTCCACACAGAGGATGACAACCTACTACTGCTATCAGTCGCTCCATTAGCTTAAGTGGCATAGGTCAGTGTGGTGGATTCATGTTTTCTAGACCTTTAATCATTTTTGTTG